>NC_058377.1:21294375-21902812 GCF_018350175.1 Felis catus
TTTGTTGGTGGGGAGGGGCGGTCACCAGGAACAAAAAAGAGGATAGGACTGCACAAACTTTGAGAGGCCTCCCGAGTCTCTGACCAGGCTTATTGGTGGTGCCCTCTCCAGTTCAAGGCCAGTCCATGAGTATTAGGCCAAATGGGTGTTTGTCTAATGTGCAGACACCAGTGCAGAGAGTCAATGAAAATGAAGACAAGTTGAAACACTTTCCAAAAAGGAATAAGAGCAATCTCCACAAACTGACTCTAATGGAATGAAAATATGTGATATACCTGACAGAGAATTGAAAATAACTGTCATCAAGATGCTCACTGTAGTCAGAGAACAAAACACAAACCAAGAGGAAATCTGAACAAGAGACAGAAAAAAGTATTAAACAGAAATCATGGAGCTGAAGAATACAATAACAGCACTGAAAAATTCACTGGACGGGCTTCAGAGCAAACCAGACCAAACAAAAGAAGGAATCACTGAATTGGATAAAAGGCCACTGGAAATTATTCCATGAGAGGGTGAAATGAAAAAAGAATGAAACATAGTGAAGGAAGCATGAGGCACTTATTGGATGCTACCATGTGGACCAATATGTACATTTTAGAAACTTCAGCAGGACAGTGAGAAAGGATCAGAAAGCACATTTGGAGAAAAAAAGGCTGAAAGGTTCCCATCATAGCAATTTCCTGATACTATGACCTATTTATAGAAAAATAAGTCCCATAAAAATTGCATTATGAGTATACATATACAAATACCAAGGGTTAACTACTTATCCACTCTCCATTTTACTTAACTGAGCTAATCTGACTTCCACCTGCATAGTCAGATCTATACCAACTTCCAGGAACAATGCTTATCCAGGCAGGTGAGATATAAAATGCTCTAACCCAATATTCTGGGACTCAACACAAATTTACTGACTACTGGATCACCTCTAAACTTGAATTATGATGGTGATATCCGGTTCTGATTCAATGGTTATGCTTTATAATACCTCTGGTGTTTGAAGCAGTCTTTTCTCTATGCCTAAATATATCAATTTTTCTATATTCCCAAATTATTAAGTTCACATAATTGTTGAACATAATGCTTAAAGAAGTTCTTTAAGAAGAGGTACCTGGGTTGGCTCAGTTGGTTAGGCATCCGACTTCATGACCTCACAGCTCAGGTCATGATCTTACAGTTCATGAGTTCAAGCCCCACATTGGGCTCTGTGCTGACAGCTCAGAGCTTAGAGCCTGCTTCAGATTCTGTGTCTCCCTCTCTCTCTCTCTCTGCCCCTCCCCCATTTGTGCTCTGTTTCTCAAAAATAAATAAATGTTAAAAAAATTTTTTTTAAAAAGAAGGGGGTGCCTGGGTGGCTCAGTTGGTTGAGTGTCCGACATCGGTTCAGGTCCTGATCTTGCACTCCATGAGTTCGAGCCTCATGTCAAGCTCTGTGCTGGCAGCTAAGAGCCTGCAGCCTGTTTTGGATTTTGTGTCTCCCTATCTCTCTCTCTCTCTATGCCTCTCCCTGCTCATGCTCTGTCTTTCTCTCTCTGTCAAAAATAAATAAACATTAAAAATTTTTTAAAAAGGGGCACCTGGGTGGCTCAGTCGGTTAAGCGTTCGACTTTGGCTCAAGTCATGATCTTGCGGTTCTTGAGTTTGAGCCCTGTGTCAGGCTCTGTGCTGACAGCTCTGAGCCTCAAGCCTGCTTCAGATTCTGTGTCTCCCTCTCTCTTTGTCCCTCCCTGGTTCACACTCTGTCTCTCTCTTTCTCAAAAATAAACATTAAATATTTTTTTTAATATTTTAAAAAAGTTCTTTAAGAAAAGACTTTATCAAGAATGTAGAAAGGGTGAAGAAAATTAAATTATATAATGTTATGAGAACTATATCCTCTTTACATTAACCTAATGACATATAACCTACTACAAACCTATACTATGGGGTTCTATGTTGACTTTGCTCCTCCCACAGACACTGCTGGAAATTCCTCATTGGGTGTAGTAAAAGGATTCTCTCTTCCCTGGACTGGTTTAGCGTCCTCCATACATTACTTATGCTGGTTTCTTCTGTGCGAGCCATGCTGTACTTGGAAGGCTGTTTCCTTCACCTGTGACTTTATTCTGAGTCCTGATTAGTTTAATATTTAATTTCAGTAGAAGTATAATCAAATTTCAGCCTTAATTTACTGTGAAAGTTAACATAAATACATATATCAAAGTCTACAAAATATACACTTCAACCATCATAAAATGAACAGCTTATAATGACCATGAAGATCTATAAATTGACTATTCCTGCCTTCGAGAGCCCTTGTGCGCCCCTACAGTCTCCCATTCTCCATCATGATACCGCTACAATCATGCAGGAGCATTTGTTCCCAGCTTCTCACTTAAGTGGGGTCTCATGCATTCCACATCCAGCCAGCAGAAGGAAAATAAAACATGGAAATGATTATTATAGCCTACCCTTAGGTGTTTCCATTTATCATGTAGGCCAGTATAAAATAAGAATATATTCACAAATTCTAAATTAAGCGATAGAACTTTCAAATATGAAATGTCAAAGATATTTTTCGACATTTTTTCTTAGTTTAGGATTTTGCTTTTATTTGTGTTCTGAGCCTTTTTAGTCACTAAAACCATTTTCATGTTTCACTGATATTTAAAAGTACAGTATATTAATAATAATAATAATAATAATACCTTGATATACTTAGAATCAAAACACCATTCCTCGTCACAGCTCTACCACTTGAAAGTTGTAATTTGAGGGTGCCCGGGGTGGCTCAGTTGTTAAGCACCAGACTTCGGCTTAGGTCATGATCTCATGGGTTCGTGAGTTCAAGTTCCACATTGGGTGAGCTCGAGCCCCACTTCAGGTGAACACAAGCCCTACTTTGGGTGAGCCCACTTCTCTCTCTTTCTCTCTTTCTCTGCCCCTCATCGGATTCTCTCTCTCTGCCCCTTGCTCATTTGCACTTTTGCTCTCTCTCTCAAAAAAAAAAAGAAAAGAAAAGAAAAGAAAAGAAAAGAAAAGTTGTAATTTGAGACAAATCATGAACAAGTCTGAGCATCAGTTCCTTAATCTGTGAAATGAAAACTAAGATTCCCTCTCTTCTTTATCTCACATTACTTCCCTTCGGAATACTTAAACTGACAGATGTGACAGTGCAGAAAAAACTAAAACACGTTAAAAGCAATCGTAACACCCTGCACATCTCTAT
Organism: Felis catus; assembly: GCF_018350175.1. NCBI lineage: Eukaryota > Metazoa > Chordata > Mammalia > Carnivora > Felidae > Felis > Felis catus. The sequence goes on from NC_058377.1 coordinate 21,297,590, forward strand.
GAATATTTGAAGTGGGTTAATTTAACTTTACAGCAGAGAGAGGATTTCAGAGCCCCTATGATTCCACCCGCCACTAGCCACTGAGAAAGATGACTGTCTCTGTCTCAGCATGTAAAATTTCTGTGTATGAGATTAATGTTTAAAGGTACAGATTTTGCATAACAAAACCCCACATATCAACCAACTGCTGTTCAGCTGATAATAAACTGAAATGCTGATAATAAACTGAAATGTCCCAATGCACGAGAGCAAAACCAACTCTGCCGGACTCAGGGAAAATACCAGGTTCGTCCCCCAACATGGACATCGATTCAACAAAATCTATTTATTTATTTATTTATTTACTTATTTATTTATTTATTTAACATTCATTTATTTGTCAGAGAGAGAGAGAGACAGAGTGCAAGCGAGGGAGGGACAGAGAGAGAAAGACACAGCATCTGAAGCAGGCTCCAAGCTCTGAACTGTCAGCACAGAGCCTGACATGGGGCTCAAAATCATGAACTGCGAGATCATGACCTGAGCCGAAGTCGGATGCTCAACGAACTGAGCCACCCAGGCGGCCCCAAAATCAATTTTATGAAGTAATTTTAAGACTGATTTTAGAATCCATCTACTCTGTCGCATTATGATAATATACATTTATATCTTTCTTTTACCATGCCTTATTTATGTATGTGACATATAGCCCAATGCCATACATTGCTAGGTACTTAGAGGTACAAGATGTTGTGTGTGTGTCTGCACCAAGTGTGTGTGTGTGTATTTCCATGAACAAGAAAGTGATTAAAGCAATAGCCATTTAGTTTTACTAGATTCAGCAGGTACTTTTTGCTCATCCTTCGCAGCAGCTGCAACCAGGAACCATCTACCCGAAAGTAGTTTGCATATCATACAATCAGTGTTAGGCAGTGATCTCATAAAATATGACTCCAAGATTTTGTGTGTGTAGGGAAGGGGGTGTGCTTAGGGCGCACTGTAAAGAGGAGTGGAAAACTAGGTTCAGTAAATGTAGGTGTTCAGCAATTCAAAGGACATGGAACTCAGAACCCCTTGTACTTCTGGTTTGCATGACACCTTAACCACAGCTTACCCCGATCATGCTCATCCCAGACCTGGTCCTGAGCAACAATACCAGCTCCCGTACAGAAAGTTTAGATTAAACAAAGGCAGAATGTAATCAACGTCGCTTCTGGTCCTGAACTAGGAGGATCATTTTCTGTTATTGCCCAGAAAGCTCAAGCTTTCATACTGATTTAGAGATGGCTCTCTCCTAGTACACAGGTCCAGACAAATCCCATGCTTTACCTGCTTGACTCCTAGCTGTGACAATTTGATACGAGACTCATACTTTCTCTCCTAACTTCTTTTATGGCCGTTCACATAACACGAAAAAGCAAAAACCATAAGAGATAACTCTATGTTGTGCATGTAACACACCTAACTTGGTTCTCCTTTTGAAAAAAAGGAAATTCCATACACAGTTCTTAAATTACGAACCAGAAAGTTGTCAGCTGAGTTGCTTTTACTAAAGCTTTGTCAATCTTACCTTTATAAATGTCTTAATAGCTTTTATAACAATTTTAATAAACTTTTCCCCAAACAACCTGAAAAAAATGGGGCCTAGTTCAAAAGAAAGTTTATCTTTTCGGCAGTAAAAAATTATCATTTCTGGAAGTCTGTGTCTGCAACTAAAGCAGATTTCACTTGTATTTTAAGGCTTCTCAAATGAAATATTAGTGACCAGGTTTAACACATACTTCTGGCTACCTCAAATAGTGATAAGATACATAACAATATGAACACACCTTTGCAATGTCTACAGGGATTCCTGAATAGCACAGACATTATTTACATACTGACACACTTTTTTCAATAAGGAATACAATTTCATCAAAATAGACAATAAGTAAAAGAAAAGCAAAAATTAAAAAAAAAAACACTGAAAACCAACCATTTTCTGTAAATACTACTTGGTAAATGCAAATCAAGCATGCTGATATGGAGGTCAGGGCATGTGGTGTGAGAGGTCATGTAAAATCATTAGTCAGTGGCTATCTGGTGAGAGATGATAACTACATTTATCATGGTGAGCATTTTGTACAGTATATAAATGTCAGATCATGTTGTAAGTTGTATGTGTGAAACTAGTGTAATATTTATGCTAACTATACTTTAGTTAAAGATCAATTAATTCTTCTTTGTAATAAATTGGCTTCCAGAAAAAAATTAATTTTTAAAATAAATAAGTGAACCACAGTCAAGGTTTTTGCGATGTCAAACATCTAAAAAAAAGACAAGCTAACAAACCAGTTATGCTAAATTTCACAATACCTAAATCTTTATTTTTTTAATGTAAATTCAAGTTAGTTAACATACAGTGAAGTCTTGGATTCAGGAGTAGAGCCCAGTGATTCATCTCTTATATATGATACCCAGTGCTCATCCTGAAAAGTGTGCTTCTTAATGCCCATCACTCATTTAACCCATTGCCCCACTCACCACCCCTCCAGCAACCTTCAGTTTGTTCTCTGTACTTAAGAGTCTCTAATGGTGTGCCTCCCTCTCTGTTTTTATGTTATTTTTCCTCCCTTTTCCTATATTTATCTGTTTTGTTTCTCAAATTCCACAAATGAGTGATATCATATGATACCTGTCTTTGACTGACTTATTTCGCTTACCATATTACCCTCTAGTTCCATCCACATTGTGGCAAATGGTAAGATTTCATTATTTTTCATTGCCAAGTAGTATTCCATTGTATACACACACGCGCACACACACACACACATCTTCTTTATCCATTCATCAGTTGATGGACATCACAATATCTAAATCTTGAGCGAATATTAGAAAAATGGTTTAAAAGTAATATTATTAAAGTTATCTTAGAAATGTTTAAATTATCACTTGATTAAGAGGTTTTTGTTTGTATCAACATTTTATTCAAATTCTAGTTAGTTAATATATAGCGTAATATTGGATTCAGAAGTGAAATTTAGGATTAAAAGTTTTTAAAGTAGTCATCTTTTTGTGTTGTCTCAAAAGAAAAATAAGCCAACATCCTATTCCCGAAAAGGAATTGTCACAACTTGGTTTATTCACCGCGTGTTTCTTTCAAATTGTCATTGCTTTCCCAGCTGCAGTTTCAGGATTTTGTATCTTAAACTCCATATGGGAGTAGCATATGGAAAACCAACAAAAACAGGAGTGATTTAGCTGTTCCCAAGTCCTGTAGCTCTGTGAGTTTTCCTGTTTAAATATCAAGTGACTTTCACTTTTATCCTATCCAGAGAAATCCTGAGGTCTCCATAACATTCCTAGAGCTTCCAGAAAGGAAGAGTCATAGAAACAGCTGTCTTTTCCCCATAATTTGCTTTCTAAACTCCTTCAACCTCACTTAAGTTTTGAATACCACATACTATTTAATCTCCTGAAATTTCTGATCTCTGTGTTCCTGGTTCCTCATAAATATGGCCACCAATTTGGGCCTACCTTCCCCAACACACTATTAATGCATGATCATCATGCATTATAAGTTTTATCAAAGCTGTATGTACAGTGGGGGATAATTACAGTACTCTAAAGAGCAGGATACAAATTCAAATTGAAATGTAGTTTTAAATCTCATTGTCCTTTTTTCTACAGAGAGATTTTTTGTTTATTATACATGCGTTATTTTATGTCTTGACCTAATGATTTGTGGCTGGGTTCCTTTCTCTTCTGTGCCCTATTCTGTGAATTACTAGTACTTGCAAACATTCTAAAATCTTTTTTTAGCTTAATTTACAGAAAAAGCTCCATGTTTGAGCCAATCATCTCTCAACTATCCTAGCATAACAGGACTTCTCTTTCACAAGAAAAAGAACTATTAAACTATTTTCCTAAAACAACCACTACCCTGAGAGATATTCATGTATAAGCCAACAAAGCACTGTCAACTTCAAAAATAAATACGTTTTCTCATATTCCACGATTACTGAAATAAAAATAATGAAATGAAGTAGACAAGTATATTTGAAACAGCAGTAGACTGAAATCAAGAGGTTACAGTTTATCTAGGTGTTTCTTTCATAAGCTGCATGATTTAACTCATTAAATTTTCTCAGCTTCAGTATCATGTCTATGCAATAAATATATATTCATGATATAAATATGTCTCAGTTTCATATTTACCAAGATAAATATGAAATCTCTGCCAGAAGGAGCTTATGCCAGTTTACAGCTGGCAAGTGGATTATATTTTATGGACTTCATGGAACCTGCTATATCTGTGAAACACTGGCATTTCAAGGAGGCACATTAAAGGCCAATGGAAGATATAATCAGTAGAGTATGGATTATCTGATTCCTGATTCCACCAGTACATTATAAATCGCAGGTAAGAATCCAAGATGACCGTAGTGTTACTTTACCTGATCTTTTGCAGAACCTTTTATCTTTTTCCAGAAGAAAAAAAACCAAACTCCATAATGACAATGGAAAAACAGAGATAAGCTTATTCATTAATGTTAAATAGTTAAAATGGTGTAAAAGAGTAGAAATTGCAAAACTGGTGAGAAGGAAATTATACTATTTAAAAATTGGAAACAAACTGAGAGAAGACTCCAATTTCCTTCATCATGGTAACAAAGATATAGGATATGAAGGCTCTGCCTAAACTACTGTGATAAAAGAAACAGAATATACCAGTCCTATTACTACCTGCACAGGGACACTGATTCTGATCAAAACCTTCTCCTACTGAAGGTTTTTCTCAGAGCAGTTTTAACATCTTTGTTTCTCAAGCTGTAGATTAAAGGGTTCATCATGGGAACCACACTGGTATAAAAGACAGAAGAGATTTTCCCCTTATGCATAGACAGAGCAGACGACGGTTTGAGATATGTAAATGCACCTGATCCAAAGAACAAGGAAACAGCAATTATGTGGGAACTGCAGGTGCTGAACGCTTTGGACCTGCCCTCAGTGGAGCTGATGCGGAGGATGCTGGAAAGGATGCAACCGTAAGACACAAAGATGGTGACACTGGGCACAATGATGTTGATGCCCACCACGATGAAAACCACCAGCTCATTCACGTAGGTGCTTGTGCAGGAGAGCTGGAGAAGGGGGAGGATGTCACACAAATAATGGTTGATGGTGTTTGCATCGCAGAAGGTCAGTCTCAGCATGCATCCTGTGTGGGCCATAGCACCCAAAAATGCTATCAAATATGAACCAAGCATAAGGCTGGAACACACTTTAGGGGACAGGACAACATTATACAAAAGTGGGTTACAGATGGCCACATAGCGATCATAGGCCATTGATGTGAGCACATAGCATTCAGAAATGATAAAAAAACAAAAAAAGTAGAATTGGGTCATGCACCCCCTATAGGAGATAATATTCTTCTTTGATGTGAAATTAATCAGCATTTTGGGTGTAAACACAGAAGCATAACAGAGGTCTATGAAGGACAAATTGGAGAGGAAAAAGTACATGGGGATATGTAGGTGTGAATTCAGCCCAATTAGAGTTATCAAGCCCAAATTTCCTAACACAGTGACCACATACATGACTAGAAACAGGCAGAACAGGGGGAGCTGGAGATCTGGTAGGTCTGTTAGCCCTACCAGCATAAATTCAGTCACAAAAGAGGCATTTGTAGGAGCCATTCTTCTCCAAGGGGATCTGTGAGCACAGAAAAACAGGGTTACATTAGATGAAAACCCATCACTTCCCACAATATTGCATCCTAAAAGAGGTAATATAGGCTGGGACTATCTGAGACTAACCAAATCTAGATCAATAAAATCTGTCTTTACCTCTATCATGATACTGAGAAACACTAACTTCTCCTTTATTAGAGGTTTATAAGCTAAATATAGCAAAGAGTATTGCAATTTAGCCTAAAGAGGGAAGTCCAGTGCTGCCATATGCAAACACAACTGCTGGAAAAACCAAGGGAGAAGGGAGAAAAAGGATGGACCAGGACATAATTGTCCTTCTCTTATCCTCCCATTTCTTCATTCACTTAAGACTCCCATTAAATAAATATGGAGGTAGAGATCTTAGGATATTTGCTGGTCTCTAATCCATATTAGACCTTATGTGGTGGGAACCGAAAACATCGTTTCTTTCTTTTTTCTTTTTTTAATTTTTAATGCTTGTTTATTTTTTGAGAGAGAGAGAGAGAGAGAGAGAGAGAGAGAGAGAGAGAGAGAGAGAGAGAGAAACAGCACCAGCAAGCAAGGGGCAGAGAAAGAGGGAGACACAGAATCTGAAGCAGAGTCCAGGCTCTGAGCTGTCAGCACAGAGCCCAACGTGGGGCTTGAACTCATAAATTGTGAGATCATGACATGAGCCAAAGTCAGACGCTTAACTGACTAAGCCACCCAGGTGTCCAAGAACATGGTTTCTAATCCAAAACTAAGGGACCAGAGTCTAGGACAGGTTAAGTTACTGCCTCAGGTCACAGAATAAAATCCACAAATCCAGAAAAGTGAGAGTTCTATCCATGGAGAAGGAACTTATTGATGGAGATATTGTATCCCTGCACTAATTAAGTCTCTAAACATTCCTGATCTCCCTTTGAACAGATTCTTCCTCACTTGAATCTCAGAACTGCACAAGTAAAAATGAAAGTGGCATATGTTAGATCTTTGGATTTCCAACAAGAGGGACATTCATATAAATGGAATTCAAACACTCACCCTTCTTAGGCAAGAATATCCTGGTGCTTCCTTATTGTTTGTTTACCCCAGCAGTCCTGGAAAGCCAATTTCAGGTTCTGAGGCTTTGTGCCCTTTGATTCTAAGAGGATATTGCATAGGTGTAACTTCAGATACGCCCTAGAAACCTTTCCGAGCTACAGATCATAATTTCTGATTATGACTTTGAGTTCTCTCAAACAACAGAGAAAAATAAAGTCTTCATTATTAACTCGTTTGCCATTTGATAAGGTACACATGATTGAATGTGAGTTTAATGATACACTGCACGTGGTTATAAACAGAATAGAAGCTTGCACAGTTATTTCCCCTTGGGAATAGATTCTATGCATAAAGGGAAATAAGAGGATTGTATTTACACCCTCCACCATGCATCTGTCTTTAGTTCTTCAGGGACTCAAAATTAACTCAAGGTCTCTCATCACTCATGGGATTGTGTATCTCCCAAGACAAAGCCCAAAATGAACTCCCATCTCTCTGTCATCTTCATCTCTGAAGGGAAATTGATTATACATTTCCCTCTTTCTTCCCATATCCTAAATGGAAATTTTTCTGCAGGCATTCTGCCTCTAAGATTCTTTATTTCTTTATCTGAAAATTTGCAAGATGGAGCATCTCAGTCAACTGTCTCTTCCTGGGATATGTCTAAAATAATTTTAATGCCATGTATCCCTTCTAAGGTTTCTTTTTTTAAAATACATACTGGAAATTTGTACCTGACCATCCTCCTGAGACTTTTGTGACATTTCAATAACTGAGGTCACCTATTTCTTCTCATCACACACACACAAACAGGGGCTACAGAGTTAGAGTGTGTGTATAAATCCTACCTCCACTCTTACTAATCATACCCCAGGCAAATTACTTAATCTCTTTCTTCCTCTGGTTTATCTTTGTAAAATAGAAATGGTAAAAAAAAAATGGCATCACTTTCATTAAATTGTTCTAATCATTAGATGAAAAAATGTAAGTGAAATGGCTAGAACACTGACTATCCCCCGGTAGATAGTCATTAACGTTAGCTTATATAGGTTCTCATAAATTTTGAAACAACTTCCATCATAACACTCATCATTCTTCCCTTTAATTCTCCTGTTCTTCAATAATCATAACTTCTGTAAGAATAATTTTTGTCTTATTTGTTAAGTACAGTACAGTGTACAGAGTAGGAACTCAAATTTTTCTGAAAGTGATGTTGTTCTCAAACCTTCAAAATATTTTCCACAAAACCCAAATGCTAAGCCACAGAGTCTGCCACCCAATGGCATCCATGCCTTTCCTTCAGCCACCACCATAATTGAGGCAGTGGTTAGGTTTTAACTTAACTCTCCTACTGAACCGTAGTGGCTTTTCTATTTTCTAGCATTTCCACACACGCCCTCTTACTTAACCATCCACACTGCTGTTAGAATGACCTCTGAAAGCACAGATCTGTCATTTCCTAGTTCAAGAACTTTCAATTGTTCTCCATTATCTTGGGCAACTGAAATTTTGTCATAAAATGATGTCTTAAAACTGTGATTCAGGGGCACCTGGGTGGCTCAGGTGGTTGACTGTCCGATTCTTGATTTCAGCTTGGGTCTTGATCTCAGGGTTGTGAGTTCAAGCCCTGCCTTGGACTCCACGGTGGGCATGGGGCCTGCTTTAAAAAAATAAGCAAAAGGTACCCCCCCATGCCAAGATTCAGCCTCAGTAAAACTAAAGAAGAAATTGAGTCGAAGCTATTTTATTTCTTTCTTCCCCATCTTTACAGGGTATAATTGAAAATTAATAACTTTAAATATTTAAGATAATGACTTGAGGGGCACCTGGGTGGCTCAGTCACTTAAGCGTCCCACTTTGGCTCAGGTCATGATTTCACGGCTCATGAGTTTGAGCCCCACCTCAGGCTCTGTGCTGACAGCCTGGAGCCTGCTTCAGATTCTGTGTCTCCTTCTCTTTCTGACCCTCTCCCACTCACACTCTGTCTCTCTCTCTCAAAAATAAATAAACATAAAAAAATTAAGATATTTGACTTGAGTTTATAAGTGTAAACATTGTCAAATAATTCCCCCAAATTAATTAAAATATCTATCACCTCACATAGTTATCTTTTTTTTTTTTTTGCAGTGAGAATATTTAAGATCTACCCTCTTAGCAAATTTAAAAGTAGGAAATAAATTATTAGCTATAGTGATATTGGTGCACATTAGATCTCCAGAACTTATTCATCTTGCATAAAGGAAACTTTGTATATCTTAACCAACACTGTACACGGATTCCCTTTTCTTCACAAACTCACCAATGCTTATCTATTGTCTTTTTGATACTAGCCTTTAAACAGATGTGAGGTGGTATCTCACTGTGGTTTTCATTTGCATTTCTCTGGCAATCAGTGATGTTGAGCATCTTTTAATATACTTTTTGGCCGCTTGTATGTTTTCTTTTTAGAAATGTGTATTCGGGTCCATTGCCCATGTTTTTTAGCAGACTCTTTTTTGTGTGGTTGCTGTTACTTTTGAGTTTTAGGTGTTCCTTACACATTTTGTCACTTTTTATCAGATGCATGGTTTACAAACATTTTCTCCCATTCCATAGGTTGTCTTTTCATTTTGTTGATTGCTTCCTTTGCTCTGCAGAAGCTTTTTATTTGATGTAATCTCATTTATCTATCTTTGCTTCGGTTGCCTTTGCTTTTGGTGTCATATCCAAGAAAATCTTCCTTTTATGCAAAATTTTATATCTGAGTTTTTGTATTTATTCCATTGGTCTTTCTGTTTATCTTTTTTTTTTTTTAGCGTTTATTTATTTTTGAGACAGAGAGAGATAAAGCATGAACGGGGGAGGGTCAGAGAGAGGGAGACACAGAATCTGAAACAGGCTCCAGGCTCTGAGCTGTCAGCACAGAGACCGACGCGGGGCTCAAACTCACGGACCGGGAGATCATGACTGAGCCACCCAGGCGCCTCTTTCTGTTTATCTTTATGCCAAACCCACACTCTCTTGGTTACTATAGCTTTGTAGTAAGTTTTGCAATCAGGAAGTGTGAGTCTTGCTGCTTTACTCTTTTTCAAGAGTGTTTTGGCTATTAGGGCCCTTTGTGTTTCCATATGAATTTTGGATGGGGTTTTCTATTTCTGCAAAAAAGGGCATTGGAATCTGTGTTGAATCTGTAAATCACTTTGGGTAGTATTAATATTTGTTTATTTATTTATTTTTTATAGAGAGAAAGTGAGTGAGTGTAAGTGAGGGGAAGAAGGAGAGAGAGAGAAAATCATAGGCAGGCTCCAGTGTGGAGCCTGAATTGGGGCTCAATCCCATGATCCTGGGATCATGACCTGAAATCAAGAGTCAGATGCTCAAACAACTGACCCACTCAGGCGCCCCTGGGTAATATTTATGTTAACAATATTAAGTTTTTTGGGGCGCCTGGGTGGCTCAGTTGATTAAGCGTCCGACTTCGGCTCAGGTCATGATCTCACAGCCTGGGAGTTCGAGACCCGCGTCGGCTCTGTGCTGACAGCTGGGAGCCTGGAGCCTGCTTCAGATTCTGTGTCTCCCTCTCTCTCTGCCCCTCCCCTGCTCGTTCTCTGTCTCAGAAAAAAAAAAAAACAACAAACAACAAAACAACAATATTAAGTTTTTCAATCCATGAACGTGGAGTATGTTTCCATTTATTTATGTCTTCTCTATTTTCTTTCATCAATATTTTTTAGTTTTCATTTTACAAGTCTATATCTCCTTGGTTAAGTATTTGATTCTATTTGATGCTGCTTTAAATGGAACTGTTTTCTTAATTGCACTTAAGGATTATTCATTGCTATTATATATAAAGGCAACTGATTTTTGTATGCTAGCTTTGCATCCTGCTACTTTCCTAAGTTCACTTGTGGTTTTATTTATGTATGTATGTATTTATTTATTTATTTATTTATTCATTCATTCACTCATTTATTTATTTTTATGGACTCTTTAGAATGTTTTACATATAAGATCCTAACATTCATGAAGAGAGATAATTTTACTTCTTTTCAATTTGGATACTTTTCATTTCTATTTCTTGCCTAATATCCTGCCTAGAAATTCCAGTGCTGTGTTGCATAGAAACTGTGAGAGTTAAGTGCCCTTCTCTTGACCCTGAACTTCAAGGAAAAGCTCCTAGATTCCACCATTGAGTATAATGTACCCTGGGTTTTTTAAATACAGCTTTTGTTCTGTTGAGATAGTTTCCTTCTAGTCTTAGTTTGTTTGAAAATTTTTATCATGAAAGAATGCTGAATTTGGTCCAATGCTTTTTCTGAATCAATTGGCATGATTGTGTGTGTGTGTGTGTGTGTGTGTGTGTGTGTGTGTGTATTTCTTTCATTTTATTAATGTGGTATATTACTTTGATTAGTTTTCATATGATGAACCACCTTCGCATTCCAGGAATAATCCTACTTTGTCATGGTATGTAATCCTTTAAACATGCTGCTGAATTTGATTTGCTAGTATTTTGTTGAGGATATTTGCATTAATGTTCATTAAGGTTATTGGTCCATAGATTTCTTTTCCTGTAGTGTGTATATCTGCCTTTGGCATTGGGGTAATGGTGGCCTCAAAGACTGAGCTGGAAAATGTGCCATTCTCTTCAATTTTTGAAAAACCTTCAAAAGGACTGGTGGTAGTTCTTCCATAAATGTTTGGTAGAATTGACCAGGAAAGCTATGAAGTCCAGGACTTTTCTTTAGTGGGAGATTTTTATCTACTGATTCAATATTCTTACTAGTTAGAGGTTTATTAAGATTTTCTGTTTCTTCATGATTACATCATGGTAGGCTTTGAATTTTCAGGAATTTTTCCATTTCGTCTATGTTATTCAATTTGTTGGCATATAATGGCTCATAGTTCTTACTTATAATGCTTTTTATTTCAATAGAAGTGGTAGTAATATCTAGATCATCATTTCTGATCTTTTCTTTGACATTTTTAAAAATTTTAAATTCTATGAAAAATGTCATACATATACAAGAGTTGAGAGCAAATTACAGTTTACTATCCTGAACCCATTAATAAATGAAAAAAACATCAACTCATAGTCAATCCTATTTATCTCTACCATGATTATTGAACCCCCACCTCAACTGAGCTATTTTGGAGAAAATCCCAGGTATCATATTTTAGTATGCATTTCCAAAAGATAAATATTTATTAAAATTATAATAACACTATTTTACACTTAAATTAAAATAAAGATGCCTTATACTATCAAATGTCCAATCAGTATCTGAATTTCCCTGATTGTGGGTGAGGATTTTAACACAGATCCACACTAAAAGTGTAAGGTGTAACTGGGTGATAAAGTTAGTGGATATAGTTGGTCCATTCTGAAAAACTTGCCCTGTAACATCCTTTCATCATAAATTATTTAAATTGAAATCTGTTCAAATATAAACCATAGTTCCATTGGATATTCTATAAGCAAGCAACTGTGGTAGTTCCATTCTGCATTTAACATGCTTTATAGATATATAATGTAAAGGAAATGAGGAAAAAGTATAGTGCAACTCCTTATTTCAGTCCCTACAACAAATTATAGGTATCTATTATGGGACAAGGGGAAAGTGATAGAGAGAAGAAAGCTGAGAAGGAGTAGAAAATCTTTTCTCAGCAGAAATAAGGTAGACATTTTATTGTTTTTATTTAATTTTATTCATTTTATTTATTGAGCCAGGAAATATTGTTCATGATCATTTTGTTCTTGTCAACAATATATTGTTCTGATATGATTTATTTGACTCTACTATCTTTTTGCTTAGTCTAACTAGCTACAGTTTTGTCAGTTTTCTATTCTGTTTGTGATACCTCCAGATTTGTTTTTCTTTTTCAAGACTGTCTTGGCTTTTTGGGGTCTTTTGAGGTTCCACGCAAATTTTAAGATTATTTGCCCCAGTTCTGTGATAAATGCTGTTGGTATTTTGATAGGATTGCATTAAATGTGTAGATTTTTTTTGGTAGAATGGACATTTTAAGAATATTTTTCTTCTAATCCATGAGTACGGAGTATCTTTCTATTTACTTGTGTCATCTTCAATTTCTTTCATTGATGTTTCATTGATGTTTTATAGTTCTCAGAATACAGGCCTTTCACCTCCTTTGCTTTTCTATTCTGTTTTATTTATATCTGCTCTAATCTTTATTTCCTTTCTCCTGCTAGATTTGTGTTTAATTTTCTCTTGTTTTCCTACTTCCTTAAGTTGTAAAGTAAAGTCATTGATTTGAGATCTTTCTTGATTTTTAACGTAAGCTTGCATAGCTACAAATGTCCCCCTTACCACTGCTTTTGTTGCATCACATAAGTTTGGTATGTTGCGACTTTGTTTTCACTCATATTTAAAGAGAAGAAAAGGAAAGAAACCACAAGAGACTCTTAATGATAGAAAACAAACTGAAGGTTGATGGAGGGAGGTGGGTAGGGGGATGTGCTAGATGGGTGATGAGTATTAAGGAAGGCACTTGTGATGAGCACTAGGTGTTGTATGTAAGTGATGAATCACTGAATTCTACTCTTCAAACCAATATTGTACAGCATGTTAACTGAAATTTAAATTAAATAAACAAACATTTCAAATTCCATGTGATTTCTTCTCTGATCCATTGGTTTCTTTAAGGGAGTGTTGTTTAATTTCCACAAGTTTGTGCATTTTCCTGTTTTCCTTATGTTATTGATTTCTAACTTTATTCCATGTAGTCAGAGGTGACACCTTCTTATGACATTTCTCTTTTATACTGAGATTCAATTCATAGCTTAACTTATGGCTATTCTGGAAAATATCCCGTGTGCATTTGAGGAATGTGTATTCTGCTGTTGTTGGGTCTATGTTTTATATATGTCTGATAAGTTTACTTGGTTTATTGTGTTATTTAAGGCCTCCATTTCCTTCCTTACCTTATGTCTGGTTGTGCTATCTATTATTGAGGATGAGACACTGAACTCTTCAACTATTACTAAAACTGTCTATTTTAGAGGCCAGTTCTGCCAGCTTGGATTGCATATGTTTTCATGGTCCATTACTACGTTTGTAAATGTTTATAACCATTGTATCTTCTTGCTGTATTGAATCTTCCATTAAGTATGGTTTCTTTGTCTCTGTAAAGCTTTTTTATTAAGTTTAAATTTTTAATTCCAGTATAGTTAACATACAATGGTACACTAGTTTCAGGTGTACAATACAGCGATTCAACACGTCTGTACATTACTCAGTGCTCATCATGATAAATGTACTCTTTAATCTCCTTCACCTATTTCACCCATCCTCCACCCCATCTCCCTTCTGGCAACCATCAATTTGTTCTCTATAGTTAAGAGTCTGTTTCTTGATTTTTCTCTCTCTTTCTTTCTTTGTTTCTTAAATTCCACATTTGAATGAAACCATATGGCATTTGTCTTTCTCTGACTGACTTATTTTGCTTAATATCATAATCACTCTCTCCATCCATGTTGCTACAAATGGCAGGATTTCATTTTTTTAGGGCTGAGTAACATTCTGTTATATATATACACCACATCTTCTTTAACCATTCATCTGCTGATAGACACTGGGCTGCTTCCATAATTTGGCTATTTTAAATCATGCTGCGATAAGCATAGGGATATATATATCTTTCAAATTAGTGTTTTTGTATTTTTTGAGTAAATACCCAGTAGTGGAATTGCTGGATCATATGATAGCTCTATTTTTAACTTTTTGAGGAACCTCTGTATTGTTTTTCACAGTGGCCGCACTAGTTTGCATTCCCACCAACAGTGCAAGAGGGTTTCTTTTGCTCCATATCCTTGCCAACACTTGCTCTTTATTATTATTATTTTTTAGTTTTAGCTATTCTGACAGGTGTGAGGTGATATCTCATTGTGATTTTTATTTGCATTTCCCTGATGATGAGTGATGGTGAGCATCTTTTCATCTGTCTGTTGGCCATCTGCATTTCTTCTTTGGAGAAATGTCTGTTCATGTCTTCTGACCATTTTTTAACTGGGTTATTTGGTTTTTGAGTGTTTTCCCAACACCATTTGTTGAAGACTATCTTTTTCTCATTGCATATTCTTGCCTTTTTTGTCAAAGATTAATTGACCATACCATCATTGGTTTGTTTCTGAGTTTTAGATCCTCTTCAATTGATCTACATGTCTATTTTTGTACCAGTACCATCCTGTTTTGATTACTGTAACTTTGTAGTATAATTTGAAATCTGGAATTGTGACTCCTCCAGATTTGTTTTTCTTTTTCAAGATTGTCTTAGCTGTTTGGGGTCTTTCTTTTGCGGTTCCATGCAAATTTTAAGATTATTTGCCCTAGTCCTGTGAAAAATGCTGTTGGTATTTTGATATGATTGCATTAAATGTGTAGTTTTTTTTTTTTGGTAGAATGGACATTTTAAGAATATTTTTCTTCTTGGGGCGCCTGGGTGGCGCAGTCGGTTGAGCGTCCGACTTCAGCCAGGTCACGATCTCGCGGTCAGTGAGTTCGAGCCCCGCGTCGGGCTCTGGGCTGATGGCTCAGAGCCTGGAGCCTGTTTCCGATTCTGTGTCTCCCTCTCTCTCTGCCCCTCCCCCGTTCATGCTCTGTCTCTCTCTGTCCGAAAAATAAATAAACGTTGAAAAAAATATATAAATAAATAAAAAAAAAGAATATTTTTCTTCTAATCCATGAGTATGGAATATCTTTCTATTTATTTGTGTTATCTTCAATTTCTTTCATTGGTGTTTTATAGTTCTCAGAGTATAGGCCTTTCACCTCCTTTGTTAAGTTGATTCCTAGATACTTTATTATTTTTGATAATTGTAAATGGTATTGCTTTCTTAATTTCCCTTTCTGTTGCTTCACTAGTAGTGTATAGAAATGCAACAGATTTCTGTACATTGATTCTGTATCCTGCAACCTTACTGAATTCATTTATCAGTTCTAGTAGTTTTTCAGTGGAGTCTTTTGGGTTTTCTACATAGAGTATCATGTCATCTGCAAATAGTGAAAGTTTTGCTTCCTCCTTACCAGTTTGGATGCCTTTATATTCCTTTTTCTTGTCTGATTGCCATTGCTAGGACTTCCAGTACTATGTTGAATAAAAGTGGTATGAATGGGCATCTTTATCTTGTTCCCAATCGTATCTTGTTCTTCATCTTAGGGTGAAAGCTCTTAAGTTTTTCACCATTGAGTATGATTTTAGCTGTGTTGTGTCTAGGTGTGAGCCCAATGCGGGGCTTGATCCCATGAACCATGAGATCATGACCTAAGCCAAAATCAAGAGTCAGACACGTCTCTACCTAACTTTTCATTGCAGTTATTGCAATTTTCAGCTTCAGAATTTCTTTTTTGACTTATTTTTAGATTTTCTATTTCTTTACTGATATTTCCATTATGTTTATAAATTGTTTAATTGACTCTCTACACATCTTTCTATAGATATTTCAGCCTCTTTAAACAGTTATTTTAAAGTCTTTGTCTAGTAGATCTGCCATGAAATCTTTTTCAGAGACAGTTTCTACTGATTTATTTTTTCCTTTGAAGGGTCCATATTTTCTGTTTCATTGTATATCTTGTGATTTCTTGTTGAAAACTGAACATATGAATCTAATAATATGGTAACTCTAGAAATCAAATCTTCTTCCTTCACCAGGGTTTACTTGTTTGTTTGTTTGTTTGCTTGCTTGTTTTAATTGCTGTAGAGTATATCTGTCCCAAGGATCAGCCTGAGGTGTTAAGGGCTTTTCAGGATTTTCAGACCTTGCACTTCTCCCTGTACATGTGCAGTGACTTTCTAATTTCTCTTGCATATACAGTTGCTTTTGAAAGTCCTAGGTTTTACGGGAATCTACCCCAAAAACCAAGCGCACACTTTGCACACTGTATGTTAGCCAATTTGACAATAAATTATATTAAAAAAAAAGAAAGACAGTTCTAGGGTTTTTTTAAGACCTAGTTTTTAATGCCTGGCTCCCAAAGGGTGAAAAAAGAAAAACAAAAAGGGAAAATAAAGCACTGGCCTTTAAATTTACTGGAAGTCAATTCAGCAAGAGGAGAAGGGGCTTGTCACAGTGGGGCAGTGCAACAATAAATACTGCTCACTTTTTTATCTGCACTTCAGAAATCTGAAGCAGCAATCATCAATCAGAGCATGGTTCCCCATTATTTGGAGCACACTGTCTTATTTACCTACTCTGGCTCACCTAAGTTATAAGCAAGCTGATTCTGGAGACATGAATGGCTGCCTGCCACAAGGCTGAAAAGTAAAGGATGTCAGCTTCTACTGTACTAAGTGCTGAAATTGATCAAATTTAACTGGAATTTACCATCCAAGCCTTTCCTGGCAATTGTAAACCTTCTATAGACTCCAGAGTTCCAAGACAAATCAGACAAATTCTGTAAGTGCAACTTTTGTGCAGGTGAGGAGACAGATTCCCGACATACTACTGTAATGTGCCATTTCCCCAGATTCCTCTTTTCTTTTTCTCAACACTCCCTTTCCATGTACAGCTCTCCTGAACTCATCACTGACATTTGTTCAGCACATCCCCTCCCACTGTTCTCTACCTGCTCATACATTCAAATGCATTCATAAAAGCTATGTCCTGTATTTACAAAGAAACATTTTGTTGACCTATTGCTTTTGCCATTTGAAAATATTTCATTGAGGGGTGCCTGGGTGGCATCCAACTTCGGCTCAGGTCATGATCTCACAGTCTGTGAGTTCAAGCCACGCGTTGGGCTCTGTGCTGACAGCTCAGAGCCTGGAGCCTGCTTCAGATTCTGTGTCTCCCTCTCTTTGACCCTCCCCCATTCATGCTCTGTCTTTCTCTGTCTCAAAAATAAATATTAAAAAAGATTTCATTGGAATCACTTTAATGTTGTATGCTGTAGATATATCAAAACTCATCCACCCACTCCATACTGATGGAAATTCACTATCTTCCAGTTTTTTACAATAAAATCAATGTTATCACTATTATGCAAAAATCTTTATATGACAGTAACTGTCTTTCAATGAGATAAATTCCCAGAATATTGTCTTTCATTTTAATATGTATGTTCATATATTGGATTTCTCAAAGACTATTGCAATTCATATTCCCACGGGTAATTTATGAAACTATATTTATTCTCCTAGCACTTCTAAATTGTATTCCACTAAATATTAATGGGGTTGAGCATTCATTCATAAATTTGTAAACCTTTCCAATTTGCTTTCCTGTGATTTGCCTACTTATGTCTTTTCTTCATTTTCTCTATGCCTAAATATTTCCATATCTATATTCCCAAATTCTTTTCATCACGGAGCTATTAAAAACAATGCCTGAAGAAGTTCTTTAAAAATAAAAAGACTATATGAAGAAACTAGAAAAGGTTAAGAAAATGAAATCATATAATATGGAATGAGAACTATACCCTCATTACCATTACCCTAAATATAATGACAAATAACTTTCTACAAATCTATACAATGGGTTTGTACATTGATCTTCCTCTTCCCTCAGACACTAGTGAAAATTCTTCAAGTGTGGTAAAGAGATTGTCTCTGCCCTGGACTGGTCTGGATTACTTTGTAAGTGTTATTTGGCCTCTGTTGGTTTCTTCTGTGTGAACCAATCTGTATTGTCAATGAAATGTGAAAGACACTTTCTGGATATTTTGTCCTTTGAGTACTTGGCTGTTATTTGTGTTCTGAAACATTTTAGTTAACTAAAACCACTGTTCGTGTTTTCATGGCTTTGAAAGAATGGTAAATTTTACATGATTTTTAAAAAGCTGATAGATTTAGAATCAAAACATCTAGGTCCTCGACTCAGCTTCTACCATTTATAAATTGTGATTCAGAACAAGCCATGAAATCTCTGAGAATCAGTTCCATCATCAATGAGATGGAAACTGGATCCCCTTCCCTACTGACCTCCCAGCACTTCCCTGAGGAGCACATGGACACACAGATGTAACAGCATGGAGAAAACAGTAACACTACTTCCAGAACAATCATAACACCCTGCACATTCTCTATATTAATAAAGTGTGTCTATTCAACTTTATGTCATAGGGAGACTTTAAGCAGCCCACTGATTCCACCAGCCATCCCCCTCGCTGAAGATAGGAGTCTCTGTCTTAGAATGTAAAACTTCCCCACAGTGAAAGTGATTTTAATGTTCAAATATACATTTTTTTTTACCACAGAGCCCTGGTGTTTCATTTACTACTTTATCTGGTGCTCAGCTGAATATACACCGAAATATCCCAATGCTAGAGAGAAAAACCAACTGCATCAGACTTCCAGAAAAATACCATGACTGTCCCCAACACAGACATGGATTCACCACAATCAATTTTCACTAATATTTTTGACTATATAAGACTGATTTTAGATTCTATCCATGTGTAGCATGTAACCCTACTGTGTTGTTATATGAAAAATCTATCTATCTTTCTACCTTATTTACAGTTGTGACATATTGCATATTGCACACATTGCCAGACACTTAGCAAGTATAAACGTGTTTGCTGTTGTTGCTTTTACATAATTAAATGAATAATTGAAGCAATAATCATTTCCTTTTGCAGGATTCAGTAGTATTTCCTACTCAGCCCTGCCTCACTGGAGCCAGAAACAGGAACCATGTACCTGAATGTTCTTGCAAAGATTCAAAGTGGGTCACATGCCATGCAATAGATGTTAGGCAGAAATCTCATAAACTATAAGGTTTGAATACACTGAGTGCATGTGTGAGTGTGTGTGTGTGTGTGTGTGTGTGTGTGTGTGTGTGTGTAGGGAGGCATTATAAAGAAGAGTGGGTTCAACAAAGCTGGGGTTCAGGAATTAAAGGGATATAGAACTCAAAACCCCTTTTACTCCTGGTTTTCATCAATTCTTAACCACAGCACACCCTAGTCATGCTCATTCCAAACCTAATCCTGAGTAACAACAGTAGGTCACTTACAGAAAATTTACATGAAACAAATTTAGCATGTAATCTGAAAATTTTCCTTATGATTTAACTAAGAGGACCATTTTTATATGTTATAACTCAGAAACTCCAAACTTGCACACAAATTAGGAAAAAAAAATCTCCTTCCTAATACACAGGCAGAGGTGAATCCTATGGCTTACTTATTTGACTCTCAGCTGTGACAACTTCAATAGAATTATTCTGTCTCTCAAAACTTCTTTTATTACATTTCATGTAACACACAGAATAAAAAAACTACAAAGGATAATCCTATGCTGTGCATGTAAAACACCTGACTTGTTTCCTCTGACATATTCCTCTCTTTGAAAGAGGTCCAAATAGTTTCATAGTACTTATAAATGCATTAACTAAAAAACCAATTTGCCTCTTAAAACTTTAGCACCTTAAATTTTACAATGTCTTTTTATCTGCTTTTTTATTAATAATTTCCAAAATAATCTGAAAGAATGGGATCTAATTTTAAATAAAGGATTTTCTTTTCCTGAAATTGGAACAGAAGTCATTTGTATTTGAATCTCATCATATGAAAGATCAATGACTTTTAAATCCACTCTTTGGTCCACCTCAAAAGAGCAATAAAATACATGAAGAGTGAATGCAGTCTGCAATGTCTTCAAAGGATCCCAAATACCACAGCCATAAACTTTTCTCCCAGTATGGAAAACAATTTTATCAACACAGTAAAACAAAAGCAAAATAAAAACTCCACTCACGACCCCTTTTTTTATATAAATAGTGAAAATCAAGCATATTAATATTGGGTCAGAACATGGGAAATGAGTGGTCATTTAAAACCACAGGTCATGGATTTAGCAATGCCAAATGCCTCAAAAACAATCAAGCCAACAATCTAGCTATGCTAACTTTCAAAATACCTAAATAGTGAGTAGAGATTGGAAAAAGAGTAAAATAGTGAATGTTTTTAAAGTTATCTTAGAAAATGTTTAAGTTGTCACTCCATGCAACATATTAAGGATTTTTGAGTGTTCATCAATTTGCCGTTTTCTCAAAAGAAAAACAATCCAACATTCCACTACAGAAAAGACACTGTCACCATTTCATTTATTCACCAAATAGCGCATTCAGACAAGATTGGGCGCAGTCAGGGTGTTATGGCCATAGACCAAATAGTTCTTTCAAGTTGCCATTGTTCTAGCTGCAGTTTGAGATTTCCGTACTTCAAAATCCATACGGGAGTAACATATGAAAGCCACCAAAAATCAGAGGTGATTTTATTGTTCCCAGGTCTACCAGTCCTGTGAATTTAACTTTTTAAATATCAAATAACTTAAGATTTTATTCTATCAAGAGAAATCCTGTCATCCACATACTATTTCTAGGGCCTTCCCAAAAGAATGGAGTCACAGAAAACTTTCCTTTCTCATCATTTTACACTCTATTCCTTCTTCCTAACTTGATTACAACTCATTATTTTATCTCTACTTACCCTACCTGGTTCCCTACAAATGTGAGCATAGCTATTGGTCTTCATTCCCAAGACCACTATTAATATGGGTATATTATAAGTTTTAATGAAAACTTCATGGAAAGTGAAGGATAATTACAGTATTCTATGGAACAGGTTATAAATTCAGAATGAAATATGGTTTCTAAAATTTTATTGTCCATTCCCTACTGAGGGACCTCTGATTTATTGGCCATATATCTCTTTGGGCCATAGAATAATGGCATGTTCCTGGAAAATCTTTCTTCCTGTGTCTTGTTTTAATTAGAAGACTCTGAAAACATTTCACATTTTTCTTTTCTTGCAAAAATGTCAGCATTCAAAATAGAAAAGTTTTCTTATATTTCATGTTTACTAAAATAAAAATAAAGTGAATTAGAAAGTATACTAGAAAAAGTAGTTGACTTGAAATCAAGTAGCTAATAGTCTATTCTAGACTTCTCTATGAAGAAGCTGTGTGACTTTAATCATTAACCCCAATAAATATTAACAATCTATTATGTGTGACTTTGAGTGGTAAAAATGAAATCTCTGCTAAAAGAAGTTTAATGTGTAGGGTTTGCAGCTGCAAAGTGGAGTAAAATTGATAGTTGTTATGGAATCTTTTATAATTGTGAAACATTGGCATTTGAAGGAGTCATAATCCTGACCACAGTACAATGGAAAGAAAGGAATAGAGACAGATTGTCTAGTTCATGGTTCCAACTGCACATTACAAGTGTCATTTAAGAAACCCCCCAATGCACAAGGTAACACTTGTGTTATTTTATTGATCATTTGTTAAATCATTCATCTTTTTCCAGGAAAAAAGTCCATTAATGACATTTTAAAAAACAGATAAATATGTTTCTTTTTTTTTTTTTTATGTTCTGATGGTAGTTGCCACATTATTTTATTTGTTGCTTCCAATAGACCTGTGAAAAAGATACTATTATTCTCCTTTTTTACATCAAGTCTTTCACTTTTGGTGAGCAGCATATTAACCCATGAAGTTTTAAAACATGCATATATATCCTGTTTTCCATTTCATAAGCTCTGGATTTGAGACTCAGTATCTCCATCTTTTTTTAAGTTCAACAAGTGATTCTAAAGTATAATTAGGCTTAAAATATCCTTCCATATATAAACAAGAGAAGCTATTAGAGGTTAAATAATCTAATCTTAGAATATGTTTCTTAATGTTATTCTTAAATAGGAAAAATGAGGAAAAGGAGCAAAAGTTGTAAAAATGGTAATCAAAGGAATCAGATCAAACCTAAAAAAAAAACAGAAACAGATTGAGAGAAGACTCATATTTCCTTCACCACAGTGAGAAACAGGATAGGAAGACTTCCACTAAAGATACTATAAATAAACACACGAAATATCCCTACCCTATGACCACTTAAACAGACACTGTTTCTGATCAAAACACTCTCCTACCGAGGGTTCTTCTCAGAGCAATTTTAACATCTTTGTTCCTCAAACTATAGATTAAGGGGTTCATCATGGGAACCACATTGGTATAAAAGACAGAAGAGATTTTACCCTCATCCATAGACCCAACAGAAGATGGTTTAAGATACATAATTGCACCTGACCCAAAGAACAAGGAAACAGCAATTATGTGGGAACTGCAGGTGCTGAACGCTTTGGACCTGCCCTCAGTGGAACTGATGCGGAGGATGCTGGAGAGGATGCAACCATAAGACACAAAGATGGTGACACTGGGCACAATGATGTTGATGCCCACCACGATGAAAACCACCAGCTCATTCACGTAGGTGCTTGTGCAGGAAAGCTGGAGCACAGGGAGGATGTCACACAAATAATGGTTGATGGTGTTTGCATCACAGAAGGTCAGTCTCAGCATGCATCCTGTGTGGGCCATAGCACCCGAAAATGCCATCAAATATGAACCAAGCATAAGGCTGGAACACGCTTTAGGGGACATGACAACATTATACAAAAGTGGGTTACAGATGGCCACATAGCGATCATAGGCCATTGATGTCAGCACATAGCATTCAGAAATTACAAAAAAACAGAAAAAGTAAAGCTGGGTCATGCATCCCATATAAGAGATAATGTTTTTCTTTGATAGGAAATTCATCAGCATTTTTGGTGTCAATACTGAAGAATAGAAGAGGTCTATGAAGGACAAATTGAAGAGGAAAAAGTACATGGGGGTGTGTAGGTATGAATTCAGCCCAATTAAAATGATCAAGCCCATATTTCCCAACACAGTGACCACATACATGACTAGAAATAGGCAGAACAGGGGAAGCTGGAGTTCTGATAGGTCTGTTAATCCCACCAGAATGAATTCAGTCACAGAAGAGGCATTTCCAGGAGTCATTCTTTTCTAAGGGGATCTGTGGACACACAAGAAAACTCAGAAAAACTCAGTTCTTCCTGCAATATCTCATCCCACAAGAGAGTGTGTACACTGGGAATGTCTAAGACTAGCCCAACCCGGACCCATTGAATCTGTCTTTTCCATCAACATGAGACTAAGTGACAGGGACTTTCCCTTACTAGAGTCTTAATAAGCTAAATGTAGCAAAGTGCATCACAAACTTTGCCTTAAGAGGGAAAGCCAGTGCTGCCACATGCCAACGTGACTGCTGGAAAACCAAGGTGAGTAAGAAGAAGCATGGCCCACGACAGAATCATCCTTGTCCCATCTCACTATTTCTTCATTCACTTGAACCTTCTCATCACCAGTAAAGTTGGAGGCAGAGACCCTAACAAGCTGAAGCTGGCCTCTAACGGGCCGAATTAGACTTAGTGGATTGGGAACCATGAATATTGTTCCTAATCCAACACTAAGGGACCAGAGTCTAGGTGAGGTTGAGTTACTGTCCCATGTCACAGAGAAAACGTCATAAATCTAGAACATTGAGGGTTGCACCCATGGAGTGGGAACTGACTGAGATACTACATCCCCTGAACCCTCTGATCTCTGAACATTCTTTTATCCCCTGAAACATATTCTCCTGTCAGTTTTACTTGAGTCTTAGAACTACACAAAATGGCGGGGGGGGGGGGGGGGAAGTGGCTTACCTTACATTTTTGGACTTCCATGTCAAATCAATAAGGACATTGATATAAACAGAATTCAGAAACTCACCCTCCTTAGGCCAGAAAACCTCAGTGCTTCCTTATCTTTGGTATTTACCCCTGTAGTCTTGGAAAGGAAATTTCAGGCTCTTGAGGCCTTGGTTTCTTTAATTCTAAAAGGATTTAGCCCATACTTAATTTCAGATATGCCCTTCAAATATTTCTGGACTATATATAATAATTTCTGATTATAACTTTCAGTCCTCTCAAGCAGCAGAGACCAAAGTCTTTATTATCATCACATTTGCTACTTAAGACACAGAAGACTGAATGTGAGTTTAATGATAAAGTGCACTTGATTATAAACAGGGTAGATGTTTGCTCAGTCTCCATCCCAAGGAATAGAGTCTATGTACAAAAGAGAAATAAAGGGATTGATTGTGTTTACACTCGGGACCACAATCTCTCTTTAGTTCTTTAGGGACTCAATAGCTAATCAAGTTTACATTTCACTCTGAGGATTGTACATTCCCCAAGGCAGAGGCAAAACTAAACTCCCATCTTTCTATCATCTTCATCTCTTAATGAAAATCTATTGCGTAAGTTCTTTCTCCCTTTCTTCCCATATCCTAAATGAAAACTTTCCATAGAGTTTGCCTACAGCCTTATTTCTTTTTCTTAAATATTTCAAATATTGCAGTAATTCAATTCAGTTGTTATCTCTCCTGGGTCACCTCCAAAAAGAAAGGTTAATACCTTTCTCACTTTTAAAGGTGTTTTTTTAATTTTTTAAATTCCAGTATAATTAAGGTACAATTTTATTAGTTTCAGGTATACTGATTCAACAACTCTATATCTTATTCAGTGTTCATCACAATAAGTGTACTTTTTAATGTTTATTTATTTATTATGTGTGTGTGAGAGAAAGAGAGAGGGAGAGAGAGGGAGGGAGGGAGAGGGAGGGAGGGAGAGAGAGAGAGAGAGAGAAGGGGAAATGAAGAGAGAGGGAGAGAGAGAGAGAGAGAATCCCAAGCAGGATTGGTGCTGTCAGTGAATAGCCCTATGCAGGGCTTGAACTCATGAACTGCAAGATCATGACCTGAGCCAAAACCAAGAGTCAGACACTTAACCGACTGAGCCATCCAGGCACCCATGATAAATGTACTCTTAATCCCCTTAATTTATTTCACTCTTACTCCCACCCACCTCCCCCCTGGTAAGATTATCAATTTGTTCTCTATAGTTACAAGTCTGTTTATTTGGTCTCTTAATTGTTTTGTTTCTTAAATTCCACATATGAGTGAAATCTTCTGGTATTCATCTTTCTCTGACTGACATTTAACTTAGCATTATACAATCTATATCCATCAATGTTGTTGTAAATAGCAAGATTTCATTCCTTTTTTATGACTGAGTAAAATTCTATTGTATATACATATCGCCTCTTCTTTCATCTATCAATAGACACTTGGGTTGCTTTCATATTTTACCTATTATAAATAATAGGGGTTCATAGAGCTTTTCAAATTAGTGTGTTTGTATTCTTTGAGTAAATACACCATAGTGGAATTACTGGATCATATAGTAATTCTATTTTTAACTTTTTGAGGAACCTCCATACTGTTTTCCACAGTGGCTACACCAGTTTGCATTCCCACCAACAATGCATGAGAGTCACCCTTTCTCCACATCCTCACCAACACCTGTTGTTTCTTGTGCTGTTCATTTTAGCCATTCTGATAGGTATGAATGATATTTCATTGTGATTTTGATTTGCATTTCCCTGGTGATGAGTGATGTTGAGCATCCTTTCATTTGTCCATTGACCATCTGTATGTCTTCTTTGGAGAAATGTCTGTTCATGTCTTCTCCCATTTTTTAATTGGGTTACTTGTTTTTTTGTGTTGAATTGTATAAGTCCTTTATATTTTGGATACTTACCCCTTATTGGATATATCATTTGTAAATGTCTTCTTGCATTCAATAGGTTGGGTTTTTTATTTTATTGATTGTTTCCTTTGCTGTGCAGAATCTTTTTATTTTTATGTAGTCCCAATAGTTTATGTTTACTTTTGTTTCCCTTGCCTCAGGAGACATATCTAGAAAGATGCTGTTACAGCCAATGTTAGAGAAATTATTGTCTGTACTCTCTTCTAGTATTTTTATGGTTTCAGGTTTCACATTTAGGTCTTTAATCTATTTTGAGTGTATTTTTGTATATGGTGTAAGAAAGGTTTTTTTTTTTTGCTATAACTGTCCAATTTTCCCAACCCCATTTGTTAAAAAGACTGTTTTTCCATTGCATATTATTGCATCCTTTATCATAGATTAATTGATCATATAATCATGGATCTATTTCTGGGATCTCTATTCTACTCTATTGATCTATGTTTCTATTCTTGTGCCAGTACCATACTATTTTGATTACTATAGATATGTAGTATATTTGAGTCTAGGCCATACCACCCTGAATGCGCCTGATCTTGTCTGATTACTACAGTAGTATTTGATTTGTAGTATTTGATTACTACAGATTTGTAGTTAGCTGTTACTTTATTGAGGGTGTTTATCATGAATTTATGTTGTACTTTGTGAAATGCTTTTTCTCCATATTGAAATGGTAATATGATTTTTATCCTTTCTCTTATTGATATGATGTATCATGACGGTTGATTTGTGAATTCTGAACCACCTTGCATCCCAGGAATAAGTCCCACTTGATCATAGTGAATGATTTTTTAAATGTATTGTTGGATTCAGTTTGCTAATATCTTGTTGAGGACTTATGCATCTATGCTCACCAGAGATATTAACCTATAGTTCTCTTTTTCTGTACTGTCATTATCTGGCTTAGATATCAGTGTTATGCTGGACTTGTAGAATGAATTTGGAAGTGTTTCTTCTTCTATTTCTTGGAGTAGTTTGAGAAGAAAAGGTACTAACTCTTCTTTAAATGTTTAGTAGAATATGCCTGTGAAGCCAGATATCTGGTTCTGGACTTTTGTTTTGGGAAGGTTTTTTTTATTATTATTGATTATTTTTCATTGCTGGTAATTGGTCTCTTCAAATCTTCTATTCTTTCCAGCTTCAGTTTCTAGGAATTTTTTCCATTTCTTCTACTTTGTCCAATTTGTTGGCATATAATTTTTCATAATACTTTCTTATAATCTTTTGTATTTCTGTGGTGTTGGTTATTATTTCTCTTCTTTCATTTCTGATTTTGTTTGAGTCCTTTCTCTCCTTTTTAAAAAATGATTCTGGCTACCGTTTATCATTTTTGTTGATCTTTTCAAAGAATCAGCTCATGGTTTCATTGATCTGTTCTATTTTTTTTTTAATTTCTATTTCATTTATCTCTGCTATAATCTTTATTTCCTCCTGTTACTGGTTTAGGGTTGTGTTTGTTCTTCTTTTTCTAGCTCCTTTAGTTGTAAGGTTGGGTTGTTTATTTGAGATTTTTCTTGCTTCTTGAGGTAGACCTGTATTACTATAAACTTCACTCTTAGGGGTGCTTGGGTGGCTCAGTTGGTTAAGTGTCCAACTTTGGCTCAGGTCATGATCTCGCAGTTCACAAGTTCAAGCCCTGCGTCGGGCTCTGTGCTGACAGCTCAGAGCCTGGAGTCTGCTTCAGATAATGTGTGTGTGTCTCTCTCTCTGCCCCTCCCCTGCTCATGCTCTGTCTCTCTCTCTCTCAAAAATAAACAAAAACACTTAAAAATTTTAAAAATTCACTCTTAGAACAAAGATTTTTGACCATTGTGTTTTCATTTTCATTTGTCTTCATGTATTATTTTATTTCCTCTTGACTCATTCTTTCTTTCTTTTTAAATGTTTATTTATTTATTGAGAGAGAAAAAAAAACGAGTGGGAAAGAGGCAAAGAGAGAGAGAGAGGGAGAATCCCAAGCAGGCATCATGCTGTCAGCGTGGAGCCCCACACAGGGCTCAATTTCACAAACTGTGAGATCATGACCTGAGCCGAAATGAAGAGTTGGATGCTTAACCAACTGAGCCACCCAGGTGCCCCAACTTATTCACTCTTTTATAGTATGTTATTTAATCTCCATGTATTTGTGGTATTTCCAGATTTTTTCTTGTGATTGATTTCTAGTTTCATAGTGATGTGATCAGAAAAGATACTTGGTATGACTTCAATCTTTTTGAATCTGTTGGGACTTGTTTTGTGGATTAACATATGATCTATTCTGGAGTGTCCCATGTACACTTGAAAAGAATGTGTATTCCACTCTTTTAGGACAGAAAGTTCTGAATATATCTGTTATATCCATCTGGTCCAATACGTCATTCAAAGCCACTGTTTCTTTATTGATTTTGTTTGGATGATCTATCCATTGATGTAGTGGGGTGTTAAAATCCTTTATTATTATTGTATCACTATCAACTACTTCATTTATGTTTATTAATAGCTGCTTTATGTATTTGGGTGCTCCCACATTGGTTTCATAAATATTTACAATTGTTGTACCTTCTTGTTGGATGTTCCCTTTATGATTATGTAGTGTCCCTCTTTGTCTCTTGTTACAGTCTTTGTATTAATGTCTGTTTTTTCCAATATAAGTATTGCTGCCCAGGCTTTTGTTTCACTTCCATTTGCACAATAAATGCCTCTCCCTCCCTTCACTTTCAATCTGTATGCATCTTTAGGTCTGAAATGAGTCTTTTGTAGGCAGTATACAGATGGATCTTTTTTTTTTATCCATTTCATCACCTCTGTCTTTTGATTGAAGAATTTAGTCCATTTACCTTCAGAGTAATTATCGACATGTATGTACTTATCATCATTTTATTACTTGTTTTATGGTTGTTTTTGTAGGTCTTCTCTGTCCCTTTCTTCTCTTACTCTGTTTTATCATGGCTTGCTGGCTTTCTGTAGTGATACAGTTGGATTCCTTTCTTTTATTTTTTACATATCTATTACTAGTTTTTGATTTGTGGTTCCAATCAGGTTTGAATATAACATCTTATGCATATAGCAGTCTGTATTGAGTCAATGGATGAGTAATTTTGAACCCATTCTAAAAGCACTAAGTTTTTACTTCTTTCTGCCATCATGTTTTAAGTATATGGTGTCATACTTCACATCCTTTTGTCATGTGAATATCTTGACTGATTTTTAGATATACATTTACTTTTATTGCTTTTGTGCTTCCCACTTTTCTTACTCCTGCTTATGGTCTTTACACTCAACAAGTCCCCTTTAGTATTTAATATTTCTTGGAGGGCTGGTTTAGTGGTCATGAATTCCTTTAGCTTTTGCTTATTTGGGAAACTATCTCTCCTTCTATTCTGAATGATAGCCTTGCTGGATACAGTATTCTTGGCTGCAGGTTGTTTTCTTTCAGCACTTTGAATATATCATGCCACGCCCGTCTAGCCTTTAGAATGTTTCTACTGGAAAATTAGCTAATTTCCTTACGGGGAAAAGTAGTATATAACTACTTTTATTTTCTCTTTCTTCTTTTAAAATTCTCTTTATCACAACTTTTTTGCCATTTTATTTACAATGTATTTTGGTGTGGACCTCCTTGGGTTGATTTGGGTGAGGGGGAGGGTCTCTGTGCCCCCTTGGATCTGTATATCTGTTTCATTCCCCATATTCAGGAACTTTTCAGCTATTATTTATTCAAATAAATTTTCTGCTCCTTATCTTTCTCCTCCTTCTGGGATCCCTATAATGCAAATGTTATATGCTTGATGATGTCACTGAATTCCCTTAATCTATTCTCATTCTTTATTATCCTTTTTTCTTTCTCCTGTTCAGCTTGATTGCTTTCCATTATTCTGTCATTCAGACCCATTCTTCTGCTTTCTCTGTTTTTAATTTCAGTTATTGGGTTATTCATCTCTGATTGGTTCTTTTTTAGGTTTTCTATTGCTTTGCTGTGGGACTCACTGAGATTCTCCACTCTTCTCAAGTCCAGTGAGTATCTTTATGATCATTACTTTAAATTCTCTATCAGGCTTATTACTTATCTCCATTTTGTTTAGCTCTTCTACTGTGATTTTGTCCTGTTCTTACATTTGGGACATATTCCTTGTCCACTCATTTGTCTAGCTTTCTGTATCTGTTTCTATGTGTTAGGAAAGTCAGCTATGGCTCCTGCTGGAAAGTAGTGGCCTGCAGTGCAATGTCCCCTGTTCACCAGAACTTGGCACTTTAGGAGTGTCTTCTCCATGTTACATGCATCCTACTGTTGTGGCTGAGTCACATTTGCCTTTAGTCCAGTCATCTGCAATGGCTCTCTTTTCCAGCTGTGGAAAGGATTTGGTCCCTCTGTTGTTCATGGACCATTCTGGGGCCATCTTGGGCATGAATAGGGTCAGACCTTGAGCTCTGGTTACATGGACTGCAGGGCACTCTCCCAGTATTGTGCTCTAAGAAGCTTTCATTGGTGGGCAGGGCCACAGCCAGGCCAGATATCTGCCCCCAACTCACTTATGGGTCCACCACTAAACTGGTATGTATAGTTATCTTCCCTTCTACCCAAGGCAGGAGTCACTTTAGAGTGGTACTGCCCTCTTTCAGGGATATTTGCACACTTCCATGCTTGTGGCATTGCTGTGGATGGACTCCTACCAAGGGCATGGTGGATAGGGAGGGCCCATAAGAGAATGCAGAGGCAGGGCACATTGTATTAGCAAGGTGTGCACAGGTCTGCTGTGGAAGGAGACCTGATCAGCTTTGGAGAATGGTCAAGCCGGGGGGTGTCAGCAGGGGCACACAAGGATGGCACAGGCTGATAGCGAAGCTGGGTGAGAGTGTTTGCACTGTGCGGATTCTCAAAGGTTTCTGGGTATCTAGGCTGGGACACAGGGGAGAAATGTTGTCCACCAGCTCCTTTGTTCTTGGAGAAGTCTCCCAAAGATACCTGCCCCTCCAGCACATGTTCTGAGATTAGTAAATAAATCTACTTCCCATATATCCTGGACATTTTTCAAACTTCTGCTTCTATGCTGTATCTCAGAGGGGCTATTTGTTATGCTATGTCTTTAAGGGCAGAGACTCAGTATCTTATCACCCTCTGGCTCTGGGAAGCCTGCTGATTTTTAAAGTTCAAGGGGTCAAGCCACACTAATTATAAGAACTCATGAAGTTAGGTCTCTCTGGCTTTCAAAGCCAAATGTGGTGGGCATTCATCTTCCCAGTGTGGGTCCCCCATGCCTGGGATGCCTAGTGTGGCACCTGCCTTTCTCCCTTCTCTGTACCTGTGGTGTCCCTCCAGCCTGGGAACAGTTAGTCAGGTTGCAGCCCATATCTCTGCCCTTCCTACTGTTTTTGATGTAGCTTCTTCTCTACATTTAGCTGTGGAGAATCTGTTCTGCCAGGCTTTACATCATTTTCTGGGTTGTTTACACCAATATGGGTGTTATCCAGGTGTATCTTTGGGATGAAGGAAGCTTAGGATCCTCCTACCCGAGCATCTTCCTCAGAAGTCCCAATTTTAAAGTTTTTGTTTCCAAATACCTTTCGTAATTTGTCCCTGAAAGTCCTACTGGGTCTTTAAATGTAAGAGGCCATATATTTAATGATTTAATGAAGAAATGATGCCATATTCTTTTCCTCATAGAAAAGAGTGGGGGCTAAGGAGTTAGTGGGCATGTGTTCGAACCATACACCATGCTTACAAACTTGACAAATTACTTAAAATCTCCATGCTTTGAGTTCACAATTTTTAAAATAGTTATGACAATAACAGCATCTCTTTCATTGGTTTGTTTTGATGATTAAATGAAAATATGTACGTAAAATATTTAGAACAGTACCTGGCATGTGGTACATAGTCAATCAATGTCAGCTGTTGTTATTTACATTCTGAGAACTTCCAGATCTTGTATCATAACACTCATAAGACATTCTTCCCTTTAATCCTCATGTTCTCCCATAAACTGTAAGTTTTATAAGGATAGACATCAGTTCTGTCTTGTTTACTACTTTTCTCACAGTGTTATGTAGAGTATAGAATGCATACTAGGCACTCCATAAATAATTCTGTAAATCATGGTGTTCTTTGGTGAAAACCTTCAGAAAGGCTTCCACATTTCTCACAGGCTATAAACATCAGAGTCTACGATGATTTCCATCCACTTCCCTCAGGCACTACACAAGTTCAATAAGTTTTAGCTCTTAATTCAACTATGCTGCTGAACTGTAGTGGCTCCTAACTGTTATTCTAGCATTTTCCCACATACCTCCTCGCATTTAGCCATATTCACTGCTGCTAGAAAAAGTTCTGAAAGCACAGGTCTGTCCCTCAATTACCCAATGGGCAACTGAAACACTAATAAAAACATGAGTCTCAAAAGCTATGATTAAGTTTTATATAAAATTAAAGAAGAAATCAATTGAGAGTTAAATCTGAAAAAAAAATTATGAAAGTACTATTTTGATTGATTGTAGTGTTTTGAGTACATTAAGTATTGTGCAAACTCTTACCCTTCTCCACAAATATAAAAAAGAGAATGTTTACATTTCAGAGACTACAGGAGTACAATGAATGAAAAGCACTAGCCAAGTGAACTGAAGAATGTACTTAAAATTTAAGTGTAAATATTTATATACTCTCCTTTCTATCATAATACAATTTTTCTCTTCAGTGTTTACTGAAATTTACAAGACTATCCCCCAAGATGTTCATTTGTTAGAATAATATACTACTTAGTATCTCAGGAATGCAATTATTAACCCATGTTATCAATTAGGAAGTTTGTACCTTTATTACAGAATGCTCAAATACTCATTTAAAATAGGCACTTATTTTTCTCAAATAATAATAAATTTGGAGGTACAGCATCCTAGGGTTGGTTCGCCAACTAAATACTCTCAAGGACCCAGGTTCTTCTATTCCACTGTCCTCAAACTATTGGCCTCATCCTCAAACTGTTCACCTCCTAGTCACAAAATGACTGCCATAGCTCCAATAATCCAATCTAAAAACAATTACATCCAAAGAAGAAAGCAAGAGAACAAGAGGATAGAACTCCTTTCAAATATCCCTCTTTATATCATGAAGGAAATTTCCAGAAGCCAATGGACGACTTCCCTAAAGGGAAGACTTCAGTCAGAAAAGACTATACCACATGGTAAGGAATAGAGAAAAGCTGGAAAGAAAGAATACTATTCCCAAGAATTTGCTGTATGAGTCCACCAAAATTTGCAGAAAACTCTTCAAATAACTGGATTATTTTAGGTTTGTATGTTTGTTTATCCTTATTTTTCATGATTTCTCCAATGGTTTCCTTTTGAAAATTTCAGCATGAAAAAGCTATTTAGTAGTGAAAAACAATAATAAAAGTAGAGTCCTGGTCAGACAAAAAAAGTTAATAGTATGCTCTGAATGGCCAGATGTAAGAGTGGTAAACCCAAGGAGCATGAGAGAATTGAGAAAGACCCAAGAGCTTTCTTTCCTTATCTAGATATTTTCTTTCCAAAATATCTTGTGTACATTATTTACAGGAT
The DNA here is from genome assembly GCF_018350175.1 of Felis catus. NCBI lineage: Eukaryota > Metazoa > Chordata > Mammalia > Carnivora > Felidae > Felis > Felis catus. The sequence goes on from NC_058377.1 coordinate 21,331,257, forward strand.
TCTGTGTAATAAGTCTGATAGATAGTTAGTGTGCAGAAACTTGCAAAAACTCACAAAATTATAATATATATTACCTCTTTTAACACTAAATATGACTGTTTATACAAACATTCCTCCAACTATGAAGACATTCACCAGAAGTTGAACTATGTCATGAATACCCCATTCCACTTGCCCTAATTTAACTATTTACCTATCTCATATTGTTGGGCTAAGTTTGGGGAAACTAAATACCCGTATGGGGAAAAATACAGCTATAAATACCTAATAAACTATTTTGGCAATATTTTATGACCTGGGTGGAGATTACATTGATTTATTATTTATTAAATTATAAATAAATGTTCTGTGAACTTTTCAATATGTGTGTTACATTTCATGGTAAAATAAAAGTTTAGTATTTTCAATATATACCATAATAATGTAAATTATTTGAAACTCAAAATACACTTGAAAAATGTCATTATTTTTTTAGGTTAAATAACTTTATTTTTATTATTTTTATATGAAATTTATTGTCAAATTGGTTTCCATACAACACCCAGTGCTCCTTCCAACAGGTGCCCTCCTCAATGCCCATCACCCACCCTCCCCTCCCTCCCACTCCCCATCAACCCTCAGTTTATTCTCAGTTTTTAAGAGTCTCTTATGGATGAATGGATAAAGAAATTGTGGTTTATATACACAATGGAATACTATTTGGCAATGAGAAAGAATGAAATATGGCCTTTTGTGGCCACGTGCCACATTTTGTGGCAACGTGGATGGAACCGGAAAGTGTTATGCTAAGTGAAATAAGTCATACAGAGAAAGAAAGATACCATATGTTTTCACTCTTATGTGGATCCTGAGAAACCTAACAGAAGAGCATGGGGGAGGGGAAGGAGAACTGTCATTATTTTGTTTATTAGATAATATTTCCAAATAAAATATAATCCTTAATTAAAATATGTGCTTGTTTCTGGAACCTATTTTTTCTATCAGGTTTTGTGAATTAAACAGCAATTACTGATCATGAATTCTTAATGCATATAATCATAAATTTTTTTACAATCCCCATAACAAAAAATATTGAATATAAAAGCAACATAGAGTTTTAAATCACTTTTAAAACCATTCAAAAGTTTACAAATGAAATCATTCAAATAAGGAAACAGCTTTTCTCTTTCATGTTAAACCAATTTAGAGCCAATTTCATATTTCATTTCAAACACTTCAGAATAACAAAGCCCTAATTTGCAGAACGCTTGTACATTCTTAGAACAATCACACTAGCTTCAATAGTACTAAGAAGATACATCTCTCTGGAGATGGACTGGAGTATCTGAAATGGGGAAACAGATGTGGGGGCATCTGTCTGGAGCAAATTCAGGATTCCTTGCCTGGCCTCCCACAACCACAGACTACAGCACCTACGAATGTTCCTGGCACACTTAAAACACAACTCTTCAGCAGCCGAGACAAGAGCCATGGGACTCTTGTTCACAATGGGCACTGTCCTCCTCTGCACGTAGCTTCTATAGCTGGCCACCAGACAGTGGAGTACCAATATGTCTGGGCTTTTTTTGTGTTATTTTTTAATTTTAATTTTAATTTTTTTAATATGAAATTGTCAAATTGGTTTCCATACAACACCCAGTGCTCATCCCAACAGGTGCCCTACTCAATGTACATCACCCACTTTCCCCTCCTTCCCACCCCCCATCAATCCTCAGTTCATTTTTTAAAATATTTATTTATTTTGAGAGCAAGAGCGTGTGCGCCCATGCAAGCGGGAAGGGGGGGGAGGGGCAGAGGCAGAGAGAGGAAAGAATCACAAGCAGGCTCCCTGCTGTCAACACAGAGCCCAACACAGGGCTCAGACTCACCAAACATGAGATTATGACCTGAGCCGAAACCATGAGTGGGATGCTTAAGCAACTGAGCCACCCAGGTGCCCCTGTCTGGGCTTTAAAAATGGAGCAATGGGTACCATTTTTGTTTCGTTGTTCTTGCTGCTTGCCAAAACCATAGGAGTGCAATCACATCAGACTTCCTTTATTCTTTTTTTTTTTTAAATATTTTAAAACATTTTTATTTATCTTTGAGAGACAGACAAAACATGAGTGGGGGAGGGGCAGAGAGAGAGGGAGACACAGATCCTCAGCAAGCTCCAGGCTCTGAGCAGTCAGCACACAGCCCAATGTGGGGCTCGAACCCACCAACTGTGAGATCATGACCTGAGCCAAAGTCAGACGCTTAACCGACTGAGCCACCCAGGCACAATCAAACTGGTGTAATTTTAATCCCCAGGGTATATTTGGCAATGTCTGGAAACAGTTTTGGTTGTCACCATCTGGGGATTGGGAGGGGAAGGATGGGGAGAATGCTACTGGCACGCGGTGGGTAAAAGCCAGGGCTGGATGCCCCCAAGCATTATACAATACAGAGGACAACCTTCCACAGCAAAGAATTATCTGGCCCAAAATGTGAACAGTGCTGATTTTAGAAAACCCTTCTCTAAAATGGCTTATTAGACCTTGGGTCGACTTTTATTAAAAAAATTTTTGTTAATGTTTATTTACTTATTTATTTACTTATTTTTAATATGAAATTTATTGTCAAATTGGTTTCCATACAACACCCAGTGCTCTTTCCAATGAGGTGCCTTCCTCAATGCCCATCATCCATCCTCCCCCCTTCCCATCCCCCATCAACCCTCAGTTTGTTCTCAGTTTTTTTTTTGAAGGTAAAAATAGATAGTTTTATTACACTATATGTTAACTAACTTGGGTTTAAATAAAATTAAAAATAATTTTAAAAAGATATTTAAGGTGTACAACATCAGGATTTGATGCACATATACATTGTGAAAGAATTCGCCCCTTTGAATTAACACATCTATTACCTCTCACATATTTGTCTTGAGTTTTTGTTTGTTTGTTTGATGAGATTTATTTATTTATTTATTTATTTATTTTTCAATATATGAAGTTTATTGTCAAATTGGTTTCCATACAACACCCAGTGCTCATCCCAAAAGGTGCCCTCCTCAATACCCATCACCCACCCTCCCCTCCCTCCCACCCCCCATCAACCCTCAGTTTGTTCTCAGTTTTTAACAGTCTCTTATGCTTTGCTCTCTCCCACTCTAACCTCTTTTTTTTTTCCTTCCCCTCCCCCATGGGTTTCTGTTAAGTTTCTCAGGATCCACATAAGAGTGAAAACATATGGTATCTGTCTTTCTCTGTATGGCTTATTTCACTTAGCATCACACTCTCCAGTTCCATCCATGTTGCTACAAAGAGCCATATTTCATTCTTTCTCATTGCCAAGTAGTACTCCATTGTGTATATAAACCACAATTTCTTTCTCCATTCATCAGTTGATGGACATTTGGGCTCTTTCCATAATTTGGCTATTGTTGAGAGTGCTGCTATAAACATTGGGGTACAAGAGCCCCTATGCATCATCACTCCTGTATCCCTTGGGTAAATTCCTAGCAGTGCTATTGCTGGGTCATAGGGTAGGTCTATTTTTAATTTTTTGAGGAACCTCCACACTGTTTTTAGAGTGGCTGCACCAATTTGCATTCTCACCAACAGTGCAAGAGGGTTCCCGTTTCTCCACATCCTCTCCAGCGTCTATAGTCTCCTGATTTGTTCATTTTGGCCACTCTGACTGGCATAAGGTGATATCTGAGTGTGGTTTTGATTTGTATTTCCCTGATGAGGAGCGACGTTGAGCATCATTTCATGTGCCTGTTGGCCATCCGGAAGTCTTCTTTAGAGAAGTGTCTATTCATGTTTTCTGCCCATTTCTTCACTGGGTTGTTTTTCGGGTGTGGAGTTCGGTGAGCTCTTTACAGATTTTGGATACTAGCCCTTTGTCCAATATGTCATTTGCAAATATCTTTTCCCATTCCGTTGGTTGCCTTTTAGTTTTGTTGGTTGTTTCCTTTGCTGTGCAGAAGCTTTTTATCTTCATAAGGTCCCAGTAGTTTATTTTTGCTTTTAATTCCCTTGCCTTTGGGGATGTGTCAAGTAAGAAATTGCTGCGGCTGAGGTCAGAGAGGTCTTTTCCTGCTTTCTCCACTAGGGTTTTGATGGTTTCCTGTCTCACATTCAGGTCCTCTATCCATTTTGAGTTTATTTTTGTGAATGGTGTAAAAAAGTGGTCTAGTTTCATCCTTCTGCATGTTGCTGTCCAGTTCTCCCAGCACCATTTGTTAAAGAAACTGTCTTTTTTCCATTGGATATTCTTTCCCGCTTTGTCAAAGATTAGTTGGCCATACTTTTGTGGGTCTAGTTCTGGGGTTTCTATTCTATTCCATTGGTCTATGTGTCTGTTTTGTGCCAATTCCATGCTGTCTTGATGATTACAGCTTTGTAGTAGAGGCTAAAGTCTGGGATTGTGATGCCTCCCGCTTTGGTCTTCTTCTTCAAATTACTTTGGCTATTCGGGGCCTTTTGTGGTTCCATATGAATTTTAGGATTGCTTGTTCTAGCTTCGAGATGAATGCTGGTGCAATTTTGATTGGGATTGCATTGAATGTGTAGATAGCTTTGGGTAGTATTGACATTTTGACAATATTTATTCTTCCAATCCATGAGCACAGAATGTTTTTCCATTTCTTTATATCTTCTTCAATTTCTTTCATACGCTTTCTATAGTTTTCAGCATACAGATCTTTACATCTTTGGTTAGATTTATTCCTAGGTATTTTATGCTTCTTGGTGCAATTGTGAATGGGATCAGTTTCTTTATTTGTCTTTCTGTTGCTTCATTGTTAGTGTATAAGAATGCAAGTGATTTCTGTACATCGATTTTGTATTCTGCGACTTTGCTGAATTCATGTATCAGTTCTAGCAGACTTCTGGTGGAGTCTATCGGATTTTCCATGTATAGTATCATGTCATCTGCAAAAAATGAAAGCTTAACTTCATCTTTGCCAATTTTGATGCCTTTGATTTCCTTTTGTTGTCTGGTTGCTGATGCTAGAACTTCCAACACTATGTTAAACAACAGTAGTGAGAGTGGACATCCCTGTCATGTTCCTGATCTCAGGGAAAAAGCTCTCAGTTTTTCCCCATTGAGGATGATATTAGCTGTGGGCTTTTCATAAATGGCTTTGATGATGTTTAAGTATGTTCTTTCTATCCCGACTTTCTTGAGGGTTTTTATTAAGAAAGGGTGCTGAATTTTGTCAAATGCTTTTTCTGCATTGATTGACAGGATCATATGGTTCTTATCTTTTCTTTTATTAATGTGATGTATCACGTTGATTGATTTGAGAATGTTGAACCAGCCCTGCATCCCAGGAATGAATTCCACTTGATCATGATGAATAATTTTTTTATATGCTGTTGAATTTGATTTGAGAGTATCTTGTTGGGAATTTTTGCATCCATATTCATCAGGGATATTGGCTTGTAGTTCTCTTTTTTGCTGAATCTCTGTCTGATTTAGGAATCAAAGTAATGCTAGCTTCATAGAATGAGTCTGGAAGTTTTCCTTCCCTTTCTATTTTTTGGAATAGCTTGAGAAGGATAGGTATTATCTCTGCTTTAAATGTCTGGTAGATTTCCCCAGGGAAGCCATCTGGTCCTGGACTCTTACTTGTTGGAAGATATTTCACAACTGATTCAATTTCTTTGCTGGTTATGAGTCTGTTCAAGTTTTCTATTTCTTCCTGTTTGAGTTTTGGAAGTGTGTGGGTGTTTAGGAATTTGTCCATTTCTTCCCGGTTGTCCAGTTTGTTGGCAAATAATTTTAGGTAGTTTTCCCTGATAGTTGTTTGTATTTCTGAGGGATTGGTTGTAATAATTCCATTTTCCTTCATGATTTTATCTATTTGGGTCATCTCCCTTTTCTTTTTGAGAAGCCTGGCTAGACGTTTATCAATTTTGTTTATTTTTTCAAAAAAACAACTCTTGGTTTCACTGATTAGCTCTACAGTTTTTTTTTTTTTTTTAGATTCTATATTGTTTATTTCTGCTCTGATCTTTATTATTTCTCATTTCTCTTCTTCTGCTGGGTTGGGGGTGTCTTTGTTGTTCTGCTTCTATTTCCTTTAGGTGTGCTGTTAGATATCGTATTTGAGGTTTTTCTTGTTTCTTGAGATAGGCCTGGATTGCGATGTATTTTCCTCTCAGGACTGCCTTTGCTGCATCCCAAAGCGTTTGGAGTGTTGTATTTTCATTTTCATTTGTTTCCATATATTTTTTAATTTCTTCTCTAATTGGCTGGCTGGCCCATTCATTCTTTAGTAGGGTGTTCTTTAACCTCCATGCTTTTGGACGCTTTCCAGACTTCTTCCTGTGGTTGATTTCAAGTTTCATAGCATTGTGGTCTGAAAGTGTGCATGGTATGATCTCAATTCTTGTATACTTGTGAAGGGCTGTTTTGTGACCCAGTATGTGATCTATCTTGGAGAATGTTCCATGTGCACTTGAGAAGAAAGTGTATTCTGTTGCTTTGGGATGCAGAGTTCTAAATATATCTGTCAAGTCCATCTGATCCAATGTATCATTCAGGGCCCTTGTTTCTTTATTGATCCTTGTCTAGATGATCTATCCATTGCTATAAGTGTAAGTCCCCGGCAATTACCACATTTTTACCAGTAAGGTTGCTTATGTTTGTGATTAATTGTTTTATGTATTTGGGGGCTCCTGTATTCGGCGCATAGACATTTATAATTGTTAGCTCTTCCTGATGGATAGACCCTATAATTCTTATATAATGCAATTCTTCATCTCTTGTTACAGCCTTTGATTTAAAGTCCAGTTTGTCTGATATAAGTATGGCTACTCCAGCTTTCTTTTGACTTCCATTAGCATGATAGCTAGTTCTCCATCCCCTCACTTTCAATCTGAAAGTGTCCTAGGTCTAAAATCAGTCTCTTGTAGACAGAAAAAAGATGGGTCTTGTTTTTTTACCCCTTCTGATACCCTATGTCTTTTGGTTGGAGCATTTAGTCCATTTACATTCAGTGTTATTAATGGAAAGCTATGGGTTTAGAGTCATTGTGATGTCTGTAGATTTCATGCTTGTAGTGATGTCTCTGGTACTTTGTGGTCCTTGCAACATTTCACTCACAGAACCCCCCTTAGGATCTCTTGTAGGGCTGGTTTAGTGGTGATGAATTCCTTCAGTTTTTGTTTGCTTGGGAAGACCTTTATGTCTCCTTCTATTCTGAATGACAGACTTGCTGGATAAAGGATTCTCGGCTGCATTTTTTTTTCTGTTCATTACGTTGAAGATTTCCTGCCATTCCTTTCTGGCTTGCCAAGTTTCAGTAGATAGGTCTGTCACTAGTCTTATGGGTCTCCCTTTATAGGTTAGAGCCTGTTTATGCTCAGCTGCTTTCAGAATTTTCTCTTTATCCTTGTATTTTGCCAGTTTCACTATGATATGTCATGCAGAAGATCGATTCAAGTTACGTCTTAAGGGAGTTCTCTGTGCCTCTTGGATTTCAATGCCTTTTTCCTTCCCCAGATCAGGGAAGTTCTCAGCTATGATTTGTTCAACTACACCTTCAGCCCTTTTCTCTCTCTCTTCCTCTTCTGGAATTCCTACAATACAGATATTGTTCTGTTTGAATGCATCATGTAGTTCTCTAATTCTCCCCTCATACTCCTGGATTTTTTTTATCTCTCTTTTTCTCAGCTTCCTCTTTTTCCATAATTTTATCTTCTAATTTTCCTATTCTCTCCTCTGCCTCTTCAATCTGAGCTGTGATCACCTCCATTTTATTTTGCACCTCATTTATAATGTTTTTTAGCTCCTCATGACTATTTCTTAGTCCCTTGATCTTTGTAGCAATAGAGTCTCTGCTGTCCTCTATACTTTTTTCAAGCCCAGAAATTAATTTTATGAATATTATTCTAAATTCTTGTTCCATTATATTGCTTAAATCGTTTTTTTTTTTAATTTTTTTTTTCAACGTTTATTTATTTTGGGGACAGAGAGAGACAGAGCATGAACGGGGGAGGGGCAGAGAGAGAGGGAGACACAGAATCGGAAACAGGCTCCAGGCTCTGAGCCATCAGCCCAGAGCCTGACGCGGGGCTCGAACTCACGGACCGCGAGATCGTGACCTGGCTGAAGTCGGATGCTTAACCGACTGCGCCACCCAGGCGCCCCGCTTAAATCGTTTTTGACCAATTCGTTAGCTGTTGTACTTCCTGGAGTTTCTTTTGCAGAGAGTTCTTCCAGTTTGTCATTTTGGGTAGTCCCTGGGGTGGCGTGGAACTGCAGAGTACTTCCCCTGTGCTGGAGTAACTTGTGTTGGTGGGCGGGGCCATAGTCAGACGTGATGTCTGTCTCCAGCCCACTGCTGGGGCCACAGTCAGACTGATGTGTACATTATCTTTCCCTCTCCCAGGGCAGAAGTCACTGTGGAGTGGTGTGGCCCCTGTCTGGGCTATTTGCACACTTCTAGGCTTGTGGTGCTGCTTCAATGGGATCTGGCCAAGAGTGTATTAGGCGGGTGGATCCTCTTCTGGTGGCCTCTTGTCTACACGTGGCTCCGGACAGTCCATTTTGTTAGTCTTCTGGAGGTTTACTAGGTTAGTTAGGTAGGGTGGGTGAAATCTAAGTGATCAGCAGGATGAGGTGAGCCCAGCATCCTCCTATGCTGCCATCTTCCTACCTCTTGTTTTTTTCTCAAATTTGTTTCCATACAACACCCAGTGGTCGTCCCAACATGTGCCCTTCTTAATGCCCATCACTCACCCTGCCCCCCCTCCCACCCTCCATCAACCCTAAGTTTATTCTCAGTTTTTAAGAGTCTCTTACATTTGGCTCTCTCCCTCTCTAACTCTTTTTTTCCTTCCCCTCCCCCATGGTCTTCTGTTAAGTTTCTCAGGATCCACATAAGAGTGAAAACATATGGTATCTGTCTTTCTCTGTATGACTTATATCACTTAGTATCACACTCTCCAATTCCATCCACATTGCTATAAAAGGCCATATATCATTCTTTCTCATTGCCAGGTAGTATTCCATTGTGCATATAAATCACAATTTCTTTATCCATTCATCCGTTGATGGACATTTAGGCTCTTTCCAATGGAAAAAAAGTCTCTTTAACAAATGGTGCTGGGAGAACTGGACAGCAACATGCAGAAGGATGAAACTAGACCACTTTCTGACACCAGTCTCAAAAATAAACTCAAAATGGATAAAGGACGTGAATGTGAGACAGGAAACCATCAAAATGCTAGAGGAGAAAGCAGGAAAAAAACCTCTCTGACCTCAGCTGCAGCAATTTCGTACTTGACACATCTCCAAAGGCAAGGGAATTAAAAGCATGCTGTCTTGATGATTACAGCTTTGTAGTAGAGACTTCCTTTCCTCTTTATCTCTGTTTCTAGGCTACCTACCACATGCTTGGCAATCAGATTTAAACTCCAGCTGTTCACAGTCAAATCTGATTGCCCTAAATCCAACACCTTAACCTTAACCCATTTGCCATACTGTCTGCTATGCAGAGAAAATTCTGTCCCAATTTTTATTCATGAAGGAGAAAGAATGAGAACTTTGGATTTAAAAAAATCTAAAAAGTTTTTTATTAGTAAGTCAGCCTTAGTGCTGAAGCAAATCAAGGACCTGAAAACATTTCAATTCCTTGAAATAATGGAATGAACTTGGTTGATGAACAGGTACCATTCACCATTCATAACTGCTAAAACAATAAATTTCTAAGATTTCTTATTTCATGTTTTCTTGGAAAGTTTAAAGGACCCTTTTAAGTTAACATAATCTACTTAAGCAGATTATAATTAATGTAATTTTCTATATATAAAAAAGATTTGATATGTCTTTAACTTATGTTAATATGGGTTGAATGTAAGTGAAACAAAGGATTTTCCAATTTAAATTGTTTAGGAAACAACTATGATATAACAGGAGAAAAAGAAATAAGTATATAACAATATCCACATCTTTTAAAAAGTCACCAAAATACATATACAAAATTTCCAAACATTCAATAGTCGTAAAATAAGCTTATATATTCTGAAATTATTTCACATTGAATTTTCTTATTACATAAATATTTAAAACACTAGGCTTAAATTTTAACAATTTTATTTATAAATATTAAAATGTGGTTTAAATTAAAAAGTTAAATCAATTAGATTTGCTAGGTCAACACAAGAATTTCGACCTGTGAAGTTAAGACTGTTGATTTCACAGAACTGAGCCAGGCTATGGAGTGCTGATGCTTACATACAGTATTCAGACCACAAATTATCTGCTATGCCTGTGATAAACATTTTATTTTTTGTTAAGTACCAAGGATTTATAGACACGGATGTTGTATGTCTTATTCTAGGTCTTTATTAAAGCATGTGAACTTCTAAAAACATGTGCTTTAGAGCCAAATTCAAACCAGTTTTTTTTTTTAATTTTTTTTTTAACGTTTTTATTTATTTTTGGGACAGAGAGAGACAGAGCATGAATGGGGGAGGGGCAGAGAGAGAGGGAGACACAGAATCTGAAGCAGGCTCCAGGCTCCGAGCCATCAGCCCAGAGCCTGACGCGGGGCTGGAACTCATGGACCGTGAGATCGTGACCTGGCTGAAGTCGGAGGCTTAACCGACTGCGCCACCCAGGCGCCCAAACCAAACAGTTTTAAGCTATTTAACCAGGCATTTAAGTGGATGTAGACAAAGAAGGACAGATATGGGTATGAGGCATTCATATTTACTTGAGGAATAAAAGTTTTGTTTTGTTTTTTGTTTTTTAATCATGACAGTGGGGCACCTGGGTGGCTCAGTTGTTTGATCGTTGATCTTCGGCTTAGGTCATGATCTCAAGGTGTGTGAGTTCCAGCCCCACATCAGGCTCTGTGCTGATGCCGTGGACCCTGCTTCAGATCCTCTGTCCCCCTCTCTCTGCCTTCCCCCATTCATGCTCTCTCTCTCAAAAAATAAACCATAAAAATTATGACAGTGTGCTAGGTAGTATACTAAATATAATTACCTGATTATCTGTTATTGTAGTTTTTTAATCTTTATTTATTTTGGGAGAGAGAGAAAGTTAGAGTGCAAGCAGGGGAGGGGCAGAGAGAGAGAGAGGGAGAGAGAGAATCCCAAGCAGGCTTCATGCTGTCAGCACAGAGCCAGAGGCAGGGCTTGATCTCACAAACTACAAGATCATGACCTGAGCCAAAATCAGGAGTTGGGCCCTTAACTGACTGAGCCAAATCTTGTAACAATAATTTTAATCTGGTTTAAGCAAAGTTCTTAAAAGCATTAGTTATTTCATAAGGCTATTCTTACAAACTAATGTTTTAGAACTTCTCAAAACTCATGATATCTTTGTATAAACATAAAAATGACAGAGATAATCTAATATATCCCCTGCCTAGGATATATCCCTTGAGAGATATCTGACCCTAAAATCATTGAACGTAGTTATGGATGGTAGACACACACAAAGTTACACACAAAATAGGAAAATTTTGTAGAGTCCTATTTTCCATTGTATTTATTATAAAGAACTCTTTCTTGTTGCTTGTTTCCAGCAGATAGCATAATATCTAACAGGCTTGTTAAACTATACATAATACTCTGAAAATTGTAGCATGCCTCACCAGGGAGGCTTACCCCCAAACTCCTCAGCCTCAGTATCCCAAGAAATGATCACAGACATAAAAAGATTGTGACAAAATATATCTTTGTAACTCACCCTGTAACCTCACTTTAAAATCAAACTTCTCCAGAGACAGATGCATTTTTCTAGCTGGGCATCAAAGCTCTATAGACAATTGCTTTTGGACAGGCATCATGGCTGAGGACATTATTTCCATGAAAATTCCCACTTTCAAACTCATTCTGGAACAACATTCCAGAAGTTCTCTTATTCCTTCACAATTCTCCTTTCTTCCCTTCCATTTCTTTGTGAGATGCACAGTGGACTAAAACACTGGGCTCTGCACCATTAAGTATACCTGCAAGTCACATAACTATTTCCTCATCCAAGAACAGGATAGATAGGCTTATCTTTTAATATAACTTATAAAGAATGTGGCACACATATGGACCATAGATTTAATTTTTCTTTTAAGAGACCAAAGGGAGGAGTCAAATTTACATATTGAAAAAATAAATCCCAATAGGGCAAGGTTTCTGCCATATATTTTTGTCTTTTGAAAGCAGGAAACAAATCTTCCTTTGCAAAAGGGAATCCCTGTTACAGAGCTAGGCAAAGAATCTTGACATTGCACATGACACCCTATTCTGTAGCCAAGAATATTATTCTGTGATTTTTAATCACAATCACAATCCATGCATACACAGACAAGTTGATGGTAATTTCAATTCTATTTATGACAAAATATCAGTTGACCACTGCACAAACAGAGGCATTCATTATTAGTGGGGATTGGAAAATGTGAGCAGAGTAGTGTAGCTCATTCATTTCCAAGCATCTTCAAGAATAAAAGAATGAAGCTAGATTCAACAAGGTATTCAATTCCATTACATACATGATAATAAAAATCCAGAACAAGAACGATTACTAAAAGAATCCTAAAAATTTCTGGAAATTTTTACAAATGTATTGTGTCCACAATTTTTCTCATGCCTTCTCTGTTTTAATGCAATTATAGGTAATAAAACCCTTGAAACAGGGAAGTTCTCTGTGTAACTGTTTCAGAGAAAGCAAAAAAAAAAAAAAAAAAAGAAATGAACTCGTAAGATAGCATACTACCTGATGGCTTACCCTGGATGGGAAAGACAAGAGAAAAACTAATAGGTAGAGTTATCCTTAAATAGGAAAGGTTAGCCTTGTGTCTCCTACTGATATGGTGAATAAAGATCAGTTTGGGGTCACCTTAGAACTGAGGATGGCCCTCAAGTCCAGGAATAGGCCCAAATGGTTACATTAAGTGACAAGAGGGGAAAAAAAGGAAACTAAGGTAGAAATCCTGCCCAGAAGACTTTATAAAAGTAAGAGGAAGGAAAAAAATAAGAAGAGGATGAAGAAGACCAGAGAGCAGACAAAAAGACATAGTAAAGGAGACATAGATGGTTCTACTCAGTTTGTAATTCTCTTCAGGGTTTTCTTCAGAGCAAGTTTGATATCTTTATTCCTGAGGCTATAAATGAAAGGGTTGAGCATGGGTACCACATTGGTGTAAAACACTGAGAAAAATTTCCCTTGGCTCACAGACCCAGAAGATGATGGCTTGACATGAGTGAGCAACCCAAATCCATAGAACAGGCCAACAGTTACTATGTGGGAGCCACAGGTGCTGAAGGCTTTGGGCCAACCCTGAGCTGATGAGATGTGAAGGATATTGAAAAGAATCAAAAAATAAGAAATAAAGATAATGAGGCTAGATGCAATGACAACTGAGCCCACAATAACAGAGATAACCAGCTCACTGGCATAGGTACTGCTGCAGGAGAGCTGCAGGAGGGGAAAAATGTCACACATGTAATGGTCAATGGCACTGGAGTCACAAAAGATCAGCCTGATCATGCACCCTGTGTGGACCATGGCACCAGCAAAACCCATCACATATGAACCAGACATCAGCAGAGAACAGACTTGAGGGGACATGGTAATGGTGTATAGCAGAGGTTTACAGATGGCCACATAGCGATCATAGGCCATGGCTGTCAACACATAGCACTCAGAGTTGACAAAAAAGCAGAAGAAAAATAACTGAGTCATGCATCCCATTAAGGAGATGATGTTCTTGTCTGAAATAAAGCTCATCAGCATTTTTGGGGTAGAGACAAATGAATAACAAAGATCAATCAGGGACAGATTGAAGAGGAAAAAATACATGGGGGTGTGAAGGTGTGAATTCAGGCAAATTAAATTAATTAAGCTCAAATTGCCCACCACAGTGACCACATAGTTCACCAAAAACAGAAAAAACAGAGGTAGTTGGAGTTCAGGTTGGTCTGTTAATCCCATAAGGATAAAGTCAGTCACAGAGGAGTCATTTTCCACAGCCATTTGCTTCACAGGTATGATCTGCAGGAACAGAGGTAGAAGCTGACATTAACAATGGACCCTCACTCTTTGTCTCCAGAGGTAGAGATGCATCTGCTGGCTTACAAGCTCAAGGTTATATAAAGACACATGCAAGGAATCCAAGGAGAAAGACTTCCTATGATTATTCTGAATGACTCCTCATTTTCTCTTCTAATTCTATACATGCTATTTGTGCAGAAAGAATGCTGGTAGACCCCCAATGTCTCTGCACATCATTTCCTCCCTTATCCCCAGTTTCCATTCAGGATTAAGGCTGACAAGAGCAATAAATTAATAAATTGGTGTTGTTCCCCACAACCCTTGACTTGTGCAGTCTGGAGTCTGAAAGAAAATTATCCAGACAAATGTAATTCAGCCCTCACCTTCGCTTTCCTAGAGGCCTCACTGCTGCTGGACCTTATGGCCACTTCTACTCTACAGTCCTGAGGGGTCAAAGTTTCTGACAAGGAAAAAGGCAATATCCATCAGTACACCCTAGATCTTTGACAGGCTAAAAGAGGCATTCTGGAGAACAGGCCATGCTCTCTATTTGAGAATTTGTCCAGAAGTTCTCTTCACTTGCAAGAAGGAAAACAACCTTATTTGAGCTCCAAAACAATCGACTCAAATGGGAATCTATTCCATGACCTGTAGTTCTGGGGAAATTGATTAGAATCACAGAAGATTTATTCTCTCCCTCATTATTTCCTTCCAATTTAAATGAGTCCACTGAGGATAGACATTATTGAGCCTATGTTTATATCCTGTGTCATAGACCTAATGTTGGATCCCTTAAGACTCCATGTTCTGCTCAGTTTATAATTTCACAATAGACATTCTTAACCCCCAATTCAGAGTAAGGAAGTGCCTCATTTCTTCATCATCCCCTGGAGTCTTTGCACAGTTCTAAGAGGAAAATCTGGGCATGGTCACTTGCCATTTCTAGCATTTTCCTAAAGCCTCTGGGATCGCATAAGCAAAACATTAAATCATAGCTTTAGCCCTGTCCATGTTTGTGGATCTCACTCCTGTAAAGGGATATTCTAGCAAAGTGGTTGAGAGAGTGGGAGTGGGCCCTCAAGTGAGACTGAGTTTAAGTCTGGGCTTTAAAGTCCTTAATTATGAGACTGAAGGCAGTGATAACTTTTCCGGCCCTTGTATGTATACTTTTATTTTTACTTATACCTATGTATATCTATAAATGAGTTTGGTAAAGAGCAATCTCATAGGGATTGCTGTGAGGATTAAATGGGTTAAATCATATAAAGTATCAGAAACATGCCTGACACATAAAAGGGGCCTGATAAGTGTTGGTACCCCTCCCCTGTTCCCAATCCACATTAATTATATCAAAGTTTTTCAACCTTGGCACCATTAACATTTTGAACAAGATAATTCTTTATCGTGAGACCATCCTACATATCGTAAGTTGAAAGCATCCCTGGCCTCTACCCATTAGATGCCAGTAGTATCCCCAGCACCAGTTGTGACCAGCAAAATGTTCTCCAGACATTGGCACAGGCCCCTGGGGGTGGGGGTGGGGGGCAAAATCACTCATTTTGAGAAATGTGGATCCATATGTAGATCTATATCTACATATATATGTGCTTCTTCCTTAAGTACCTCTCAGAAAGCTCTATCTTATGTCCATTATGTGCCACAAGCACAAAGTTCCCAAAACTGAAGTTACATTTTCTTACGATTTCCATTGCTCCTCCTCCAGATCATCATTTTCACCATCATCCAAGGCAACTAGTCTACAAACTAAACTGAAGCAATTTCCTCTCACTTGCCATCTTCATCCAGTCTCCAAGTCCCAGAGAATCCAACTCCTTGAAAGGTTTGGCCTTCCCTCTTACATAGCTTCTCCATTCTCTCGTTATCTCAAATTCAGATTACTCTAACAGTTTTCCAACCTGGACTCGTACATCCTTTCATCACTGCACCCCTTTCATCACTGCACATTCGTGCACATTCTCTTATTGCTCTCTATTCCTAATTCCTACCGACATATGGCTATAATCATAAATTATCTGAGTTAATGCCATTTTAATCCATTCTGTCACATCAGTGAATTTCAAGAAGAAATAGAGACAAGTTGCTTACGTTGTCGTCTGTCTTTAACCCGAGTCCTCCACTGCACTTCTAGGATCACACTAAGTCCACAGGAACCTGGAGCCTGGAGTTTAGTGTTCCAGGTCTTGATCAGTTATATTCCAACCAAAGTAGATGCTACATGAGGGCTAAAACTCCATAAATAGACTTTCTCTTTATTTTAGAGATTTTACTGGCTCATTTCATTTAATGAACAATTTTTTGAGCATTTAGACTACAAGACAGAGTGAACACGAACAGAATGAGGTATAGGCCTTGACCCTATGATTTCTCAGTATATTAGAGAGATAACCAAGGAAACTGAGATTTGTAGCACTATTAGTTATTGTTAGCCAGTCACAGTGCTAGATTCTGTATCCACCTTCCCTCATGTCACCTTACACCCACCCTCTAAATCAGGCAGGAGGGATTAATTGCTGTTGCAAGGTCAAAACAGCAACTGCCAGAGAAAGATTCATATTTAAATGGCTATGAATCCAAAATTGATTTATTTTACCACTACATAATTGTGTGGTAGAGGTGATATACACAATTTTCTAAAGCGTACACAAAGACTCCTTCAAATTAAGGGACAGAAATTCAAGTCAAATTTATCTCGATAAGCCAGCCTGTAACACAGAAATGTGTGAAATTGGTGAATTGAGAACGCACATGGCTTCTTGTGTGGCTGTACAGGACCAAGTCCTTCATGGGTATGTCTCTCCTCCCACTTTTTGTTCTATTTAATTCTACTCAGTTTTAATCTCAGATGGGTTCTCCCCATGTAGTGAAAAGAGAACCATCAAAATCCCTAGATTTAATCTTACCAACTCAGTAACTCTAGGGAGAAAAGAAAAATGTTTTTTTAATAGTTATGGCAGAAAAGACAAGTCAAATGCCTATTTCTGACTAATCACTGCCATTGAGATTCGGCATGTGCTGATTGGACAAGACAATGTCTCCTAACGTGAGCAAATCAATCCATCAAAATCACATAAAATGAGTTACCCGTATCAGACAAGGTCCAGTCAGAAAAACAAATGGCATAATATGTGCTTCCTATAGAGTATATTTAAAACAAAGAATTGGTTTATACAGATATTGCAAGGGGGAAAGAGAAAAAAAATTGAAAAATATAAAGACTGTTAAACTACAGAAAATGTTAAACTACAAAAAAGTATAAAGACTAGTAAACTATAGAAAATAACCATTTTCACAACTGGTGGAACACATAGAAAAGGAAGAATAACCAGATTCTGGAATCTCAGAGGAGCAGCTCTATGGGATCGGTGCTTGGATGAATGGAAACCCGACAAGTGCTTAAGCTGCTCAGGATACACACAGCCCATGCACTGAAGCAAGGGAGGGCAATACAGTTGCCAAGGGAGTGTTGTCCAGCTACTGACTGTGCGTCTAAGGAGGTACGGAAAGTTAAGTACATTTCCATGTGCTTATTGGCCATTTGCATGCCTTTCTTTGGGATGTATCTTTCAAATCATCTGCCCATTTATGAAATGGCCTTTTTGTTATTGAGGTATCTCTTAATTTTTAACTTGTTACATATTATGGTTACAATACCTTTGTCAGGTATACGTATTGTAAACATTTGCCAAGTCTGTGGTTTGCCTATGAATAGTTTTCTGATAAACAGATGTTCTAATTTTAATGAAGTTTATTTTGTCTTTTTTTTTCTTTTGAATGTAGTACTTTCTAGAGTATGTCTAAGAAATCTGTGCCTACACCAGCATACTTTTCTATATTTTCTTCCAGAAGATTTATTTTTAAGCTTTATGTGTGCGGTTTGATATATTTAAAATTAATTGTTGTATATGGTGTGAGGTAGAGGTCATTTAATTGTTTTCTCATGAATAGTATTTCCAGCATCAATTTGCTTAAAAGATTTTCCTATCCCTATAGATTTACTTTGCTGCTTGGTCAAAAATCAATTGACTGTATAAGTAAGGATTTCTCTCTGAAGCTTCTATGCTGTACCATGACTTATTTATCTATCTTTATAACAAAACCAATCTGTCCTCATTACCAGAGCCTAAATCTAAGTGGTAAAATCAGTTAGTGTAAATCTTCTGTGTCATCTAAAGTTCCCCAAGAAGCAGATGCCAAGGAATAGTTAGACCTGCAAGACATTTATTGCGGTAAATGCCTGAGAAGGATAAAATGGGAAGGAGAAGGAATCAATGATAAAGGCTTTCAGACTGGGTTGAAACCTCGACACCTAAGAAAGAAGGAAGAGAAGGAAGGACAGGGTAGGAAAATGTCAGCCTGCAGTGCAGTTCTAAAAATTCTCTGTTAGGACGACAGGAAGTCCCTAAGCAAAGACTGCCTATCAGAAGACGCCATGTTATGCAGATATTGGCCAGCTCCTGTCTGACCCATCATGCTCAGCCATCGGCTGGGGACATCTCAGAGTGAGCGTGGACTCTGCCTGAACATGATGGTGAATCCAAAGGAGTATCAGCTATAGACTATTAGTCAACAATTCTCCACACAGCTGGTTCTCTTGAAGAGGAGCTCTCTATGACTACCGCAGTCCACTCCCCAAAACAAAATATGTCCCAGTGTTCTTTCTTATTTATCTATTATTGTTATTTTATTATATTTTATTAATTATTGTTTTAGCAATAAATTTATTATTGTTGTTATTCAAACAAGACAATCCAATTCAACAAGCATTTCTTGCCCTCCCAATGTATCTGAAATTCTAAATATACTAATGAGAAAACATGGAGAGATAGGAAAATTGAAGGAAACAGCATCTACTGTAAATATTTATTTTCTTATTGGTGAGACAAAGTGCTGTGGTCAAATGTTGAAATCCTAACCCCCAAACATGATATTAGAACGTGGGGCCTTTGGGAGGTGCTTAGTTCATGACAATGGAATTCTCATAAGTATGATTTATACCTTTTAAAGAAGCTCCATAGAGGGGCGCCTGGGTGGCTCAGCTGGTTAAGCATCCAACTCCTAATTTCAGCTCAGGTCATGATCTCATGGTTCATGAGTCGAGCCCCGAACTGGGCTCTGTGCTGACAGTGCAGAGCTTCCCTGGGATTCTCTCTCTCCCTCTCTCTGTCCCTCTTCCACTCTTTTCTCTCTCTCTCTCAAAATAAATAAATAAACTTTAAATCAATCAATCAATCAATCAATCAATCTCCATAAAAATCACTAGTTCCTGCCACCATGTAAGGATGTAATGAGAGGTGTGTGACCTAAAAAACTGCTCTCACCCATTTGTTCTGGCACCCTGATCTTGGACTTACAGCCTCCAGAGCTGTTAGAAATAAATTTCTGTTGTTTGTAAGCCACTAAGTCTGTGGTATTTTATTATAATAGTCCAAATGGACTATGAGACAGGTTTAAGGAAGGTCACAAAATGTTGCTAGAAATAAAGTTTATTATCATTAATATATACCCTTTCTTCATGATAAATTTCATTAAATAAGTAAAAGTGTTTAACATGTTTCTCCCAATATGCAATATTTTCCTTTAAGTGATAAGTAACAGACTAGTCATATACCAATCACCCCCCATATTTGGATCCTGAGATACATATGTATTATTCCTTTAATCATATATATTAATGCTATATTTGGCAATATATGTATTCACTTCAATTTAAATGAACTAGACTGTTTGAGGCTCTCAAAAGCTGGTGGTGTACAGAATGCATTTTGCCATTTTCAATGGGAACAAGAAAGAACAGAATGGTAAAGGGAAAAGTTGGTAAGAAAATAGAACAAAATGCAAATATCAGAGGACTTGATTATACTTTAGGCCATATACTCAGTTTGTAATGAACACATTTCATTGAATCCTCCTGCCTATACCAGCAATAATATGGAGAAGAATAAGAATGTTTCTTTAGTTTTTGGCACTTCTGTGTTTAAGAGAGATAACTGTAAATTCAACTTTCTGTGACTTATGAAGCTTATCATATTTGTTCAGATTAAGAATAGCTTAGAGACAGAAACAGTATGAAAAGAAAATAGCCAGTATATTTTTTCTTTTTATAAACATGTTATTAGTTATTTAGTAAACTGGTTTCAGGTACAGAAATACAAAAGCAAACAATGAAACAAAGTAGCTATAAGGGAAATGCTAAGACAGGTCTATTAAAACACAGATACCACAATCTGCAGAAACAACATTTATAATGATCAAAACCTCTTGAAAACCATAATAAAAATTTTAAAATTGAATTTCTTGGGGTACCTGGGTGGATCAGTCAGTTAAGCGTCCAACTGGTTCGTGAGTTTGAGCCCCACCTCATGGTAAGCTCATGGTTCATGACTTTGAGCCCCACCTCTGGCGCTGTGCTGACAGCTCAGAGCCTGGAACCTGCTTCGGATTCTATGTCTGCCTCTCTCTTGGCCCCTCCCCTGCTCACACTCTGTCTCTCTCTCAAAAATAATTATATATACAAAAATTTTTTTAATAAAAATTGAATTTCTTTATGTTATAATTTCTAATCAGAACATGTTTCTCCTTTGGATTTTAAACAATGCTTTCCACAATGTAACTTTGATATCCTTGTTTCTCAAACTGTAGATTAAGGGATTAAGCATGGGCACCACATTAGTGTAGAAAACTGAAGAAATTTTTCCCACGTCCATAGACCCCGGAGAAGAATATTTAAGATACATGAATGCTGCTGAGCCAAAGAAAAGAGAAATAGCAATGATGTGAGAACTACAGGTACTGAAGGCTTTTGATCGTCCTTGAGCAGACCTGATATGAAGAATGCTAGTGAGGATAAAGACGTAAGAAATCAGGATGGTAAAACTGGGTACTGTGATATTAATTCCCACGACTATCAGAACTACTACCTCGTTGACATAGGTGCTGCTGCAAGACAGTTGGAGGAGAGGAAGAATATCACACAGGTAATGGTTGATGACATTAACACTGCAGAAGGTTAGTCTGAGCATGCACCCTGTGTGGGCAGAGGCTCCAGCAAACCCCATCATATATGCAGCAACAGTCAGCAAGGCACAGACCTGATGGGACATGGTTACCTTATACAGCAACGGATTACAGATGGCCACGTAGCGATCGTAGGCCATTGAGGTCAACATATAGCATTCCGAGATGACAAAAAAGAGAAAGAAAAACAGCTGAGTCATGCAGCCAACATAGGAGATGATATTCTCCCTTGATACAAAGTTCATCAGCATCTTGGGGGTGAAAGCAGAAGAGTAACAGACATCAATGAAGGATAGGTTGAAGAGGAAGTAGTACATGGGGGTATGGAGGTGAGAATTTAGACTAATAAGAGTGACCAAGCCAACGTTGCCCACCATGGTGACAACGTAGATCACCAGAAACAGGAAGAAGAGGGGTTGCTGGAGCTCTGGACGGTCTGTTAGGCCAGCAAGAAGAAATTCAGTCACTAAGGACTCATTTCTAACCAGTATTCTTCTCTTCAGAAATCTGTGAGAACAGAAGAAACTTCCATTAATAGAGACCCCAGCTCTCTCCTTCCTTACATGCTCTTATTTATGAGAAGACTCAGACCAGCAGAAATCGAATAAGTCCCTTTGCTTCACAGGGTCCAAATGGACTGCACACATAGCCATTGGCATTAAAATCACTCTGTCTTTTGTTGCATGAGTTGTATGTGACAAACAGCTATTCCTGTCTTTACTAGAAGATACAAGAATGGAGTAGCTGAGGACTAAACCCACCTAAAACTGCAGAAGGGAGGTATCCCCCTTCTCTCCCTCCCGCTCATCTGATCCTTCACTTCCTAGTTCCTACTCACATTTCCATTACCTTACCAGATACTTCAGTTCCCCAGTGATGACTAACAAAAAAAGAGAAACTTCTGCTAGAGTAGAGATCATTCAGGTATTTTGCTTCCTAGAAGGAAGTCTCTCAGAGTCTATAGGCTTTCCAGATCTTTCCCACAAGAATCTACAAAGTCAACTGATAACACTTATTGAGGAGACCCTTGGTAGCCTAAGACTTATATTTAACCATACATCAGGCGTTTGTACACATTCTCCTCCTTTGTTCCATCCTAGCTGGACAGAGAATGTAAAAGGAAGGTGGATGTGCTTCCTTCTCTTTGTAGGAGGGCACAAAAGAGAAACATAATTTGGATGTTGATTAAATTAGTTAGGTTTGTGAAAATGTAGCAAGCTATATACTTAGGACATTTAAACTTTACTGTATGTGTATTTCAGCTGAAATAGCATATTTCAGCTAAAAAATGTTTTTAGGAAAAAAACAAATCTTTTCCTCTGATGTTTCTATTTTCTGGACATGTCACTTGGAACTGCTATAGCTCTCCTGCTACTAGACTGAGGATGAAGCCAACACAGGTAGGGTGTGCTAAGAATAATGCAGGCAGTGGATTAAGGGCTGCATACTTCTGAATTTCTTGCTATTCAAAATAAGTACTTTCCCCCATTTTTCAGCAACAGAGTGAGAGAAAAATGGAAACTTGCATAACTCACTCTCCTTCCATTGAGATAACTCAGTGCTGATTCTTCGTGAGTTTCACCTCCACTTCCCTGTAAGAACTGGCTTTTATGACGTCACAAATGAGCAGATATAGATAGTCACAGGATCTTCTTCCTTTACTGGCAAAAGAGCAATAGCATAGATCTCCCAGACTGAATGTTCCAGGAGTCAGCCTGAGAAGTAGATCAAACTTCTAGTTATAAATTTACTAAGAGAGTTTGAAGGGAAACCACACAGGTGACACCTGACCCATCATGACATAGAGCACAAGGCTTTTGCTTAAGGCTTATAATTCTTTTAGACCTCATTAGAAATACAGTGTAGGTCTTCCCTAAGATCTCCCCATCGTGATAAACTCTGCAGGGAAGAATCTGATGTCTGAGTTTACACACTAATTGTAACCGTAAATGTTAATTTCCCAACAGGGATTACATATTCCCTAGGTTTTAGGAGAAAGGGTCCTCTGCTGTCCCTTAGAAGGATGCATATAAATAGCATCACTGAAAATGTCACTAATCATCATTCTATGTAACCCAGTTCTAGTCAGAATTTATACACATCTCCTAAAGTTTATTTATTATGCTTTTTTAATATTTTGAGAATTTTAAAATAATCATTAAGTATATTTTATAGACACAGCAAAAGGATACTTTTGTTTTCAGAGATTATTGTTTAAATAGAAAATTATTTGATAGAATAACAACCCATTATTCTATGAAATGTTACTTTGCTTTGTTCTGACTCAATATGGCTTTGCTTTCCACATATTAAAATTAAATCTACAAGAAAAATCACTGGTAATAGGTTTCCATCTTAAGAAAACACAATTTTAGAATTCCAGAGTATATATTAATTTCTCCTTATGCTTGTGAGGAGATATCTAAAGTTTACTTTCACATGAATATAGATTCACAGAGAATTATAAAAATAACGTACAGATTTCCTGGAACTCCAGATTCCTACCTACATCTCCAACAACTGTAGTATAATAGCAAAACCAGTAAACTGACTTTGGAACAATCATGTTAAGTAGAATTTAGGACTATCGATGTTATTCAGCTTTCAGCAGTTTTACATGCACTGAGAGTTTGTGTTGTGTGTGGCTGTGTGTGTGTGTGTGTGTGTGTGTGTGTGCGCGCGCGTGCGTGTGGAGATCAATGCAATCTGATCCCTTGTACAGATTCGCCACCACAGTTAGGACACAGGATTGCTCCACCAGCTATTCTACCCCTTTACAGTCAAACCCAACCCCTTCCACCTGCATCTGTCTTCCGGCAACCACTGACCTGTTCTCCACCTCTTCAGTTGATTCCTTTAGAGACCAATAAATGAAATCATATAACATGTCACCTCCGAGATTAGTGTTTTTCACTAAGTACCATGTCCTGAAGTCCATCCCAGCTGTTGTATGTATCAGCGGTCTGTCCCTTTCATTGCTGAGTAGTATTCTGTATTTTACAATTCAAGTTTATTCAACCTTCTGTAGTAACTTAAGATTTGGGTATTGGGAGGCACCTGGGTGGCTTAGTCCGTTGAGCTTTCAACTCTTGACTTCAGCTCAGGTCATGATCTCATAATCGTAGGATTGAGCCCTGCATCAGGTTCTGTGTTAGGTGTGGAGCCTGCTTAAGATTCTCTCTCTCTCCCTCTTTCTCTCTCCCTCTGACCCTTCCCCACTTACACTCTCTCTCAAAAAAAAAAAAAATCTGGGTATTGATACAAAACTAAATCTGTTTTATTCATGGAAAATGTTTCAGGGACAGGAGCCAGATAACAGCTGAGACTGGTTCAACTAGGAATTCTCTTTAAGCTAACCTGAGTCAAGGCTTTCATTCTCCCTCCTCTAAGAATAGTGGCTGAAACACCCAGAATTTAAATAGGTCTTATAATCAGTCAAAGACAAGGGGGAACACAGTGCATGTACCAACATTACTCTTTCTGAAAGTGTACCCTAGTAGTCACAATCAAATAGTCAGGAAAAGGCATTTGAACATAATGCAAATTCTATTCACTACAATTTCTTATTCATTCAATCTCAGTACATGTGTATTTGAGTTTCAGAGTTGAAAACCCATACGCCTTTGGGAAACCAATTTATCAACCAGGGTACAGTGTTTATATACAGGTTTTTTTTTGTTTTTACCCTTGCAATGTATAGTCAAGTGTTTCTGTCACAGAAAGAAGTTATAGGTATACAAAAGGGGGAGTCTAGAATGAACTATGTGGTGCTAGATTAGCACCACATAATATACATCTTAATACACATATTAAGATACATAGATTCAAAAAGATAGGTAGATAGATAGATAAATAGATAATAGACAGACAGATAGATACACAAGCATTTGAATACATACACGTATTTCCTATCTCTCTCCACTAAGAGGGCCTAGAAGCAGTGATACCCTAGTAAAAATGAACACATCCAGGGCACCTGGGTAGCTCAGTCAGTTAAATGTCAGACTTCAGCTCAGGTCATGATCTCACAGTTTGTGAGTTTGAGCCCCGCGTTGGGCTCTGTGCTGACAGCTCAGAGCCTAGAGCTGGCTTCAGATTCTGTATTTCCCTCTCTCTCTCTCTCTGCCCTTCCCCTGCCTGTGCTGTCTCCCTCTCTCAAAAATAAATAAACATTAAAAGAAAATTTATTTTAAATAAATGAACACATCCAACAATCAGACCTTCGTTTCTTAATAACATTCTCTGATAATAACTGGGCACCTTGGAGAAATGATTCATTTTGGGGATGAACCAGGGAAATCACAAAATGATCCCGAAGCATCTTTTAAAAAAGAAGACAGAGTCATGGCAAAAGTTTACATTATCCAACCTGGGAGCTCTGAAGGAGCAAAGCTGGACCTATTTGAACAACAAAATAATTACAGTTGACCCTTGAATCACATGGGCTTAAATATATTAGAAAAAATTTTTGGAGTCTTTGACAATTTGAGAAAACATTTATTTTATTATAAGAATACAACATGTAATACATATAACTTACAAAATATGTATTTATCAACTGTTTATGTTACCAAGAAGGATTGCAGGAGCGCCTGGGTGGCTCAGTCGGTTAAGCGTCCAACTTCGGCTCAGGTCGTGATCTCACAGTTCGTGACTTCCAGCCCCACGTCAGGCTCTGTGTTGACACCTCAGAGCCTGGAGCCTGCCTCAGATTCTGTGTCTCCCCCTCTCTCCGTCCCTCCCCCGCTCACTCTCTCTCTCTCTCTCTCAAAAATAAAAGTAAACATGAAAAAGAATCTTAAAATAAAAGACAACTCTTCAAGAGAAATTGAGCTGTATGAAAGATTCATTACGGTGTTCTTTATTGAACTCGTTTTATCTTAACCAATAAAAACCTTGAGCTTTGAACTCACTTCTCTACTTATTACAGATACTTCAGCAGCAATCGGAAGCATCACTGACTTGATATGTGTGAGCTCAATTTCTGCTCAATAATTCTCTGAGTACTTGAATATGTTGATGCGGAATGATCTCTCAGATTTCAGACTTAAGAAACTGAATAATTTTTTTTTTTAATCTCAGTTGACTGACATCTGATTCCAGCCAAGATAGAATACACCATTGCTCCCTACTATACCCTTTTAAACTAAAAAAAAACCCTGGGCATAACACAACAAACATAGGAAGACACTGAAAGGTAAAAACAAGACAGACTTCCATGGAGTATGGGGAATTGAGGAATATGGCTGGTGAGTTCCTTGGGTTGTTTTTTGCCCTGATGGTACATTGGACAAGCCTGCAACCACAAACTACCAAAGACAGAGCCAAAAAGCTTTCCTCTAATCAAAGAAATGGGGGGGGGAGGTAGTCCAGTAGAACAGAAAACATTTTTTATAATATCCACCCAACAACAGGCAAAAATTAAATGACAACCTGCCTAGCAACCCATGTCAGAATGGCCAAGCAGAGAGCTACATCTCTACCCTCTGCTTGAGGGTAACAGGAAGTACTCTGATTCCTTCACAGGGGTGATGTCAGCAGGGCCACGTGGAGACTGAACTGCTTATCCTCTGGCTGGAAATAGGAAGCGGCAACCTGATGCCCCCACCAGCACAGTGTTAAAGACTAGGCAATAATCTGAACTCCCTTCCTACTCAGCAGCAATTAAGTTGAACAAAATGATACTAATTGGCACTCTATATTCCCTGCTGGTATAGAGTCAGTGGGGCCAAGTGGGGAACTAGTTTCCATCCCACCCAACAGCAGTGATGTGAAACAAGACTATACAAGATAGTGCTAGTCGTCATACTCAGTCCCAATCCCTCCTGCTGTCAGTGGGTTCATCAGGGAACTAAACTTCTACTCCTCACCCAGCAGCAATGAAGCGCTGCCAGTAACTGTTCCATTCTAGCTAAGGTGCTGCCAAAGAACTGAAGTGGGAGTTGAATTTCTTTTAGGTTTATTTATTTATTTTCGGGAGAGGGAGAGAGTGAAAGAGAGAGAGAAAATGAGCAGGGCAAGGGCAGAGAGAGATGGAGAGAGAGAACCTCAAGCAGGCTCCACCCTGTCAGTGAAGAGCCCAACATGGGGCTTGAACTCACAAACTGTGAAATCGTGACCCGAGACAAAATCAAGATTCAGATGCTTAATCCACTGAGGCACCCAGGTGCCCCAGTGGGAGCTGAATTTTTATCCCACATGTCAGTAATGAGGGGGATACAAGCCAGCAACCCAATGACACTGGAGGGACATTCCGGGCTCGGCAGGGATCTGAATATCCAGAAGTATCTGAATCTGCACGCTATACCTAAGCAAGGTGACCACTAAAAAAGAAAACCCCATGAGATCCATAGTCTCACAAACTAATATGCAAAATGTCCAGGGCACAACTGAAAACCATTCATCGTATCAATGACAAGAACCACCACCACCACTTGAAGATGAAAAGAGAACCAACAGATGCCAATATGGAGATGACTCAGATGTTACAACTATTTGAAAAGAATTTTAATACAGTAAACAAAATTGTTTCCACAAACAATCACAAATACTTTTTTTTATTGTTTTTATTTTGTTTTTGAGAGAGCATGCAAGTAGGGAAGAGGGACAGAGGGAGAGAGAATCCCAAGCAGGCTCTAGATCAGCACAGAGCCTGATGTTGGGTTTGATCCGGCAACCCTGGGATCATGACCAGAGCTGAAACCAAGAGTCAGACGGTCAACTGACTGAGCCACCCAGGCACCCAAATTACAAATAGGCAGATTATATCTTTTAAAACACATTATAAAATAAAATATGTTAGCAGAGAGATAGAAAATACTAAAAAGAGCCAAATGGGACTCTTGCTTCTGAGAAGAAGGAAATGGTATATTTTTTCCTTATTCCTCCTACAATCACAACTAAAAACCCTACACATTATATAAAAAACAAACATAAGAAGATTCTTAAGGGTAGAGAGGAGGAGACAGGCTGGTAAGGGGACTGAAGACTCACGGTCAGTTCCCTGGATTACTTTTGTCTCCTATGTCCCAAATTTGAAGGAGTTGGCAATAAAAATTTTCAATAAGCACAGGTATTTTTAAAAATTGAAGTCGACAGGCCTGCTTCCCTCCCGGTGCTGCAGGGCCCCTCCTGTAGGGGACCACTGACAGCAAAGTGAGCTAAGCCTGCCCCTCCTGCCCCTGTGCACCTTGCAGATCCACCCCAGCTAATAGGTCCTTGGCCAGATCCCATCAAAGCAGCATCACAACCCTGGCACTGTGCAAGCAGCCCAGACAGGGGTCACACCACTCCACTGCCCTGCCCCCGGGAGAGGGGAAGATAAGGTACACACCAGTCTGACCATGGTCCCATCAGTGGGCTGGAGACAGACATCAGGTCTGACTACGGCCCCGCCCACCAACACAAGTTACTCCAGACAGCACAGGGGAAGTACTCTGCAGTTCCACGCCACCCCAGGGACTATCCAAAATGACAAAATGGAAGAACTCTCCGCAAAAGAAACTCCAGGAAGTAGTGACAGCTAACGAATTGGTCAAAAACAATTTAAGCAATATAATGGAACAAAAATTTAGGATAATAGTCATAAAATTAAACGTTGGGCTTGAAAAAAAAGTATAGAGGACAGCAGAGAACCTATTGCTACAGAAATCAAGGGACTAAGAAATAGTCATGAGGAGTTAAAAATGCTATAAATGAGGTGCAAATAAAATGGAGGCGATCACAACTCAGATTGAAGAGGCAGAGGAGAATATAGGTGAATTAGAAGATAGAATTATGGGGGTGACTGAGTGGCTGGGTCAGTTGAGCATCCAACTTCAGCTCAGGTCATGATCTCACAGTCCGTGAGTTCAAGCCCTGCGTTGGGCTCTGTGCTGGCAGCTCAGAGCCTGGAGCCTACTTCTGATTCTGTGTCTCCCCCTCCCTCAGCCCCTCTCCTGCTCGCACTGTCTGTCTCTCTGTCTCTATCTCTCTCTCTCTCTCAAAAATAAACAAACATTTAAAAAAATAAAAATAAAATAAAATAAAATAATGGAAAAAGGAGAAGCTGAGAAAAAGAGAGATAAAAAAAATCCAGGAGTATGAGGGGAGAATTACAGAACTAAGTGATGCAATCAAACGGAACAATATCCATATCATAGGAATTCCAGAAGAGGAAGAGAGAGAGAAAGGGGCTGAAGGTGTACTTGAACAAATCACAGCTGAGAACTTCCTTGATCTGCAGAAGGAAAAAGGCATTGAAATCCAAGAGGCACAGAGAACTCCCTTAAGACGTAACTTGAATTGATCTGCACAACATATCATAGTGAAACTGGCAAAATACAAGGATAAAGAGAAAATTCTGAAAGCAGCTGGGCATAAACAGGCTGTAACCTATAAAGGGAGACCCATAAGACTAGTGGCAGACCTATCTACTGAAACTTGGCAAGCCAGAAAGGAATGGCAGGAAATTTCAACGTAATGAACAGAAAAAATATGCAGCCGAGAATCCTTTATCCAGCAAGTCTGTCATTCAGAATAGAAGGAGACATAAAGGTCTTCCCAAGCAAACAAAAACTGAAGGAATTCATCACCACTAAACCAGCCCTACAAGAGATCCTAAGGGGGATTCTGTGAGTGAAATGTTGCAAGGACCACAAAGTACCAGAGACATCACTACAAGCATGAAACCTACAGACATCACAATGACTCTAAACCCATACCTTTCCATTAATAACACTAAATGTAAATGGACTAAATGCTCCAACCAAAAGACATAGGGTATCAGAATGGGTGAAAAAACAAGACCCATCTATTTGCTGTCTACAAGAGACTCATTTAGACCTGAGGACACCTTCAGATTGAAAGTGAAGGGATGGAGAACTAGCTATCATGATACTGGAAGTCAAAAGAAAGCTGGAGTTGCCCTACTTATATCAGACAAACTGGACTTTAAATCAAAGGCTGTAACAAGAGATGAAGAATGCCATTATATAATAATTACAGGGTCTATCCATCAGGAAAAGCTAACAATTAAAAATGTCTATGCACTGAATACGGGAGTCCCCAAATATATAAAACAGTCACAAACATAAGCAACGTTATTGATAAGAATGTGGTAATTGCAGGGGACTTTAATACTCCACTTACAACAATGGATAGATCATCTAGACACAGGATCAATAAAGAAACAAGGGCCCTGAATGATACATTGGATCAGATAGACTTGACAGAGATATTTAGGACTCTGCATCCCAATGCAACAGAATATACTTTCTTCTCGAGTGCACATGGGACATTCTCCAAGATAGATCACATACTGGGTCACAAAACAGCCCTTCATAAGTATACAAGAATTGAGATCATACCATGCACACTTTCAGACCAAAAAGAAATGAAGCTTGAAATCAACCACAGGAAAAAGTCTGGAAAACCTCCAAAAGCATGGAGGTTAAAGAACACCCTACTAAAGAATGAATGGGTCACCAGCCAATTAGAGAAGAAATTAAAAAATATATGGAAACAAATGAAAATGAAAACACAACACTCCAAACGCTTTGGGATGCAGCAAAAGCAGTCCTGAGAGGAAAATACATTGCAATCCAGGCCTATCTCAAGAAACAAGAAAAATTTCAAATATGAAATCTAACAGCACACCTAAAGGAAATAGAAGCAGAACAGCAAAGACACCCCAAACCCAGCAGAAGAAGAGAAATAATAAAGATCAGAGCAGAAATAAATAATATAGAATCTAAAAAAACTGTAGAGCTGATCAATGAAACCAAGAGCTGGTTTTTTGAAAAATAAACAAAATTGATAAACCTCTAGCCAGGCTTCTCAAAAGAAAAGGGAGATGACCCAAATAGATAAAATCATGAAGGAAAATGGAATTATTACAACCAGTCTCTCAGAAATACAAACAATTATTAGGGAATACTATGAAAAATTATATGCCAACAAACTGGACAACCGGGAAGAAATGGACAAATCCCTAACACCCATACACTTCCAAAACTCAAACAGGAAGAAATAGAAAGCTTGAACAGACCCACACCAACAAAGAAATTGAATCAGTTATCAAAAATCTCCCAACAAATAAGAGTCCAGGACCAGATGGCTTCCCTGAGGAATTCTACCAGACATTTAAAGCAGAGATAATACCTATCCTTCTCAAGCTATTCCAACAAATAGAAAGGGAAGGAAAACTTCCAGACTCATTCTATGAAGCCAGCATTACTTTGATTCCTATACCAGACAAAGACCCAGTAAAAAAAGAGAACTACAGGCCAATATCCCTGATGAATATGGATGCAAAAATTCTCAACAAGATACTAGCAAATCGAATTCAACAGCATATAAAAAGAATTATTCACCATGATCAAGTGGGATTCATTCCTGGGTTGCAGGGCTGATTCAACATTTGCAAATCAATCAATGTGATACATCACATTAATAAAAGAAAAGATAAGAAACATATGATCCTGTCAATCGATGCAGAAAAAGCATTTGACAAAATTCAGCATCCTTTCTTAATAAAAACCCTCGAGAAAGTCGGGATAGAAAGAACATACTTAAACATCATAAAAACCATTTATGAAAAGCCCACAGGTAACATCATCCTCAATGGGGAAAAACTGAGAGCTTTCTCCCTGAGATCAGGAACACGACAGGGATGTCCACTCTCACTGCTGTTGTTTAACATAATGTTGGAAATGCTAGCATCAGCAACCAGACAACAAAAAGAAATCAAAGGTATCAAAATTGGCAAAGATGAGGTCAAGCTTTCACTATTTGCAGATGATATGATATTGTACATGGAAAATCTGATAGACTCCACCAAAAGTCTGCTAGAACTGATACATGAATTCAGCAAAGTCGCAGGATACAACATCAATGCACAGAAATCAGTTGCATTCTTATACACTAACAATGAAGCAACAGAAAGACAAATAAAGAAACTGATCCCATTCACAATTGCACCAAGAAGCATAAAATACCTAGGAGTAAAACCTAACCACAGATATAAAAGATCTGTATGCTGAAAACTATAGAAAGCTTTTGAAGGAAATTGAAGAAGTTATAAAGAAATGGAAAAACATTCCATGCTCATGGGTTGGAAGAATAAATACTGTTAAAATGTCAATACTACCCAAAGCTATCTACACATTCAATGCAATTCCAATCAAAATTGCACCAGCATTCTTCTTGAAGCTAGAACAAGCAATCCTAAAATTTGTATGGAACCACAAAAGGCCCCGAATAGCCAAAGTAATATTGAAGAAGACCAAAGTGGGAGGCATCACAATCCCAGACTTTAGCCTCTACTACAAAGCTGTAATCATCAAGACAGCATGGTATTGCCACAAAACAGACACATGGACCAATGGAATAGAATAGAAACCCCAGAACTAGACCCACAAAAGTATGGCCAACTAATCTTTGACAAAGCAGAAAAGAACATCCAATGGAAAAAAGACAGTCTCTTTAACAACTGGTGCTGGGAGAACTGGACAGCAACATGCAGAAGATTGAAACTAGACCACTTTCTTACACCATTCACAAAAATAAACTCTAAATGAATAAAGGACCTGAATATGAGACAGGAAACCATCAAAACCCTCGAGGAGAAGGCAGGGAAAAACCTCTCTGACCTCAGCCGCAGCAATTTCTTACTTGACACATCCCCAAAGGCAAGGGAATCAAAAGCAAAAATGAACTGTTGGGACCTCATGAAGATAAAAAGCTTCTGCACAGCAAAGGAAACAATCAACAAAACTAAAAGGCAACCAACGGAATGGGAAAAGATATTTGCAAATGACATATCAGACAAAGGGCTAGTATCTAAAATCTATGAAGAGCTCACCAAACTCCACACCCGAAAAACAAATAACCCAGTGAAGAAATGGGCAGAAAACATGAATAGACACTTCTCTAAAGAAGACATCCAGATGGCCAACAGGCACATGAAAAGATGCTCAATGTCACTACTCATCAGGGAACTACAAATCAAAACCACACTCAGATATCACCTCACGCCAGTCAGAGTGGCTAAAAGGAACAAATCAGGAGACTATAGATGCTAGAGAGGATGTGGAGAAACGGGAACCCTCTTGCACTGTTGGTGGGAATGCAAACTGGTGCAGCAGCTCTGGAAAACAGTGTGGAGGTTCCTCAAAAAATTAAAAATAGACCTACCCTATGACCCAGCAGTAGCACTGCTAGGAATTTACCCAAGGGATACAGGAGTACTGATGCATAGGGGCACTTGTACCCCAATGTTTATAGCAGCACTCTCAACAATAGCTAAATTATGGAAAGAGCCTAAAGAATGGATATTCTTTATCTTTTCTTGGATAAAGAAATTGTGGTTTATATACACAATGGAATACTACGTGGCAATGAGAAAGAATGAGATATGGCCTTTTGTAGCAACATGGATGGAACTGGAAAGTGTTATGTTACATGAAATAAGTCATACAGAGGACAGATTTTGTATGTTTCACTCCTATGTGGATCCTGAGAAATTTAACAGAAGACCATGGGGGAGGGGAAGAAAAAAAATGGTTAGAGAACGAGGGAGCAAAAACTCCAAAAAACAGAACAAACTGAGTGTTGATGGGGGGTGGGAGGGAGGGGTCGGTGGGTGATGGGTATTGAGGAGGGCACCTGTTGGGATGAGCACTGGGTGTTGTATGGAAACCAATTTGACAATAAATTTCATAAAAAAAAATACCAAAGATTCTCACACTAATGGTCATTTACCTAAGTTGTTAGTGCCTGATACAGCATGTCTGTCTTTCAGCAAAAAAATCACAAAGCCTGACAAAACACAAGACAAAAAAGCACAGTCTGAAGAGACAATGCAAACCACAGAAATAGAATCAAATAAGAATCAGATATAGAAATTATGAAACAGGAATTGTAAATAACTATAATGAGAATGTTAAGGGCTTCAAGGGAAGAATAGATAAAATACAAGAATACTTGGGTAATATAAGCAGAGAGAGAGAAAAATATCAAAAGAAAATACTGGAAATAAAAGGCACAGTAACATAAATGAAGCATTCCTTCTATTTGCTCATCAGAACTCAATGCAGTTTAGAAAGTGAGCTAAAGACAGGTCAATAAAAAAGAGTAAAAAATAAAACAAAACAAAACACAGAATGTAACAATAATTTTGGAAAAGTAATTTGGAAACATCATTTCAAAAGTGAAAAATAGGGGCTCCTGCGTGGCTCATTTGGTTAAGTGTACAACTTCGGCTCAGGTCATGATCTCACGTTTCATGAGTTTGAGCCCCCCAATGGGCTCTGTGCTGACAGCTCAGAGCCTACAGCCTGCTTCGGATTCTGTGTCTCCCTCTCTCTTTGACCCTCCCATGCTCATGTTCTGTCTCTCTCTCTCTCTCTCTCAAAAATAAATAAACATTTTTAAAAAGTGAAAAATATACATAATTAAAATATCAGAAGGATAAGAAAGATAAGAAGGATAAGAAAGAATGCCAAGCAAAATAAATTCCACACTCACACATGTAGGTCTATCACATTCAAATTGCAGAAAATCAAATACAAAGAGAAAATCTTGAAAGAAACCAACAGAAAAAAAAAACAACAACATTTGACCTACAGTGAACAAGGATAGGAATTACACAGTGGAACTCTCACCAGAAACCATGCAATCAAGAAAAGAGTGGAATGAAATGTTTAAAATGTTAAGATAGGGGGTCCTGGGTGGCTCAGTCGGTTGAGCGTCCGACTTCCGCTCAGGTCATGATCTCACAGTTCGTGCGTTCGAGCCCCACATCAGGCTGTGTGCTGACAGCCCAGAGCCTGAAGCCTGTTTGAGATTCTGTGACTCCCTCTCTCTCTCTCTGCCCCTCCCCCGCTCATGCTCTGTCTCCCTCTGTCTCAAAAATAAATAAACATTAAAAAAAAGATTAAAAAAAATTACATTTAAAATGTTAAGATAAAATCCCCAACCCAGAATTCTATATCCAATGAAATTATGCTTCCAAAGTCAAAGTGAAATGATGACTTTCTCTAACAAAATATGAGAGAAGGTATTTCCAGCAGACCTGCCTTGCAAGAAATATTAAAGTTTTTTAAGCAAAAGGAAATAATGTACGTCAGAAGCTTGAATTGACTTAAAGGATAAAAGAGCATTAGAGAAGGAATAAATGGAGGAAAAATAAAATATTCAATTTTTCTTACTCTTTTTTTAACACTTTATAATTTTTTTAATTTTAAAATTTTATAATTTATTTTTTATAATTTTATAATTTTATAAAATATTCAATTTTTCTTACTCTTTTTTTAACATTTTATAATTTTTTTAGTTTTAAAATTTTATAATTTATTTTTTATAATTTTATAATTTTATAATTTATTTTTGAGAGAGAGAGACAGAGACAACCCAAGCGGAGGATCCAGGGAGGGACAGAGATAGAGAGGGAGACACAGAATCCGAAGCAGGCTCCAGGCTCCGAGCTGTTAGCACAGAGCCCAACGTAGGGCTCACACTCACAAACTGCAAGATCATGACCTGAGACAAAGTCAGATGCTTAACGACCGAGCCACCCAGGCGCCCCTAATTTTTCTTATTCTTAATTTATCTAAAAGATAACTGTCTTATTTTACTTTTTTTTAATGTTTATTTATTTTTGAAGGAGAGAGAGAGCGTGTGTGCACCAGTGTCAGTAGGGGAGGGGCAAAGAGAGAGGGAGATAGAGGATCTGAAGCAGGCTCTGCACAGACAGCAGAGAGCCCGATGCAGGGCTTGAACTCACGAACCGTGAGATCATGACCTGAGTCCAATTCCGATGCTTAACCAACTAAGCCACCCAGGCACCCCAATAACTGTGTATTTTAAATAACAATAGTTAACAACACAATGGTGATGATAATGTGGATCAGTGAAATGAATAACAGCAATGTTAAAATGGGCAGGTGGGAAGAAGCAGAAATACTCTGAGGTAACTTCATTACACATGAAGTGGTAGAGGGTTTGAAGGTGAACTTAGGTTATCTTAAAATGTGTATTGTAAACTATAGGAAAACAAGTATAAATATATATATAATTTATATATAAATAAATAAATTTATATAAATATATATATATGTATATACATACATACATGTATGTATATATGTGTATATAATGTTCAGTTAAACCTGGAGAACACAAAAAAAACAAGAGAAGCAAGAAATAAAGAATGTGTGCACAGGCAGAAAGCACTTATAAACAGATAGCTATTAATGCAACCACATTAATAATCACCTTAAATGTGAATGGTTTAGATATATCAATACAAAGATGGAAATTTTCAAAGTCAGTAATAAAAGAAACCCCAGCTACATGCTGTGTATAAGACATTCATTTTAAACATAAATACTGAGGTTAAAAATAAAAGAATGAAGAAACATATACCATGCTAACACTCAAAAGAAAGCTGGAGTAGCTATATTAATTTCAGTAAAAAGACATAAGAACAAGGAAGCTTATCAGGGACACTCAATCTTTATTTAATTTAATTAAAGAGAGATATTACCATAGAGATTAAGCAGGCAGAAGTCACTGAGGATATATTACCTGACCAGCAAATCAACTTGATTAATTTAAATTTACAGAATTGGGAGATTAAATGGCATCCAACAGAGAACGATACACATTTTTCTCAAACTCACATAGAACAGGGAAAGGGTTTCTCTCTTCTCCCAGAGTGCTGATGAAACCAGTGTAGCTTGGATGCCTGGGGTCAGCTTAAAACGAAGGAAAGGAGCCAGCAGCTTGGTTCAGTGCAGATCACTGAGACTGGCTTCTCCCCCAGAAGGAAGAGGGGTGGAGCATGCCTCCGGGGTCCCAGCCTTTCTAACACTTGTCCTATCACCTGGGTTCCAGTCAAATGTGCTCAGAAAGCCCTAACCCTGGACACACATAAAAATACTCACTTCCTGCCATCTTGATGAACATCCTTTTTGATGGAGTCTTGGAATTCAAAGTGAATTAAAGAGAAGATTCAAATAGAGATGAGTGAGTCTTTTTAGTAAAAGTAAGTTTGATAGGTATGCCTTTTTGACTATCAAATTTGATACAGCTGTATTTAGTATTAAACAAAACATTTATACCATGAATCCAACTCTTTTAAAAAATATTTCATAGTGTTAAAAAGAAAAAGGCCTCAAATAGTGCCACTTATACGGAGTTCCCAAACCAGGGTCTAATACCTAATTTAATTGCAGTTTCAACCTCCCCCAGAAAGGTAGTCTTAACCAGCCAGTCAGGAATTTTTCAGTCGGTGCCAATGCATCTTCCACATGGGCCTTCTCTATTCCCCAAAGAAAGATGAGTGCACTATAAGATCCCCTAGTTTAACCCCTAAGGGAAAACCACCTTGCCTGGAATGAACAACCTTTTTTTTTTTTTATAATACCTTTCTTGCCCCACACCCCTGGGTACCTGGGTACACTCCTCTATTTGCTCTATTTTATACTGCCCAATTCATGAATCATTTAATGAAGCCAATTAGCCAGTTAGATCTTTAAAATTTATTCAGTTGAATTTTTTTATTTATAGCATATGGTGTATTTTTGTTACCTAGAATATTTAATAAATACTTTCATATATTAGTAAATTTCATATATTTAGTAAATATTGTATATATTAGTTTGTTGGGGCTTCTGTAACAAAATGCCACAGACCAGGTGGCTTATGGAACAGAAATGTATTTTCTCACAAATCCTGAAGTCCAAGATCAAGGTATCAGTAGGTTTTTTTTCTTCTGAGGCAACACCCCTCGACTGACAGATGGCTATCCTTTCCCTATATCCTCACATGGTCTTTCCTTGGTGTGCACACATTCATGCCTCTGATGTCTCTCTGTGTTCAAATCACCTCTTATAAGGACACCAGTCAGGTTGGATTAGGGCCCATCCTAATGGCCTCATTTTAACTTAATTGCCTCTTTCAATACCCTATCTCCAAATACAGTCGCATTCTGAGGTACTGGGGGTTAAGGTATCAACACATGAATTTGAGTGACACAATTCAGCCCATAACAACCATTACTAACCAAACAGGGTAAAGATAGTATGGGATCTTATTGAAACTTCAATGTCACCATTTTAAGACATGTTCTGTATACTAAGAAACAGGCGGCCAACTATATAGTGGCATGATGATCATGTCCCACTTAGAACTTCTATTTTATACTTAATGAAAGTATTCTTCTAGAAGTTTCTAGACATTGACATTATGAAGAACTCATACTGCCTTCAATTACATTGTTTTGCATGTTATGCTGTTCTTTTGCGTGTATCTCAGTAATGAAATATGATCCAGCTTCATTGACTTGTATCTTATTTTCTTAGGGCCTGTAAAACTCTTTTGTTGTTGTTCTGTAATAAATAGATAGGATAGACAGACAGATGGATGGATATATGAAATTGTAACCACTCCACCAATGAAGTATATCTGCTTAACTATTTTTGAATTTACACCCACTGTTGTTTCCATATCTTTCTGATCTTTCTGTGTACATGAAAACTTTATACTTCAGTGCTATATAATAATAATAACGGAATTGAAGTTACAGTTATAAACACTGTAGAATTAAATTTTTACATAATATGCATACTTAAAACTAGAGAATTTTAAATGGCAATTAAGCCCATACATGTGTTACCAACAATTCCAATACCATCGCAATGACAACAGCATGAACAGTTATGATCAAATTTGCACATGCATGAGCAATGACAATTGCATCACAATTGCCACAAGCCAACAACAAAGGTAAGACAGCACTGATTATAAGATGGATACTAATTTCAGGGATGTGTACATCTTAAGAGTCACTGGAGTGTGATTTTTAAAACACGAAAACTATGTAGCATCTTTCTTTTTTTAACGTTTATTTATTTTTGAGACAGAGAGAGACAGCATGAACGGGGAAGGGTCAGAGAGAGAGGGAGACACAGAATCTGAAACAGGCTCCAGGCTCTGAGCTGTCAGCACAGAGCCCGACGCGGGGCTCGAACTCACGGAGTGTGAGATCATGACCTGAACCTAAGTCGGATGCTCAACTGACTGAGCCACCCAGGTGCCCCAGGAGCATCTTTTAAACATGCATTGCTTCATTTCATCTGCACCAGAGCACTTTGAAATATTAGAAACCAAGGCTGAGAGGACCCAGAATACAAAAATCACAAAATCTGGAACCAAACCTGATTGCCTGGTTCCAAATTCAACAGTCTGCATTTCAAGACACTTGTATCTGGTAGGTGAAAAGACAAGATAAAGGGTACTTCCACATAAGTCATGTTCCTTTCAGTTGACATCCTGCAGACTTTTACTCACCTTTAAACATGCAAGATTAGCAACAGAAAAATCCCCCATGCAGGAGATAGCAATTTGATGTTATTTAAAGTATTATTGCTTCATAGGTTTCACTATAAATCAGTCACGGAACCCTGAACTTTTCTCCAGGATTAATTAAAAATAATAATAGAGCCTCCCAACAGGAGAGGGGAAAGCAGAACTAAGGTCTTTGTGTGATTAATATCACGTGGATGTTTACTGCACTTAAGATAAAATTCATTCTCTTCAAGGCTTGCACAACCCTGGATCTCCATCCTCATTTCCAAATTATTTTCCTACATATTACATACACTTCCTAATACTTACACATCTACCACTATGTCACAGTCACATTGGCCTGCTTTTTGTCCCTCATACTCATCAGTATGATTACTTGCCAATATTCCTGTGGCCTAGAATGCTCTACATGTGGCTCTTCCTCTTGTGAGATCTCAGCTGAAATGCCACCTCTTCAGAAAAGCTCCTCCACCCAACCTAAAGCAACCACACAGTTACTCTCTGTACCACTCACCTTCAGACTCTGCATTTTTCTGCTCTATTCACATGTGTTCATCACCTGTCTCCTCTTCCTGCCCATTTGCACCCCACCTCCATCTCGCTGTAGACAATGAACCCAATGAGAGTGTACATATTGTGTTTTGTTCACCACTGTATCTTCTGATGTTTTAAAAACAGAGCCTGGTGGAGGATAGGTGCTTTTATTTGTTAATTAAATAAATGATATCATTCGTAGCATCAAAATCTGAGACAAAAGGGAAAATGAAAATAATAAAGGCAAAATGCTGACTGCTAATGAATTACAGATTTGAAAGCCCATTTGAGGAAAGGACAAAAATTCCTCTGCTAATAATTGGTGAATATTTTTAGTAAAATTTTTCCCAATGAAGACATAGCATGTCTTATTTCCTGCCCTAAAGTCCCAAGAGGTAAAACCCAATGTAGGATGCTTTTATTCCTAATGGCTCTAAAAGGTGATATCAGGGGGTGCCTGGGTGGCTCAGTCCATTAAGCATCCAACTTCGGCTCAGGTCATGATCTAAACAGTCTGTGGGTTTGAGCCCCATGTCGGGCTCTGTGCTGACAGCTCAGAGCCTGGCACCTGCTTCAGATTCTGTGTCTCCCTCTCTCTCTGACCCTCCCCTGCTCTCTCTCTCTCTCTCTCTCTCTCAAAAATAAACATTAAAAAAATAAAAATAAAATAAAATACAATAAAAGGTTATCTTGTCCTTAGGAGCACAGACCAGAAGGAAATCTTGCTCTACCACATTCCCTTGAAACTTAAGTGAGAAGAGCATCTCCATATTCTCAGCTCTTTCAGGAAATGAAGGAATCTCCTAAAACAAAAGCCCCTACAGCACTCAAAAAGACCACACTCAGTTCCTCAAACTCAGTAGCCTTTCAGTTAAGGTTTATTAAGTGAATGAATAAATAGCTGAAACTCAAGTCTGACAAAGTCTATATATCCATGACAAAGTTTTGTAGGAATTCCAGACATACTTCAGTCAAAAATCTCACAAGTTATCCTTTCTGGATTTACCTCAATTCAACCATTTAAACTTAAATCTATAACTTCTGAAAATAAGTTGGAGAACAACAAATGAACTACTTTTACTTTCCATGAAAAGATAAAGGACTGATCCTCCTCTTCCTTATATTGTCTTTGTGAAATGACTTATAAATAATTAGCTTAATTTACACTATATTTGAATCATTTGCATTTCTACTTTGATT
The DNA here is from genome assembly GCF_018350175.1 of Felis catus. Lineage (NCBI taxonomy): Eukaryota > Metazoa > Chordata > Mammalia > Carnivora > Felidae > Felis > Felis catus. The sequence goes on from NC_058377.1 coordinate 21,372,354, forward strand.
TCTTACTGTTCTCTCCATAGCTTCATACACTGTGTGCCTTTACTAGGAGTTGGCATCTGTAACTAACACCGTTTCTACTCAAGAGAACACCCTTTTCTTAAAAGTCTTACTCAGTGCAATTTTGACATCTTTGTTCCTCAGACTATAGATAAAAGGATTCATCATTGGCCCCACAATGGTATAAAAAACTGTGGATACCTTATCTTGATCCAGGGACCCAGCAGGAGAAGGTTTTAGATACATGAATGCTGATGCTCCAAAGAAGAGAGAAACAGTAACTATGTGGGAGCTGCAGGTACTGAAGGCTTTGGACCTGCCCTCTGTAGAACGGATACGGAGGATGTTGGAGACGATCAAGATGTAAGAAATGGTGATGGTGAGACTGGGCATTATTACATTGATTCCCACCACAATGAAAACCACCAGCTCGTTGACGTAGGTGCTTGTGCAGGAGAGCTGAAGGAGAGGAGGTATGTCACACATGTAATGATTAATGATGTTGCCATCACAGAACGTGAGCCTCAGCATGCACCCGGTGTGCGCCATGGCACCCACAAACCCCATTGCATATGTTCCTGCCATCAGCATGAGGCAGACCTGGTGGGACATGATGGCCTTGTAAAGCAGGGGCTTACAGATGGCCACATACCGGTCGTAGGCCATCGATGTCAAAATACAGCACTCATCAATGACAAAGAAGGAGAAGAAACAGAGCTGAGCCATGCACTCCTCGTAAGAGATGGTGTTTTGCTTTACAAAACCTATCAGCATTCTAGGCATTATGACAGACGAGTAGCAGAGATCAATGAAGGAAAGGTTGAAGAGAAAGTAGTACATGGGAGTGTGCAGGTGAGGCTTCAGACCAATCAGAATAATCAAGCCCATGTTCCCCATCACGGTGACCACGTATATTCCTAAGAAAATGAAGAAGAGAGGCAGCTGGAGTTCTGGCTGTTGTGTTAAACCCAGCAGGATAAACTGGGTCACTGAAGAGTCATTTCCTACTGCCATGTTCCCTAGGGCGTATCTGTGAGAACAGGACAGAGGGTGACATTGAAATGAGCACCCAGCTCTCTTCTCCCAATCCCTCCATAATGAGACAGAGTCCCAGAATGAGAATGAACTCACACCCACCCTCCTGTGTGCCACTGCTGTCTCAGCCTTTGCTGAGATTGTTTAAAGATGTCTATCAAAAAGTCATAAAGGGCAATATCCATAGGGATAAAATGCAGGAACCCTGTGATCATCTCTTCTATACGCCTTCTTTGACAGTCCACCAGTCCCACCTCAGGGACATCTGCCATCTCAGCAAGAGATATATCATTTCAAGGGGTCTGTGGCTCTCATAAAAAAGATTTGGAAAAAGAATAGTAGGAACGATAAAATGCAATCCTCACTCTTCTGCATTAGAACTTTAATATTGGACCTGGGCTCTGATGAATTTCAGGGATGAACAACCCAAAACAGAGATCTTCTTGTTATTTTTGTTTTGAGTGAGTTTTGAACTGATGGAGCCAGAGCGCAAACCTCAGAACCACAGACTCTGAGGAGCCAGAAGTTACAGATCATGATTTCTGATGGTGGTTTTGCCCAGTGTCCTCTCAGACTAGGGGGAAGTAGATATCATCTGCTAGTGCCAGAAGATCCATCTGCTAACATGACCCAAAGGAGTTTTCATGGGGGGGAAATCCTAGGGAACTGATTAAAAATTGGAAGACCTGCGTTTTCCCCAAAGATCAGACTTTGCAGTGGAAAACAATTTTTACCTAGTCTACATTTACAACTTAGTTCATGATAATAGCATTGACCATTGGGAGTATGCCATTTTGCATACAATTTCATTTCCTCCCAAATGGGGTACATCCCCAGATAGAAGAACATGATGATCTTTCCTGCATCTATAATGGTTTCTCCCTAGCACCTATCACTCTATGAAATACTACACATTTATTCATTTATTCATGTGTTGTATGTTCCCACCACACACTCATGTACCCACTTACATTTGAATTTAAGCTCCAAATGGATTGTGTCTATTTTCTCCAGTGCTATCCCTGTAGCACCTAAGTGTTCAATAAATATTTGTATAATAGAAGAATAGATGAATTCCATATTTCCTGGAATTTATAGTGGATACTACAACAGAATTTCCTGGAATTTATAGTGAATACTACAACAGAATTCTTGGCACACAGGCAAAGGCTTGTGTGGTGTCAATGGTTTTCTCTGTAGACCTGAATGTGAGAAGAAAAAGACATCAGTAAGACTAGTAAAGGCCACTACTGAACTCTTAGATACCATACAGATCAGAGTTACTGAGCTTTCTCCCTGAATGTCACATAGAGGACTTACTTTCACAGGCTGTCAGAGAAGTTCCAATGTCTCCCCCTCTGGATTGCAGCATGGAGTGAGATCAAAAGTCAGATTTAGGTCAGTATAGTGGCATTTGGCTTTCAAATGCCAAAATCAAGGTCAGCTTATTATGAGAGGCCATTAAGCCACTCAAGATTTTAATTCCTATTTTGGCACAGGATAGAAAAGATCAAAGCGTAGATTTGGAAGGACTAATATGGTGGAGGCCAGCAGTGGGGACTGATACAAGAGAAACTGAAGGAAGGAGGAGCTATGAGAGGCAATTATAATATTAAAATAAATAAATATATAATAACCACATAAATAATATATAATAAATATAATGCAAGAGATGTTGTAAGGAAAGACTCATCAGGACTTCACACAAAGGGAACAGATATAGGCAAGAAATTCCCAAAGGTACTAGCATAGGGATTTGGATAAATTATGGTGTTGCTATAAACAAAGAGAACTCAGAACGAGTAGAAATATTCATATACATATACATTCAATTTTGAACATGGTGGACTTCAGTTGCCAACTGGACATCCAGGTTGAAGTATACAGCCTACTTAAGGCTAAATGAAGTTCAAGACACAGATCAGAATATGAAAAAAATTGGAGATTAATTCTATAAAGGTTAAAGCCATGACATTATGTGAACTTAATGAGAGAAAGAGTAAAGGGAAAAAGAACAGAGGTCAAGAAAAATATTTAGGAACTCCCTCATATGGGTCTATACTTAGGATAATTTAAAACCAACCATTACTAAAATGGGTCTCAATTGTTATTCTCGGACTCCTCAAAATTACAAGGGGACTAAACATTCCTCAGGGTAAATCTGAAATATGTCCCAAAATATAGACATTCCTTGGGCAGCAGTAGTGATGAGGACCTTGGAGATTTATTAAAACATGTGTTTTCTATAGAAATGTTAAGAACTCTTATTTAGGTGATCTAAGAACCAGAAACACTCCAAGTTCATATTATATCAAATCACATTGCAAGAAGAGTTTTATGCCAAGGTTCTAAGCCAGAGCTGAAGGTCATTTTTTCACCTTTAATACAACCAGTGTTAATATGTGCAATACAGAATGAGTGTAGAGGGACTCTGAGCTTATCCATACATTGCAAAACTATCTCATTCATGTCCTTTGTTTCACCTACATAAGAGTCACCTTAGCCTAATTCAATTGTAACAAAGTATGTCAAATGGTGACCCTTTTCATGAGACCTACCAGAACATCCCTTGACTCCGTTTTAGTAACTCAAGCCCAGTATGTTCTAACTTGTCAAAGTGAGTGGTAATTTAAGCCTTATAGTATATTCTCCTAAAGATGCAGAAAAGAAAAACTTATTTTTGACTAACTCAATTTTTAATTTGCAGGACAATGTCTCACTGAGCTGACCTGCTATAAACACCCAGAAATGTTAGATAACATATTTTTTAATTTTTTTAAAGTTTTTTAAAATTTATTTTGAGAGCCAGAAAGAGAGGAACAGGGGCAGAGAGAGGGAAAGAGAGAGAATCCTGCTCTAACAGCACAGAGCCCTCTACGGGGCTGGATCCTACAAACCGAACTGTGAGATTGTGACCTGAGCCAGAACCAAGAGTCCAGCACTAAACCGACTGAGCCACCCAGGCACCCCGGCCAATATATTTTTAAGGGTAAATATATAACTGAGGTAACAAAAGAAAATTAAGTCTTCAAGTGCCAGGAAGGAAAAGGAAAACAGAATCTAATTCAGTAAATCTGGAGTGGGCACTAGTTTGTACTTCTAATGACTTCCCAGCTAACACAGAAGCTGCTGTTCAGATGAGCATATTTTGAGAAGAAAACCTATTGGTCATCCGGCGTTTAGACCTTGGCAGGTGTCTGCAGTTTATCGCAGTTTTTCCACAGGTAAATGCCTGCTTCAGTATAGACAGAGCTACACATTCAATAAAGGTGCATGGGTTTCAGAAAAGGTGAAAAAGCAAAAAAGCAGGCCAACTTTAACAAATGAAAGGGCAGGGAGCCTGGGTGGCTCAGTTGGTTGAGCACCCAACTTCAGCTCACATCATGATCTCAGGAGCCCCGCATCGGACTCTGTGCTTACAGCTGGGAGCCTGGAGCTTGCTTCGGATTCTGTGTCTCCATGTCTCTCTGTCCCTCCCCTGCTCTCTCTCTCTCTCTCTCTCTCTCTCTCTCTCTCTCTCTCTCAAAAATAAATAAGCATTTAAAAATTAAAAAAAAAATGAAAGGGCCACAGAGATGGTGTGAGAGATTCAGGTTCAGAGTAAGCTAAACTCCAGGTGATCTGAGCAGAGAGCATCTACATAGACCCTGGCAAGCAGACTGAAAATAAATGAGTAACTATTCCATATATGAACAAGAATAAATACCAAATATGAAATTTGAGTTAAAAAATTCAAAAGACGAGGCACCGTATGAAAACACAAATTTTAAAACATACAAAACTATTCTAATTGTAAGTTATTGGTACATATGTAAGTATGTAAAATTATAAAAACTGTATTCTGGAGAGAAGAAAAATTCTGCTAGGGTCTCCAGCTGGGCCTAAGGATTAAATTGACATAAGACAGATTAGTAGGGAAAAAACATCCACCTTTTAATTATTTTTTTTCAAAATTTATTTAAATTCTAGTTAGTTAACATATACTGCAATATTGGTTTCAGGAGTAGAATTTAGTGACTCATCACTTACTGTGCATGGGATTTGTCACAAAAGTGAAAAACAAAAGAAATCGCTTAGAGCCAAATGCTTACAATTGCAAGCTGGACAAAGGGTAGCAAATTGTGGAAATGTCACATGGCAAAGGGGCTTTAGCAAGGGTAGCTAATTGTAGAGAAGCAACTAGAAAGGTTTAACAAGGTTTGTTTGTACAGACTCCCCAGTCTCGGGTCTCCCATCACTGGTGAATATGATTTTTGCCTCCCAATGTAGGGAGAACCTCTTTCAGACAATATTTGTAGCTTTAATCTTTTTCAGAAGACTGGCTTTGCTGTATGCCCTAAGTTCTTGTGTCATGTTTTTAATATTTTTAGACCTGATTTTTTTATTGCAATATTCTTTTTATTGTGGTAGTCTAGAACTGAACACTCAATATCTCCAAAGTATGCTTTAGACCTTACTTAAAAAAATTTTTTTTTAATGTTCATTTATGTTTTGAGAGAGAGAGAGAGACAAACAGACATAGCACGAGCAGGGGAGGGGCAGAGAAAGAGGGAGACACAGAATCCGAAGCAGGCTCCAGGCTCCAAGCTGTCAGCACAGAGCCCAACGCGGGGCTTGAACCCACAGACTGTGAGATCATGACCTGAGTGGAAGTTGGAAGCTTAACCGACTAAGCCACCCAGGCACCCATAGACCTTACTTTTACTTTTTTTATTTTTTTAAAGTAATTAAATTTTTTTAATGTAAGAAAAAAAGAAAAATAAATTTTTTTCTTTCTGCCATGTTCTGTGGCTAGACCTTACTTTCAAAAAGAGTTCTCTATATACAGAAAAACTGACAAGATAATACAGAGTTCTCATACATCCCTCTGGCACACAGTTGGCCCTAATACTAACATTTTACAATCATATGGTTACACTCATTACAAAAGATGAACCAATATTGAGGCATTATTTTTAATTAAAGTCCATAATTTATTTAGTTTGGCTTTTACCTAATGTCTTTTTTTCTTAGTAGGGTCCCATATTACACTTATCTGTCATGTCTCTTTAGGCTCCTGTTGGCTGTGACAGTTTCTCACACTTTCTTTGTTCTTAATGACCTCACAGTTTTGAAGAGTACTTGTCAGGTATTTTATAGGGTGTCCCTCTACTGGAATTTGATGATTTTGTAATGATTACACTGAGATTATGGGCTTGGGAGATGCAGATCACAGAGGTAATGCCATCTGCATCACATTGTGTCAAGAGTATATACTACCCTTATGATTTATGAATGTTCATTGTGACTTTGATCACTTGGCTGATGCAGTTTGTCAGGTTTCTCCACTGTAAAGTCATGCTCTCTGCACTCCAACTTCCACTCTGTACTTTTTAGGAAGGAGTTACTATGAGCAGCCCACACCTAAGGAGTAGGAATTACTAATTTGTTGAATTATTTATTTATATCAATTTGACCATATGAAGACTTACTTATACACTGGATTATAACCCAATATATACTTTATTTACCCAAACTGTCCAGCTCAAATTTTCCACTAGAGCTCTTTCAGTTGCCTCCAATGCCCCTTTGGAACACTCCCATTGTGTGTGTGTGTGTGTGTGTGTGTGTGTGTGTGTGTGTGTATTTGGTGTGTTTATAGCACTTCCTTACTCTGTGACATTACAAGATGCTCCAGGCTCATCTCAGTTATCTCCTGCCCTGGTCGTTGAATCAGCCATTTCTACGGGAAATGGTATTAAATTCTTTGTATTAGGGAATGGTATTAGAAACCAAGATCCTAATGCTAGCTGTGCTTGTTGCTACGGGGGTGTCATTCTTTTAAGACCCTTTCAGTTGACAAAACAAAGAAATATGTTTGTATACTGACAAATGTATATACATGTGTAACCATCTTTATCTCTATTAGGCTAAATGTGAGTTTGTACTAATGTTTCCAACTCTTATCTATTATCACATCAATCATTCTAGCCTCCGTTTAATTCCACTTATTTGTAAATTCCCACTCCAACAGCAAGAAACCTGGCTCCCCTCCTCCACCATCCATTTACTTAATTGTTCAATTCCAATATGCATGTTGCAGCAGTATCAGGATTCTTAACTAACATCCCCAATAGAAACCAACTTCATCAACTAGAGCACATGCTTATGTACAGTTCTTTTGCTTTTAGTCTTACAAACTTCACTCATTTCTAGCTTTTATTCCCCTTCTCCTTCACTGAAGTTGTTTCATAATTTTGTAATGCACTAAGATTCCCTGTTCATTATTCGTGTTCCTTCCTGGGATTGCCATGACTTCAAAAACAAGTTTTTAGACTTCCATACATTAAGCTTCATCCTTTGTACTGTAATATTCTTTGGGTTTTGAAAAGTACATAACATCACTTGTCTATCATGTTTCACTGTCCTAAAAATCCCCAGTGTTTCTTTTATTCACCCCTCCTGGTACCCTCCGAAAACCTGACAACAACTGATCTTTTTACTGTCTCTATAGCTTTGCCTTTTCCAGAATGTCATACAGTTGGAAACATATCGTAGCTAGCCTTTCCAAACTGGCTTTTTCACTTGGAAATAGGTCTTCAACACTCCTACATGTTTTTTCATGGTATGACAGTTCATTTCTTTTTATCTCTAAATAATATTTCCTTCTACAGATATATCAAAGTTTATCCATTCCCTTTTTTAAGAACACCTTGTTTGCTTCCCATTTGGAGCAATCATAAATAAAGCTGCTATGAACATTCATGTGAAGGTTTTTGTCTGGACGTGAAATTTTCAAATCAGTTGGGAAATATTGAGAAGCATCATTGCTGGATTCAGAGTGAAGACTATGTTTGCTTTTATGAGAAACTGCCCAACTGTTTTCCAAAGTAGCTGTACCACTTTGCATTAGCACCAGCAATGAACAAAAGTTCCTATTGCTCTACATCTTTGCCAGCAATTAGTACTGCCAGTTTCTCAATTTTAGTCATTGTAATAGGTTTGCAGGGGCATCTCATTGTTATTTTAATTGAAAATTCCCTAAAACCAAATAAAGCCAAGCAACTTCTCAAACACTTATTTTCCATCTGCATATCTTTTTTGGTGAGGTGTTTGTCCAAATATTTGTCTCATCCTTTCAGTTGTTTGTTTTCCTACAGTTGAGTTTTAGAATTCTTTGTATACGGTGGATACAAGTTCTTTGAGATCTATGCTTTGCCAATATTTTCTCCCATTCTGTGGCTTGACTTTCCTTTTTTTAAATTTTTCTTTAACATTTATTCATTTTTTGAGAGACAAAGACAGAGCTTGAGTGGCGGAGGGGCAGAGAGAGAGGGAGATAACAGAATCCGAAGCAGGCTCCAGGCTCTGAACTGATAGCACAGAGCCCAACGCGGGGCTTGAACTCACAAACTGTGAGATCATGATCCGAGCCAAAGTTGGACACTTAACCAACTGAGCCACCCAGGAGCCCCTTGACTCTCCTTTTTAAAACAATGTTGTTTCCAGAAGTGTTTTTAAACATTTAAAGTTTGTCTTACCAATTTTTTTTTCATGAATCATGCTTTGGTATTATATCTAAAACCTCACCAATCACCAAATCCAAATTCACCTAAATTCACCTAAGTTGTCTGAGTTCCTTTAAAAGTGTCATAGTTTATGCTTTGAATTTTGTAGTTTACAATTGGTTGATGATCTATTTTGAGGTTGTTTTGTTTTGAAAGGCATAAGGTTTATGTCTAAATTCATGTTTTTGCATATGGGTATCTGATTTTTCCAGCATCACTTGTTAGAAAGATTACTATTTCTCAACTGATTTGCCTTTGTTCCTTTGTCAATAATCAGTTGACAATATTTTGTATGTTTATTCCTGAGCTCTCTCTTCTGATCTGTTGGTCTATGTATCTTTTCTTTCATCACACAGTCTTGATTACTATAATTTTATAGTCAGTCTTATAGTTGAATAGTGTCTGTCCTACAACTTTTTTCCCCTTCAGTATTTTATTTGATATTCTGGCTCTTTTGCCTTTCCATATAAACTTTGGTGATATCCACAAAAATTTGCTAGAATTTTGATGGGGATCACACTGAATCCATAGATGCAGTTAAGAAGAATTGACATCTTAATGTTATTGAGTATTCCAAGCCATTAACATAGAATATCTTTCCATTTCTTTTGATCTTTTTAAGTACGTTTATTAAAGTTTGTAGTTTTTCACATCTAGATACTACAAATATTTTGTTAGGTTTATAACTAGGTATTTCTTCTTTACTGGGGATGGCTACAGAGGCGCTAATATGAACAGTATTGTGTTTTCATTTCAAATTCCAATTATCCAATTACTGATATATAGGAAATAAATTAACTTTTGTAGGTTAACTTTGTATCCTGTGACTTTCATATAGTCACTTACTAATTCCATGAGGTTTTGTTTGTTGCTTTGTTTTTGTTGTTGTTGTTGCTATCAATTTTGAGAGATTCTCTATAGAGGTAGTCATGTCATCTGAGAACAAAGACAGCTTTATTTGTTTCCTAATCTGTATAAGTAGCAAACTTTTAAAAGTTATCATTCCAAGAAGCAATACAGGCCCAAATATATTAATAAATCTGAAAAAATTTATTTCAGCATTCTTGTCCAAACTATAATGAGATACCATTGTATGCACACCAGAATGTCTAAAATTAATAAGGCTTAAAATACCAAGCATACATGTGGATGTGGAACAACTGTAACTTTCATACACTACTGTCAAGAGAGTAAAATAGTATAAGTACTTTGGAAAACAAATTGGTGTTTTCTAATAAAGATACACATACATGTACTGATCCAGATACTCCACTGCTAACTATATATCCAGAGAAATTAGTATACACATTAAAAAACTGTACTTAAATATTTATTCAAGTTTTATTTATAATAGCCAAATTTCCAACATTACAAGAATAGATAAGTAAACTGTGGAAAATAGATTCAATGAGATACTTCTCAGAAAATAATTTAATGATATATGCAGCAATATGTTTAAAATACAAAAATGATTATGTCAAATGAAGGTGGACACAAACCTATAAACAGTTTGGTTTTATTTTTAAGATTTTTAAAAAGAGACAAAACTACTCTAAAGCAAGAGAAATCAGAGCAATGGGGGTTGCTGTTGACTAGAAAGGGGAATGAGGAAAATTTCTGGGCTCATTGAAATGTTCCATATCTTTTTCTGGGTGGAGGTTATACTTAGGCAAAAAGTCATCAAGGTGTATATTTAATATCTGTCTATTTTACTATATATAAACTATACCTTATTAAGCAAAATTTGAAATATTTCATGTCTTTGTAAGTAAAATTTATTTGTGTAAAAATATGCAGAGTTCAATATTTTAAACAATATATTGTTAAGCAGATATATTGGGACTTACAGAAAACTAGTGTGTGTGTTTTGTAATGCAATCTCTATTACTTATTACAACATTTACTTTATTATTGTTGTTATTCAAACACATGAATAAAAGGTAAGAGGTATTTCTTACCTCCCACTATATTTAATATTCTAAATACACAAATGGGAAAAGCACTTTTTGGGAAACATTTGTGGTTTTTGGAAAAGCATTTGTGGCAAGTAAGAAAATTATATGAAAAAGCATCTAGTTAAATATATTTAGTATCTTATTGGTGAGACAAGGTTTCAGTAAATTCACAAAATGTTGCTGGGAATATAGTTTATTTCTATTAATATACACCTTTTTCATGATAAACTTCACTGTATTAATAAAACAATGGCTAAAATTTTCCTCTTAATACTCTGTGTAGTATTTTCCTTAAGGTGATAAATTTTAAAATTTACAGTAAGAACTATATGCTCTTTTTCAAATACTTGGTATCATTTTAGATGGTAAAGAATGCAACTTTTATAATACACTAAACCACCAACCCAAAACCCCCATACTGGGATCCTGAGATACATATGTATTATTTCTCTAATCATCCCCTCTTACTACTATGATTGGCAATGAACAATGGAGTCTGTGTATTGTCTTAGATATTGAATACATCGCCCTGATAGACACTCTCAGAAGCAGGTAGTATATCATATAGATCTTGCCATTACCAAAGAACAGAAGGAAAGTCAGAATAATAACAGAAAAAGTGACAAGAAAAAATAGAACAAAAGGCCACTATTGGAGGGATCTGATCCTACTATAATCTTTACACACAATTTGAAATGCATTTCTTTGAGTGCTGCTGCCTATACCAGTAACAATATTGTTAAGAATGAGACCTCTTGTAGCCCAAATGTCCAGCGATGGACAAATGGATAAAGAAGATGTGGTATATATATACAATGGAGTATTACTCAGCGATCAAAAAGAATGAAATCTTGCCATTTGCAACTATGTGGATGGAACTAGAGGGTATGTTATGCTAAGTGAAATTAGTCAGTCAGAGAAAGACAAATACCATATGACTTCACTCATCTGGGGACTTTAAGACACAGAACAGGGGCGCCTGGGTGGCTCAGTCGGTTAAGCATCTGACTTCAGCTCAGGTCACCATCTCGTGGTCCGTGAGTTCGAGCCCCGCGTTGGGCTCTGGGCTGATGGCTCAGAGCCTGGAGCCTACTTCTGATTCTGTGTCTCCCTCTCTCTCTGCCCCTCCCCCATTCATGCTCTGTCTCTCTCTGTCTCAAAAATAAATAAACATTAAAAAAAAATTTTAAAAAAAGACACAGAACAGATCAACATAAGGGACAGGAAGCAAAAATAATATAAAAACAGGGAAGGGGACAAAACATGAGACTCTTAAATATGGAGAACAAACAGAGGATTATGGGAGGGGTTGTGGGAGGGGGGATGAGCTAAACAGGTAAGGGGCATTAAGGAATCTACTCCTGAAATCACTGTTGCACTATATGCTAACTAACTTGGATATAAATTTAAAAAAAATAATAATAAAATAAAAAGAATGAGCTCTTGTAGTGTTTGTCATTTCTATATCTAGATCAGAGAGCTCTAACTTCAACTTTATATAACTGATAAAACTAATCATATTTGCCCATATTAGGAATAGCCCAGAGACAAAAGTAGTATAGAAGTTATTTTAAATATCAGTGCATAGTTTCTATTTAGAAAACATATTACTTTTTTTTTAATTTTTTTTAACATTTATTCATTTTTGAGAGACACAGAGACAGCGTGTGAATGGGGGAAGGGCAGAGAGAGAGGGAGACACAGAATCCAAAGCAGGATCCAGGCTCCGAACTGTCAGCACAGAGCCCGATGTGGGGCTCGAACCCACGAACTGTGAGATCATGACCTGAGCCAAAGTCGGACACTCAACCGACTGAGCCACCCAGGCACCCCAGAAAACGTATTACTTATTTATGTAAACTTGCACAAGATGATGGAGATACAGAAGGAAAAATGAGACGAGATCAGCTATCAGAAAAATCACAAGCACGTCTATTAAACCACACAAAACACAATCTCTAGAAACATGTTTATGATCACATTCTCACCTTGAAAAACACCAATAATTATAAAACAAAAAGTTGAACTTCTTTATATTGTTGCCACTTCTAATTAGAACATGCTTCTCCTTTGGATTTTAATCAAGACTTTCCTCAGTGCAATTTTGACATCCTTATTCCTCAAACTGTAGATCAGGGGATTGAGCATGGGCCCCACATTAGTGCAGAAAACTGAAGAAACTTTCCCCTGCTCCATAGACCCCGGAGAAGAATATTTAAGATACATGAATGCTGCTGAGCCAAAGAAAAGAGAAATAGCAATGATGTGAGAACTACAGGTACTGAAGGCTTTTGATCGTCCTTGAGCAGATCTGATATGAAGAATGCTAGTGAGGATAAAGACGTAAGAAATCAGGATGGTAAAACTGGGTACTGTGATATTAATTCCCACGACTATCAGAACTACTACCTCGTTGACATAGGTGCTGCTGCAAGACAGTTGGAGGAGAGGAAGAATATCACACAGGTAATGGTTGATGACATTAACACTGCAGAAGGTTAGTCTGAGCATGCACCCTGTGTGGGCAGAGGCTCCAGCAAACCCCATCATATATGCAGCAACAGTCAGCAAGGCACAGACCTGGTGGGACATGGTTACCTTATACAGCAACGGATTACAGATGGCCACGTAGCGATCGTAGGCCATTGAGGTCAACATATAGCATTCCGAGATGACAAAAAAGAGAAAGAAAAACAGCTGAGTCATGCAGCCAACATAGGAGATGATATTCTCCCTTGATACAAAGTTCATCAGCATCTTGGGGGTGAAAGCAGAAGAGTAACAGACATCAATGAAGGATAGGTTGAAGAGGAAGTAGTACATGGGGGTATGGAGGTGAGAATTTAGACTAATAAGAGTGACCAAGCCAACGTTGCCCACCATGGTGACAACGTAGATCACCAGAAACAGGAAGAAGAGGGGTTGCTGGAGCTCTGGACGGTCTGTTAGGCCAGCAAGAAGAAATTCAGTCACTAAGGACTCATTTCTAACCAGTATTCTTCTCTTCAGAAATCTGTGAGAACAGAAGAAAATCCCATTAGAGACCCCAGCTCTCTCCTTCCTTACATGCTCTCATTTATAAGCAGAAGACTCAGAAGACTTTGCTTCACAGGGTCCGAACGGATTGCCACACACAGCCGTCAACATTAAAATCACTCTGTCTTTTGTTGCATGAGCTTCATGTGACAAACAACTGCCCTTGTCTTTACTAGAAGATACAAGGATGGAGTAGCTGAGGACTAAGCCCACCTGTTGGTGAGCTTCAGTAGGGAGGTATCCCCCTTCTCTCCCTCCCACTCATCTGATCCTTCACTTCCTAGTTCCTATGTTTCCATTATCCTACCAGATACCTCAGTTTCCCTGTGACGACAATCATGAAAGCGACGATTTCTCTCGGGCAGAGAGCATATCATAATTCTGCTTCCTAGAAGAGAGTCCCTACCAGTCTATAATCTTTGCAGATAGCTTACTGCAAGAATCCATGAAATCAATAATGGGTAACAAGTATCGAGGGGAACTTTGGTAGCCTAAGATTTATAATTCAACATGTAGTCAGTGTTTCTACATATTCTGCTTCCCTGTTCCAGCCTAGCTGGACAGATAATGAATAAAGAAAGGGATGTGCTTTCCTTGGTTTTGTAGTAAGGCATGAAACAGAAACATAACCAATTTGGATACTGATTATTTAGTTGTTAAGTTTGTGAACACATATCGAGCTGCATGCTTATAATGCAAACTCTTTTATATGTCTATTTCAATTTACAACTTAAGAAAGAGATAAATCTTTTCCTCTGATGTTGCTACATGCTAGATGTCACTTGGTCCTGCTATGGCTATCTTGCTACCACACTGAAGATGAAGCCAACAGAGGGTATGCTTAGAATAAGCAGAAAAGTATATAGAAAATATACAGAAAAGTATATAGCCAGAGCTTTATACGTTGAGTTTCTTGTTATGAATTATAAATATTTTTCCTCATTTTACAGGAACAGAGAGCATGAGAGGTAAATAGAAACTTGATTAACTCACTCTCCCTCCATGGAAATAACCATGCTGACCCTGTAAGTATGGTTCACCTCCACTGGAAGAAGAACTGGCCTTTAGGATGTCAAGGTTGAGCAGAGGTAGTCACTGAATTTTCTTCTTCCTTTACCGGCAAAAGGGTCATAGCATAGATCTCACGGTCTGAATGTTCCGGGAGTCATTCTTGGCTGTAGATCAAACTGGTCATTATAAATTTATTAAGAAAATATGAAGGGCCACTACATACTTGAGACCTGAGCCACTGTGTCAGAGCTCAAGGCATTTGTTTAAGGCTTATATATTTTTTGGATCTGGCTAGAAATTCAGGTGTGAGTCTCCCCCAGGACCTTCCCATCTCAATAAACTCTGTAGGGAAGGAACTGGTGTCTGTGCTTATATCCTAATTGTGACAGTAAATGTTAATTTCCCATCAGAGATTATATATTCCTTATGAGAAAGGATCTTATGCTGTCCTCTCTAAAGGTTCAAATAATTCATGTCATTGAAAATTTCTCTAATTATAATTCTAGGTATCATATTAGTTTTAAGGATTTAAGTTCATACAGATTTATGAACATTTCAATAAAGTTTATTTTACCCTTTTAAAACATTTGAGTTCCTTTAAATATTCAGTGCCTTACAGACATTACAGTCTATTTTAAAGTGATAACAACTTAACTGCAATCACATACAAACCTTTATCCCTTTACTTCCTTCTCATATTTTGTTTCTGATGTCACAATTTATCTTTTTATATTGTGAATCCATTAACAAGTTATTGTAGCTATAGTTATTTTTAGTACTTTTTTCCTTTAACCTTTACTAGTATTAAGTGATTAACCACCATATTGCAGTATTAGAGTATTCTGAACTTGACTGAATATATTTAAATTTTCAGTGTGCTGTATATTTTCTAATGTTTTCATGGTACTAGTTAGTGTCTTTTTGTTTCAGCTCAGAGAACTCCTTCCAGCATCTCTTATTAAGCAAGTCTAGTGGTAATGAATTCCCTCAGCTTTCGTTGGGAGAATTTTTATTTCACCTTTATTTTTGAAAGACAACTTTACTAGGTAAAGTGTTCTTGGTTGGCAGTTTTTTTCTTCCAACATTTTCAGTATATCATCCCTCACTCTCTGGGCTGCAGGGTTTCTCAAAAAAAAAAAATCTGATAGCCTTATGGAGGGTTCCTGGGCATATGAGGGTTATTTTTCCTCTTACTGCTTTAAAAATTTTTTTTAATGTTTATTTTTGGGGGAGAGAGAGAGAGAGAGAGAGAGCGAGCGAGCAGGGAGGAGCAGAGAGAGACGGAGACACAGAATCCAAAGCAGCTCCAGGCTCTGAGCTGTCAGCACAGAGCCCGATGTGGGGCTCGAATCCACAGACCATGAGATCATGACCTGACCTGAACTCGAATGCTCAGCCGACTGAGCCACTCAGGCGCCCCTCCTCTGACTGCTTTTAAAATTCTCTCCATTATCTTTCATTTTAGACAGCTGAATTGTAATGTGTTTTGGAGAAGATCACTTTGGGTTGAAATATTGGGGTGACCTATTAACTTTATGAGTTACAAGTCTAAATCTCTCCCCAGATTTAGAAAGTTCCCAGCCATTATTCCTTTAACCAAGCTTTCTGCCCCTTTCTGCATCCTTCTCCTTTGGGAACTCCAATCATGTCTACAGTGTTTCGCTTAATGGTACTCCATAGGCCATGGGGACTTTATTCATTTCATGTTTTTCCTGTATTCTCACTGACTGCATAATTTTAAATGTCCTGTTTCTACTTCACAGGCTTATTCTTCTGCCCAATCCAATCTGATACTGATGCTCTCTATTGGATTTGTCATTTCATTCATTATATTCTTCAGCTTCAGAAAGTTTGCTTCTTTTTTTTATGATTTCTATCCCTCTGTTAAACTTCTCATTTTGCATATTGTTTTCATGATTTAATTGACTTGTCTTTATGTGTTTTCCTGTAGCTCACCATGCTTCCTTAAAACAGCTATACTGAATTCTTTTTAAGACAAATCACAGATGTCCATTTCTGGAAAATTATTGTGTTCCTTTGGTGGTGTCAGTTTATGCTGATAATTCATACTCCTTGAAGACTGCTACTATCTTACTATCTGAAGACGCAGCCACCTCCTCCAGTCTTTCTGACTTGCTTTAGGAGAGAATTACCTTCTGTCACCCCTACTAGTGATTCTGAGCCTTTCTCTGACCTTTTATAAGGTTATTTCTGCTCCATACTTCTTGTTTCACCTTTTGGTAGTATTCTTAAGCTTACATTCCTTCACTCAATCTTGCAAAACCAGATTGGTTGCCAAGAGCCTCCTTTTTGCTTTCCTTAAGATGGGACTGAATGCTCAAGTTTGTGATTTCTCCCCAGCCTGCAGTCTGGCCATCTTTCCGCATGTGCTCACTAGCCATCTGCAAAGACTCTCTCACTGGAAGCACATGCAGGGAGTCATCCACAGGGTAGGGTTATGTGTGAGTAAGGGGATGCCCATGACTATTTGGAGTTATCCCCAATGGCTCATTAGCAAGCAAGCTTCCTGATGGAGTCCACAGCATGATTAGTAGGATCCATATCCCTTTTTTGTTGTTGTTTATTTATTTTTGACAGAAAGAGAGAGAAACAGAGCGTGAGCAGGGCAGGGGCAGAGAGAGAGGGAGACAAGAATCCAAAGCAGGCTCCAGGCTCTGAGCTGTCAGCACAGAGCCTGATGTGGGGCCCGAACTCACAGACCATGAGATCATGACCTGAGCTGAAGTCAGACTCTCAACCAACTGACCCACCCCCCACCCCATATCCCTTTGATGCCCTCCAACAGCCCTACCTGATACCTTCCCAGACAACTCCCATGCTCAACCACATGATATACCTAAGCAATCTGGATGGGATGAAAAGAAGCGAATCTCACAAAACAGATGAACATAAGGGAAGGGAAGCAATAATAATATAAACAAGGGAGGGGGACAAAACATAAGAGACTCTTAAATATGGAGAACAAACAGAGGGTTACTGGAGGAGTTGTAGGAGGGGGGATGAGCTCAAGGGGTAAGGGGCATTAAGGAATCTACTCCTGAAATCACTGTTGCACTACATGCTAACTAACTTGGATGTAAATTTTTAAAAAATAAATAAATAAATAAAAATTAAAAAAAAGAAGTGGATCTCTTTGGCAGTGTCTCATACAGCTAAGGAAACCAGGCATTCACTCACATACTCTCACTTTCCCCAGTGAGAGAAATCACAAGTCACAGGTTATAAGAACACCTCTTTGGCACTGAGCTGTGCTGCCTTGGAGGACGCAGGACATAGGTAAAGTGAAACTATTCCTCTTACCTGCTTCAGTACATCCAATCTTGGATTCTTAATTTGCTCCAACAGTGTGCTGTGACTTCTCCACAAAACTTCTGGACTTGTACGAGGGCTCTCTCATCTGTGGGTGATTGTAGAAACTGCTGTTCTTGGTGAGGAAAACAGTAAAAAGTTGTCATTGTGCCATGACGTAATATATTGTTCGTCTTATGATCTTATTATGTTATTCATCTTGGAATTTTCTTTAAGCCAACCTAAGTCAAGACTCTCATCCTTTCTCCTCCAAGAATAAAAACTGAGACACCCAGAATTTGGTTGGTATTATAATCAAAGATGAGGGGGACACAGGGTATGTCCTACTATTACTCTTCATGAGAGTGCACAACATCATTATTTGTGTGTGTGTGTGTGTGTGTGTGTCTAAAATGTGTGTGTGTGTGTGTGCTGTGTTTGTTGTTAACAACAAAACGTAAAGAATCACATTTTAGGAGATATAGGAGGATACAGACAGGAGGCTCCAAGGGCTCTGGCTGGACTCCCAAACTCTGGCCTCTCCATGGACAGAAGGCTTCACTTCCTGCAAAGGTTTTCTCTTAATAACAGGCCTAGAACAGTCTGCTCAGAACGGCAACATACCAGTCTGCATAAAAACAAACCTGACTTTTTCCACCCCCAAAAAAGTCCATGCTGTCACCCCTACCTGAGAGGTGGCCTTGGTAACCAGACAGTGAGCTGTCAGGGAGTGAAAGTGTCCCCCAAACACCACCCTCCTCCCTTCTCCAGCTTCTCAGAACTATTGTCTTTGCTCAGTGGCATGGTTTCTTAAGTGTTTGCTCTTACGATTTCTTTTACTTTAAAAAAACAAAAACACCGACTTCAGCCAGGTCACGATCTCGCGGTCCGGGAGTTCGAGCCCCGCGTCAGGCTCTGAGCTGATGGCTCAGAGCCTGGAGCCTGTTTCCGATTCTGTGTCTCCCTCTCTCTCTGCCCCTCCCCCATTCATGCTCTGTCTCTCTCTGTCCCAAAAATAAATAAACGTTGAAAAAAAAATTTAAAAAAAAATTTAAAAAATAAAAAAACAAAAACAAAAACTATCTGAAAAGAAATAGCAGAAACACTAACTTCACAATGCTAGAACCTACAGCAGGGAACTTTCTAAGCATTTCATGCCAAAATGGGTCATTCCAAATCAAAGTCACTCTCTGGAGGTGAAAAAGATACAAGAAAAAGAAGAAACTTGGACACATTTTGCAGGTCTGTGACAAAGAAAGGGCCCAACGACAGGGTGAAGTTGGGGTCTGCTGGGTACCTCCAGGGCAAGGACCACTCCCACCTCATAGTGTGCCAGGACCCTGCAGAGCAGGGGGGCGGGGCTCAGGCACCACCATACTCCCTCCCCTGTGCTCACCTGTTCAAGAACAAGCAGTCCTCATCCAACCTCTTTCTGGGCATGGCTGGGAATGGGCCTGTGAGCATGTCAGAGCATGCCGGGACCCTTCATGAGCTGGGGTATTGTCACCCATCCAGACTGGGTTTTATTGTGCTGTGAAGCCTAATGCTCTCACTCCTCACCAAGTGCTAGCTGGAGCCTTGCTGGAGGAGCGAGCCAGATCGGTTTCGGTTGGCATTGGCAGGGCAGCCTCTCGGGATCCTCTGCGCTCTGCCCCCTTGCCAGCACTGGCCCTGTTGTACTTACTGAGAAAAGTGTCATTTGGGCCTAGCTCCACCCTCCTCAAAAACTGCCTGCAACCAGCTCTGCTTCCCCAAGGCAAAAGGACAGGCCACCAAGAAAGGTGCTGGGAGGGCAGCCAAAAGATGAGAATCCAAGCAGGGCAGGAAGTGAGCCCTCACCGATTTGAGATGGAGATGGGAGAGAAAGGGAGAGAAAGTGGGATGCCCTGAAAGAGAGGATAGGGCTGCCAGGAGATAGTAAAGAGTCAGCAGAATGAAGAAGCAAAGCAGCTAAGAGGCTGTGAGTAGACAGGAACCCTGAGAATGCAGAAGCCCCGAAACAGGAAACCCTGAGAGAATGGGGGGCTGAGGTACAAAGAGATGGTTCCCTGAAGTGAATGAAGGCCTAACACGGTGGAGGCAGACGCATAAAGAAGGAGGTGGCTGAGGGCCCTGAGACAGACACTGAAAAATGATGGGGGGAGGGGAGGGGGGGCGTAAGGCATGGGGCATTGAGGAGCTGGACAAGGACATTAAGGCAGAGGGGCTAGAGGGAGGGCATCCACGGAGTGAGTCCCAAGTGGAGCCAAGCTCTGCCTCTGCTCAGATGGGTTCCAAATTGCTGTGGCAGGAAGGCCAGGCGCTCTAGCTGACACGTGGCAGAGATGCGGCCACCTCCGACTGAACTTCCCCGTGGGTCCGGGAAGACTTACTTCTTGCTTTTGAACGTACCCTCGATCTTGGGCATGAACTTTCCCGCCTTGCAGTCCCTGGCGTCTTCCTCTGCTGGGCCCTCCCCCTGCCAAGGGCCACTAAACTGCTTCTTTTTCCAGAAGACCTCCCAGCAGCTTGCAGACGCTTCTCCTTGCGCATGCTTCACGCTGCGACTCGCCCCTCCACGCCCCCAGAGGGCAGTGTGCGGTTCAGCAGGCCTTGCGTCCCCAGGCTGTCAGAGCGGAAGATGGCTGAACATTTGTCCCCGTTGGATGTGTCAGGGGCCAGGCTGCACGCAGCAGACAGGTGGCCTCGCTCGGGGCTGCCCTGGGCCACACCAGGGACTCCATGGCGTTTCTGGCCGTGGCTTTCGAGTCATCTCTCAGGTTGCTGCTGTATAAGGCATTGGCCGTGGCGGAGGCCGCACGCGCCCACGAGTCCCACTCCTCTCCTCTTGCAGCCTCCACGCTGTCCCCCAGGCCCAAGACGGCCTCTGGGGCTCTCAGGCTGCCGGTTCTCCAGCAATAGACCTCCTCCTCTGCGCACCCGTCACCCTTGGGGCTTAGCAGCTGCCGAAGCTCTGGAGCCCTCGCACAGGACCTGCATGGCACCCGCAGCCGCCTCTTCCGCCGACCCGGTCTTGGGAGACTCCGCAGAGAAGGTAAGAGTGGGGCTGCCCCTGCGCTCCGGCACAGGGGACACCAGGAGTGCCCGTCCCTGTGCTCCCAATAGCCTGCGGTGAGGCTCCCTTTCGGCTCCGAGTGGAATGGAGTGGAGGTGGAGCGGCCCTGCGCGGAGAGGAAGTACAGGGTGGGCGGAGAGGGGGCGCTGTGACGCAGGGTGGGGGAGCAGCTGTGTGGCTGCGACCAGGATGGCGGCACCTGTAGCTCCGCCTCCCCGAAAGTGGGACGGAGTCGTGCAGGCCCCTTGGGCAGCACACTCACTGCAGCGCCGTTTATTAATCAAAAACAGATCAGCCAGCGAAAGGCATTTGTGTATGACAAAATTTCCGTTATTTACAATGTATTGTCATTCAGTCAATCCCGGTATGCATGTAACAGTTTCAGAGTTGCAAACATACTCCTGAGAAGGACAAATTTAGCAACTAAAGTACCATGCTTTATACATTTCTTTTTACCTTCAATTTACAATATCTAGTCAAATAAGTAAATAAATGGTAGATAATGGAGCCAGGTTTCCCATTGTCACAGAAATAAGTTACAAATAGGCAAAAGAGGGAGGCTGTAATGAGTCCTGTGTGGCTAGATTAGAGCTGGAGCTAACGGCATTAATTCGTGTTTCTATTAAATATATATTAAGATAGGTGGATAAAGAGATAGTTAAATATGGAAATACACACAAGAGTTTGAATACATACACGTATTTCCTACCTCTTTCCACTGAGAGTGTTGCTGAAACCCACGTTTAGCTGCCTGTGGCTCAAAAAGCCGATAGAGTTTTGATTGGAAAGAAATGTGAGCTTTATTCCTCTTGAAGAGAAGGCAGACTCTGCCCAAAGGCCAACTCCAAGGTTTCTCCCTGGCCCAGGGGTTTTTAAAAGAATTTAGGGCAGTTAATCAATAAAGAAAGTACAATGGTCAGTAACATTTCTTGATTACTTGATTACCTGCCCTTGATTACAGGGGTTTGTCAAGGGGGTCTGGTTTTAGTTTCCTGAGCTGCATGGGAGTTTTGTTCTTTCTAGGAAAGAATGCATGATCTATAGATATACCAAGAAAGGTTAGTTAATCAATCACACTGGTAAGGTGCTTGCTAATGCTTAAAGGTTGGCCAGAAGGGTCAAGGCAGCTTCAAGAGGGCCTGGAAGCAGTGATACCCTAGCAGCAATGAACATATCTAGCACTCAGATCTTATTTCTGAATAAAATCCTCTGGTAATAAGAAGTAGGGCTCCTTGGAGAACTGATACATTTTAGAGCTGGACCAAGGAAATTTACAGAATGATTCTGAAACATCTTATAGTGTCAGAGTTATAAAAAAAAAAAAAAGTTGATTTTTAGAGAGAAGATGGAGTCATCAAAAGTTCATAGAATTTAACCTGGGAGCTCTTAAGGACCAGCTCTTAAAGCTAGAACTATTTGGAAAACAAAATAAATAATGACATTATTGGGTTAAAATCCAAAGAATAAAGTAAATATCCGTGAATCCATATGAATTTCAAAAATACATATCTAGATTAACTCTTCCCCAGGAAGTAGAATTTAATTCCTCTTTCCCAGACATAGTGACTTGCTTCCAAAGAATTTAATAGGAAAAGGGAAAAATAGTAAATTTACAAGGAAGAAAACTGACACGACCTTAACCCGTTGATCGGAGTTAACATCGCTAGTGAGAAGTCAAGTTGATATCATATAGGCTTGGTTATAATGCGTTGGTAAAAACTCTTCACTCTACATTATTTTCCAGTATGACCATAAGAAAGTAGTATACAAAGCCAAATGAGGGCATTCTGTAATATATCTGATCTACACTCTTCAAAATTACTATTGTCATTAAAAAGGCAAAGACTAAGAAATTGCCACAGATCAGAGAAAACTAAGGAGATATATCAACTAAAAGCAATGTGGCTTCCTAAATTGGATCCAGGAACAAAAATATGGCATTACCATAGAAACTGGCGAATCCAAGTTAAAATCAGTATTTTCATTAGCAGAGTTGTACTGAAGTTATTCTCACTCTTAAGAAGTGTACCATGGGTATGTATGAAATTTACAGTAGGGGACTCTGCATGAAGGGTATATACAGGAATCCTCTGTGCTATGTTTGCAACTTTTCTATAAACACACAATTATTTTTAAATAAAAAGTTATTTACAAAAGCACAAATCTCTCATCTCCCCCCAATACGTAATATTTGATTTTATGTAAACCTCTCTGTAGATTTGAAAATATAAATTTTTCCTTTCTATAAATAGGAAAGCACATTTGCACACATGTTTATCTTTTGGGAAGATGGGCAAGAGTCCCATTTCATGCTTAGACAGAATCCTCACTATGTGTCATCTTGGTATGATATAGCACTCAACCTTCAACGTTCCACTATAGAATCCAAGAGGGAGAGAAGTTCTGCCCCAACATTCCCTGGCAGACAGAGGACAGGCATGTTGACCCAGACTCAACCAAACTCATAACTCCTATCTAAGATTTTGACCTGGAACAAATAATGCAAATGTAATGGGATAACTGGGAACCATTCATGTAGCTGCAGCTGTGTCCAAGGCTGAGTCAGTGATAGGAAATAGGGTGGGGATCCTGCAACATCAGAGTGGCCTGAAGTCTGAAATGCTTCCTGCCCTTGACCCCTGGAGTTGCTTTGGTCCTGCCTATTCTCCAACTTTGGTTTTCCAACTTCACATCAAATCTCTCAATTCCCAATGTCCTTTCTATTAACTTTTTCTTTTTAAAAAAGCTAGAGTCACCTTTTTTCCAGTTTAATTGAGATATAATTGACATACAGCTTTTTATCACGGTCACTTTCTATTGTTTGTCCACATAAACCCTTAAACTACCTGACAAAACAAGTATCTGTCAATGGGTTAAAGTATAAATTATAAACATAACTAAACTTAAGAATACAAGATTTTAGGGTGTTTAACAATTATTAAAATTTGTATAATCCTTGTACTTCTCAAAAGACAAGAAACTAGCTTCCTCTTTGGCAAGTGATATCACTATTGGCTTTCTCAATAATTAAGTCACGACTTATGAAACAGGTTTCATATAATATCAACTCATTTGCTGCAATTTTGTATTTTTCCAGCAAAAATTATTAGAAGTCACAGAGTTTACTTTTTTTTTTTAAAAAAAAAGATGGGTAAGTCAAACAGAAAAGAATGTCAGTGTATCTTCCAGCTATGGCTGAGTGAGAAGTTCAGCAAATCTCCTCTGCTATAGCATCCATAAACTTGGACAGAATTGGCAAAAACAGTTTTGGCACTCTGGAAATCAAACCAAATCTGAGAACTGTTGATGCTTCAAAAAGTGTTGAGCTTTATGTAAGACAATGGGAGTTCATGATGTTTTGCATCAGCATCCCCTTCTCCCAGCTTCTCCCATCAGCATCCCCTATTCTCAGCTTCTCCCATCAGCATCCCCTACTCCCAACTTGGTAGATGCAGAGGTAAGATAAGAGGTAAGGGTGGGGCAGGCCTTGAGGACCAGTAACATCAGTACCCACATCACAGAACATGGTTGTGGATATGATGTTAGTGTGAGGAAAGCAGAGAGGCCCAGTGCTTCCACTAGCCTGAGGTTGTGGTTGGTTGTAGTAAAGTGGGTAAGGGAGTGACTTTCAAGTCTCTCTGAATTTAAATCCAGAGGGTTTCTGTACTTCTTAACTGTGAGATCTTAGATCAGTTATGGAACCTCTTTCAGCCTTGGTATCTACATCTATAAGATGAAAAGAATTGTGTGGATTAAATAACTTTCTGCATGTAAAATAGTGGAACACTGCCTGAAACATAGGAAGAGTCTGATCAATGTTTTCCTCTCCTCCTTCTTGTTCATATTCACCATGAAGCTGTTCCTGTCTTGCCTCTGGGACAGGAGTTTTATTTTATGTCAACTTATGTGCAATTGATTTGTGTTTGATGACTTTGTATCCTGAGACCTTGCTAAGTCCACTTATTGGTTCTAGTATTTTGGTTTTGTGGGTTTTTTAGGATTTTTTGTATTAATAGTCATATTATCTGTGAATAATGTTTATTATCTTTTTTCTTTTTTTAACTGCTGGAATTTTATTTCATTTTCTTATGCTATTTCAAGAGTGAGCCTCTTCACCAAATGCAAAAGAGAGAGGACAATCTTAGCTAATCCCAATCTTGTGGGGAAACATTCAGTCTTTACCATTGACTGTGATGTTAGATGTAGACCTTTTATAAATGCCTTTTGCTGAATTGAGAAGCTTCTTTTCTATTTCTATTTTTCTGATTTCTTATAATAAATGAGTATTTATTTTATCATAGTTGATCACATTATTTTCTATTCTGTTAATGTTATGAATTCTTTTGAATGACCTTCAGAAGTGAAACCAACTTTAAAAATTAAAAAAAAAAGGGGGCGGTACCTGGGTGGCTCAGTCAGTTAAGCATCTGACTTCGGCTAGGGTCACGATCTCTCGGTTTGTGAGTTCGAGCCCCGCGTCAGGCTCTGTGCTGACAGCTCGGAGCCTGGAGCCTGCTTTGGATTCTGTGTCTCCTTCTCTCTCTGCCCCTCCCCAACTTGTGCTCTGTCTCTCTATATCTCTCAAAAAATAAATAAATGTAAAAAAAAAAAAGAAGTGAAAGCAACTTTAATTTTGTGTGATGAACCCCACTTGGTCATAATGCATTATCCTTTTTATAGAATGTTATACTAGATTAGTTAATTTTTTTAAAGTTCGTTTATTTTGAGAGAGAGAGAGCACAAGCAGGGGAAGGGCAGAGAGAGAGAGAGAGAGAGAGAGAGAGAGAGAGAGAGAGAAAGAATCCCAAGCTATCAGCACACAGCCCAATGCAGGCCTCGATCGAGATCATGACCTAAGTTGAAATCAAGAATTGGACTCTCAACCGAGTCACCCAGACACTCCAAATTAGCTTATATTTTTAAATTATTTTTGTACTTATGTTTCTTTTTTTTTAATTCAAGTTAGTTATCATACTGCATAGTCTTGGCTTCAGGAGTAGGACCCAGTGATTCATCTCTTACATATGACACCCAGTGCTCATCCCAAAAAGTGTGCTCCTTAATGTCCATCACCCATTTGACCCATCCCCCCACACACCTCTGCTACAGCAACCCTCAGTTTGTTCTGTGTATTTAAGAGTCTCTTATGGTTTGTCTCCCTCTCTGTTTTTATCTTATTTTTCCTTCCCTACCCCTATGTTACCTGTTTTGATTCTCAAATTCCACATATGAGTGAAATCATATATCTGTCTTTCTCTGACTGACTTATTTTGCTTACCATAATACCCTCTAGTTCCATCCACGTTGTTGCAAATGGCAAGATTTCATTCTTTTTCATTACCAAGTAGTATTCCATTATAAATAAAAGCAAAAATGTACTTATGTTTCTGAGGGATATTGCTGTATTTTTTTTCATGTGATTCTTTGTCTCATTTGAGTTTCAGGGTTATTATGGCCTCATAAAATGTGTTGAGAAGTATTTTCTCTCTGTTTATATTTTGAAAGAATTGGCATAAAATTGGTAGTATTTCCTCCTTACATGTTTGGTAGAATTAACCAAGGAAGCCATTGGGGTCTGACGATGTGAGTGTGTGTGTGTGTGTGTGTGTGTGTAAAGGATTACTTACTTAATTCAATTTGGCTAAGAGATTTAGGACTCTTCATATAATCTGTTTTGACCTAGTAATTCTTTACACTCTTCAGATCTTCATTCCCAAAAGAAAACATCTATATTTTATATGACAGTGTAGTTATTTACAACAAGGTGGCCATCTTGGAAAATAGCAATAGTCATAATAATCTTATTTTCAGTATTCTGATAATTTTTTGAATATTTACTTTTTCTTAGAGAACACAAATTTAAATTATGACCAATAGTGTTTTTAACAAAACTGAAACCAAAATAATATTTCTGAGTTCACTGAGAAGTGAACCATCTTCAAATCAATACAATACAGCTGTTTGACATATACAGAATTTCAAAGATAATATTTCTGAAAGGACTTCCAGGAATCCAAAAAAAATGGCAGGTGCCTAGGTCTGCACCTGCCAATATGTCTGGTAAAGGTAACACACAACATTAAGAAGAACAAATAAAACACCATAAAAACAATATAGTCATAGCATTATCCAAAGATAGGAAATACCCAAACTTCAAAATAACTGTAAATTTGAAAAAGATGTAACTACAGTTCCCAGGGAGTAGTCTCTCTGAGTCCTACTCTGCTTCAAGCTTTTGCAATGAGCAAGGGCAGGTAGGAAAAAAAAAACTGGGGAAGAGAGAAGAGGGCAGTTGTGATGGATCTAATTGGATCTTTAACCACAGTCAGAAAGAGTAAGTGCACACTAATTCTGAGAAAGAAAAAAATGTGCCTTAATAGATCAGAGCAAGATATACAGGAAAGGAATGAAAAGGGTATGCAATTTGATGTGGTACCTCTTGGTACTTCCAGAGAAGAAAAATAAAATAAAATTCTTAAGGTACCCTGTCTGGAGTAAAGAAATAATAGACGTTAGTAAGTAGACAAGTCAAATAACAAAATAAAATTTGTATTTTAATGGTTTACAAAAAATAAAAATCTTAAAGATTAGAACAAGGGAAAGGAGGAAAAATAGGTAAAATCAAGAAAAGAGTAGGATTCCTCACTGGATTTGGCTCTCTCCATTTTTTACCTGAGAACAATATTCTATTGAAATCCCTCCCAGAGTTGTGCAGTGGAGGGTGGGTTCATTTTCTTGGTGTCAATCACACTTTAAAGATGCATCTTTTTCAACAGAAGACTTAAATTAAAAGTGTAGGCATTGAGCAGCGAATATAGATGTTTTTTTCTTTTTCTCACTTTTCATTTTCCATCCTCATTTTGGACTCCCAAAGCCCCAAATACCCCAGGGATAGTCTTGGATGCAGAGTGTTAAAGTTGATGCCCTGCCACATGTTGACAACTGGAAGTTACAAAAGTAGGTATCCAGATAAGAGCTACTCTCTTTTGTGGGATCTGAGTAGATGGGCAAGGGTCATAAAGCCCCAGAACACAGGCTAGTCTGATACAGTCTCTTGGTAAGCCATTTTCCCTTGAGTTGTGCCCCAACTCTTAGTAAGGTCTATTTTGAAATTTTAGCTAATATAAGATCAAGTAAAGGAACGATCTATTAATGACTTGAGTCAGAGTAATAAAAACAAAGATATAGTCAGGAGGAGCCAAGTGGAGTCTTCTTGCTATACATGGAGAAAGTCTTTCCGAGAAGAAAGCCACGTAGAACCAAGCACATTCAAGAAACTGAAAGAGAGAGATACAACCTCTGTGACCCCTTGCATCTAGTCAAGTCTGAAGTAAAATGCATCCCTGGACTTCCCAGTTAAATGAACTTTTTTTGTTTGAGTAAAGTTGATTTTACTTAAAATGAAAAGTAATTATCATAATGAAAAGGTTTTTAATCAATACTTGTCACTACTGTACCTTGTGTAGACTTCTATGACAGTGCTTACTCTTTTCTCCTGCCTAGCATCGTAAGAGAAATTAATCTTACATTATGAAAGATCTGTATTTGAGTCCTGGCTCTGCCATTAGTTGTTGTGACTTTGACAAAAATCATTTAACCCTACCTTTGGTTTCTTCACATGTGAAACAGAGACGCCCGTCTCAGGTAGTTGTGAACATTATAAAGGGCAAGTTAATAAAAGAATTTAGTATTGTGACTAACACCTGTTATCCATAAATTATACAATTCTCAGTTGCTTCTCTAATCAAACTGAGAGAACCAAGGGGCAGGATCTGTATCTTACTGCTTTTTGTGCTCCAAGTACCTTGCAACTTAAATCCTCTAAGAGATGTTTCTTGAATGAAATGAATCAGTAAAGTTCTAAAATAATCAGTTGACTTGTGTGTGGAGGAGTTTAAACCTCAGGGCCAATACCCTCTCTAAGCAGGGACACAGGTGCTTTTTGCCCATAGAATTATGCAGCCTTTCTATGCTCCCAGACATCACCTTAGGAATTCAACCTAATACTTACATAGCACTTACCATATACCAATAGGCCTCCTGATTAGAGGTAGCAGATTGAGCCTATGTATTTAACCACTCTTACTTTCTGAAAACCCACTGGAATGATAATAAAGGCATTAGAAATGAGAAGCACAAGTATGTTACATAAACCCACTGGGACAAGGAACACCGTAGGGGGAAGAAGGGTAGGAAGACATTTGGAAAGCTGGAAAGCAGAAGAATGATCAGTAACTGACTCAGTAATCCCCAGGAAGCTCAATCCTAAGCTGCATGGTAGAAACAAATATGATATGCTACGTCATCTTCCATATGCTCAGGAATGTGGTGGCACAAATCACCTCCGATGGTAGAGGTGAAGGAAAAGGTAAAAATAGGAGAGCTCCATGAAAGTCTTTAAAAAAAATAGTCAGATCCCCACGTGAATGCTTCTCACCAATCAAGAAGCAACTACATGCTATTTAGAAATACAGAGTTAAAGATGAGAGGAAAAGAAAAGGAGAGAAAAGAAAAAGGAAGGAAAGGGGAGGAAGGGAGGAAGGGAGGGAGGAAGGAAAGAAGGGGAAGAAAGAGATCTGCTAATAGCAGCATGGATAAAAATGAGTAAGATTGAATCCTTGCCCTCAGGAATGTACAGTCCAAGTGTAACGAAGGTACACGGGTGAGCTCGCTGTGTGTAAGTGAGGGCATGCACAAGCCGCCTCAGCAGCACACAGAGAAAGCACCTTAGGTGCTGAGAGTGGGGACAGGGGAAGAGGTCAGAAAGGTTCTATCAGAAAGGATGCCAGGCCTGAGTCTTGGAGAATAAGTAAATGGTATTCAAGTGAAGAAGAAGGGAGAAGGCATGTCAGGCAGAAACAACATGGAGTCAAGAAATCATCAGAATGTATGAGAGGAACTTGAGACGCCTCAGTATTACTGGAGAGTACAATCCAAGGAGTGGAGACATGGCAGATAAAGCTGCGGACACAGTTAGGAAGCAGACTCTAGAGAGCTCTCTGTGACAGGCTGAGAGGTTTGCACTTGTGTTGGGAAACAAGCGGAAGGGTTTTAGGCAAGGGAATGTTGCATTCTCTATAGGTAATTCTATAAAAAATGTAGGAATAGATATCCAGAGAAGATGGTGTGGTCAGCAGAATTCTAAAACATGTCTCCCTAATGACTTTTTCCCTTGTATAATCCTCTCTCCTTTGAGTGTGGGTGGAACTTGTAAGTATAATGAGATATCACTCTAGTGACTGTGCCATAGTATATGGTATAGCTGACCTTAAAATAGAGAGATTACCAGGGTAGGCCTAATCTAACCACACAAACATTTTGAAGGCAGAGAGTATTTATCAAGCTAGTGGCAGAAGGGGATATATCAGAGAGAGAGTCAAAGCACAAGAAGGATCCCTGTGTTATTTATTGCTGGGTTGAAAAAGAGGGGGCTAGAGGACAAAGAACACAGGCAGCCTCTAGAAGCTGAGGGTGACCCCCAGCGGACAGCCAGCAAGGATGTGGAGACCTCAAGAAGCTGAATTCTGCCAACAACCTGAGTGAGCTTAGAAACAGCCTTCCCCAGAGCCCCCAGGAGGAAATGCAGTCCTGCCCACATACTGATTTCAGCCTGGGCAGAGAATCAAGCATGACACTCTTTTTTATTTTCTTTCTATAATTTATTTAATTTTTATAATATACATCCAAGCTAGTTACCACATGGTGCAACAATCATTTCAGGAATAGATTCCTTAAGCCCCTTACCCATTTAGCCCATCCCCCCCTCCCACAACCCCTCCAGCAACCCTCAGTTTGTTCTCCATATTTATGAGTCTCTTCTGTTTTGTCCCCCTCCCTGTTTTTATTTTTTATTTTTTGCTTCCCTTCCCATATGTTCATCTGTTTTGTATCTTAAAGTCCTCATATGAGTGAAGTCATATGATATTTGTCTTTCTCTGACTGACTGATTTCCCTTAGCATAATACCCTCTAGTTCTATCCATGTAGTTACAAATGGCTTCATTCTTTTTGATTGTGGAGTAATACTCCATTGTGTGTGTGTGTGTGTGTGTGTGTGTGTGTGTGTGTGTGTGTGTATATATATATATATATATATATATATATATATACACCACATCTTCTTTATCCATCAGTCGATGGATATTTGGGCTCTTTCCATACTTTGGCTATTGTTGATAGTGCTGCTATAAACATTGGGGTGCCTGTACCCCTTTGATACAGCATACCTGTATCCCTTGGATAAATAACTAGTAGTGCAATTTCTGGGTCATAAGGTATTTCTATTTTTAATTTTTTGAGGAACCTCCATGCAGTTTTTCAGAGTGGCTGCACCAGTTTGCATTCTCACCAGCAGTGCAAAAGAGACCTTCTTTCCCTGCATCCTTGCCAACATCTATTGTTGCCTGAGTTAATGTTAGCCATTCTGACAGGTGTAAGGTGGTATCTCATTATGGTTTTGATTTGTATTTCCCTGATGATGAGTGATATTGAGCACTTTTTCATGTGCCTGTTCATCATCTGGATGTCTTCTTTGGAGAAATATCTATTCATGTCTTTTGTCCATTTTTTTCACTAGATTATTTGTTTTTTGGGTGTTGAGTTTGATAAGTTCTCTATAGATTTTGGATACTAACCCTTTATCTGATATGTCGTTTGCAAACATCTCCCATTCTGTTGGTTGCCTTGTAGTTTTGCTGATTATTTCCTTCACTGTGCAAAGGTTTTTAATTTGATGAGGTCCCAGTAGTTCATTTTTGCTTTGGTTTCCCTTGCCTCCAGAGATGTGTTGAGTAAAAAGTTTCTGCAGCCAAGGTCAAAGAGTTTTATGCCTGCTTTCTCGTCGAGGATTTTGATGGCTTCCTGTCTTACATTGAGGTCTTTCATCCATTTTGAGTTTATTTTTGTGTATAGTGTAAGAAAGTGTTCCAGGTTCACTCTTCTGCATGTCGCTGTCCAGTTTTCCCAGCACCACTTGCTGAAGAGACTGTCTTTATTCCATTGGATATTCTTTCCTGCTTTATCAAAGATTAGTTGGCCATACGTGTGTGGGTCCATTTCTGGGTTCTCTATTCTGTTCCATTGATCCGAGTGTCCATTTTTGTGCTGGGACCATACTGTCCCAGCTTGATGATTACAGCTTTGTGATACATCTTGAAGTCTGGGATTATGATGCCTCCCACTTTGGTTTTCTTTTTCAAGATTGCTTTGGCTATTCGAGTCTTTTCTGGTTCCATACAAATCTTAGGATTGTTTGTTCTAGCTCTGTGAAGAATGCTGGTGTTATCTTGATAGGTATTGCACTGAATATGTAGATTGCTTTGGGTAGTATTGACATTTTAACAATATTTGTTCTTCCTATCCAGTAACATGGAATATTTTTCCATTTTTTTGTATCTTCTTCAATTTCTTTCATAAGCTTTCTATACTTTTCAGTGTATAGATTTTCCACCTCTCTGGTTAGATTTATTCCTAGGTATTTTATGGTTTTGGGTGTAATTGTAAAAAGCATGACATTCTATACCAGACGTCTCACCTACTTCTGAACCGTGACTAATAAGTGGGTGTTCTTTTAAGCCACTAAGTTTGTGGTAATTTATTATACGACAATAACAAGCTAATATATAGGGTGATGGTGTGACCCCAGGTTAAGAAAACTTTTACAGTATTCCAGACTTGAGGCAAGAGAGCTGTATCAGAGGCAATGCAGTGAACAGAAGGGGTAAGAAACCAGGAGTTTTAAGGAAATAGAATTATGTAAACTTTGAAGATAAGATGGTAATGGTTAGTGGGAATGAGGAGCCCTGAATAATAACCCATTTCTAGGTTAGCTAACTCGGTAAAGGATGGTGCCATTAACATATAAAAGGATAGCAAGAGGAGACCACAAGGGACCACAAGGAGATGGTGAACTCAGTTTAGTGGGGATGTCTAGTAAATAGTTGGGTACCTTGGGGAAGAGGACCATGCTATAGATATAGATAAGGATAAAGAGAAAGGCAACCTAATACTTACTTAGGACTTACCCTATACCAAGAATTTCCCTAAAATGTGCTAGAGATTATGAGGCATTTAATCCTCAAACAATCTAGGAAGGTAGGAATTATTATTAAACTTACAATGTAGATGAGGTAAAAAAGCCTCAGAGTGATTAAGTAATCTTTCCAAGATCACACACATACCAAGTGGAAGAATTTGAATTCAAGCTTGATTAATTTGACTCTAAATCTCATTCTTTTAACATTTCTCTATTACACTTCTCTAGAGATGTGAAAGACACCAAAAGTATTAGAGTTATGACACATACTATATCAATCACAGAACAATAACAAAAAAAAGTATTGGGAATGGCAATGGCTCTGCCCCTGAACACTCCTCTTTTATAACTGAGCACGAACTCTAGGATAACTAGGAGCACAAAGGAGGCTACTTCCTCCCTGCATGGAAAATTTGAAATTCTTAATGGGAGCTGATAACGTGGAGAACGTTGAGTCTCAAAGGAACCAGCGTTAATATATTGACAAAGGATGTAAATATAGGCTCAATAATTTCTTCCCTCAGGAGCCTGGTCAAACTTTGATGCTAAATGAGCCTTGTTTTCCAAGCTTCTAAACAAGTTGCTGAGATCCATGGAGAATAAGATAAATTCACAATATTAGCCCGCTGATGATTTGGAGACATAAAGTTGATGCATTTGCCTTGCCCATTTGCAAATTTTATGCAAATCCACAAGCAAGGGATATTGGCTTCTCCATTTTCAGAGGCTTTGTCTCCTTCAGGAAAGTGAAAGGAAAACACTTAGGTGTCTAGCAGTAGTGAGGTCTCCAGGCAGAAGGAAGTTGGGCAGCTGAGTCTTTCTGTTCTCATGTTTTCATTCTCACAGCTGCAGCAGTAAAGAGGTGTGGGGAGACCACCTGTCCTTCCTGAACAATTTATTGTGATTTTGAGGTAAGACTGGGTGAAGGGAATGGGTAGGAGACGTTCAGGACGATAGGGGAATTCAAATTCCTCCAGTTACTATGTGTGTGATCTTGGACAAGTTACTTAACCTCTCTGAGCCTTTTTACCTCTTAGCACTTTCATTAAGCCAGGTACTGAGTTTCTGAAAGGTAAAAGGGAGAAAGTGGGTTGAACAGTGGGTGCAGTGGGTATCATAGTGACTTTACTGTCTCAGAGCCTCAAGAATTTTCATAGGAAGTGGTCCCATGTCCAACTGTCGGCTCCTTTGTTCTCTGTCTGTATGGCCTTGACCAGCCTATTCATCTCTTCAAGATATTGCTTTCACATGTGACCATCACTTCATCCTGGTTTGTGTCAGCCCAGGGGAGGTTAGGAGTTATGGGTGAGATCTGAAAACATGGAAGAAAAGGACAAATGAGGAAAGAAAAGTTAAAGGTGGAGAATCCTTGCCCTGGCTCTTCTTCCAGGGTGCTGTCCCTACAGCCAGACTCAAGCTCCCGTAGAACAAAGCCTTATTGTAGAAACAAAGGATCTGAATCCTCTCCTGATGTGACACCTCTCTCCTTTTCTCACAGATCACACCCTGGCAGGTAATGGCTATGGAAAATGACTCTTCAGTGACAGAGTTCATCCTGGTAGGATTTACAGACCGACCTCAGCTCCAGTTACCCCTTTTCTTTCTCTTTTTACTGAACTATGTGGTCACTATGGTAGGAAATTTGAGCCTAGTTAATCTAATATGCCTGAATTCTCACCTGCACACTCCCATGTACTTTTTCATCTTCAACTTATCCTTCATAGATTTCTGCCACTCTTTGGTCATTACCCCTAAAATGCTGATGAGCTTTGTCTCAGAGAAGAACATCATTTCCTTTACAGAATGCATGACTCAGCTGTTTTTCTTCTGTTTCTTTGTGCATTCTGAGTGCTATGTGTTGACAGCCATGGCCTATGATCGCTATGTGGCCATCTGTAAACCTCTGGTGTACACGGTCACCATGTCCCCTCAGGTCTGTTCTCTGCTGATGTTTGGTTCTTACGTGATGGGGTTTGCTGGTGCCATGATCCACATAGGGGACATGGTCAGATTGTCCTTTTGTGATTCTAACATCATCAACCATTACATGTGTGACATCTTCCCCCTCCTTCAGCTCTCCTGCAGTGGCACCTATGCCAGTGAGTTGCTGAATTCCATTATTGTGAGCACAGTTGTCATAATATCCGGCTTCATTATTTTCATTTCTTATGCTTTGGTCCTGTCCAATGTCCTCCACGTCTCATCAGCTCAGGGTTGGCCCAAAGCCTTCAGCACCTGTGGCTCCCACATAGTAACTGTGGGTCTGTTCTATGGGTCTGGGTTGTTCACACATCTCAAGACCTCTCCTTCTGATTCTGTGGACCAGGGGAAATTCTTTTCAGTATTTTACACCAATGTAATACCCATGTTGAACCCCCTCATCTATAGTCTAAGGAACAAGGATGTCAAATGTGCTCTGAAAAAAACCCTGAAGAGAATTGCAAACTAAGCAGAATCAATGTTTCTGAGTTGTTGGTGTGTGTTGTTTCTGAGTTGTGTGTGTGTGTGTGTGTGTGTGTGTGTGTGTGTGTGTATGTGTGCGCGCGCGCGCGTGCACATGTCCTCATAATTTTTTTCGGAACAAGTTTTTTTTTTGTTTTAAATACTTAATCCTCTGTAAGCATGTCAATTAAACGTGCAAACATTATTGAATTTCATGGTTACTCTCAGTCCCATACTGACTTGAACTTTATTCTTAACATCATGTTCTAAGACTCAGCCCAATCCATACTACCTTTTTAAACCACCTCCCACTTTGCTTCTTTCTATGTACTTTTCATATATAAGCAAACATTATAGCGGTATGCTCTCTGATTAGGTCACCCCTCTTTGTTTTCCCTAAAAACAATTGCATATGGCCCTTCTGTTTTTCAGCATTTGGGGAATGTTTACTGTGTAAGTTATAAATTTCCCTGAATTTCAGAGTTCTTTTTATCCTGGTTTCTATACTGGATTTCCTAACCCACAGAGGAGATAGAAAAAGATTCCTTGTTGAGCTTTTGGTTTTTAAAAATGTTTATTCCTGAGGATGGCTAAGAATGGGTGAGGCTCACCAACCTTCCCACCTTCTTCAAACCCACCAGTGATAAAAATTACAGACATTTCTTTAGAAACATGGGTATGTTTCATAACATTGAGAAAATGGTTTGATATCATAGAGAGAAGGTTGCCACTGCCCTGGCTGCTGATCAGCTTTTTTCTCCTAATATTTTCATAATTCTTAAAAAATATTTTGACCATAATGAATGAAACAGAATTCATGGCTTAAGGAGTGTCCTTGGCCACAAAATAAAGTGTCAGGTTCAACATGAGGCTTCTCTGCCCAGATGCACAAAAAGAATTCCCCTTTGCAAAGGTTGGAAGCCTTTCTTATTCTGTTCGAGACCTACAAACAAGAATGAGCAGACCCTTCCCATGGAGGGCTTCATGCTTTCAATTTGTAACTTTCACTTTGGAGGAGACAGAATTAACATCTATGGAGTTCTTAAAAGGAGTTGTCTCTTTTCAAATGCTATCATAATCCAAGTCTTAATGCCCTGTTTTATAGATGGAGAAACTGAGATTCAGAGATTCAGTTCAGTTAGTTCAGAGCAGAGCCCAGACTTCTACCTAAGTCATCTAACAACAAACCCTGTATTCTTTCCATATTATCATTTTGCCTCTCAGGGTGGAATTGAAGGAGAAAAATAGGAAGTATAAGAAAAGGGAGATGAAAATCTGGAGAATTATTTTAGAATCAGCTAGAAAGGGTAGGAATGACAGACACCCTTAGCCAAAAATCCCTATAGTGGAAGAATGGTCCATCAAGGCTTTAACACCAAGCTGGAGGAATGCTTATGCTTCTAGAAATATTTAATATGAATTTTTATGATTTTATAGCATAATATTGATGAGGCATGACTGAATCTCTGTAAATACTTTCAAAATGAGACAACTAATTACAATAGTTTACATTTGAAAAAAGGGGAAAATGTAGTGTTTTCATACTACAAAATATCAAAAATTGAGCTCTACCAAATTTCTTGTTTTGTGTGAATACAGAGATACAATACTAATTTATTTTCCTTAATGATTCTCAGTGGGGCCAAAGAAAGACACTCCATACATGCTATATCAGTGACTATGGAATGCTCAACAAAGTTTCAGTAATATCTGTGAGATATTTATGCTTAGTCAAAGGGATTGCAAGTATTAGCTTATAAGTACCACAAAAAAAGAAAGAAAAAAAAGAATAAGTATGACATATGTTAATACCAGTTAGAAACTGAGAAAAATGAACCTAATTAATTTAAGTTGATTTAATCTGACTTGTTATAATAGCATTGGATGTAAGATATTTATAAATATAGATGATATAGATAGATATAGATATATAGATATAGATATATCAGACTGTCGTGATTTTGTTTATATCTCTGTCTAGTCAAATAGAATTTGACCACCTAATCTTCTTTCTTTCTCCTATGCGTGGTTAGACTAAAATCTGGCAAAATAAATATTTATGTAATTAAATTTACATAGCTGTCTGATATGAATTTTTCTCTAAGGCAAATTAAAAGTTTATGTTAATAAAAACTTTCATTTTTTTTTCCATAAAATTAGTTTTCTCTAAACCCATGGCTATAAATCTTCAAGACCAAAAAAAAAAAGAGTCTGGTTTGATACAATGGAAAGAAATGCCATTCTTTCTGTTATAACACACGTGTCTTTCAAATTGGCTGATGTTCTAGGTAACCAGCACTCCCCACTTGCAAAATAACTTGTTTCTCCTGAAGTACTTGGTGCTCCTTTGAAACAAAAAAAGAAACTGTTTCATTGGATTACAGCACAAATTAGGAAAAGCATGCAATTTTACCTTCAGAAAAAAATGAAATAGGGTTTTGTTGTACTATTTATTATATATGTGAAATTTAAAACCTGTCTCCAAAATGCAACCTATGTCTATGTCAGTAGGAGCTAACAAAAGCAAGTGAATAAATTAGCTGTGTATGCAAAGTGGCTGTGGAATTTTTATATCACGAAAATTCATCATGGTAGATAAAATTTTGTCTCAGGGTGGCAGCAGAAACACAGTATGGACATCTGTGCTGTTTTCCACAGTCCTCAGGCCTGGCTTGAACCATGGTAAAAATTGATTGCATTTTAGTGTCCTCATTAGGACTGGCAGTTACCTTGCCCTAAATCCTAGGCTATTCGAATGCTAGGTATCAGATACCACACCAGGAAAGCAATGTCATTATTGGCTTTACCAGCAATGAGTCCTCTTTCATGTAACACCAACCTCATTTGCTACAGTAATGGGTTTTTGCCGCTAAAAGCTATTAGAGGTAAGTTACATACAAATTTTGCTTCTATTCAAAACTATAAGTTATTCTGGGGTGCCTGGTTGGCTCAGTTCATTAAGCGTCCGACTTTGGCTCAGGTCATGATCTTGCAGTTTGTGGGTTCAAGCCCTTCATCATGCTCTGTGCTGATAGTTCAGAGCCTGGAGCCTGCTCTGGATTCTGTGTCTCCCTTGCTCTCTGCCCCTCCCCCGGTTGTGCTCTATCTCTCTCCCTCTCTCTCAAAAACAACTAAGCATTAAAAAAATATTTTTAAACTATAGAGAAGACAGGATTGAAAGGACTTAGTTTACCTAGATTATCTAATTTAGGCTACATCCAAACCATATTCTCAGGATATTTGGTGATAATATCATCATGGCAAGTTGGTACCAGGCTAAATTCAACGTAATGTTAATTTCACTCACTATGGACTCTGGAACCTACAGCATTCGTTTAGGATTAAAAGTAGAATAAAAGAGAATTAATCAATAAGACAGCATGTCCCAGATAATGCTCATTGTCTTTCAGCTCTATACTCTTCTCTCTCCTGTGTATCTCCAAGGTTAGAAACCTGCTGCCTGCATATCAGAAACACTCCCACAATCTTTTTTTTTAACGTTTATTTATTTTTGAGAGATAGAGACATCATGAACAGGAGAGGGCAGAGAGACAGAGGGAGGCCCAGAATATGAAGCAGGCTCCAGGCTCTGAGCTGTCAGCACAGAGCCCAACGCGGAGCTCGAAACCATGAGCCGTGAGATCATGACCTGGGCCGAAGTCGGACGCTCAACCAACTGAGCCACCCAGGTGCCCCACTCCCACAATCTTGATACAGCAATGAATAATTTGTCCCTTGTCTTTTAAGAGCTTAAAGTCTATACTAGAGTCTGACAAGCAGTTTTACACTTACAGTGAGGACAACAGGTACAATAGTGCCCAGCCATATGAAATTGGTTTAGGAGGCTGGAAGATTTAATAGAGAAAGTAATGTTTAAAAGAAAACAGAGGAAGGACATGAGTTAACTGAACAAAGACAGAAATGAGCATTGTCTGATGAGAAGGCAGGTGGGAGCGTGGCAGGGAGGATGTATTCTAGAAGAACAGTATGAGGAAAGGGCCAAAGGTGATAGAGCATGACTCATTCCAGGAGGAGCCCAAGCATGCAAATGGAAGCGTACATGGTGATTACAAATTAGGGCTGTAAAGAAATACAGCAAAATGTTAAATAGTGGCTGATTCTGGGTGATGTCTAAGGTGTGGCCTGGGATCTACAGTGAGGATTTAGTCAATCCCAAGCAGAGGCTGGAATGTCATCAGGTTTCCAAGACTAAAGCTGGGCACTAATAGAGGAGCTGGGGGAGGTTTCAACAGGCCAAGGAGGATGCATATGTCGACCAAATACTGAGTTTAGGAATTCAAGCTAAGGCCCCTGAGAGATGGGCATAGGTATCCATATTGCCCATCTTGGTTATTTTCAGCTCAGACATGAATATGGATGAACCAACAGAACACAAACCTCAGAACTTGAGACTGTATATAACTGGGTCAGCATGGAGAGACTCCTTCCTCTCCAAGGTCACCAGCCTGAGAAATTCTTGTTTTGTACTCCTTAGCTCTATTATTTAGAAATAGGACACTAAGAGAATTCACTGTTCTGATCTTTCTTGCAGGGATGACTCTCCTAAATTGCCTAAAGTAATAGTGGTTATCCTCTTGAGTTATTCATCCAGTCATTCCACAAATTTTTTTTTGAATACCTATCATAGTAGGTGCTGTGCTTGGGACGTAATATAGAATAAAACAGTCCCCTACATTTGTGGAACTCACTCATACTGTGGTATAGAATGGTGGCTATGACCAGGTAGAAAAAATGTCCGATTTCCCTCAGTTTTGAGATGAAATATCAAACAGAACAATAGGTTAAAAAATGTGGTTAAGAGAAATCAACCCATAAGGGTGCCTGTACTCAGGTTAAGCATTCACCTCTTTGATTTAGGCTCAGGTCATGATCTCACAGTTTGTGAGATTGAGCCTCACATTGCAGAGCCTGTTTGGGATTCTCTCTCTCTCCCTCTCTTTCTGTCCCTCCCCTGTTTGTGCTCTCTCTCTTTTTTTCTCTCTCTCTCTCCCTCAAAATAAATGAATAAACTTAAAAAAAGAGAAATAAAGAAAAATCAACCCATGAAGAGAATACTGTGTGCAGCTGTGCATTTGAGTTCACTCAGAGGAAAATGACCCTTTTTCATTTGTGATTAATACTGTTCCTTTCTTTTCTTTCTTCAAATTTTTATTTAAATTACAGTTAGTTAACATGTAGTGTAATATTAGTTTCAGGTATAGAATTTAGTGTTTCATCACTTATATACAACACCCAGTGCTCATCACAACAAATGCCCTCCTTAATACCCATCACCCACCTACCCTCATCCCCTGCCCACCTCCCCTCCAGCAACCCTCAGTTTGTTCTCTATAGTTAAGAATCTGTTTCCTGGTTTGCCTCTCTTTTTTCCCCCTACTAAATTCCACATATGAGTGGAATCGTATGGTATTTGTCTTTCTCTGACTGACTTGTTTCACTTAGCATAATACTCTCTAGCTCTATCCACATCATTGCAAATGATAAGATTTCATTCTTTATGATGGTAATATTCCACTGTGTGTGTATATACATATACATATACATATACATATATATGTATATATATATATATATATATATATATATATATATATATATATATATATACATACACACACACACACTACCTCTTCTTTATCCATTCATCAGTCAATGGATATTTGGGCTCTTTCCGTAATTTGGCTCTTATCGATAATGCTGCTATACACATTGGGGTGCATGTGCCCCTTTGAATCTGTATTTTTGTATCCTTCGGATAAATACCTAGTAGTGCAATTGCTGGGTTGTAGAGTAGTTCTATTTTTAACTTCTTGAGGAACCCCGATGCTATTTTCCAGAGTGGCTATACCAGTTTGCATTTCCACCAACAGTGTAAGAGAGTTCCCCTTTCTCTTCATCCTCACCAACATCTGTTGTTTCCTGAGTTGTTAGTTTTAGCCATTCTGACTGATGTGAAATGATATCTCATTGTAGTTTTGATTTAATACAGTCCTTTTTTAATGGAGAGAATTTTTTTTGTATATTACCCAATCTTTCCCAAATATCATCTGTTTACAATTATGATCAGCAAAAGAAAACCACCAGATGGTTGATTTCATTATGAAAGCAATGATAATGGATGTTTGCCCTATGGAATTTGTGGTGGGATTTACCCTGACTCAGAGTCTCCTCATGACCATAGAAGAAAGTAAAACTCAGCTAATATCACCAAGAATACCTGCCTAGAAGAAAATTTTGATCTTCAGCCGTTTCTTTTATTTTTAAGATTTTAAAAAATTTAAATCCAAGTTAGTTAACATATAGTTAATAATGGTTTCAGGAGAAGAATTTAGCGATTCATCATTTACATATAACACCCAGGGCTCATCCCAACAAGTGCCCTCCTTAATGCTCAGCACCCATTTAGCCCATCCCCCCACCAATATCCCTCCAGTAACCTTCAATTTGTTCTCTGTATCTAGGAGTCTCTATGGTTTGGCTCCCTCTGTTTTTATCTTATTTTTTCTTCCCTTCCTCTATGTTCATCTGTTTTGTTTCTTAAATTCCACATATGAGTGAAATCACATGTTTGTCTTTCTCTGACTGACTTATTTTGCTTAGCATAATATACTCTAGTTCCATCCATGTTGTTGCAAATGGCAAGACTTCATTCTTTTTGATCGCCAAGTAGTGGTCTATCGTATGTATATACCACATCTTTATCCATTCATCAGCCGATAGACATTTGTTCTAGCCACTGTTTCTAAAACTTTCTCTCCTGAGTAGGATAGACAGAGTTGAAAGCAAAAACAAAAACCCAATAGTTTTAAGTTTGTTTAGTTGGTTGAAAGAACACGGATTTTGAGAAAATTTTCGGGATCTAGAGCTAGACATATATGTTTAAGACTTGACATCAAAGGCACAATCCATAAAAGGAAAAGCTTGTAAATTTAACCTCACCAAAATTAAATGTTTTAGTTCTGTCAAAGATTCTAGTAAGAGGATAAAAAGAGAAGATACGGAAGAGGGATATATTTGCAAGCATATATCTGACAGAGAACTATTATCACGAATATATAAAGAACTCTCAAATCTCAACAGTTAAAGAAAATAAAGGGGCACCTGGGTGACTCAGTCGGTTAAGTGTCCAACTTTGACTCAGGTCATGATCTTACGGTTCGTGGGTTCAAGACCCACGTCAGGCTCTTTGCTAACAACTCAGAGCCTGGAGCCTGTTTCAGATTCTGTCTGCTGCTCCCCTGCGCACTCTCTCTCTCTCTCTCAAACATAACATAAAACATTAAAAAAAATTTTTTTAAAGAAAAGAACAGTAAGTTAGAAAAAAGACATGAACAAACATGTTACTGAAGAGGGCAGGCAGATGACAAATAAACACATGAAAAGATATTCAATATCATTAGGGAAACACAATTAAAACCACAATGAAATAACACTGCAAATCTCTCAGAATGGCTAAAATAAAAAAATAGTGACAGTACCAAATGCTGGCAATGATATAGAAAAACTGAATCACTCAAAAATCACTGCTGGGAATGTAAAATGTTACAATTTCTCTGGTAGAGTTTTCAGTTACTTAGCAATTGCACTCTGGAACATACATCTCCGAGCAAGGAAAATTTATTCTCACACAAAAACTATACACAAATCTTCATAGCAGCTCTATTTATAATAGCCCAAAACTGGAAACAACCCCAATATCCTTCAGTAGGTTAATGATTAAACTGCATATGTCTGGATACCATATGTTTTCACTCTTATCTGGATCCTGAGAAACTTAATAGAAGACCATGGGGGAGGGGAAGGAGAAAAAAAAAGGGAGGGAGCCAAACATAAGAGACTCTTAAAAAATGAGAACAATCTGAGGGTTGATGGGGTGGGAGGGAGGGAAGGGTGGGTGATATTGAGGAGGGCACCTGTTGGGATGAGCACTGGGTGTTGTATGGAAACCAGTTTGGCAATAAATTTCATATTAAAAAATAAATAAACTGCATATGTCTGTCCACATCATGGAATACTATTCAGTAATAAAGAAGGAATGAACTACAGGCACATGCAACAACCTAGGTGAATTTCAAGGAAATTATACTGAGTCATGGACTATATTGTTCCATTTACATAATATTAATTAAATGAAATAATTTTAGTGTTAGAGAGTAGATTATTTGTTGCCAATGTTTAAAGATGAAAATGAAGTTTAAGGAGGGAGATGGATGTAATTAGAAAAAGACATGAGAGGTCTTTACGGTGAAACCGTTCTATATCTTGACTGTGATAGGTGACTACACAAGCCTACACATGTAATAAAGTTGTATATAACTAAACACACATACACACACACACATACATACACACACAAATGAGAAAAAGTAAAACTGGGAAAATCTAAATAAAACCAATAGATTATATGAGTATCAATAATAGTTGAGATTTTATACTATAGTCATAAAATGTTGCCATTGAGGGAAACTGAATAAAAGATACACAGTATTTCTCTGCATTTTTATAACTTCATGTGAGTCTACAATTAAAATCAAAATTAAATTTTAGTTTTTTAAAAAAGATAAAGAGGGCCCCTGGGTGGCTCAGTTAGTTAAGCATCTGACTTCAGTGTATCCTTAATACATATTGTTTTGGGGCATCGTATGTGCATTCTATTCCTACCTACATGAATTTCCCCCACCAATAGAGCCACTCAACATACCAAGGGATTCCCAAGATTCAAACTGGGCCCACTAGAAGTATATGTGTTAAATGCATATTTTGTCCCACATCAGTTCAGATTGATGAAAATTAAGTTATAGTCAAGCAGTTTAGGCTCAATATGTAGAAGCAAAAAATTGATCAAATATCCCTAATCTCTGTACATTTGTATTCTCTTTGGATGAATGAGTCATCCACACCCAACACAGCCCAAATCCACCTTTCTTCCCCACCTCCTTCCACTACTTCTGTATCCAGATATCTATTTTAGCTCTTCTGCATCTGAACTACCCTCCAGAAACTTTTCTTCAATTCTCTTCATTCCCAAAAGCATCTACATTCTTCCTTTCCAGGAAGCATTCATTTGATTGAGACTTCTGCCAGCTTTATAGCAACTAAAGCTTCATAAAATCCTGGGCATAAAGGTAAAAAGGAAGACCAAGGCTGCAAAATATTCAGTTTCTGAACTTACTAAAGATTTAGGAACTCTATCATCTACATAGTCCGAAAGAGACGGAGAGAAAGAGAAACAGAGAGAGAGAGAGAGAGAGAGAGAGAGAGAGAGGAAGGAAGGAAGGAAGGAAGGAAGGAAGGAAGGAAGGAAGGAAGGAAGGAAGGAAGGAAGGAAAGTGTACATATATTTTAACATGGTGTGGAGAATATGTTTATAATCTGATTCACTCAGACTTTTATTGTTGTTGCTTTTGTTATTTAGATGAAACCTACAATTTCACCCAAAACTCAATGAAGATTCT
Source organism: Felis catus (assembly GCF_018350175.1). NCBI lineage: Eukaryota > Metazoa > Chordata > Mammalia > Carnivora > Felidae > Felis > Felis catus. The sequence continues at coordinate 21,417,250 of NC_058377.1, forward strand.
GCTATATACTAAAGGTAGTAAAATAAATACTTTTTAAAAAGGAGTCCAGATAAGCCTAACAGAGGTTCATAGTGTCTGATGAAGTGATGGGCTTCACTAATTAATGGTGAAATTACTTGTCTTGGGTCTGGATTTATTTGTTCGGATGTATGCTCCATGGTGTAGTGCTGTATCCCCAGTGCCAAATGCAGGGCCCAGTACATTATAGATGCTCATTTAAATGTTTCTTACATCAATATGTGCAAAAGGAAAAAAGCAATGGGAGTGGCCACCATCCAGAGCAGCAGATGTGTGTGGGAAGTGGGGAAATGGGGGATGAAGGCAGTAGAATTCTATGTCAGGAGCTGGTAACAGAGCTTCAGAGAATGTGTCTGTACTCCCATGGACTATTCTCTGAGCTCTGGCGAGAGGGGCAACAGACAAATGTGACAGAAACTCGGGGGCACAAGCAGCTGTTCTTTTCCTTAGAGAAGAACAAAAAGAGCAACATATCCTCTGATTAGTAAAGAGGGAGGTGGCAGGAGAGAGTAGTGTGCTGCCAGTGAGATGTCTGGTTCTTGAGCACAGCAAGATCTTTCTGGAGACTCCCAGAAATTCTTTTTTTTTTTAAGTTTATCTATTTATTTGAAGAGAGAAAAGGAGGGAAGGAGAGAATCCCAAGCAAGTTCTGTGCTGTCAGTGCAGAGCCTGACCTGGAGCTTGATCTTATGAACCCTGAGATCATATCTGAGCCAAAATCAAGAGTTAGATACTTAACCAACTGAGCTACCCAGGTCCCCCTCCCAGAAATTCTTGGGGGAATTTCATAAGACCTGAATTCTTACATTAGTTAGTGGAAGTACAAGCAGGTGAAAATTATCTATTTTAATATATCATTAATAGTTTTTAAATCTTAGAATTAGAGGTCTTCTAGTGCAGCCACCCCTATCTGTGGTGAAATAGCTTTTCAGACGTTTCATTCAGCTTCTCAGATATTTGTAGCCATGGTCACTTGAAGGAAGAGCCGTCTCCAGCACCACAGATTATCAATGTCATGGATCCAACAAAAGTATTTTCCCCAGGCTCTGTTAAATGGGCACCATCACCTGGAAAGCCACAAACTTTTCAAAATGTTATAAACAAGCAAAACAAAAATTGCTTTTAATTCACAAAATATTAAATTCCTGTAGGGATAAGTATTATATTTAAGAAGTGTACAATACTCTTCTTATCCACTAGACATCAATTAACTTTGAAGGGAGACAAATCTTCTAGTCACATTGTTATTAGAGGACTAGAACAAACAGTATTTTGAAGCCCCTACATTTGTTCAACAAAAGTTCTGTGAATTTTAATTACAATCGTTATAAAATCCTTATGCGATTTTTTTTTTACATTTATTTATTTTTGGGACAGAGAGAGACAGAGCATGAACGGGGGAGGGGCAGAGAGAGAGGGAGACACAGAATCGGAAACAGGCTCCAGGCTCTGAGCCATCAGCCCAGAGCCTGACGCGGGGCTCGAACTCACGGGCCGCGAGATCGTGACCTGGCTGAAGTCGGACGCTTAACCGACTGCGCCACCCAGGCGCCCCCTTATGTGATTTTTAAGTACAGAAGAAACTATTAAAAAGAAAGAAAACCCCAGAAAAGAAAGAAAATGGAATGGAGATAGAACTCACAAGAGAAATTTTAAACGCTAAACCAGGCAGTTCATGGAAACAGCCACCAGGCTGTGCTGGTGATTCAATGATGTCATTTAAACAAGCAAAAAAAAAAAAAAAAAAAAAAAAAAAAAAAAAAAAAAAAAGAATTTTACTTATAATTTATATTTTACATTTTTCTTAGGCCCCTAAATGTATTGCCATGGATTTTACATAACTCTACATAAAAATTTCAACTCATTATTAAAACACATAAACTTTTAAAAAAGATGTTCTTGAGAGAAAAATTTAAACAGGTTGAATATATTCAATTTTTAAAACTTACTGGGCACTTACAATGTCGTGTGATGAGGAGAGAATGGATAAGACATGGAGATCACACTATAAATAAAATACACAAATATAAACAAAATGTTTCAGTAGAATGTTAGCTGCAAGCATCATTTTCGTTATTTTGTTTACTGCTCGATCCCCAACACCTAGAATATAATGCAAGTACAAAAAGAAATAGCTGTTGAGTAAATGAAAGATTTAATGAATCAATGATTATATAACAGATATTTGTAAAAAGTGCTATGGATATAAAAATTAGTTATTGTATTCTCTAGTTTTAAATGCTTACCAATATAAGGTAAGCATATGGTCCAATTTTATTCCTGTAAAACAGTGTTTTAACTATCTTAAGAGCATTTGATGAAAATTTAAATTTTGCAAATTCCTAAGATATACCACAAAGGGATAGCCTCATTTGCTATTCTCTAGAATAAATGGTGTCAAGAAGATAAATTCTATCTTTTGTGTAATTGCACCAGAATATTTTATATCACTAAATTGCATTACAAAGTTATTTGTCCTTATTTTAATTTTAATATACAAAATTATATGGCAATAAATCTTTTTTTTAACCAAACACAATGTCCCTGAAAATTCTGACACATTCCCAGACTGAAGTTGATCTACCCCTAATCTTGTGAGAGTTGTTGAAAATGAACCAAGGTTAAATGTTGCATTGTAACTGCTTTCTTCATCTGGTTCTGGAGACAAACTTTTTAAAGATATGTGCGAGTGACCATTTTTGAATCTAAACCAACACAGACTGTATCTCACTTACAGGATAAGTGTCTACCCTCTCTTCCATGTTAATTTGCAACCATTTCTCCAGATTGTCACTTTCTCTTCTCCTCTCATGTTTCTATATATATATTTCATATTCCTATTTCTTTCCATTTCTTCCTAGAAAGCAATGTGTATTAGTGCAAAAAAGCACTGGCGTTAGAGCCAGATAAAGTAGGGTTTAAAAATAGGATCTGCCAAAAATCATGATTACCTCCATAGATGCAGAAAAAGCATTTGGCAAAATACAACATCCATTTATGATTAAAACTTTCAACGTGGTAGATAGAGAGGGAATGTACCTCAAAATAATAAAGTCCATAGATGACACACCCACAGCTAGCATCATACTCAACGGTGAAAAGCTGAAAGCTTTTCCTCTAAGATCACAAAGAAGACAGGATTCCCACACTGACCACTTTTATTCACATAGAATTGGAAGTCCTAGCCAAATCAATCAGGAAAGAAAAAGAAAATACATTCAAATCAGAATGGAAGAAGTAAGGGGTGCCTGGGTGGCTCAGTTGGTTAAGAATCTGACTTCAGCTCAGGTCATGATCTTGCCATCCATGAGTTCGAGCCCCACGTCTGACTCTGTGCTGACAGCAGCTTAGAGCCTGGAGCCGGCTTCAGATTCTGTGTCTCCCTGTCTCTCTGCCCCTCCTCTGCTTGAGCCACCTCTCTCTCTCTCTCTCTCTCCCTCTCTCTCTCTCTCTCTCTCTCTCTCTCTCTCAAAAATAAATACTATTTTATTTAAAAATAAAATAGTAAAAAATTTTGAATAAAAAACAGAAAGGAAGAAGTCAAACTGTCACTATTTGCTGATGATATAATACTATACATAGAAAAGCCTAAACACTCCACACACACACACACACACACACACACACACACACACACACACACACACTGTAAGCATTAATAAATGAGTTCAGTAAAGTTGTAGGATACAAAGTCAATATACAGAAATAAGTTGTGTTTCTATACACTAATAACTAAGTATCAGAAAGAGAAATTAAGAAAACAATGCCATTTGCAATTGCATCAAAAAAGAATGAAAGACCTAGAAATAAATTTAACCAGGAGATAAAAGACACTGAAAACTGTAAGACATTGATGAAAGAAATTGAAGAAGACACAAATAAATAGAAAGATATTCCATGCTCATGTAATGGAAGAATTAATATAGTCAAAATGTTCATAATTCCCAAATATATCTAAATATTTAATGCATTTCCTGTCAAAATTTGAATGGCATTTTTCACAGATTCAGAACAAACATTCTAAAATTTGTATGGAACCGCAAAAGATCCCAAGTAGCCAAGGCAATCTCGAGAAAGATTAATAAGCCAGAGACATCATGTTCTGTGAATTTAAATAGTATTACAAAGCTATAGTAATGGAACTAGTAGGATATTGGGTTAAAAACAGACACAGTGATCAGTGTGTACAATGGGCAAAGGACAGTCTCTTCAATAATTGGTGTTGGGAAAACTGGACAACAACATGGAAAAGAATGCAACTGAACCACTGTCTTCTACCATGCACACAAATTAACTCAAAATGCACAGAAGGTTTGAAATCATAAACTCCTAGAATAAAACGTGGGCAGTAAGCTCTTGACTTCAGTCTTGGTGACAATTTTGGGGGCTTGACAGCAAAAGCAAAGCAACAAAAGCAAAAATAAACAAGTGGGACTACATCAAACTTAAAAACTTCTGCCCAGCAAAGAAAATGATCAACAAAATGAAAGGACAGCCTACTGAATGGGAGAAAATATTTGCAAATCATCTATCTGATAAGGGATTAATATCCAAAATATATAAAGAACTTGGGGTGCCTAGGTGGCTCTGTTTGTTGAGCATCTAATTCTTGATTTTGGCTTAGGTCATGATTGTGGGGTTGTGGGATCAAGACCCATATTGGGCTCCATGCTAAGCATGGAGCCTGCTTAAGATTCTCTCTCTCTCCCTCTGCCCCTCCCCCCCACCAGCACACCCTCTCTCTCTCTAAAACAAAACAAAACAAAAAAGAACCCTACAACTCAGTAGCAAAAAAAAAAAAAAAAAAAAAATCAGACAAAAAGGGGGCAGAGGATCTGACTGAATAGACATTTACGAAAGAAGACATACAGATGGCCAACTGGCATATGAAAAGATGCCTAACATCACTAATCATGAGGGAGATGCAAATCAACGTTTTTATTTATTTTTGGGACAGAGAGAGACAGAGCATGAACAGGGGAGGGGCAGAGAGAGAGGGAAACACAGAATCAGAAACAGGCTCCAGGCTCCGAGCCATCAGCCCAGAGCCTGACGCGGGGCTCGAACTCACAGACCGCGAGATCGTGACCTGGCTGAAGCCGGACGCTTAACCGACTGCGCCACCCAGGCGCCCCAAGGGAGATGCAAATCAAAACTCTGGTGAAATATCACCTCACACCTGTTAGGATGGCTATTACCAAAAAGACAAGATAACAAGTGTTGGCAAGGATATGGAGAAGAGGGAACCCTTGTGCAGTGTTGGTGGGAATGTAAATTGATGCAGCCACTGTGGAAAACAGCATGGAGGTTCCTCAAAAAATTACGAATAGAACTACCATAAGATCCAGGAATTGTACTTCTGGATATTTATTCAAAGAAAACAGAAACACTTACTTGAAAAGATATATGAACTTGAATGTTCATTGCAGTATTATTTACAATAGCCAAGATATGGAAACAATCTATATGTCCATCAACAGATGAATGAATTTTAAAAATGTGATGGTTTTATATATATACACACACCATGGAATAAATATACAGAATATATATATCATATAACATGATATATATCATATTTTACATGGATATATATACACACATATATATGTATATATACATACGCGCACACACGTATATCTACCTTGGAATGTTATTCAGCCATAAAAAAGAATGAAATCTTGCCATTGATGACAACATAGATAGATCCTGAGGGCATTATATAAAGTGAAATAAGTCAAAGAGAGAGAGACAAATACCATATAATCACACTTATATGTGATATCTTAAAAAAAAATTCACAGATACAGACAGAGAACATATTAGTGGTAGCCAGAAGTGAGAGGAAGTTGGGCAATGTGAGTAAAGGAGTTGAAAGGTACAAACTTCCAGTTACAAAATAGATAAGCCATGAGGATATAATGTACAGCATGGTGACTGTAGTTAATAATAGGGTATTGCATATTTTAAACTTGCTGAGAGAGTTGTTAATCTTAAAAGTTCTTATTATAAGAAAAAAATTCTGTAACTATATATGGTGACAGCTGTTAACTAGACTTATTGTGGTGGTCATTTCGTAACACACACAGATACTGAATCATGGTGTACACCTGAAAATAATATAATATATGTCAGTTACACCTCAACTTAAAAAAATAATATCTGCCACATTCTGGTGATGTTCAGGAGATTTCTTTAACTCTGAAACAGTTTATTCCTCTGTAAAAGATGATAGTCAAGGGAATACACATTATTTCTACCTTCTAAGAGGCTAAAGACAAATGGGAGTTGCGTAGAAAGGTATTCAGTCATTCCTAGGAAGTTCCTTTGCCACATCTGTTTCCTTTATGGAAGAGGAAAAAAGGATCTTTGTATGTGCTAGGGAGCTATATTTGCACAGTTAAGAAAACAAAGAAATTTCATGCTATAGACAGCCCTTGGTCCTTAACTAAAGACAATATGCTTTGTTTTTTGCTCTTACAATTATGGGTCCCAGAATTTTTGTCCAAAACTTAGATAGCTAGAATATAAAAGGAACTATATATACAAATGAACAGGACAACGAAAATATCACATTTTACCTAATATAGCATGAGTTACTCAGGGCCAGGAAAGAAATTTGACAAATGTAATGTCTCTGTGAATTTTGTCCAAAGAGGGCAGGCAGTTTGATAAACATTATATGTTGCTAGAAATAAAAGCAAATGGACGGGTGCCTGGATGTCTCAGTCAGTTAAGCATCCCACTGTTGGTTTTGGCTCAGGTCATGATCTCACTGTTCGTGAGATGGAGCCCCATGTCGGGCTCTGCACTGACAGCACGGAGCCTGCTTGGGAGTCTCTCTCTCCCTCTCTCTCTCTGCCCCGCCCCCGCTCACTCGTGTGTGTGTGTGTGTGTGTGTGTGTGTGTGTGTGTGTGTGTGTACACGTACATGCGCAAGCATGCACATGCTCTCTGAAAATAAACTTAAAAAAACAAAACCAAAAAACACTGGCAAACCCCTTGCTTAAAAAAAACGAATAGGGGTTTAGTTCTAGCTTAGAAGAGAGAGAGAAAGAGATCCAAACTTCAAATTGGCTCTATCAAGTCCTATTTTATAAGGTGAATTTAATCAAGATTGTATGATGAATTTTCACTGTGGAGATGATCATATGATTTTTCTCCCCACTCAATTAATAAATTACATTCGATTTCCTAATGTTGAACCATCCATGCAGTCGTGGACTAAATCCTACTTAGATGAGTTAATGATGGTTTTGTTTGTTTGTTTTTTCTGCTGCTAAAATATCTAAAATTTTGTTTAGGATTTTTAAATTGATATTCATAAGTAAGGTTGGTCTGTAGTTTCCTTTTTTGTATGCTATCTTGCCAGATTTTGGCATCAATGTTACGCTTATCACATAAAAATAATTTTGGAGCTTTTCTTCTTTTTCTAGGCTGAGGATCCGCTTAAATAGTACAGGAAGTATTTGTTCTTAGGACGAATTCTTCTGTGAAACCATTTGGGTTTGGGAATTTTTGTAACTCTTTGACAACTTTCTGTATTTATCCTATGGAATTGGACTCTAGACTGTCTATAATGTTTCAGCATTAGTCTTATTAAATTAGATTTTCCTCAAAAATGGTCTAGTTCATCCAGGCTTCTTAATTCATTTGAATAGAGCTGAAACAAAGTAGTTTATTTGGTGGGGAAGGTTATTTCCTCTATTTCTATCTCCCCTTCTTTCTTAACTTTTGTATTTGTTCTCCCTCCCTTTTTTTCTGAATTAGAACAGATAGAAGTTGATCTGTTCTATCAGTTTTGCAAAGAATCCACTATTTATTCATTCTGCTATTGTGTTTTCTAATTCAATAATTACTGATTTTAACTATATTAATTGCTACCCTGTATTTTATCTAATTTTATTATGCTTGTTTTCCTGGCACGTTAAGGCTTAATTCATTTATTTTCATTGTTCTGTTTATTGATACAGTATTTAAGGTTATGAGCTATTTTTCTGCTTTAGCTGTACACATATCCCATAAGTTGTAAAGTGTTGAGTTTTCATATTCCTCTTCTGGAAAGTTTATAATTTTGCATGTTTCTTTCACCTACAAGTAGCTTTAAGAGAGTTTTTAATAGCCAGCTTGTAGAGGACTTTTGTGTTCTGGTTATGTAATTAAGTTTGGTTTTATTGCACAGTGATCAGAAAACATTATCTGTACTATATCCAATGTATGAAATTTATTGAGGTTTGCTTTTGTGACCTAATATCCATTCAGTTTATGTGACTGTCTTGCCCTTTTCACAGTAGGCTGTATTTCTAATTTCTAGGACACAAAACTGCATACACACACACACACACATTAAATTTATATATATCATTGAAATGATGTATATATAAATTAGATTTATCTAACTGATTATCTTATTTAGACATAAGATTCTCTATCTTTTCTCTTTCTCTTTTCCCGTAAACTTGTTTTGCCATAGACTGACAAAGGTAATTTAAAGTTTCCTTCCACAATATGTTTTTTCTTCTTATAGCTCCTGATATTTTACTATTTGTTGAATGGAAGGTAACAACCATTACATACACATTGTTAATTTTACCCTATAACATTATAAAGTATTCTTACTTAACAGTTTTTGGCCTGATTTCCATTCTAGCTGATACCCATATTGTTTATTTGTTTATTTGTTTGCATTTACTTGGTACATCTTTGGCGGCCACCATTTTATTTTCAACCTTTTTGAATCATTTGGTTCAGATGTGCTTTTTGTATGCAACATGGACTTGTGGTTTGCTTTATGATTCAGCCTGAGTCTTTTTCTTTTTTTTTTTAATGTTTATTTTGAGAGAGAGAGACAAAAAGTGCAAGCAAGGGAGGGGCAGAGAGAAAAGGAGAGAATCCCAAGCAGGTTCCATGCTGTCAATGTGGAGCCTGACATGGGGCTCAATCCCACAAACTGTGAGATCACAACTTGAGCCGAAATCAAGAATTGGACACTTAAGGGGCGCCTGGGTGGCGCAGTCGGTTAAGCCTCCGACTTCAGCCAGGTCACGATCTCGCGGTCCGTGAGTTCCAGCCCCACGTCTGGCTCTGGGCTGATGGCTCAGAGCCTGGAGCCTGTTTCCGATTCTGTGTCTCCCTCTCTCTCTGCCCCTCCCCCGTTCATGCTCTGTCTCTCTCTGTCCCAAAAATAAATAAAAAACGTTGAAAAAAAAAAATAAAGAATTGGACACTTAACCGACTGAGCCACCCAAGCGCCCCAGCCTGAGTCTTTTTCAATTAATAGAGAGGTTAAGATATTTACATTTATTTATATATTATATATTTGCTTTAATTCTATCATAATATTTTTTATGGCTTTTTATCTTATATTTACAATATTTTAATCATTCACTAGATGGTTTGCTTTCCTTTCTCTTCATGTTTGTGAAATTCTGATACTTAAAAAGATTTCTTTTTTGTATTGGTACATGCTTTATAATTAAAACTTTATATAAAACTCTTACTATATTAGTTCCCTTGTATGATTTAATGATGCAATTTCCTCTTCCTATCCCCTCTCCTCCCTCTTCTCTACCATCCAGTTTTAGCCAATAATAAATCCTTCCTTAATGTTGACTTTACACTGTTGAAGATACTTACTCTTTTTCTTTTTCTTTGTCAGCTTGTAGATACTCTTGTCCCACTTCCAAGGAGATGTCAAGTTGTTCTAATTAGGAAAATGTTCTAATTTAGGATTCTCAATTTCAGAAAGCTGTATCAATTAATCCCACCTCAGTTTAGTTATCAATTAAGGCATGTGGTTGTGCATGTTAATGCAAACAAAAGACAGTTTCAAGTCTAATGATCCCATAAAGTGACATCTTGAACTCTTCACCTGTAACTTAGTAAGAATTTAGGGAACATCTGTTGAACCCATCAATGGTTGGGCAAATCCTATAAGATAAGCAAGGCTTCTTACTTTTCTGTGATATTATGGATTCCTTAGCCTAATTTTCCTTGTCAGATTTCTCTGTTAGCTTTCAGTGAGTCCCTCTCTCTGTGACCCTATTTGAGTTGCATTTTGTATATTCTTAGGAACTTTGTTCTTGGTATGGTTTTGAAGGGTAGCAGAATATGCTACTCCAAAATATGCCACTTTGGCATAAGGATTATTTTGAGCTGAAGGCAATTTTAAGAAAAAGTAGATACAAGAAAAACTCTGTGCCTTCCCCCTATTTACCTAAAAACAAGATATACATTTATAAAGTTGTTCCCCCTCCCCTCCCTACCTCCTTCTGGATGAAACTGTAGACACTTAGCCCAGAGACTTCACCAGCAGAATTACATAACAAACCTTACTAGCCCTTATCTTCCATTAGTTTCCCCTCATAGTTTGCCACCCCTAGAAGTTCAAAGGACTTTTTTTTTTATCTTGCCACTTCTCTACAAATTATTTTTCCTTTGTTAAGATACTGCTTAAGCCCAAGTTGTAACCACCCTTTGGAGTTACTCATCACTGAGTACTCCCTTAGGAATGCAGGATGCATGTGTTAACATACTTCTGTTTGTTTTTCTCTTGTTAGTCTGTCTTTTGTCATTCCAATTTTTAGGGCCCATCAAGGAATCTAAGGTAGATAGAGAGAATTTTGTTCTTCCCCTACAGTTTCCAATAACCCACCACAGATCAAGGGGGGAGCATCTCGAAGCATAAGAAAATGAGACCTTTGTTTACCAGAAGTATCTTATGCTAAAAGTGCAAAGATAACCATCATGTGGGAGATTCAGATATGTTAATCACTCACTCCCCCTCCCCTGTGAGATCTAACTGGTGAGAAAGTACAAGGAGCCAAAAAAGCGTCACAATACCATTACACCTTTATTAATAGCAAAGCTGATTAGGGAAATATGTCAGGACTCAAACTTCCCTCCCAAAACCTGGAATCTAACTTCACCCAGCAAAGAACAGGAGGAGGAGGACTTGAAAATGAAATAGCACAGATCTGGCTTGTTCTTGTCAAGACTTTGTCTTAATTCAGTACAAACAGGTCAGTGATCAAGACAATCTGGGTACAGCTCCATCAATGACCAACTTGTCTCTTTTCCGGTCTTATCTGTCAGATTAATCTGTCTTCCTCTCATAGAGTACAGCAAGCAAGAGAGCAAAAATGGGGTGGAAAGTGCTAAGTTCTTAACTGTTCTCTCCTGGCAAGTGGAACCAACTCTGTTCTTTGGTAAAGATTGCTGATTGCCTACCCAATAGCCATCTCCTCCTTGAAAGTAACAAAATCCTGATTTTTTTTCCAAGATGGTAATGTTCTGAAGCTAAATACCAAGTTGCCCCATCTCCCTTGTAAGTAGGCATGGCCAGTAAGATGTCAGTGGAAGTCACTCATTAGATAGGTAAAGCACCCTCTTCCTTTCTTTGTCCTGTGTCTTCTTGCTGCTTGGAATGTGGACACGGGAGCTCTAGCAGCCATATGGAACCCATGATGCATCCGCGAGAATGTAGCCACGACTAAGACATAAGAAGGAAGAGAGAGAGTCTGAGTCCTTGATGACTCACACTGCCATATCAGCCTTGGACTGCCTACTTCTAGATGCCTTTTATGTTAGAGAAAAACAAACCCTCATAAGTTTAAGCTACTGCAGTCAGACACATGTCATTAGCAGCTGAGGCAATTAGTAAATGATTTATTTCATTTATGGAAGTGTGAAGGAAGGGAGGGTGATAGGTTTCTCTATCTAACACATGGGATGAGGGCCAGCAATGAGCCATAATCACAGTTATCTTCCCATATGCTCCACAGAATACAGAGAAACACCTGTCCCGGCCCTCCAAACTCTACCCAGAGTTCTTCTTGGACTCTCACTCCTGACACTTGATGTCTATCACTTATCTCAGTACCCCCCACCTATTTAGAATGTAGGAGAATGTGCAGATATCAAGAACAGTTTATTCTTTCTTATACTCCAAAAGTATTTTACCACCTAATCATTACATAATTCTATTTGGACATCAATGTTGATAATAGTTTTATATTTTTAACTTAAAACTGATTATAGATTATAATCATAGACCAAGACCAGAGTTATGGACTTAAGAGTCACCGTAAAAATGCATGGTTGTTGAAGCCAGAGGAGATGGAGAGATGCCTGAGGAAGATCCAAGAAGAGAAGTGAACTCAGGTCTGAACCCAGAGGAATCCCAGCTTTAACAATGCTTCCTAAAGGGGAAAACTTCCTTTCCTGAAAATGAAAATGTCATGATAAGATCAGGTGACAGGGTTTTGGTATTGTGGCAGAGGGATTCACCTGAGGACACTGGACACAGAGTATCAAATTAGGTCTCTCCGTTACTGTAAAGCAAAAGCCCCAAACCTATTCCTGTCTGTTGACCACTGAGAACCTACAATTCCTCAACAGCGACCTTAAAAGGACAGGAAAGATGACTTATCCTTGGTTTCGGAGAGGAGTGAAGGTCTTTGGAATTTACAAAATGTTGTCTTTCCTGTAGGAGCAATAAATGTGTCTTATCTGACTATTGTAAGAACCAGGAAAGTACCTCTGAGTTTTGTCATTTCAGATCTTTAACGGGACTGCTTTCCAAAAGATCCAAGCCAGTATCTCCATAAGTCAAACTTATGTTTTCACCTCTGCTCACCCCAGTGCCATATGTAATGAGTGTAAGGAAGGATATTTTGTGGAATTAATGCATTTATTTCATAAGTATTCCTTTTCATTCATTCATTCACTCATATCCTTATGGTTCTGATTTATTCCTTGTTCCTACTCATTTATACCAATGGTACTTTTTCTTTGTATCATAGCATACTTGCTCTTATCTCTCCCTATTCTCTACTCTTTCCTAATATCCCCAAGATCCCCACATATCCAGACACAGACAGTCCTCCAGAGGGTAGAAGTCAGCTAGGCCCAAAGGACCAACAAGCAGTTGTTCAGTATGGCATTAATACAATTCCAATGAGTTTAATGTAGGTAAGGTACCTTAAAAGTGCCCAAACATATAGTATATACTCAGTAAATGTTAAGTATGATTATCATAATCTAGGTATAATCCAAATATTTAACAGATTTTTCTACCTTCTTTTGAGATCTCCTCACGTTAGCATATTTGGAGAAAATAAGGTTTGTCTTCTGTCTCCTCCTTAGTCAGTTCCATGCTGCAGGTCCTTCCCCATTCTGTTCTCAACTCCATCACAGTCTGGCATGCTTCTGGCCAAAGCCTGGAACACTTGAACTACCTTTCTTCGCAGTATGATGCTGCTGCTTCCACATGAGTGTCAGCAGAGAAGTAAATGTCAAGAAGGACTAACTTCTTACTGCCTTGTTTCTCATACCAATACAAACTGAGCAACTATCCAATTTTATGGACGAGGTAAAGAAATACAGGCAAAGAAAAATACATCAACTCAGTACTTTATATTACTCTCTCCATATCCAAAAAAAAGTACCAAATACTCTTCACAGAGAGTCTTCTCAAGGGTACCCCAAGTTCTAGCCTCTACTCAGCCCCATTCTTCTAGCCACACTGAGTCTCCATCTGCCCATCTTTGCACATGGGTTGGTCTGGTCCTGGGTTCACCTTCCTGCCTACACTCAAGGAAGTTTATAAGGGTATATTCCTTGAAATCTGAACTATTCAATATAGCATAGCAGAATCTTCAGCAGAGCAGTACAAAGTGGACTTTGGCACTCAAAATCTGGATCCATTTCAAGATTCCCTGCAAGCAGAAAGTGTAATATGACTCCTCTTTCTTCCTGATTCTCTAATAGTTAACTGTAACACACACACATACATATATTAATACATACATATTCTTAGAGACAGTAAAATCTAAATCGACTTTAAAGAATAAAAGAATTTTCCTAAATGCCCCATAACGTACACAGTATCTTCAGGGAAGTATAGAGGAGAGGTAGCAGTTAACAATCATATAAATCTGTGAAATTTCTTCTTTGTTCTTGCTTTCAGCCTTAGCATACAGAGCCCAAGAAATTGGCCCAATTACAAAACCGCCTACACCATGGTTACCATTCCAAGCCCTAAGTGTTCTGAAACTTGGAAATGAAAGATTTTAGTTTTGATTTATCTTTACATTTCAAACCATGTAAAGAACTCTTGTGCAAGGGCTTCTCTTGTGTGTACAAGTACGTACATTAAAGAGATGATTTATGATCTCCCTGGGCAAGCAACTTCTCAATGAGCTGGGAGACTATCTTACTTATGGCTCCAAGGTATCTACATTGGTCTTTGGTAAAGCTGCTCCCATACCTGAAGAAAACATAAGTTCACTGTCCTGGACCTTCATACCATCACCTGCTCCATCCCCCAGCCAGAAATGTTGTTTGGAAAATCCATTTAGCCTACCAAGAAAAGAATGGAAGGCATGGGGCCACATCTTATTCATCTATCTCTTGGGCCCCGTATAGAGTCTAGTAAACAGTAGACACTTAATAGATGCTAAATTGCATGCAATGAACCAATTTAAATCTTACAAAATAGCATAATCTTCAAGAAGTGTATAAGCAAGAGACTTGTGGTTAACTGGAAAGAAGACCTAGTTGAGAAAAAAGATGAAAAGTTCTGCACCTGTAAATAAAAAGATACTTAAGTATGATGCTTACCAGTAATTAATTTATACAAACAGAACCATCAGGAGAGCACTGTTCTCAGGGTTTTACCCAGAGCAAGTTTCACATCCTTATTCCTCAAACTGTAGATCAAAGGATTAAGCATGGGAACCACATTGGTGTAAAAGACTGAGGCAAATTTACTCTGGTCCATAGATGCAGGAAAAGAGCTTGTTAAATAGGTGAATGCCCCTGACCCAAAAAACAAAGCAACAGCAATTATGTGGGAGCCACATGTGCTGATGGCTTTGGATCTACCCTCAGCAGAAGGAATATGGAGGATATTAGAGAGAATCAAGGCATAAGAAATGAAAATGCTAATACTGGATATTGTGATGACCACTCCCACAACAATAAAAAACACTAGCTCATTGACATGGGTGCTGGTGCAGGAGAGCTGCAGGAGAGGAAGAACTTCACACAGATAATGGTGGATGATGTTGGAATTACAGAAAGTCAGTCTCCATATGCTCCCAGTGTGGGCCATGGCTCCAGCAAACCCTATCACATATGAACCAAACATGAGCAGAGAACAGACCTGAGGGGACATGGTGACCGTGTACAGCAGAGGCTTGCAGATAGCCACATAGCGATCATAGGCCATTGATACCAACACATAGCACTCAGAATTGACAAAGAAACAGAAGAAAAAAAGTTGAGTCACGCATCCCACGTAAGAGATGACATTTTCTGACAGAAAATCATTCAGCATTTTGGGGGTAAATACAGAGGAATAACAGAGATCTATAAAAGACAAGTTGAAGAGAAAAAAGTACATGGGAGTGTGAAGGCTAGAATTTAGCCCAATTAAGGTAATCAAGCCCAAGTTGCCCACCACAGTAAACACATAGATCCCTAAGAACAGGATGAAGAGGGGAAGCTGGAGCTCTGGTTGTTCTGATAATCCCACTAGGATAAACTCAGTCACTGAGGAGCTGTTTCTCAGAGTCATTCTCTTCCAGGGAGCTGTCTGTGGAAACAATAAAACACATAGATTGATAATAGATATAAGCATAGCTGATGGAAGAAGGCTCTAGAAGATGAGCCAGTGCATGGGTGTCCTTCCTATTTACTTTACTTTCTTCTCTCATCCATGCACCGCCCCCCGCCCCCCACCCCCAGCCAAGCCACTGACAACATGCCTGTGACTATATCTGAGCTCCTCTGGGCTAGAGTGTGTTCTTGGGCACAAGAATTCTGTCCCTTCTTGAGAGATGAGGAGACAGAATTCCTGCATTTGCTGCCCAAGGACTAACAGAAGGACATCACAAGAGCCAGGAGTACAACCTGAGCCTACTGCCTCAGGCTCTGAGAGACAGGAGCTCTCATGTGACTCACTGTCTCCACCCATTCTCTGCCTCCCTCCCCTATAGAGAAAGCCAATAGTGTCCCCTACTGTCTCTGCACACCCTATTCTCTTCCTCTAAGCCCTCCACTCCATCTCACATCAAAGTCAGTGTTGAGAGCAGAGAAGAGACCAATATACCCTAGACCTCTTGGATGTGGGTTTAAAAGAAAACTATAAGGAAACATGGGATTCAGACATTCACCTTCCTTCTCCCTGGCCTCACTCAGTGCTGGGCTTTATGCAGCCTTTTTTCCATTAGCCCAAAGGAGAAAATGATGTTCATGCATAAAGGAGGCAGCCTCAAGCGTACTCTTCTTATTCCCTTAGTGTTGAGAATCAGACCTTTTACAGACCCCAGTCACCAAGGTGCTCTGGGAATAGACTAAGATTTCTGTTTGTGGATTTTCCCAGATGGTCTACATCAACTTCAGGAGCAAAAAAAAAATAGCAACTCTCATTTTTACCAGAACCCCAGCTGGCATATCACAGAGAAGTTTATGCTACTTGATGATCTCAGGGGCCTGCTTACAGACAATTTCCCTGGGAATTTCTCAGAGACTTGTCTATGAGGAAGGACTTGCACTGTCTTTGTTGACAACCTGGATAATGCTGCTTACCTGGCATCTTGGGACTCAATTGTTTTACTCAAATTTCCCCATTACCCCAGGGATTTCATACCATTCATGCTGAATGTGGGGGCTCATTTTTCCTCTCCTTCATTAAGTCTTGGTACTTAAGGTTGACTTTAAAGAAAAATGGCCTTGGGACACCTGGGTGGCTCGGTCAGTTTAGCATCTGACTTCAGCTCAGGTCATGATCTCACGGTTTGTGAGTTTGAGCCCCACATTAGGCTCTGTGCTGACAGCTCAGAGCCTGGAGACTGTTTCAGATTCTGTGTCTCCCTCTTTCTCTCTGCCCCTCCCCCACTCACACTCTGTCTCTTCCTCTCTCTCTCTCTCTCTCAAAAATAAACAGTAAAATAAATAAATAAATAAATAAATAAATAAATAAATAAATAAAGGAAAATGACCTCAAACTTATTTTAGCCACCATTTCCAGATCTTCAGCAGGAGTTTTGCTAATAGGACCAAACATTTTTAGATCAGAATTGTAGATGCTACAGAGAGCACCTCAGACAAAATGTTTCTAAGAGCCTGAGCTGTTCAGAACAGTGGAGACACCACACCACCACCACCACAAACACCACCTACCCTCAGCTCTATTAAGGGCCACAGGCAGGCCTTTGCTATATATAAGGAGATTAAAATATACCAACACATATGCAAGGAAGCACACACACACCTGCATAAAGTTACTCTATAGATGTGTGAAGGCTGAGATGTTACAGGAGATGTACCTGTTTTAGTCCTGTCATTCTCCAGATGACAAAGCTGCTTTCCATATGATCTGCTACATGAATATTCTAAGAAACATTCAAAGGCATGTAAGCAACTGCATTTGTAAGTTAACTGAGGCTGCCTAAAATAATCCCAGTTTTCCTGGAATAGTTCTGATTTACATCTATTATCCCTGTGTAATTATTAATAGCATACTCTCTCACTCTCAGAAGTGTCTGGATTTCGAGAGGAAATTATATGGTCACCCTACTAAAAAGAGCATAAGCAGCTGTTCAGGTCCTCTGGCCCCTACTGTCTCTTAGACCCATTGACCTCCATCCCCATTCTGGCTAAGGAAGTATCTGTCTTTCACCCTTCTTGCCCTGAAAGTTCTCCTTAACTGAACTTACTCCTTCTGACCAACCAATACTGTATCTCAATAGATTCAGGTTCAAAAATAGGAAGAACACTTGCTGCAAGTTGTTTCTGATTTATACCTAACCAAAATCTCCAAAGCAGAGAAATACAAACCTAAACTACCTGCCTAAAATAGGTGGAAGGGAAATAAGAGGGAAAAGAATCACACTGGTTGAAGGAATAAACATTAGTATAATTTTACCTTGTAACCATTGGTACAATGGAACAACATTGTTGAATATCATGGCATATAGTACAATAAATTGATTAGTAATATTTAACAAATTTGGACATAGACATACATTTTGACCCATCAATTCAACTGCTAGGTCCATACCCCATAAAAATAAGTATACATGTTTACCTAAAGACATGTCAAGAATTTTCATAACACCATTGTACATAATAATCAAGAACTGAAAACAACCCATATGTCAATCAACTGTTGACTGGGTAATAAATTGGTATTAATAAAATAGAATTCCATATAGCCATGAAGGCTAGTAGCATAGATAAAAGTCACAAACCTATTATGAAACAGAAGAAGCCAAGCACAAAAGAGTGCATACTTTATGATTTCATGTATATGAATTTCAAAACTAAGAAAATCACTCTGTGGTGTTAGAAGTCAGATAGCAGTTATTCATGCTTGGTCTCCAGCCTAGTGACTGGAGAGGGATATATATATGAAGGATGTCTCAGGGTTGCTGACAGTGTTCTGTTTTTCATAGGGATACTGGTTACACAGATGTGTTCAGTTGGTAAAAGTTCATCAAGCTGTATCCTTGCTACGCTTGAAATTAAACGTTGACTTAAAACATAAATGGAGAACAAAAACAAATTAATATTTTAGCAAATCATCCTGCCAAGCTACTTTAACACTAAATTTACTAAGCACCTTTGATCCATAATTCCCACTTGTAAAATGGGAATTTACTGACCTAACAACTCAGTATGGTGGCACATGCAAAAGGACCATCATTTTATATTTTTTATCCATCTTGTATCTCTTAAGATAAAACTCCCTTTATTTCTTATATAAAGGGAGGGATTCAAGAGGTAAAAGAATTGATGCATATGGTGCAACTACAGAGTACCTGACATTATGCTGGATGTTTTCTAATGTAACATAATATTTACAACAACTGTACAGTATACATGTATATGGAAGATGTTTTTGTTTTTTCCAAAGATGGCCATGCCAGTGCGCCTGCGCGCGCGCGCACGCCGCGCACACACACACACACACACACACACACACACACACCCCTTGCATCCCACATGTTCTTGGTACAATAGGACTGACATTCTTCAAATAAAGAGATGGGATTTATGTTCCCTACACTTGCATCTAGGCAAGGACTTAGGATTTTTCCAAAAGAGCATGGCAGAAGCAATGCTACGTGGCTTCCAAGATTCAGTCCTAACAGGGTACAGCTTTTACCTCTCTCTCTGTCTCTCTCCCCCTCCTTCCCTCCCTCCCTCCTTCCCTCCTTCCCTCCCTCTCTTTCCACTCCTGTTTCTCTTTTGGCATCTTCTAGACTTCAGGACAGTCATATTGGAACCCTCTGGCCTTTCCTCAAGACATAGCACAGGACAGCAAGTTCATGGCCATTTATCCAATATTAAGGGCACAGAAGCCCTCTAGGACCTGCATGTTAGTTGGTAGACATCAGGGGGAAATACTCAAGGGAAGTGGCCAGAGGAATCTTTAGTACAAGTTTGAACTACTTGATCCAATTCCCCCTTACTACTCAGGAAATCTCTTTTCAGTTCTGTAGTTAGATGTTTTTAGGCTTATTTTTTATGAAGAAAATAGTTATTTGCTTTTAGTACACATAATTTCATATCCACTACATTTCTCTCTCTTGAATAACAGTTTGACAGATGTATGGCAGTGGCCCAGCAATGGAAGAATGGGCATGATCTCTGTTTATTAGAGTAGAATCAACTTACTCATTGATTCATCATCCAATAACTATTTATTAAGGCCAGCTATTTCCAGCACTCTTGCAAATTTTATACTCAGAAAATTCTTCCCTGATAGAACAAAACTAAGAATTCTGAGTAAAATATAAAAATCCTCTATCTGTTAATGTTTGATGTGGCAGGAACTAAGTGAATTCCTGTGAGAGCAAAAGAGAAAAGATCTGTGTCCAAGGGGCACACAAGCACTGGACCTGGAGTTTGCCCTTGGGGAACTAGTAGATTTCCTATGGCCCAAAGTTGGGTGTTAATTGAGTTGCCTATGCAGGACCCAAGAGATAAATCCTGGGATAAATCCTTTTATGACTGAATCCTGGAAGCCTGAGAGTTTGGAACCATTATTGACTCATAATACTGGGTCCCCAAAAAGAAACATCTTCCATGGCTAAATTAGATGAATTAAAAAAGGCCCGCATAGGAAGAAGGCAAAGATGTGTGTCTGACTTGGCCTCAGCTCTAGGGAAGAGAAAGAGATAAAATATCCTCTGAGAACTTCTAGCAGCCTCTGTGTTTCAGGCAAATAAATGGATGGATGGATGGATGGATAGATAGATAGATAAATAAATAAATAAATAAATAAATAAATAAATAAACAAACAAATACATAAATAAATAAATAAATTTTAAAAATCATATTACATATATAACAAAAAAAATCATCTCTGGAAAATACAAGTTAGCTCCAGATATCAAAGAATTTCCCCAGATAACTATCCAGGGATCATGAGCTCTTAATGAAAAGCACTAAACAAACACAAAATAAGCCACCAGAAATGAGAATCATCATTAAATGAGAAACCACAAGCTATAGAACCAGACCTGCAAAATCATTAGGCTTATCAGGGACAGAATACAAAATAATTTATTTAACGTGTTCAAAGGGGGGGGGGGAGCAAATTGGAAGTGTAACGAAGGCCCCATAAAAATTGACAAGGTAAGTTTTTAAAATAATCAAATAGAGCTTGTAGAAATGAAAACCTGGTAGTTGAAATGAGGAACTGTATAAATATGTTATACAGCCTCTTAAACACAGGTGAAGAGATAATGGGTAAATTGGAGGGTAGATCTAAAGAAATTATCCAAAGTTGGCATCAGCCTGGGGGATGGGGGGGAAAGACTATGAGTTAGAAATGTAACTTAAGAAATGTAAAAATAGTGAAGGTCCAATAGACAGAGAGCATTTGCTACATTCTTGGGCCTGTGTTTTGCTCTGAGAATAAAGAGCAACCATCAAAACGGACACAACCCTGCCCTTTAAATATATAATCTAGATATATACCTAGATACCTAGAATAAACAGATGCTTATACATAACTAGGTAGAAATATTGACTGTGCAGCATTGGTACTCCTTCCATGTTTGGGAATCTGCCCTTGTGTGACCCTTGGTTGAAGCCAAACTCAGCCTCCTTCTGTGAAACTTCCCCAAAGAACAAAAGACTGAGCTCAGCCAGTCAGATGTTCCCATGCAGGACTCTGAGTCTGGAATAAGTGACACAAGAAAGAGGAACAATTTATATTTCATTTTGTCAAAGACAAAGACAGAAAAACTACCAATTGATAACAAGTATTAGGTATTGGTGATACCCAGTGCAGCCTAACCAGATGGTTCTGCAGTACAGCTTGGCTGTGGTTCCACCACCTGGCTTCCCCTACATCCTGACTAGCTTCAGAAGCTGGTTCCCCAGCCTTCTCTAAGAGTCTGTTAATTACCCCCAATTTCTTGCCAATTAACTCCCTCTTTTGCCAAAGCTAACCAGAATAACTGCTGCTGTTTGCAGTCAACAACTCTGGCTTGTATAATAAGGACTGGAGATTCATGGGGCTGTACACGGGGAGTGGAGACAGAGAAAGCATTCAGGCTGTGGGACAAATTTATCCCTGGGATGAAGGCGGACACATCTGCAAAAATCACCTTAGAGGGATGTAACAAACTCTCCCTCAAAGTTTTGCTCTGTTTTGAATGATTTTTCCCCTTTCATGGAAATGTTTGGATGTGGTTTGGAGGATAAATGAACAAGTATTTCCGATTCCACAGATTATTCTTCATACTCCTACGCAAAGTTTTTAAAACTTTCAATTCTTTGATGACTCTTTTTTAATGCAATACAGGCCTTAGCAAAAATAATAATAATAATAATAATAATAATAATAATAATAATAATGATAAAGAGGATTATATTTAACATCTAAGGCAGCTTATGGCACAATAACTATTTTTATTAATGATTAAATAACTAGTGTTTGTTTAAATTGGGCAATGTCATGATAGGGTTCTGTTTTTTGTGGACTCTATCTTCACTGTATTGCCTTTGATATTTTGTATAAAATCAATACATGGAATAGCTTTTTGTACACTTTTTAAAACTTGGGAAATCATTTTCCTCCAAAAAATCATTATAGAGTATTCTAGAAAGTATATCTTTGATTTTTTGTAACAGGTTATTTTGTACAAATCAAAACCACAATGAGATACAACCTGGCACCAGTCAGAATGGCTAAAATTACCAACTCAGGCAACAACAGATGTTGGCAAGGATGTGGAGAAAGGGGAACACTTTTGCACTGCTGATGGAAATGCAAACTGGTATAGCCACTCTGGAAAACAGTATTGAGGGTCCTCAAAAAATTTTGAAAAAAAATAGAACTCCCCAACAGGTTATTTTGTGCTAGATCTTTATTCAGAAATAGTCTCCAATTATTACATTGTTACTATGGAAATATGCAATCTATTTTGTGATATGGTTTTAGAAATGCATTGCTATTAGGCTTGAATATAAGTAGAAGGTTACCAGCAGAGAAAATCAGGAGGACATTCTGAGCAAAGGGAGTCACAAAAGGAAATTAAAAGGCCATTAGAGGGGAAAAAGCAGTGTAAATTTGGGGAATGGCAAATGATAGTGAGACTTGAATTATTGTATACATGGCAGGGAGGGGTAGGAAATAGTTGAGAAGGGTTAGGGGTAATAATAATAAATCATATCTCTCTTCCATTTCTGAAATTAGACACAGATGTCAGACCAAAAAACAATTTCCAGTTTTATTGCTGGTAAAGTTGATTGAAAGACCCCTGGATGTACAGTAGGACTTTATAATTCCTTCATGGCCCATCACAGACTAAATTAATGAATATAGGTCTAAACCAAGCTGGTCAACAGTTGGTATTCTCCAATAAAGAAGAAGGGTTACAAATGAAAGAGATGATTGGGGATCTTGAGAATGTGCCTGTCCTAATCAGAAATGGGGCAAGGGGCCATAAGAAGGTGGCTAGGCCATACTGAGCCACATAAGTTCATTCTCCCAATTTCTCATGAGTCCTATAAATTGTTCCTTTCCTTTGGATTAGAGTGGGTAGGATAAGGGGGAAGAGAAAGGGTTGCTTCTTTAACTACCTGCCTGGGATGTAGAGTCTTCTTTACCAGGGAAAGAGAAATGTGAAGCATAAATAAGGCTAGAATCTCTAGACTTGCCTTTGACTTTTGGTAAAAGATAGGAAGGATGGAGACCAGGAAAACTGAACTAATGTAGTGGGAGGAATATGCAGAATTGACACTAAGAATAAATCAAAGACAAAGCTACTCTTAGAATTTAGAGAAGGAATTTGAGATCATCAGATGAACATATCACAGTTAAAAAAAAAAAACTCTTTGGAAAAAAGAAAACAATGTCTTTCTGTGCAGAAAATAGCAACATTTTGCATCATTCCACTGATCTTTTAGCTTTAAATGCAATGAATATAGTCATTGAAAATCATGATTTTGAAAAATATTTAATCACATGGAAAGCTGTTTACAGTGTGTTACAGAATGAAAAGTAAAGTTACAAAATTGTACTTAATATGATCACATTTGTGTCTATATATATATATATATATATATATATACACACACATAGTTTTTGCAAAAAAAGCTATACTATAGTATAGTGTGTGTGTGTGTGTGTGTGTGTGTGTGTGTGTATAGTTTTTGCAAAATGGTCTAAGTCACCATAACTACCCACACAGAAAAATATTCTGAAAAAATATACACCAAAATCCTAAGAGTAGTTATCTCTAGGTAGTAGGATCATGGATTTTTTTTTATCTTTTGCTTATCTCTACTTTTATATATTCCCATAATACTTGAGCATTACTTTTGAAAATATAAGAAAAAATATTTTTAAAAATTATATTAAAAACAAAACACTAATTTAGTATTTTAAGGTCTCACTAAGGATTCGTTCAACATTTATTTAGCACTTTCTATATCTGCCAGGCATTACATTCTCTGCATGTGTTAGATCACCGGGTTGAGGTTTGAAATACAACCTCAAATAAACATTTTCTACATGTATTACTGCCCAGTCCCTATTACAGTAGTTCAGCAGGTCCCACATAAGTTTATATTACTGACCCTACTAGTTTAGTGCATTAAATGAAGAGAAAAATCTTTACGGTCTTCCTCTTGACATACCTTTTAGGCACATTGTTTCCAAATGAGAGTGAATATATAAACTTTCTCAGCTCAAAGGCAGCAGGAACTTGGACATTGCACAAAATGAATATATGTGCATCACATGTGCTATTTCTTAGGCACACAGATTGAGCCTCTGGAAGGCAGCAAGTGTAAGAGTATAGGCTCTAGAATGAGACAGTCTAAATTCAATTCTTTACTCCACCACCTACTATCTGTACAATCTTAAGCTCCTTAACTTGTAGAGAAGATTACGCGAGAACTTGTATGTACAGTCCAAAGGGCATAAAGTTTCCAAAATGTCATATTGGGGTTTGAAAAACATGAGTCCCTTGAATGTGGAACTCTTGTCCACCTTCATTCTCAAGTCATGGAAGTCTGGAAAGTTAGGATAAAAGTAGGGGGTGCGTAGTCACTGCAAGCAAGATACAATATGAAGGAAGGAAGCAAATGGGACTAGGAGTCCTAGCTTTAAGGAAGCTAGACTGAATGGTATCAAAACCAAATTGTGTGGACAAGAGTCTTAGGACTTTTTTCCCTCCCACTCCAGGCCTATTTCTTCCTTTCATGTGGTCTCACCAATCACTGATGGGAACCTAAAGAGATTGTCATGTGAGTTAGTAAAAAATGGTGAGAAGGGGACCACAGATGACACTCAGGAATCACTGACTTTGGGACATGGAGCAATGGCTTATTCACAGAGAAGCAGGTCTATCACTTGTACACAGACAGGTATCCTCAAGGAAAAAAACATATAAATGAATATTTTATAAACACGAATATTCTCCCATTAAATACCTACTTGCAGAATTACATTAAATACAGCTCATTCCACCTACCATTCATATTTTGGTTTTAAACACCATTTGTCTCTAAATAGAACCAGTGCTGGGGCAGGGAAGTTACAAAATAAGCCTGAAACATATTGTTTTTCTGTAAAGCAACAAAGTGCTCAAAATCTAATAGAGAGATATTAAAAGAACATAGGAACTTGCATGAAGAGGCTCCCACTGGACAAATCAGGGACAAATTGAGCATCAAAGTAAGCAATGACAATAATGAATCATAATCCATTACATAAAATTAGAAAGCATGAGTCCACAATAATATGAATGAATAACTAGATGAATGAGTGAATAGATAAATAAATACAGAAGGAAACGTTCTTCCTGACAAAGTACCAACTAGCAAATGAAGGACTGATGGAGTTAAAAAAATCTCTATTTTTCAACCATCAGAGTAGTATTGATTCAGGCAAGAATTATCAATGGATGCTAAAACTAGAGTGTGAAAAATTGAAAAGGAACAAGACATTTCATAGTCTCAAAATATCTTCCCACAACTTTGTTTTCATTATAAAGGGAAAAGTAGTAATTTTCCTCAATAAAACTACTAGGAAATTGCAAAGTTCCAAAAACTATATCATCAAATGTTCCCAGAAACAATCTGACAGGTTATAGAATATATTCATTTGTGACAGTAAAGAAAGGAAGATTTGCTCTGAGAAAACAGTATTGTGCCCTGCAAGGTCAACAAGGAAGAATCAGTCTATGGTCTTGGTGACCTTTTTCTAGTTTATCTTTGGGGGGCGCCTGGGTGGTTCAGTCAGTTAAGCATGGACCTAGGCTCAGGACATGATCTCATGTCAGCTGTGCTGACAGCTCAGAGCCTGGAGCCTGTGTTGGATTCTGTGTCTCCCTCTCTCTGCCCCTCCCCCCCCTCAAAAATAAACATTAAAAAGGAAAATAGCAATATACTAATTTTTCTTTTGAACACAATCTTGCTGGCTTAATCTGATATTCTGGGGAAAATGGGAGCTTCTTACATGAATAATTTTTTTTCATTGTATAAGTTTTTCTTCAGTGTGTTGTCTGTGGGATATGAGTGAAAATGGAGAGTACAGAATGAATACATAATTGTTGGTATTTTATAAAATTTCTTTCAGAGCCAGTGTTCAATTGATAGTGATTTAGAGTTTGCTTAAGGTAATCATTTTATATTGACAACACTATACTTGACCATAAAAAGGAGTGGAAAGTTGGGGCTTACAAATCTAAAATAGAGCCTGGTTCTGCTATAGCCACTAGGTGTGGGTTATTAATCAAAACGGACACCAGGAACTCCCCTCACACAAAACTTGCAGTCTAATTTGTAGTGGATATGTATACAGAAAAGTCAATCAGTGGCCCTACACTTTGACCAACACTTAATAGGTTAAGTACAGTATGCTCTGAGAACACAGAGAAGAGACATTGAAACCAGCAGAGAGGTGACAGAAAGCTATTCCAGAAAGTCATCTCACAATAGATCATCACAAAAGTAAAACTCCAGAGTATCTTCCCTTCCTTGGCTCACAAAAAGATTACTGAGTTATGATGAAGCCAAGGAAAAGCCATTTAAAAAATAAAGGGATGAAGTAGAGTAGAATTTGCTACCCCAAAATATTTATCTTTGGCATAAGGGTTATCTTGATCTGATTAATTTTAAGAAAACAAAGGCATAGAAGAAGCTCTGAAAACCAAGCAGAAGTAGCCCTTTTGTGAGGGAAATTAATATTTATAAGGGAAATCTCTATGTGTAACAGTGTCTCTCCCTCTGTACCAAGAAGAGGGGGATGACTAAATCTCTAGAAACTATTATCTAGCAGCAACTTAAATCTGCATAACAACCATGCCTTCATTTATTGTGCTTTATCTGATAACCTTTCATAACTGACGACCCTCCCCAACAGCATCCTCTTTTGTCTTTAGCTGGAAATGGTATTTAAGGTCGTGGCTTGGGACATTCTTCCTGAGTATCTCCCATGTATACAGGAGGTATACATGTTATTAAAGTTCTGTTTGTTTTTCTCCTGTTAATCAGTCTTTTATCACAGGGGAGTCAGCCAAGAATCTAGAAGGGTAGAGGGAAAATTATTTCCCTCCCCTATAGGGAGTATATAAGGAAAAAAAAAAGGCAGAAGAAAGCAGTCTCAATTCTGCTCCTTCTTTTCTTTCTTTTCTTTTCTTTTCTTTTCTTTTCTTTTCTTTTCTTTTCTTTTCTTTTTTTCTTTTCTTTTCCTTAGCCATTCAGACACCACAAGTAGTTTATGAAGTAGACAGGAATAAAAGGAGAAGACAGTAACACAACCCCAGCACTATCAAAATTAAAGGTAATTAGGGGCGCCTGGGTGGCGCAGTCGGTTAAGCGTCCGACTTCAGCCAGGTCACGATCTCACGGTCCGTGAGTTCGAGCCCCGCGTCAGGCTCTGGGCTGATGGCTCAGAGCCTGGAGCCTGTTTCCGATTCTGTGTCTCCCTCTCTCTCTCTGCCCCTCCCCCGTTCATGCTCTGTCTCTCTCTGTCCCAAAAATAAATAAACGTTGAAAAAAAAATTAAAGGTAATCAGTTTTTATGAGTGGCACCCTTACTAGTACAGAATCTGGCCAAGAGTAGACAGTCTGAGTTTGTTTATACTGCTAGTAAGAGTGTGAATTGAGATAAACTTTCAAGAAGGAGTTTTGAAATAATATTCAAAATCTCATGTCATTCAGTAATTCCCAATCTAAAATATGTATCCTCATTAGGGAAAACTCAAAGAGTCATTGAATAAGTATGCTAAGCATTATTGGTAATTTGGAAAAACAAAATAATATACAGTAGTAGAAAGCTGTTAATGAGATATACCCCCATATATTAGAATTTTGCAATCATAAAAATCAAGTTGGAAGAAAGAGAACAGAAAAACCAAATTCTGTGAGCTGTGTCTTGGGGCACATACTTACATAACCAGAGCTGACATTCCCTTGCTTTCACATTATGCTTTTCTCTCTGCCTCTTTTTGGGTACCCACAACCCTTCATATATTCCTTTTCTGCTTTTTTATTCATTTATTTATCTAATAACAGCCCCTTCTCCCCCTTTTCATTGGTAGTTACATTTTAAAGGAACTGCTCATAGACTTTGAAAACAAGGAAAAGATTGTGTGTATGTATGTGCAGGTGTAACTGAACTCAAGAGGCTTGCCACTTGGTGTGCACTGAATTGAACAAAACTCAAGAAAGGGCTGAAAGCAAAGAACTTTGTACTACTTGTCACAAGTAAGGAGAGAGGAAGATAGGTCTCAAAGCACTGTCTCCCTGTGGGGCTAGTACAGGAAGCTTTTATTCAGTATATTAGGGGCAGGTAGCTTGCATATACAATAAGGAACTTAATATAATCTCTATTACTTGGGCTCTTTGGTTCAACTGCACATGTCTGGCGTGTCAACATGCTAATGAATACATTGTATGTTTAAAATAGGGTGGAAAACTGCCCATAAGAGGAGATCTTAGTATTATAATGAGTTAAAGGTAACTTCAGGACAACTTGGGGGCTCCTGCACAGGTCCTCAGCTCCAGACCAGCTCAGAGTGGCCCAGGCAAGGGGCTACCAGGGGAAACACCTAGCCTGGCCTTTCTTTGTCAGGAACTGCTAGTTCTGCAAAACAAAGCATATTCCTTCCCTGCTTTTGTCCCTTCCCCCTCCTCCCTTCTGCTGATAGCTTTCAGCCCTCTGATCTGAGTAACTCCCTGTTGCATCTTGGCTAACACAGGCACTGTGCATAGAAAGACTCTCTTAAAACATACAACCAACAAGCAACAGTGACAGACCCTGGGGAGGATACAGAAGGACAAGAAAAGTAGAGTAAAGGGAGACTTCCTTTCACTGATCATTTTTTGGTAATAATTATAAATACCATGAATATGTACTGCCCAGTCAACATACAAATAAATACATATTGTAAATGGGATGTGGAAAGAATAGAGAAATGGAGAAAGAAATAATTAATTCTCTTAACAATCCTGTGGAAACTGTTTTAAAAAGGAAGAGACATCAGGGGCGCCTGGGTGGCTCACTCCGTTGAGCGACTGACTTTGGCTCAGGTCATGATTTTGCAGTTTGTGAGTTCGAGCCCCGTGTCGGGCTCTGTGCTGACAGCTCGGAGCCTGGAGCCTGCCTCGGATTCTGTGTCTCCCTCTTCTGCCCCTTCCCTGCTCATGCTCTGCCTCTGTCTCTCAAAAATGAATAAACGTTAAAAAAAATTTTTTTTAAAGAAAGAGACATCAATTAACTCGTGTGAGGTCACAGAACTGCTGAGTAAAAGCGAGGGTTCAGATTTTATTCTACCCCCCAACTCCTTAGTCTGCTTTTTCGGAGACTTTATGCTGTTCTTCTCATCTCCCCTGTCCCAGTCATTCCAATTCTGTGATGGTTCTCTGTTCCATGCCATCTAAACACAGTTCCCTGATTCCACCACAGTAATTCTTTTGAACTCACTCTTAGCGATCTGTACCTTCCCTAATGATACAATTCTATATCCATCCAGACTTCATTTTTACAAATAGAAGAGAATTTTCCTAAAAAGAATCTCATAAATCAAAAGTATTTTCAGAGCATTTCACGTATTGTTGCT
This sequence comes from Felis catus, assembly GCF_018350175.1. NCBI lineage: Eukaryota > Metazoa > Chordata > Mammalia > Carnivora > Felidae > Felis > Felis catus. Next base: position 21,446,866 of record NC_058377.1, read on the forward strand.
TCTCAAAGAGATATTTACTACTTACATTTTCCTTTTAAACCAAAAAGCAACTCTACCTCCCTTTACACAGTACCATTAGGCTGTGGATTTGCAAACCTAAACTGTATAATCCTTTCACCCTTTGCTGGAAGGTGTGTCAATCAGAGTCCCAGAGAAAACAGATGATCCCCTGAAACAAAGTAATTGAAAAGCATAACAAGGGCACTATTTGCATGGGTACAGGCAAAAGAGTGGTTGAGACAAACCCCAAAAGGATGGTAGAGGCTAGTAGAAGCAACACTACCACCCCTTTGAATGAAGAGACAAAAGAGGAAATAGGCATTCAGTGACTATAGCCCCCTGGAAGAAAGTCAGGGAAATAAATATCATAGTATCATGCTCCTCTTTTTCTCTGGTTTTCTCTGCTGATGCCGCCATTGGCTTAACCCAACCAGAAACCAGATGGCCATGGAGCCCATTGACAAGATCCATTAGGGAATGCCTCCCAGGACTTGGAGCAAGGTACACAGAGGCAGAAAGTTGATCTAGAGAGACACAGAGAGAATACCTCACGTAGTCTCTGTCATATACATTACCATAACAGTCAGTCATCATTTCTTCTGCTGACTGGCAGCTGTGTGGTGCTAACCTAATTACTGGCTTGTAACACAAAGTCTTCTCTATGGTTCTGAAATATTCTCCAGATTTTTAGCTGACCACCCTGAGCTTCAGACTTCTCCACCCAAGTGTTAAAAGCACAATTTGAAAACAAGGAAATGGTTGTGTGGAAAAAATTCCTCAAATCTGTACTTCATAACTTTGATACTTTCTATAAGGTCTTCCAACCAGCATGACCAAATCCTTTCAAGTCCAAGTCCCTGAAGCTCCACACTACTGTCTGAGGAGTTACCATGCTTGCTGCTCTCTGGGCCCTAGCATACTCCCCACCACGTACTCTGCAAAATTCTTGAAGAATTTGGTCATTTAGCCAAGACCATCTCAACAAAGTTTTGTACCTCCTACCTTCTCTGCAAAAATGTGGTATTTAAAATTAGCCCTTGAAAAGTTGCATGAAATTTCTGTAGATAGAACTGGATCTTAACATCCTAGATCAGTTCACATTTGAAATGAAATCTTCCAGGGCTAATGGAGGAAGAAAATGAGCCATAGTCGAAGGCCACTAGAATTAGAAATCAAGAGCCTACATCCTAGTCACAGTTCTGCTGCTGAGTAACTGAATGACCTTGGAGAAGGTACATAAACCTGGACCTATCCTCAGAAATATAAGCGAACTGAATTAAGTGATTCTTAAGATCCTCTAAATATTGAGTACCTTATAGCTTTAAGGATAAATAAAATGGGGAGGATAAACTTCGAGAAAGATTTAAAGTTTCCTCTATGTAACCAATGGAACCTGAATTATATAAGGAAAGAAAAAAAAAAACGCTTTCCTAAGTATTGTCCCTTTCTCAAGAGAATGTCTTTTTGCTCAATGATTTCTTCAGAGCAACTTTGACATCTTTATTTCTTAAGCTATAGATTAGCGGGTTGAGCATGGGCACAACGGTGGTATAGAACAAGGAGGACACTTTCCCCTGATTCATAGGTAAAAGAGAGGATGGTTTGAGGTACATAAATGCCCCTGACCCAAAGAAAAGAGAAACAGCAATTATGTGAGAGCTGCATGTGCTGAAGGCTTTGGACCTGCCCTCAGTGGAACGAATATGGAGAATGCTGGTGAGGATGAGGGCATAAGAAATGAAGATGGTAACTGTGGGCACGCCAATATCAATGCCCACGACAACGAAAACTACCAGCTCATTTACATAGGTGCTGGTGCAAGAGCGCTCAAGAAGGGGAAGGATGTCACACATGTAGTGGTCAACCAGATTGTTGGCACAGAAGGTCAGCCTCACCATGCATGTCGTGTGGGCCATGGCCCCAGCAAACCCCATCACATAGACACCCAACAGAAGAAGCGAGCAGACCTGAGGAGACATGGTGGCTGTGTACACCAGTGGGTTACAGATGGCGGTGTAGCGGTCATATGCCATTGCTGACAGGATGAAGGACTCAGAGACAACAAAGAAAAGAAAAAAGAAGAGCTGAGTCATACACCCTGCGTAGGCGATGGTGTTCTTTGAGACAAAACTCATCAGCATCTTGGGAGTGATAACAGTGGAATAGCAAAAATCTATGAAGGACAAGTTGAAGAGGAAGAAGTACATGGGGGTGTGCAGGTGAGAATTCAGCCCAATCAGGGTTATCAGACCCAGGTTCCCCATCACAGTGACCACATAGAAACCTAGAAACAGGAAGAAGAGGGGCATCCGAAGTCCGGGCTGGTTGGTTAAGCCTGCAAGGATAAATTCTGTCACAGAGGAGTTCTCAGCTGCCATTCTCATTAAAGGCATTCTGTGGAAACAAGAGGAAAAAGTCACTTAGAAAGGGAGACAGAGACAGAGGCCCCTTCTTCCTCCCATTCTTGAAAACCTGATCCACACAAAGAGATTTTGGACTTGCAGAAAGGCCTTTCAGGATGCCTGTGTGTCTGTTCTCACAGCCCCCTAAGGAGTCTGCCACTAGAGTACCCTCTGGAGGATGGACCTTTCTCCATGGTGAGGGCAGATGCTGCTGCGAAGAAGGGTCTCAAGGATGAGCTCAGGAGTCTTCTGGGTCTTTGGTCTATTTATTGTGTCCTTCCAACTCCAGCTTATGCTCAGGATTATAAAACCTCGGGCCAATACCTGAGGAGAGTCCGCTTAAGAGGTGGGAGCCAGCCCACTGTGCCTGGAGTTTCCACTCCATGGTCACCCATGGGAGAGGGTCTTCCCCAAAGCCTTTACTACCTGAGGTTGGGGACTTAGGAAAAGTTCAGCCCAGATTCAGTCACTCACCCTTCTTCAGCCCAGAGCCTCAATTGTGCCTTTCAGTCCCGTTCTTATCCTCAGTCGTTCAGACAGATAAATGGCTATAATGCTAACACAGATAAAGGAACAAAGCACAGACCATTTTAGCTCCTGTCCTGTTTGAAGGATCAGAATTTGGATGGCCTTAGAATTTGTTCTGAGCTAAAGAAGGTGATATTTCATGGAGGCTTTGCCCCAAGGCTATTTTCCAGTTTGTAGAAGGGAGACAGGATTCTTACCTATAATCAGGGCCAGCTGGTGACAGGAGACTGAGCAGTGTTTTTCTAGGTTTAGAGATCTGGGGACCTGATTAGAAGTAGAAAGTCAGAGGATCCCCCGGGATCACAGCCCTAGAAACTGACTTTTTAAAAAAATGAATATTTGCTTGTACCCTTGATAATATTTGAATGGGCTTTTAGAAAAATTATTCATTTATCCAATTAACATCTACTCAGTAAAATGCAAAGCGTTGTGCAAAAATAATCACTTACCATTTATTGAGAACTTATTATATATACCAAACATTCCTAGCACTTCTGTACCGACCCCAGCAGTCCAGGATCCAAAATCATTTCACAAACAATACTTCCTTTTAATTCTCCCCCAAATCCTATGAACTGGTTTTAATCACTCCTGTTTTAGAGGTGCAGTAATTCACCAGATGTTAAATTAAAAAGGCCGTATTAAATCTAGGTCCATCTTACTCCAAATCTGGTGTTCTTAGTAATTGTGTTTAACATCTGCCTATGGGAGATAATAAAATATGTAAGCAGGGTTCTTGCCTTCAAGGGTCTGACAATCTCTTGGAAAAGATAAGACAGAATACACTGAACTTAGTATGCTGAAAAAGATATGATAAAATACAGAAAAGGTAAAAGTAAAATGCTATTCAAGTTCAGAGAAGGGTATTCCATACACCACTTAAATTTCAGTTTATCACAGAAATCCCATAATATCTAGTTCAGGGAGAAACAGACTTTCCTTGTAATCCCTTGGAATTGGAGTTTAGCAGTAAAAAAAAATCCCCATCCGTTAAGAACTATTTTTTCCAAAATTGCTAAATTGTTGGAATTTTTGATGGCCCCTGCCCTCTACCCTGTCAGCTCTCTTTCAGGAGGCTCCCAGTGAGCTCATACTGACTCTGATGACCTCGTAGCTTGAACTCCCTTCTTCCTACCAAACCACCAACGTTTATGTCCCTATTTTGCTTACTTTGCTCTTTTTCTAACTCTCCCTCATGACAGAAGTTATCCCACTGTGCCTCAGTATCTCAGTGTCTTGCTTGAGCCCAGTGACAGCTAATTCACACTTTTGGGGTCTCAGATTTGAAGCAATATTAAAAACCATCTAGTCCTAACAGTTGAGTTAGATGAGCCTACGCATATTAAAAGTGCATTTACTGCTGCTCCAATGCAAACATAATAAATTCAAATCCCAGAAGTAGAACTTTATGATCTGTTTTTACCTCTAAATCTGTCCCTGGTGATTGGGGTGTTTAGCCAGGTTTGGGATTCACTGATCTAGCCCTCCAACCCTACATCACCCAGACAGGAAAACTGAGGTCCAGCTAGTCACACAGCTGGTTGGTGGTGGAGTCTGGAATCAAACGTGAATCTCTAACTTCTCCAGTTGGAGGGGTTTTCCAGCCTTTCTAAAAGAAGCCCACCTGCTCTTTGACTTGGCTGAGTACAATGCAGAGCACAAGGAAAGGGCATAATTGGACATCAAACTTAGAACAGCACCCCAGGGTTATAGTAGGGAGAGACTTAAATGCCATGTCAAGAAATGTGTATGCAGTGTGAATCCATGGAACATTTTGAACAGAAGAATGGCATGATCAGGGGAATGACATGATCAGATGTGCTGAGGAAGACCAATTAGTCTAACAGGCTACTATCAGGCATCAGTGGCTTAATACAGCAGTCCCTCCAGGCAATGTTCTATCTTGTAATTCAGACAGGATGCTTTAACTCCAAGGACAACAGTAAGACAAAGGACAAAGTATGGACTTTCGAAAAAGAGTTAAATGGAGCAAAAGGCCTTTCTAAACTTTTTGGCACAGTAAAAATCACATAATGTGGCCCCTGCCTTATAGCTGTGGTATCATCTACCCTCTGCTCTGAACAGTTTTGCAAGGCCCTGTCCCATCACCAGGCTGTCTGTGTTGGACATTGTTTCTGCCTCGTTTCAGCCCATGTTTTTGGCTTCTGCTGTTGCTGTGGCAGCTGGCTGCACGCAGTTGTAGTCAAGAAGCACAGTTCACCAGCTGTACCACTTTGGACTGCTTTGGCAGATATCTCTGCCACCACACAGACTGTCTGCTGGAATCCCCCCAGCCACTCTGGTGCATGTGCAAACCTGCAGGTGTGAAGGAGTTAACACCCCTGGGAGTCAGTGGATAAATGCTCTGCTCTTCTGTGTCTCTAGTGCTCCATTCCTCATGGATTCTCAACGGGGCCTCAGAGAGATGGGTTGTGAATTTCCCATTGAGGCAAACACCGTAATGGCCTGCCTTGGATTGGCTTTCCATCCTTCCCTGCTTCACTCTTCCTCTTCCCTTAGATCACTTCCAGAAATAAGCTACCTCCATATAAGTCCTTGTCCCCAGCACGGCTTTTCTCAGCTGAAGTGCTCCCAAAACAGCATTTGGAGCAAGTTTGACCAAAATGTTCCTTACTCCACCTGGGAGGAAGCAGCCTCACCCAAACCTGTTTGATTCCAGGTCAGGGAAATAAATATGAATCACTAAATTTATCAAGTACCAAAAAATCCACATATCAGAGAATTTTTATTTCTTGAGTATGCCCTAACAAAATGCCAAAACACTAGAAGGAACAGGATCTCAAATCATTACCAGCTCATACCCTAATGGACATTAGCCAGAAAGTCCTAGTATCTTGACTTAGACCCACTGAAGCTCCTCCTGACATCTTGCTGTCTTTGTGACCATCCATATACCTCCCTGAGCCGGGACAGGTAAGAACTAAGTTTATTCATGTTTGTATCTTTAGAACCAAATGTCAGACCTGGCTTGCAGCAGCTCAGAAAACATTTTTTCATCTCAGATTTTCACACTTCCTCATCTGTGAAATGGGAATAATGATAATAATCCATAAGACTGTTGTGAGGAATAAATTAAATCATAAGAGCCTAGCAAAGAGGCTGACGCATGGAAAAACCTTGATAAATGTTTATAGAAAACCTACTAGAAACCCAAGAATTAGACCCACAAAAGTATGGCCAACTAATCTTTGATAAAGCAGGAAAGAATATCCAATGGAAAAAAGACAGTCTCTTTAACAAATGGTGCTGGGAGAACTGGACAGCAACATGCAGAAGAATGAAACTAGACCACTTTCTTACACCATTCACAAAAATAAACTCAAAATGGATAAAGGACCTGAATGTGAGACAGGAAACCATCGAAACCCTAGAGGAGAAAGCAGGAAAAACCTCTCTGACCTCAGCCACAGCAATTTCTTACTTGACACATCTCCAAAAGCAAGGGAATTAAAAGCAAAAATGAACTATTGGACCTCATGAAGATAAAAAGCTTCTGCACTGCAACAATCAACAAAACTAAAAGGCAACCAATGGAACGGGAAAAGATATTTGGCATATCGAACAAAGGGCTAGTATCCAAAATCTATAAAGAAGTCACCAAACTCCACACCCAAAAAATGAGTAATCCAGTTAAGAAATGGGCAGAAAACATGAATAGACACTTCTCTAAAGAAGACATCCAGATGGCCAACAGGCACATGAAGAGTTGCTCAACGTTGCTCCTCATCAGGGAAATACAAATCAAAACAACCCTCAGATACCACCTCATGCCAGTCAGAGTGGCTAAAAGGAACAAATCAGGAGACTATAGATGCTGGCGAGTATGTGGAGAAACGGGAACGCTCTTAAACTGTTGGAAATGCAAACTGGTGCAGCCACTCTGGAAAACAGTGTGGAGGTTCCTCAAAAAATTAAAAATAGACCGGGGCGCCTGGGTGGCGCAGTCGGTTAAGCGTCCGACTTCAGCCAGGTCACGATCTCGCGGTCCGTGAGTTCGAGCCCCGCGTCAGGCTCTGGGCTGATGGCTCGGAGCCTGGAGCCTGTTTCCGATTCTGTGTCTCCCTCTCTCTCTGCCCCTCCCCCGTTCATGCTCTGTCTCTCTCTGTCCCAAAATAATAAATAAAAAACGTTGAAAAAAATTAAAAATAGACCTACCCTATGACCCAGCAATAGCACTGCTAGGAATTTACCCAAGGGATACAGGAGTACTGATGCATAGGGGCACTTGTACCCCAATGTTTACAGCAGCACTCTCAACAATAGCCAAATTATGGAAAGAGCCTACATGTCCATCAACTGATGAATGGATAAAGAAATTGTGGTTGATATACACAATGGAATACTACGTGGCAATGAGAAAGAATGAAATATGGCCTTTTGTAGCAACGTGGATGGAATTGGAGAGTGTTATGCTAAGTAAAGTAAGTCATACAGAGAAAGAGAGATACCATATGTTTTCACTCTTATGTGGATCCTGAGAAACTTAACAGAAGACCATGGGGGGAGGGGAAGGGAAAAAAAAAAGGTTAGAGAGGGAGGGAGCCAAAACATAAGAGACTCTTAAAAACTGAGAACAAACTGAGGGTTGATGGGGGGTAAGGGGGGGGAGGATGGGTGATGGGCATTGAGGAAGGCACCTCATTGGAAAGAGCACTGGGTGTTGTATGGAAACCAATTTGACAATAAATTTCATATTAAAAAATAATAATAAAGGCAAAAAAAGAAAAGAAAACCTACATAAAATATATATAATTTAGGGAGGGAATGAGAGAGAGAAAAAGCCTGCTAAGAGCTAGATGAGCCTGTAAGGGGCAAAAGAGAGGCTAATATAGGGAGGAAGTGAGGAGAGCTGATTGACAGAAATAAGAGAAAGCTGAAGCAGTGTTTTTTTTTCTTCAGAAGTTTATCTAAGTCCCAACTCTCCAATGTAACTTAATCACAGACAGGATCAGGATCCTTGAGTATTCCACCTGTCCCTGCTTCCTGTCCCACCATGGATGCCCTATTTTTCTTAGAACCACACTCTACCACACCACAGAGGCCAAATTATGAGGTCAGGTGAGGTTTCATTCACAGCCTCTGATCTTTCCTTTTTGTGCCCATTTCTAGTCTCGGTAAAAATTCCCCTTCCCCAAACAACTCACAGTCCTAATGCATGCTCTACCTTCAATTGTCAAAAGCAGTTCTCAGGAAAGAGCTCACAAATTCATCAACACAGTCCGCTAAGGACTTGTTGGGGATCATCCACATTCCACACCCTCTCCAGGCATATTTTTTTTTACAAAGACAAAATCTATAACCAAAAAAAGAGAGAGAGAGAGAGAGAGATCTCTACTTATGAATTTTGAAACAGCGCTCAATTGATGAGAGGTGCATTTTGGTGGGGAGTCACCTTGTACTGGGTTTATAATCAGAATTGCTGGGGTGCCTGGGTGGCTCAGTCGATTGGTCATCTGTCTTCAGCTCAGGTCACGATCTCATGGTTCGTGAGTTCAAGCCCCACGTCGGGCTCTGTGCTGACAGCTCAGAGCCTGGAGCCTGATTCAGATTCTGTGTCTCCCTCTCTCTCTGCCCCTCCCCTCTCACACTCTGTCTCTCTGTCTCTCTGTCTCTCTCTCTCTCTCTCTCTCAAAAATAAACATTTAAAAAAATTTTAAAAAAAGAAGAATTGCTTTGGCACCTGTCTGTCCTCCACTTGGCAAGCTAATTACAACCCCTGTATCAGTCCTGTGTATGTGTGTATGTCTTTTGTGTGTGAATGTTGGGTGACTTTCGTGCATTCCCAGTGCTTGCCTATCCTTCACACGAGGGATATATGTTTAAATCACTTAAGACCTTAAGCACAAATCTTATACTTAGAAATTTGCCACTGCTGTGGTGATTACAATAAATCCCAGTCCCTGCTCTCATTCCTTCTCTAGTCAACTCACAATTAAAGAAAATAAATCATCATCACAAACATGAAATAAGACCCACAGGAAAAGGGCTCCATGGGGCACAGACAGCAAAGAAGACCCAAGCTTCATTAAAAACTGACTTTTCTCTAGAAGCCTGAGAAGATTCTTGTTTGGATGATAGAACAACCAAGAAAAGTTCCTTTGGATTTATGTCACCTCGGAGCTTGTTGCCATGGGAACTACATCTCAAAATCTTCTCAACTGGGGCTTCACTAAAGTCATGTTCCTTGAAGAGCAGATGAAGCCCAAGCAGGAAGCAGTGTAGGAAGAACTATTCTTAACTGTATTCTTTTGTTGCGAAGTTGCCCTCTTTCCAAAACTTGAATCTCTATATAGTGCTTCTTTCTTTATTTATTTCTATTTTTTCCGTCTTTTTTTCCCCATTATAGTCTATTTGTATCATTCTATGCGTGGTACCTGTAAATGCAATACAATGTCTCTCACGCACATGCATTAACCCACAGACTTCTGGTGGCACAAAGCTGGTCCCAAGTGCATTGACCATCACCACACACCAGAGGAGGCCAAGCACAAGTAACACTTTCATAAGAAGAGATACAGAACCTCACAGAAAAGAAAAGATGGCGGCTCAAACAAAGATCTTGGTTTGAAATAGCCACAGTTAACTTCTAAGCAAATATCAAGAGTTACATGGTTCTGTACGTATTTAATCTCAATTTACTTTCAGCAAGCATTTTCACCTACTTAACATACAAATCTCTACATAAATAATACACATATTTCACCTAGAATCCTAGACCTTGGAGGTCTATATGGGAGAAGGGGGGGTAATTAACACAGAATGAATGCTATGTACCAAGCTAGTAGTTTTACATACACTATGTCACTTATAGGTAAATGAATAATCCTCCCAAAGTACAGATTGTCATGCTTAAAATAATCATTCAATGGATTCAAGAACATTAATGCGAGTATTAATATTTTACATTTTTAAAATGCTCACTATGTGCCAGGAACTATGCTAAGTGCTTTACACAGTTAGTTTTTACAAAAATTCTGTGAATAGGTGTTATTATCCTAGTTTGCACAAGAACATTTCCTTGAATCAAAGGAATCAAACTTATCTTGTAGTTAGGACAGCCCCGTCTCTTTGAGCCTCCAGGCATTTGTAGTGATGGAGGAATTAGCAGGATTTGCTAGATTAATGATCACGATGGTGAGAATAGATGAAAGTTCAAGTATCGAATGTGACTAAGATTTCAATTCCAGGACACAGAAAAGGGAAGTAAAGAGGGAAAATAAAGAGCTAGAATTTAGACCTGAATGTCAACTGCTGGACGTACATCTAAGAGAGATGGTCAGTAAACAGCTGTCACTGTGAGATCAGAGCTTGATAGAAAATCAAGACTTGTATTGGGAAATCATGGAAATAGAGGATCACAGAAACCACAAGTCAAGGGTAAAGGACAGAACCTTTCAACACAAGTGAGGAAGAAGTCATTAGTAAATGTGTCGGTGAAGACAAATGCGGTGGCCCCAAGCAGGCTTTGTAGTCAAATGACCTGGGTTCTGATCACCTCACTCACTGGCCAAGTAAGCTTTATAATGTTTATATCTCAGTGACCCCATGTATAAACAGAGATATTAACACCTAACATAGAGGACTGTTCTGAGGATTAACTATCATATGTTTAATAAGTACAGTTCACCTGTGAACAACACGGGTTTGAACTGCATGGGTCCACTTTTATGCAGATTTTTTTTCAATAAATACACCACAGGACTATAAATGTACTTTCTTTTCCTTATGATTTTCTTAATAACATTTTCTTTTCTCTAGCCTACTTTATTATAAGAATACAGTATGTAGTACATAGAACATACAAAATATGTGTTAATCAACTGCTTATGTTATCCGTAAAGGCTTCTGGTCACAGTAGGCTATGAGTAGTTAAGTTTGGGAGACTCAAAAGTTATACACAAATTTTTGACTTCCCAGGAGTTGGTGCCTAACTCCTGCGTTGGTCAGCGGTCAGTATAAATTTTGAATTAATGAAGTATCACAGGGCCCTTATTCTTCTATTTCTCTTCTTACCTACTTGATCAAATTCTGCTTTTCATCCACTGCTTCAGGAGTCAATTTCCCCAGCCCCGCCCCAATTGTATCATAAGCTACTGCAAAACACAATCATATGTTGAAATAGTATTTAATTTACACACCCAGTATGGAACACAATGATGAACACACATATTGTTCATTAATATTTACTAAGTTCAGTAGAAGGAAATATACATATGGTTCCATAAAAGCCCAGATGTGCAAACTGATAAATTCAGGGATATATTTATTTTTCAAATACTGAAGGAATTTGCTAGAAGTTTCCTATATAAATAGTTTTGTAAACCTTTTTCTAAATGGTAAATAAATAATGTAGATTATATGTAACTGGTTTCACTGTAAATATGTTTGACATTTTAAATATACTAATGTTGACACTGAATTGACAGTCATGCCTGGTGATGTGTGCTTATTGGGTGTGACCTCCAGGATTAAGATATTTACAGAATAGAAGAAGGCTACCAGCATTTTGAGGACTGGCAAAGGAAAGTTACCCAGTGACAGAAAGAGCTACAAAGCCTTCCCAAATTAGGAGCTGCCCAGAGCTCAGTTTCATCATAGCCCACAGTTTGTGGCTCTTAAAATAGGAATCCATTTTTAAGTGACATTTAACTCAGCAATATATGTGCTATAATAAGCAAATTACACTAACACTAGCAGTGTAAAATATATGATTCCAAGGTATGTTATGGACACACCATGTTCCAATATTGTGCTAGAGAGGGGGCAAATACAAGGAGATAATATGGCCTTATTTAAAGGCAGTTTGAGGGAGGGGAGATTATTCTAGCCATTAATGGGAATGTCTCAATTGATTTTAAAAAAAAATCCTATAAATGAAGATTCACCAATATAGGAAGCAACAGACTTCTTTCCTTGTTGGACAGAGATGTCTCAGAAATCCTAATTGTAACATGGTGAAGATTCTATTTTTTAACATCTCTTCTGGTCAGGGAAAGCCACAAAACCTCTGTAAGGATTTTTTTTTTTTTTTGCACTTTTCAAAGGTTTCTCTAGAGAATGTTTCTAAAGACTAGTTTTAATCAAGAAGCAATGTGATGTAGTTGAAGGGGCCAGATTTAGGAGTCTAAAGATCTGTTGTGTGGCCTTGGAAACCTGAAAATGTCTCTCATTCTGAGATTTCTTCTTCTGTACACATGAATATCAAAATCTGCCTTATTAACAACAACAACAGCAAAAACAAAAACAAAACAAAACCAAAAAAACCCTGCCTTATTTACCTCGTGATGTTATATACAGTATACCCTGCCTGTCATTAAATGTTGAAGTACTTGAAATTTCCAACGTCCTCTCTCTTATCCTACAATTTAAATAACATCTATTGATGGTTAATTATCTGTTAATTGCCTTAAGTATTCAACTGCTAAAAGGGCTCACAAGCTTCAAACCTTTTATATACTAATAACAGCTTTATCTCAAGTAACGTACAGCAATATCAGAAGGGTATACAATGAAAGGTGTCCAAATATTTCTGTCTGGCACAGGCCTCTTTGCCCTCCCACCACTGGGTTGCACAACAGGCACTTTGTCTTCAGGTCTCGAACCACCACCAACATATATGAGAAACTTCTTGATACCAAGAAGTCCAAAGTCTGCTACTCTTAAAATGAGCTGGTCTTGTAGACATAGTAGACCTATGTGACCAGCCTGACCTGTTGAAACCCCCAGGCTCTGCTGAAACCTGATGCAATTATTATTATTCTTGAACTATTATAATCCAATTATTATTACTAGATAATGTTTCCAAGTTGTTGCATCCTGCCCCAAAGCAGTTCAGAGACGTGGTTATAAAATACCGTTTATCTTTAGTAAACGCATTCCATCAGATCGGCTAATGGTCAGTACCTTGCCCTAGGCAGCTCTGGAGATAAACATGCAGTCACTCCATACATACGTTCTATACAATTGATAGCTGCCAAGTGTATTTGTCTAGTTTATACTTATGTCCTGCACTGTCAACAGATTATCAAACATCCCCACCTGAATGTCTTGAATACACATCAAAAACTCAGCCGTGTGAAATTCTCTTCTCCCTAAAATGTTCTTCTCCTATGTTCTTTAATGGAGGCAAAATAAAAAATTAACAACCAAAATTAACACAATCTTCTTATTCTTGTATGACCTCTCCATCCAGCCTCACATCATAGCTAAATTGATTATTTAAACTGAAACTCAACTTCTCAGTGGTGATTTGTGGGGAAGGAAAAATTATCCTCCACCCCTCAAGGTCTTCTGGCTGGTCAAAGAATTAAATTGACATGAGACAGGTTAACAGGAAAACAATTAATTTTGTATGCACGGAGCCCAATAATAAAGTTGAGACTCAAAGAAATAACCAAGACATGCAGGTTTTATACAATTTAGGCCCCCCCCAAAAAAAAACAAAAACAAAAACAAATAAAACACACAAACACATAAATCTGTGAGAAATTCAGAGGACAAAGAAAATTTCATGTTTTGAGGCTTCACTTAGTAAAAAATTCTAAACAGAATTTATGTGGGGGTAGTAAGTTAGTAAAAGCAACAAGATTTGTTTATATAGACTTCTTTGGCCCTAAATTCCGTCTCTGATGGTACGGATCCCTCTACCTCTTGGTACAGGGAAGGTACCATTCACATGGGAGATTTATTTCTTGTTTTCAGGGGGACAAAAAGGGTCAGGTTGTTCATTTTGCACTGGCTGATTCTTAAATAACTTGAATTTAAAATAAGCAGTTTGCCAAAGTGGCATATTTGGGGGCAGCCTGCCCTAAACTCTGTCAGATTAAAAAATCCTGTCACTCATTAGTTAGTTACCATATGCAAAACAAAACTAGCTATTCAGCATGGATGATCAAAGAGCTGTAGCTTTCTTTTTGATCATTTAATTTCATACATAATATATACCCGCATACATATGCATAGCTTTGCTTTAGAGCATAAATGCAAACGTGTGATTTTTGTGAATGTGTGCGTGTGATCTAAGACCTAAAGTTAAGGCCCAACATTATGTGTTATCTCAACATCTGGGGGAAACCAGAAGAGCCTCAAATAGCCTAACTATGCATTCTTCTCTCCACTCCGGTCCCACTGATGAGGTCTCCTACCCAAACAACCCTTCCTATCAGAGGGACCAAGCACAGTCCCTGCTCACCCCTGAGTATCCCAGAGTTTCAGTGCCCTGTCAGTTTGAGAGACTATTCAAATAAGCCAGTTACCTTCTTGTGTTGGAAGTAGTGGGTACTTAGTCCTCTCAATGCTAGAAAGCCTGCCTCCCCCAGCCCTTGGTTGTTCACCCTGTTCCTGAATGCAACCCCTTGTAGACCTGCATCAGGTGCTGTGCCCTGCACTCCTGGGTTGTAAGTATATGTGACTATTAACCTTCTGTTACCCTGTCTGTCCATCGCTGAGTGTTGTGTGCTCAGCCATCCCCATAATCATAGGGTGGGGATGCCTCCCTCAACAAAGTGAATAAGATATGATTAAACTAGAGCAGCCTTTTTGAAACCTTTCTGAGGACAGCCTGGCCACGGTGCAGATATTATAGATGTGTCATATAAAACAAGAAAAGTTTTCTATTATCCCCTTACTCCATTAAAGCTGATAACTTCAGATTCTAACTAAAATGTGGCACAGGTGTGAAAAAAAAAATGCTTTCACCCCGATTTATGCTCCCTGCTTCAGTTATTAATAACTTTCTCCCTAAATTGACAGAGGCCCCTGCCATATTGGACCAAAAAGCTTAAGCTCAGGGGAAAATAAAAGGTAAATCCAAATGCCTGGATGACAACTCACACTTCGATGGCATATTAACATTTGAAAATTATTTTCATATATATTATCCTATATCCTCTTTAAACCACCCCTGAATTTGTTTGATTCTTCATTTTACAGATAAAAAAATTGACTTCTCACTTGGTAAAAGTTAAAACAGATTCAGCGGCTAGTCACCTTGATCCAAATGCCAGGCTCTATCAACTGCATCACAAATTACCTAGATTTGGGACCAGGCAGCCTTATTCTTTCATACCCTGGCATACATTTCGGAATTGCCCAGATGAAAAGGGATATTTTATTTCTGAAGTGAATTAAATTCACAAGGTCAACTAATGAAATAGGCTGGTTTCACCTCTCAGAATATTTGAAAAAGTTGTAAGTTGTAGCTCCAAAGTTCTCAACTGTGGCTGCATAGTAGAATCACCTGAAGCTTCGTATAAATTCTGATTCTCAGGCCAGAGTGCAAACCAACTAAGTCAGAAGTTTTGAAATGGGGCCCCAGCAGCGGTATTTTCCAAAGTTTCTCGGACGATTTCAAAATGCAGCCAAGGTTGAGATCACTGTTGTAGGCAGTAAAAGCTCCAGATGTTGGGCCCCTTTTCCTCCTACCTTCCTGATTTCTTTTTTTTTTTTTTTAATTTTTTTTTCAACGTTTTTTATTTATTTTTGGGACAGAGAGAGACAGAGCATGAACGGGGGAGGGGCAGAGAGAGAGGGGGACACAGAATCGGAAACAGGCTCCAGGCTCTGAGCCATCAGCCCAGAGCCTGACGCGGGGCTCGAACTCACAGACTGCGAGATTGTGACCTGGCTGAAGTCGGACGCTTAACCGACTGCGCCACCCAGGCGCCCCTACCTTCCTGCTTTCTGAAATCAAGAAGACCTTGGTTGGTTTGATGGAGAGGAGGAGTTACCATAATAAGTTGTCTCGTTTCTGCTCAATATGTTCTATCTAGGTTGTTCCTAACAAAAATTATTTTAATAACGTTAAAGAAAAGTATATCCCAAACATGGAGGAATATAAACAGATGATTGCTTAGATCTTTGTTATTGAGCTTAAGCATTTTCCAGAATACCTGCTTAACCCTAAACTGACAGTCTAAGAGAGTATCTCAGTGTATTTGACTAACAATTCACAACTGATGAAGGGGCAGGCCTTTCAGAGCCTTATAACTTTAGCCTTATAACATGCAAGTTTTGCATATATTGATGTCATTTCAATTTGTATAGTTCAATAAAAGAGTTAACCCTAAAGATAATATGGTTTTATTGCCCTGTAAAACATTAATTAGCCATACGTCTAACACAGCAATCTTATTTTAGCATCCTTTTCCTACATGTATGTGATTTTATATGCACCTGTATAAAATTGTATATGTGTGTGTTTGTGTGTGTGTGTGCTTCACCTATACTTCACATGCTCTTAGAATCAGCTTCTTTGTCTTCCTACTGGTTTTCTCATTAATAAGTGAATATAATTTTGACATGTGCTAGAAACACATTAATATTTAAGCAGCTTTTTCAAATTATAGCAATAATATGAATGATCAACACTTCTTTTTTTTCATTTTTTTAACGTTTTATTTTTGAGAGAGAGAGAGGCAGAGTGTGAGTAGGGGAGGAGCAGAGAGAGAGAGAGGGAGATACAGAATCTGAAACAGGCTCCAGGTTCCGAGCTGTCAGCACAGAGTCCGACATGGGGCTAGAACTTGGGACCAGCGAGATCATGACCTATGCCAAAGCTGGACGCCCAACCAACTGAGCCACCAGGTGCCCCTGAATGATTAACATGTCTTAGATGCTTAATTTAAACCGGACATTGTACTGTTTATATACTTTATCTCATTTAATTCTTAATGAAATTGATTCTTATCCTGTTACTTGTTATTTGTTATTATACTAACTTTAGTATAAAATTATACTAATTTTACAAATGAAGGAACTGAATTTTACAGAAGTTGCTAACTTTTTAGAATTCACAGAAGTAGCTAGCGCGCCTGAGTGGCTCCATCAGTTAAGTGTCTGACTTCAGCTCAGGTCATGATCTCATAGTTCATGGGTTCCAGCCCCGTGTTGGGCTCGGTGCTGACAGCTCAGAGCCTGGAGACTGCTTTGGATTCTGTGTCTCCCTCTCTGTGCCCCTCCCCCTCGCATGCTTGGTCTCTGTCTCTCAAAAATTAATAAAGGTTAAAAAAAATTTTTTTAAGAATTCATAGAAGTTAGAACCCAACAAGCAATTCCAAATTGTATTACTCTAGTAGCCAAATTCTTAGCCATTGATAATCCATTTTCTTTGAGTTTGTGGTATCTCTGTACATTGGCCTAATGGTTTTGCCATAAACGAACACTTCAATTTTAATACCTCCTAAAAAATAACTTTCTCAGGCCCCCCTCCTTGCACTACCTGCCCCCACTCCCTCCCTTTGGAGAGAGCTTCTGCCATATGACTAAGGAAGGGATACAGTCCTGAGCAAATAATCAGAGTCTTCCTATCTCTGAGGATGTATTCTCAATATCCTGGCTCCTCATCATCCAGCCTCAGTAAGTTCGAAACCCACATTTAAAGCAAGAGCTGACACTTGTACCTCAGTGTATAGTTTGAAACCCACTTTATACCCTATCTTAATAAATTCTTGCAATTCTGAAAGAATGTACTATTTTCCTAATTTTACAGAAAAGACAACTGGGGTACAAATACCTTTAAAACCCCAGTGGGGATCTTTTGCCTCCAAATTTCAAAGTTGATGATCTTTCTAATATATTCTTTTCTGCCAAGCATCCCCTAGCTTTTCCAGAACTTTGGGTCTAAAAGGAAACTCTAACAATGAGATTAAAACGTTATGGAAAAAGACCAGAGTCAGGGAGGTAAAACATGTACCAAAGGCAGAGCAGTTTTGGGAAATAAATCAGGGCTCAGAGCCAAACATCCCTGGGACAAAGCATACTATAAGTGGAAGCAGTCCTAGCTGAGTTTTGGATCCCTATTCCTACCCCAAACAACAAAATGCAGGCCTTCGATGCATTTTTTAAAAAATCAAACCAAATTCCACACCAATTAAATGGGTGGCCTGGTCCCACAGTACTCCCTCTCCCCACACACCTCATTCATGAGAGGGCAGCATAAAACCACAGGGCTCCGCCTCCTACTGAGAGACAGCTGACTGGCACCATTCCAGGTAAAGTCCCAGTCTCTGCATTCTCTACCAACAAGGACATATTCAAGGTCAAGTCTCCCTATAATTACCAGTGTCCTGGCCCCTAGCCTGCCATGTTATTCAGAGAATCATCTCTTGCCGCTAGCACAGATACTCCCAAAACTGGAACTGCAAACACTCTCTGCTTGGAGCCAGCTGCGTGAATCCATTGTGTCCTCACCCTACTTATCTTGGGATTCCATCCTGACAGCTGTGTAAGCCCACACTCGGCAATATCATATCACTTGCACACACGACTGCAGAGCACATGCTCACAGGTCCTCCACTGCCTCCACAGAGGCCCTCCCTCAAGAGATTGTTCCCTGCCCAGTGAACTCCTGGGATCTGATGATCAAGTTCATAGCTGTGGGCTTTCTGCTGTTGCTGATGTCCCTGACATTTTCCCAAGAGTTCTGCACCAGTGCTTTGTTGTCATGAGCCACTTTTGAATTGCCCACAGTTTGAAAAGCACTTGTCTGAAGAATACGTTTTGAGACCAAAAAAGCATGGGGAAAAAAAAGAGAGAGAGAGAGACACTTCAGCTTAAACTATTACCACTTCCATGATTTTTCAGTCAAAATCTAGAAACAAGCTATTTTATCTACAGGTTAATTTTTATTACTTTGAAAAATTAAGTTTCCAATCATGTAGATCTCATTATTGAGGCACAGTAATTTCTTCAGAGACTAGAACCTCTAAAGTTCTGAGGCAAGAGAATCATTGGTTTTGAAATATTTCACTCCCCACCTCCAAAGCTATTGATTACATATTGTTAGTGCCTAATGTTGCCTGGTACCTAATATGTGTGGGATAAATGTTGCTTCTGTTTCTTCTCTACTTTTTTTTCCATCCAAACCATGTGTTGTTTTGGGCTCTCGATTTATTCACCCACTTCACAATCCCTATTAACAAGAATGTGGAGGGACGCCTGGGTGGCTCAGTAGGTTAAGCATCTGACTCTTGTGTTCGGCTCAGGTCATGATCCCATGGTCATGAGATCAAGCCCTGTGTCAGGCTCCGTGCTGAGCATGGAGCTGCTTGAGATTCTCTCTTTCCCTCTGCCTCTTTCCCCACTTACACACTCTCTCTCTCTCTAAAAAAAAAGAGAATGTGGAACCCCTAGGATGTGGCAGACCTGACCCCCTATTTTTTGTGATGCTGTTTGATCATTTAAATTTTCCATTGAGAGAGCCTCAACCTCATCTTGCCTGTTTCTTCTCCATTAAGTGGGAAAAAGCATCAGTTTGTCTAATGTCTTTTTCTAGGAAATGACAATGGGAAAACCAATGCCAAATGCTTTCCCACTGCATTCACTTCTTTCCTCCAACACCACTTCCAACCCGTACCACTCCCCTGCATCTAAACTCAGCTTGAAACAATAAATCCTCTAAAACATACCACCTGCCCCAGGAAGTAGATATCAACATCAAACTGTATGAGTGCTGGTGCCGACATGCATGTTAGTCACCAGACGTGGGCCACTGCTGGCCTGTCTGGGTCCAATAACTGTTGGGAAAGAGAACTCCCAGACTGGAAGCCTGAATCAGTGCATTTAGCTGGAATGAATGCAGTTCCTTTTCCTATTATGACACAGCAAGGGCCTCCCCTCCCCGCCAGAAAACAAACAAACAAACAAAAAAAAACCCTTGGGCACAGTGCCTGTAAAATCAAAAATTTGGAAGGAGGCAAAGTAGCAACCCGAAGAATTACTGATAGATTGTGTTCCAGCTCTCGTTTTCCATTCCAGCAGAGGGCTGCCTTGAGAATGCATTCCTGTTCCAGGGCTTCCTATCAGTTTTTTAACATTAACTTCAGTAGCCGGCAGAGTGCCTTTGTGGTCAACCCATTTAGGAATCCCCCAGCTCACCACAAGCATGATGAGACTGGCCAATACAAGTTGTGTTTGCCTGCATTAGATCCCTGCCTGTCTATCTATCTGCCTCTACATATCTTCTGCCGTGGAAGGCATCTGTGGCAAAACATTCTCTGTTTCATCTGAATTCCTTTTATTCATGTCATAATCTTTCTTCAAGTGCTCAGTGATCCTTGACTATTCTCTTGAAACTGAGTTGATAGGACACTCAACAGGCTTGGGCCACACTTGGAAATTGGAAGACTTCACTCTTTGGTGATTCATGTAAGAACCCCAACTTCAGTATCTACAGGTCTTTCCTCATAGGCTGGGCAGTTTCACCAGAAAGGAGACCCTGGTCTTCTAATTTAAGAGGTGGAAGGAAAATGCCTTAATAATGATGCTGCCAACATTCAGAGAGTTTGGTGACTAACTCCAAGAATTTCACCTAATCCCTGTCTTTTCAGTTTGGTTGGTCCCCTTGCCTAGTGTCTAGAGTCCAGGGTCCTGTGGTTCAAACTCTTCAAATAGTAAGCCTTAAGATTTCAGCCAGGCTGGAGAAGGGCAGGAAAATTGTGAAATTGTACCTGTTAGGGGAGAGAGAAGATAAGGAAAATGACATACAATAATGTCTCAACAATTTTTCTGGCATATTAGCTGTAAGTAGCAAGTTAAAGTCTCTAAGCCTCATTTACTTCATCTGTTAAATGGGGTAGCAGAACCCACCTCTCACTGTTAAGTCAGAAAACAGATTCCTTTTTTGGTCCTTACCCATCATACCGATTTTCAAAAGGAAATTTCAATAAATTGTAAGTAGAACGTGAAACTTCATATTTCCTTCAGAAAGGAAGAAAGCTAGGGGAAAAGAGGAAGTTTCTGGCATTATGCAAAGTGCTTTCCAGAAATTGTGCCCATTATTCTTAATGGCAGCCAAATGATGTTTATTTCTTTTTACAGGTAACTAAGCTGGTTTAACAAAGTGAAATAATTAGCTCAAATTCACATGGTTAGTAAAAGACAGAGAAGAGGTACAAACTCATGTCTACCTTCTCTCAAAAATACTAATGCGCTGTGCTGCCATATATCCAGAACTTTATACTGGAAACTCTGATTACAACATTGTGGTGCCTGGGTGGGCTCCAGGCAGGAATTAGTTCTCTTATTCTCAGAGAAATTAAAACTGTACAGCAATGTCATTCCGTACAAAGTATATGGGATTTATGGCCAGTCAGAGCTGGTTCAAACTCAAACTCCTTCATTTGCTGTGAGAACAACATGAACTCTGCTAGGTAATAGGATTTCTTCTGCAAGTTAAAGGCATTGGCAGTGTCAGTCTCCCAAGGGAGAGGTAGAACCACAAACAAAAGTTGACACTGAGACCCTACATAGACTGAGGAGGGAGAAGTCAGTCTCCCGCTTTATCTGGACTTTGAGACATACACATGTCCAAGTGAGACCCTCAATGCTGAGGATGAGAGAGGGCCTCTTCCCCAGGTACAGGGAGGAGAGTAACCCCTGTGGGGCATGTACTAAAGATGAGTAATGGCACCCATAAGACACATTCTCCACAAGTGTTCTGTGTTTTGTTTTATCTAGCTTTTATTTTCTGGCCCCATGAAACTGTGTGTGTGTGTGTGTGTGTGCATGTGTGTGCATGTGTGTGTCTTTTTTATTGAGATTTAATGTAGAAACAAGAAAGGGCACAAATCTTAAGTGTCAATGAATGTTTACATATATGTACATCTATATACATATAGCCCAGGTGCTTCCCAGCCTTTAAAAAAGAAAATAGCAGGGAAGTCATTTTGGAAGTATTATTTGAAAGTCTGTGGCCTCGCCACATGCAGTCATTTTTCCCGTGTTGAGCACAGGAGCATAGGGAGTAGCAACCCTATGAGGCCTGCATCCCATTGGGCAGCACCTGTGTGATGTCAGCATCAGGCAGAAGACACAAGGGCAAGAGAAGGAGGAGTCCCCAGTGAAGAACCTATGGCATGTGGTCCGATAACTACTCTCTACCCAGAGAATCTCCTTCCAGTTTCAATATTGAATGTTCTACGGCTGACTTTTAGGAAAATTCTCTCCCCTTTCAGCAGGAAGACTCTTACCCACTGCTTTCTTCACTCCCTTCTGAGATTCAGCAAATGTAAAGCAATGGCCAAGTCACTACAGCATAAAATACAACTTTCATTCATTCATTTACTGTCTTATCACTCATTTATTCATTCATTTATAAAATCTAAAATTATGTATGGGGCAGCCATTTGGGGCCATACAGCAGTTGGAGCATGCTATAACCCAGTTGAGCATGCTGGGTTAAAGAAAAATGCATAATTTTGGTGCATGACTGAGCTGCCAGGAAAGTAAAGAGGTTCCTGGGTGGACAGAAGAGACAGGAAAGCAAGAACCATACAAAGCAGGGGAAGGGTGGAGCCTATACGTATCCTGGGGAATCTTCGAGACCAAGAGTTCGTATGCGAGGGACTGGAGACGAAGCCTGGGCCCAGGCAGCCTTCCTTCCCAGTGAGTGAAGTAGAAAAAAAGTGTCCCAGGCTCTTCTTAGCATTGGCTGTGGATGAAGCAGTAACACTCCTCTGGGAAATCCTAACTGCAAGCCCACACTTGGATGTATTTGGGGCTGGAATCCACATTGCATGTGACGCCTGAAAATCCCAAGCCAAAAAGTTTCAAAGAAATGAAAGCTTGTGATAACAGGATAAATCAGACCGAATCTCTTCAATAAGGAAGTGAAATTTGGGCAGAAACTTGAGCAAGGTGTGTAACTAGCTGTCCTATTTGGTGGGGTCTTCTCTTATGTGAGTCTTAGCGGAATCTCCACACTTTGAGAGAAACCAGGATACCTACCGTTAACACTTCCCAATAGTGCTGTCAGCCCAACCTCAGGCATTCAGATGCTCCTGCTCAGGTCTATGCTCCTGAAGCGATTTAGAGTTCATAATGCTAAAGTCAGAGATGATAACCTGCCAGCTCTCTGCTCTGGAAGGTGGCAATATTAAGGGGTGCCACCAGCAGTGCTCAGTTGTCCGTGGAAGAGATATCAGTAGCTCCCACCATGGTTCCAACCAGACAGTAGGGTGATGTGGCCGAGTTTCCAGCTGGCTGCCTTCTCCTAACCCCACTGGGTTCCCAAACCTGGTTCTTTCCAATAAACTCCCTGAAGTTAGCCACAGTCAGATACAGTTCTTTGCACCTAAGAACCCTGCTGGCTATACTGGAAGTTAGCCAGATGGGAAATCTGAGGAAGGGGGTGGGGAGAAAGAGAGCAGGCAGGCTGTGGCGCCCTTTCTTAAACCTCTGTTTCTGCTCATAAACCCCTTCCGCCACCATCTTGGTAATGGGATAACAGACCCTCCTCTTGCTTCCCACAAAGAATTGCACTCTGTTTAGATTCATTTGTTCCCTTCCAGGGTAATCAGCCTAGTGATGAACGCAACCTACAAATGAGGCCCAAAAGAATAGAGAGAATAAAAGGATAAAATGTAAGCTTCCCAATATCCAGGCATGAGTGTCAGGAAAGCTGAGAGCAGCAAGAAGACATCTAAGTGCTCCAGGAGAGTGAGGTCCATTGAAAACTGCCAGTTTTTGTCAGAATTGGAATGGGGCCAGGATAAATGAGAAGGAATCAAGTGTTTCCAGCTCTGTCTGGGAAAAGCAAAGTTAGCAGAAACCACGATACCTACCATTAACAGAAAACAGGCCCATTGCCTTCCATTGCAAGGGGAGTAATTGATTCCAATGGACAAAACAAAACCTCCCCAACATGCAGAACCTAGAGACCTAGAGAAGTAGAGCAGACAGAGGAAATGCTCCCGAGAAAAGGACAATTCAGATGTACTATGTTCTGTTGTTGTTTTTCACTAATGTCACAGCAGTGACATAAAAACATGGCTGTCAGTTGGGAAGGGTACCACACACTGGCAGAGTGCTTCATGCATCCCCCTTGGATCCCTTTGTCAAATGTTTACGCACACCAGCTTCAAGTAAGCCTGTCGTAACATCCCAACGCCTGTCCCTGCTTCAGTTTCCCAGCGAGCTTGCCTCAGGATGCTGGAGACTGGTTTGTCCGCACGGAAGTACAGAAGTACCTGGGAATGTGCATTCCTTTGAAGGCAGCCCGGAGTGAATGACCAGTTAGTGTGAAGGCACAAATACTCCAGCTCCCTTAGCATTAACGAAGACAAACTCCGAGGCACGTGAGATAAACTGAAAGATTGCATGGGGAGAGTGGACGGAAACATTGAAGTAGAATCTCCACCTTTCCCAAAATGCCGCCCTAACAAGGCTCATTGTGGACGGTGTGCTCTGTACACGCCACTGGGGCCCGAGTCACAGTAGGGAAGGGACACTTCTCATCCAGAGACGGAGAGGCTAAGCCCTCCAGCATGTGCCCGAGATGAAGCAGCCAGAACAGAGCATAACTCCTGCGGGGAAAATTCACCATTCACTTCTGTTTTGAAGCTCTGTATGTTCTCTTCAAATGTGTCTAAAATCACGGGCCTGGAGGGGCGCCGGGGTGGCTCAGTCGGTTCAACGACCGACTTCGGCTCAGGTCATGATCTCGCGGTTTGTGAGTTCAAGCCCCGCATCAGGCTCTGCGCTGATGGCTCAGAGCCTGGAGCCTGTTTCAGATTCTGTGTCTCCCTCTCTCTCTGACCCTCCCCCGTTCATGCTCTGTCTCTCTGTCTCAAAAATAAATAAACGTTAAAAAAAAAAAAAAAAACTTAAAAAAAAAATAAAATCATGGGCCTGGAAATCAGACACAGCCTTTTAAAAAATCATCTTCTCAAACTTCCGGAGTCTTCATTCTTTCCTCTACTAAGTAGTTATTAAGCATCAAGGGTACGCCAGTTACTCTCCTAAGCAGTTTTGAGATAACTGGGCACCATAGACACTGCCCTCAATGAATTCATATTCTTGTGTCAGGATGAGCCCCACAGAAATAGGCAATTGCTCTATGGTGGGGTAAATATTCTAGCAGGTTAAGTGAAGGGTTCTGTGGAGGAACATAATGGAGGCACCTAATCTTAATGGGAACAGGAAGATATGGGGATTTAAGTCACGCATCTCTAAAGAATTTATCTTAAACAACAGAATGTCTTACCTGTTTCACAAAGACCCATATTTCTCTCTTCCTCCAATTTCAAGGATGCCCAAATTGTGGTAAAATTAATGAGACCGAGCTTAGTGCACACAATTTATGTATCCAGAGGCAAAAGCAGAGGAAAAAGATGTGCAATGGCTCTTCCCTGTCATTGGAGTAAGACATGCAAATAGAAATGAATAAGGTGAATTGCCTTTAAATAATCGAGATGATTGCTTCTCAGGAGCTAAACCCTTTGTAGTACAGTGTGTCTGACAAAGTGTAGACATTCCATCAAGATATTTATCTGCTGTTAGGAGTATAAATTGGAATAAATTCACATCATGCCATTTGGTACCATCCCTGTGGAGAATCTATTCTGAGGAAATTGTCATAAATTCAGCCAAAGATTTTTACACTGAGGTGATAGTCGCAGTATTATTTATTCTGATAAAACACTAGATGATCTGAAACAAGAAGACAAAAGCTTTACAAAGTGTGATACAGCCATTATGATGAAATAATATGCAGCAAAACTATAATTTACAGAATAGGGAGAAACAGGGAAAACTCATAGCACATTAAACAAGAAAACATTTTGTGACATTTTGTAACATGGATTATAGAATATAATCCTACTAAAAGAAAATGATTCAAGTTTATTCATTTATTTTGAGAGAGAGTGTGCGTGCATGAGCGGGAGAGGGGCAGCGAGAGAGGGAGACAAAGAACCCCAAGCAGGCTCCATGCTGTTAATGCAGAGCCAAAGCAGAGTTCAAACTCACTAACAGAGAGATCATGACCTGAGCTGTAATCAAGAGATGGACACTAAACCAGCTGAGCCACCCAGGTGCCCCGTGATAGGCTTTATTTTCTTAGAACAGTTTTAGGTTTACAGAAAATTGAGCAGATAATACAGAGAAATCCCATGTGCCCCTTCTTCCTCACTCACAGTTTCCTCTGTTATTAATGTCTTGCATTAGTGAGGTACGTTCATTACAATATATGAGCAATACTGATAACACTATTATCAACTAAAATCTGTAGTTGCATTAGTTTTCACTCTTTGTGTTGTACAGTTCTACGTGCTTTGATAAATACGTAATGTTGTGTACCCAAGATCACAGTATCATCAGAATAGTTTCACTGCCCTAAAAATACTCTGTCCTCCACTTATTCATCCATCTCCCCCTCCCCCATGGCAACCATTGATCTTTTTATTGTTTGTATAGCTTCTCTTCCAAAAGGATTTCCAGTTGGAATCATTCTGTATATAGTCTGTTCAGAATGGCTCCTTTCACTAAGCAATACGCGTTAAAGATTCTCCCATGTCTTTTCATGCCTTGATACCAATTGTATCAATTTGATTGATGATGTTGTTCAGTTTCACTATGTCCTTACTGATTTTCAGGCCGCTGGATCTGTCAGTTACTGACATAGGGGTGTTAAAATCTTCAGCTATAAGAGTGGATTCATCCATTTCTCCCTTCAGTTCTATCAGTTTTTTGCTTCATGTATTCCGGTGCTCTGTTTTCTGGCATGTGAACTTAAGAATTAGCATGTCTTCTGGAGGTTTGATCCCTTTATCATTATGTAATTCCTTCTTTATCCCTGATAAGTTTCTTTGTTCTAAACTCTGATTTGTCTGAAATTAATATAGATACTCTAGTATCTATTAATTAGTGTTAGCATGGTACATCTTTCTCAATCCTTTTAATTTATATTACATATATATGTTTATATACAATATATTATTTATATTTTATATTATTTATAATAATTATATTATTTACATTATATCTTTATATTTTATACGGGTTGCTTTGTAGGTCACACATCACTGAGTTTTACATTTTATCCACTCTATCAGTCTGTCTTTTAATTGGCATATTTAGACTATTTATATTTGTAGTGACTATACAGTTGAATTAATATCTATATTTGAATCGTTTTCAACTTGTTACACTTGTTCTTTGTTTCTTTTTTAATCTTCCACTCTACCTTCTCCAGTTTTTTTTAAGTTTACTTATTATTTATTTTGAAGGAGAGAGAGAACAAACAAGCAGGAGAGGGGCAGAGAGAGAGGGAGAGAGAATCCCAAACAGCCTCTGCACTGTCAGTGCAGAGTCCCACACAGGGCTTAATCCCATGATGGTGAGATCACGACCTGAACTGAAGTCAAGAGTCAGACGCTAACCAACTGAGCCACCCAGGCACCCCTTTTTTCCCCTAAAGTTTATGTGCTCCAGTTTTTTTTTTAATTTTTTTTCAACGTTTATTTATTTTTGGGACAGAGAGAGACAGAGCATGAACGGGGGAGGGGCAGAGAGAGAGGGAGACACAGAATCGGAAACAGGCTCCAGTCTCTGAGCCATCAGCCCAGTGTGCTCCAGTTTTAATTGACCATTTATATGATTCCATTTGTTTCTCCTCTCTTAATATCAAATATGCTTTTTTAAAATTTTTTAGTGATTGTCCTAGAGTTTGAAATACACATTTATAACTGATCTAAGTTTACTTTCTTTTTTTTTTTTTTTCAGAGAGAGAGGGAGAGAGAGAATCCCAAGCAGGCTCTGTGCTATCATTGCAGAGCCCGACATGGGGCTCAATCTCACAAACTGTGAGATCATGACCTGAGCCCACCCAGGAGCCCCTAAGTTTACTTTCAAGTAACACTATAGTACTTGATGGGTACTGAGATGCCTTATCACAGAGTCTCCGAATTGGTCCTTTCCATCCCTTCTAACATTGCTATCATTCACTTCACCTATCCATAAGCTATAATTACCCAGGTTACCCAATATATTGGTGCTACTATCATTTGAGCAAATGTTTATCTATTAGATCAATTAAGAATTTAAAAAATTAATGGTTTTGAGGCACCTGGGTGGCTCAGTCGGTTAAATGTCCAACTTAGGCTCAGGTCATGATCTCACCATTCAGGAATTCAAGCCTCGCATTGGGCTCTGTGCTGACAGTTCAGAGCCTGGAGTCTATTTCAGATTCTTTGTCTCCCTCTCTCTGCCCCTCCCCTGCTCGTACTCTGTCTCTCTCTGTCTCTCTCTCTCTCAAAAATAAATAAAACATTTAAAAAACTAATGGTTTTATTTTACATTTATTTGTTCCTCCTCTATGCTGTTTCTTTTTTTTTTTAATGTTTATTTTTGAGAAAGAGGGAAAGAGAGAGAGAGAGAGAGAAGGAGAAAGAATGAGCTGGGGAGGGGAAAAGAGAAAGGGACAGAAGATCTGAAGAGGGCTCTGTGCAGCACAGAGCCCCTTTCTAGGCTCAAAGTCATGAACCATGAATCATGACCTGAGCCAAAGTCTGATGCTTAACCAACTGAGCCAGCCAAGTGCCCCGCTGTGCCTTTTTTATGTAGACGTCAGTTCCTGACAAAGTTCCCTCTCTGAAGAATTCCTTTAACATTCTTGCAAGGCAGGTTGAGTGGTAACACATTTCTTTTTTGTTTGTCTGAGAAAGTCTCTAACTCTCCCTTATTTTTGAAGGATAATTTCATTAGATACAAAATTCTAGGTTATAGAGTTTTTTCTTTCAATACTTTGTAAGTTTGTCACTCCACTCTCTTCTTGCTTGACTGGTTTCTGAAGTGTGTTGCAATTCTTGTCGATGGTTTTATGTTGTAATGTAGGTATTTTTTTCCTCTGGCTTCTTTCAAGATTTTCTTCTTGTCTAGTTTTCTGCTGTTTGAATAAGATATGGCTAGGTGTCAGTTTTGGGGTATTTATCCTGCTAGGTTTCACTAAAGTTCTGTGTCCATCATTAAATTTAGAAAAGTTTCATCTACTATTATTTCAATTTTTTTCTTCTGTTTCTTTCTCTTTCTTTTTTTTATATTTTTATTTTTTTGGTATTCTCATTATGTGTATGCTACACCTTTTTTAATTGTCCTATGATTCTTGGCACTCCACTCCATATTTTTTGTTCTCTTTTTTCTCTTTACATTTCAGTTTAGGAAAATTCCGTTGGGATATATCGTCAAGATCACTGATTTCTTTCCTCTGCCATGCCTTGTCCACTGGTGAGCCCATCAAAGGCAGTTTTCATTTCTGTCACAGTGTTTGGTTTCCTGCATTTCCTTTTGATTTTTTCTTACAGTTTCCCTCTCTCTGCTTACATTACCCACTGTTCGTGCTTACTGTTCACCATCTCCATTAGAACTCTTAGCACATTGACCATAAAGGTGTTAAGTTCCTGACCTGAGAACTCCAACATCTCTGCTATATCTGGGTCTGGTTCTGTTGCTTCCATTGTCTCTGCAGACTTTTTTTTACATTGGCTTTCAGGGTGTTTTGTTATTTTTTGGTGAAAACTAGGCAGGATGTTTTGGGTAATAAGAACTGAGGTACTTGGGCTTTAGTGTGAGGTTTTATGTTTATCTGGCTAGGAGTTATGCTGTGTTAACTGTTTGTTTAGCTGTAGGTGTCTGAGTCTTCGATTTCCTCTAGTGTCATTTTTGTTTCCTCTTTTGTCTTTAGATTCCCCTAGAAACTCTTAATTAAGAGTTTGAACCTTGCTCTTCTTTCAACTCAGTGGCTGTTATTATAATTTTTTTAATGTTCATTTATTTTTGAGAGACAAAGACAGTGCAAATGGGAGAGGGACAGAGAGAGAGGGAGACACAGAATCTGAAGCCGGCTCCAGGCTCTGAGCTGTCAGCACAGAGCCCAACGCGGGGCTCGAACTCAGGAACCGCGAGATCATGGCCTGAGCCGAAGTTGGACGCTCAACCGACTGAGCCACCCGGTTGCCCCTCGGTGCCTGTTATTATAAAGATTTGTTGGGATGGGAGGACTGGGAGTTGGGTATTTCCCTTCCTTTCTCCAACCTTCACCATGAGAACCTAATGGTGCTCCCTGAGGTAAAGGTCACAAAAGTGTAAAGGTCCCCCTAAGACTGAGTCTTTAAGAGTTTTTAACATTTCAAGCCAGTCCATACTCAGCCTCCAGGTATCCATCAATTACTGGTTAGGTGTTACTATCAATATATGTGTATAATCTCCAGCAGCTTCCACTCCAAGTAAGCTGTGATTGTGTATTCTCACCTCTGTCTCCAGTTTTCAGGGAGAGAGTTTGCTCTGTGACCTCAGTTCTCTGTTGGATCTAAGAAGAGCTGTTTGTTTTCAGTTTTCTTAGTTTTTTTTTTTTAAGTTTTTTTTTTTAATTTTTTTTTTCAACATTTATTTATTTTTGGGACAGAGAGAGACAGAGCATGAACGGGGGAGGGGCAGAGAGAGAGGGAGACAGAATCGGAAACAGGCTCCAGGCTCTGAGCCATCAACCCAGAGCCCGACGCGGGGCTCGAACTCCCGGACCGCGAGATCGTGACCTGGCTGAAGTCGGACGCTTAACCGACTGCGCCACCCAGGCGCCCCAGGCTCTTTACCTCTTAAAGCTGAAACTAACTCCAGATAATTTTTTTAATCAAACTTTTAATTTTTTTATTATTTTTTAATATGAAACTTATTGTCAAATTGGTTTCCATACAACACCCAGTGCTCATCCCAACAGGTGCCCTCCTCAATGCCCATCACCCACCCACTCCACCCTCCCACCCCCATCAACCTTCAGTTTATTCTGTTTTTAAGAGTCTCTTATGGTTTGCCTCCCTCCCTCTCTGTTTTTTTCCTTCCCCTCCCCCATGGTTTTCTGTTAAGTTTCTCAGGATCCACATAGGAGTGAAAACATATGGTATCTCTCTTTCTCTGTATGACTTATTTCACTTAGCATAACACTCTCCAGTTCCATCCACGTTGCTACAAAGGGCCATATTTCATTCTTTCTCATTGCCATGTAGTATTCCATTGTGTATATAAACCACAACTTCTTTATCCATTCATCAGTTGATGGACATTTAGGCTTTTTCCATAATTTGGCTATTGTTGAGAGTGCTGCTATAAACATTGAGATACAAGTGCCCCTATGCATCAGCACTCCTGTATCCCTTGGGCAAATTCCTAGCAGTGCTATTGCTGGGTCACAGGGTAGATCTAGTTTTAATTTTTTGAGGAACCTCCACACTGTTTTCCAGAGTGGCTGCAACAGTTTGCATTCCCACCAACAGTGCAAGAGGGTTCCCGTTTCTCCACATACTCGCCAGCATCTATAGTCTCCTGATTTGTTCCTTTTAGCCACTCTGACTGGCATGAGGTGGTATCTCAGTGTGGTTTTGATTTAATCAAACTTCTTAAAAAGAAATAAATAAGCAAATATATGAATGTTTGTTGAATTGATAATGCTTGCCATTCAAGCACCGTAAGCATTAGGTGCTGCTGCCCCAACACAGCAATAAGAAACAAAGACTTGGGTCTTTTATTAAATAATCCCCATCATGGGGACAGAAAATTGGGAGAAACTGAACTGTTACCAGAGCTGAAGCTACCCTGGATTTTCTGTATTTCCTTCTCATTCTTCTTTCCTACTCACACCTTTTCACGTCTTGATTTCTCTTCTTGCCCATGTCCTCTACTCATTCCTCTTTATCTTCCATCTCAACTAGAAGATACATCTTTAGATGCTCTTTTACCGAATCTTAAAACAAAAAAGGGAGACCCTAGATCTATAAATAGATAAGTAAATACATAGAAATGGATACAGAGGTATGCTTTTACATGCCTTTTTCTATTTCTGGGAATAGTTACATCTAGGGAATGAACACAGGCATGGGGCAATTGAAGTACAAGAAAGGCTTATTTTTACTATATACTTTTTGTGCTATTTAAATTTTTTATCATTTATGTATTTTCTAGAAAAAGACACAATAATCTCTAACTGATATTAATCACCCACCCTTAATCTGATATTGTTTTCTATAAAAAAAAACAACAACAAAATAAAACTGCAGCAAACACCATATTCAGTACCAAAAGCCTGAATGCTTTTACCCAAAGATCAGAAACAAGGCAGAGATGTCTGTTATTCTCATTTCTACTCATCATTGTATTGGAGGTCTTAGTGTAATGAGGAAAACGAAAGATCCTTAAGGAAGAATCAAACCTGTCTTTATTTGTAGGTGGCATGATTATATAGAGAGAAATGCAAAAAAAAAAAAACAAAGTTTCCCATTTCCTCTGTTAGTCATTAAAATATTTAATAAAAAAGATTAGGAAGGTGGCTGGATACAAAATCAGTGCATTTGACCCTTGAACAAAACAGGTATTGGGTCATCAACTCCCCACATGGTTTAAAATCCATGTATGGGGCCCCTGGGTGCCACAGTCGGTTGAGCCTCTGACTTTAGCTTGGGACATGATGTTGCGGTTCGTGAATTCGAGCCCCACATTGGGCTGGCTGCTGTCAGTGTGGAGCCTGCTTTGGATTCTCTGTTCCCCTCTCTCTCTGCCCCTACCCCACTTGCACTCTCTCACAAAAATAATAAATAAACATTTTTTAAATAATAAATAAAATAAAACCCGTGTATAACTTTTGACTTCCCAAAAACTTAACCACTTAAGCCTACTACTAGAAGCCTTACTGATAGCATAAACAATCAATTAAGTCATATTTTGTATGTTATATGTCTTATATACTGTATTCTTACCATAAAGTAAGCTAGAGAAAAGAAAATATTATTAAGAAAATCATAAGGAAGAGAAAATACATTTATAGTACTGTACTGTAAAAGCTCCACGTATAATGGACCCGTGCAGTTCAAACCCATGTAGTCCAAGGGCCAACTTCATATAAAGATAAAATGCATTCCTATATACTAGTAATAAACATTGAAAATTAAATTTTAGGGGTGCCTGGGTGGCTCAGTTGGTTAAGCATCCGACTCTTGATTTTGGCTCAGATCATGATCTCACGTTTCATGAGTTGGGCTCTACACTGACAGCACCAAGCCTGCTTGGGATTCTCTCTCTCCCTCTCTCTCTCTCTGCCCCTCCCCTGCTCATGTGTGCTATAAATAAATAAATAAATACATAAACAAACAAACAAATAAAATTAACACAACAAAATAAAATTTAAAAACCCATTTAAAACAGAGGGGCGCCTGGGTGGCTCAGTTGGTTAAGGGTCTGACTTTGGCTCATGTCATTATCTTGCAGTTTATGAGTTCGAGCCCCGCGTCGGCCTCTGTGCTGACAGCTCAGAGCCTGGAGCCTGCTTGGGATTCAGTGTCTCCCTCGCTCTCTGCCCCTCCCCCGCTCATGCTCTGTCTCTCTCTCTCTCTCTCTCTCTCTCTCTCTGTCAAAAATAAATAAACATTTTAAAAAATAAAACAGCACAAAAGGTACCAAATTCCTAGAATAACCATAACATCCACTCAAAGCAAGTCAAGAATGTTTGTTCTTACCATTTCTATTCAACATTGTGCTGACAGGCTCCAAACCAACTCCTGTCCAACTAGTCACATAATATTATCACATGGTCTTCAAATAGAGCCATATAAATACAGCCGGTACAAATTAAAGATATGGCCTTTTCTTTAAGTTATTCTAAAACAATTGGATATCTTCATGAAAAAATAAAATAAAATTTCTACTTCCCACCATACATGATAAGCAATCTAAACTTTATCAAAAATCTAAACATTAAAGGAAAAACAAGCTTTCAAAAGAAAACATGAGAATACATTTATAACTTCATAATAGGTAAATATTAAATAGGATACAGCACTAATACTAAAGGAGAAAGTTGAGAGATTGAGCTTCATTAAAATTGAAACATCTATTACCAAAAAGACATCATTAGGAATGACCATCTGAATGGGCAAACCATATACTGAGCAAAAATAACTGCAGTGTATGTAGCTGAAAAAGGACTCGTATCCAGAATA
Source organism: Felis catus (assembly GCF_018350175.1). NCBI lineage: Eukaryota > Metazoa > Chordata > Mammalia > Carnivora > Felidae > Felis > Felis catus. The sequence continues at coordinate 21,480,575 of NC_058377.1, forward strand.
TGCTTTCTTAAAACTCAAATTAAGAAGAAAAAGACTTAAGACACTATTTTTGAGTGGACAAAAGACTTGAAATGGCAGTTCATTTCAACAGGCACTTTGCAAAGGGTGATTGATATCCAAATAGCTAGTGAAGATATTATGAATAGATTATGAATAAATAGATAGCCTGCAAATCAACATTATTACTTATTAGGGAAATATAAGAAAAAGACTTAAGTGCTATCACACTACACATCTAAAAGAATAGTTAAAATTAAAAGGATTAGAAAATAATGAATGTTCAGAAGGATGAAGAGCATCCTTACCTGGAAACTGTTGGGAGTGCAAATCAGTTTACACCCTTCGGAAGACATCTTGGTAGTATTTAAGAAGTTTAGATATTTATCTATTCTGTGACCCAGTAAATCCACATCTAGGTATAGACCCAAGAGAAATGAGTATATTTCAAAGAAACTGTATGCTCAAGAAGTTTTACAGTGTCTTTATTAATGATAATATGCAGAAACTGAAAACAAGCCAAATGTCCATTATGGGGGTTGTTGATAAATAAATTGTTCTGTATTCATATAATGGAATGCTAAACAGCAATAACCAAGAACAGAATATATACACATATAATGTTATGGGTGAAACTCACACTACACTTTATATTGAGAGAAAGAATGCAGACATAAAACAAGTAAATACAATATTGAATATTTATATGAAGCTCAAGAATGAGCAAAATGAATCTGTAATGATAAAAGTAAGAATAGTAGCTATTTCCAGAAAAAGAATTGGGAGTAATATTTACTGGGAAGGGGCAGGGAGCAATATTCTGAAATGATGCAAATCTATCTCTTGGCCTAGATGATGGTTACATAGCCTTATATATGTGAAAAATCATTGACACTTAAGACTTATGCACTTTTCTGCACATAACATACTTCAACTTAAAAGGGGTGGGATTATTTTTTTTTTATTTACCAAGATTGTGCTGATTTTCCATCAACCTTACGAAACCCTCAACTTAGAAGTGTACTCAATTCAGTGATCTTTCCCTCCATAATATTATCTAAAGCACAGCCCTTCCCTTCACTTTCATTTCTTTTCTTACATCCTCATTGAACGGAACCATTCCAAAGAACAAAACTAAACATTTATCCTAACTTTCCTTTTTTCTAATAGAAGAGAACTTCCTAAGAAAAGTTAATAAGTTAAAGTATCTTGGGGGCGCCTGGGTGGCTCAGTCGGTTAAGCGTCCAACTTCGGCTCAGGTCATGATCTTGCGGTCTGTGAGTTCGAGCCCCGCGTTGGGCTCTGTGCTGACAGCTCAGAGCCTGGAGCCTGTTTCCAATTCTGTTTCTCCCTCTTTCTCTGACCCTCCCCCGTTCATGCTGTCTCTCTCGGTCTCAAAAATAAATAAACGTTAAAAAAAATTTTTTTTAATGTATCTTGGAAACAGTGCACATACTATTCCTTCTGAAGGAGCTGTTACCACTAATAATGAATTCATTGTTCTTTATATAAGCTGTGTCTGATTCTTTATATAAGCTGTGCCTCCATTTACCTAATACTGTGAGTGTATGACCTGTCCTGACACCACCATCTCTTTGCCTTTACCATTAAAAAATCACAGCTATTTGCAGTGTCTTAAAATACAATAGCAACTGCCTTCCTGGTGACTAGTTGGTTGGTACTACTCTAATGACTCACATCTGCCCAAAACTACCTATTACTCCGTTACTTCGTTCAGACACAAAGTAAGTCTCCAAATTCTACCTTTTAATCTGTAAATAATGAGCGAAGCTTGTATCCAACATTTTTAACTCCCTTAAATCTATATAACTCTCCATTAGAAGGTCTAATAACTTAGCCTATACCCTTACAGCTCTGCACACTGCCTCAATGGATACCATCCTTGATTCTATATGGAAATTTAGCTCCCACCAAAACACCTTAAAACTTAGCATTTTGCAAGATCAAATTACCACATTTTTAACTTTCAACATTGTTGTAAAAATAACGTTCCAAAGGTTATCTCTTGAAAAGTTGCATGACATTGCTGTAAGTAGGTCAAATGCAAAGTGCGTTTTTAAATGCAAAAAGAAAAAGAAAAACCTTTGAAATGAAATCCACCAGGGAAAAGGTGAATCAAGATAGCATGGCTAAAGGACCGAAGAGCAAAGTAGATTAGAATTCAAGGGCCTAGGTCCGAGTCTGGCAAGAGGTACGTGTGTGGCCATGAGCAACCTACAAATATTTATGAGTCCCCAGTGTGTAACGCAACACATGAAGGGCTAGATTAAATTATTTCTTAGGCTTATTCAAGAGTAGCCATCTATGACTGTGGAAACTATTTTCATAAAACAAATAATGATTAGAATAGTTAGGGTAGAGTAAGGAGTAGAGGGAATAATTATACTTCAGAACAAGTTAAATTTTTCCCTCTAAGTAAAGGAGAACAAGCACTGGCATTTGTTTCCCTCATTGAAAAGAAAAAGAAACACACTGGCAAACAAAGCTTTGGATCTCCTTTCTCAATCATTTTCACACGAAGAATTTTCTGCCTAAGGTCTTCTTCAGGGCAACTTTGACATCCTTGTTCCTCAGACTATAGATTAATGGGTTGAACATGGGCACCACAGCAGTATAGAATATGGAGGACACTTTCCCCTGGTCAAGGGGTAAAATAGAAGGTGGTTTGAGGTACATAAAAGCTCCTGATCCAAAGAAAAGAGATACCACAATTATATGGGAACTGCAGGTACTGAAGGCTTTGGATCTGCCCTCAGTAGAACTAATATGGAGAATACTAGAAAGAATGAAACCATAGGAGATAAAAATGGTCACAATGGGTACCCCAATGCCAATGGTCACAACAATGAAGACCACCAGCAAATTTATGTAAGAGCTGTTGCAGGAGAGCTCAAGGAGGGGAATGATATCGCACATATAGTGGTTGACGAAGTTGTCAGCACAAAAGGTTATAAACATTATGTTTCCCATATGGGCAACAGCTCCAAACACTCCCATCCCATAAACACCTAACAAAAGGAGTGAACACACCTGAGGAGACATGGTAACTGTGTATAGCAGTGGTTTACAGATGGCGACATAGCGGTCATATGCCATCGCTGACAAGATGTAGGATTCAGAAAACACAAAGAAACAGAAGAAAAAAAACTGAGTCATACACCCTGCATAGGAAATGATGTTTCTCTTTGCGACAAAACCCATTAGCATTTTAGGGGTCAGAGTCGTGGAGTAACTAACATCTATGAAGGACAAGTTGAAGAGGAAAAAGTACATGGGAATATGAAGGTGAGAATTCAGCCCAATCAGGGTTATCAGGCCCAGGTTCCCCACCACAGTGACCATGTAGAAACCTAGAAACAGGAAGAAGAGGGGCATCTGGAGTTCTGGCTCATCTGTTAAGCCTGCGAGGATAAACTCTGTCACAGAGGAGGCATTATCTGTAGCCATTCTCCTCTAGGAGAGTCTGTAAGGGAAAAAGAAGAGTCACTGAGACAAAGAGAGAGAAGCCACACACCATGGAATTTAAGGGGCTGACATGGAGAAGACAAGAATGGGAACATTTACTGGCACTGTTCTAAATGTTGTGTGGCATTATGAGTATCCCCATTTCACAGATGAGGACACTGGACCTAAGTGACTTGCACAAGTCCTGATGCTACTAAGTTACAGCAGGAGGTGAACTCAGGTGGTCTGGCTCCTGGGCTTTGAGCTTTTACCCACTCTGCTAGAGGACAGACCAGGGCAGGCAGGCACTCACCCTCCTCTGCTTGGAGTCACAGTGCTGTTCTCCACTGGCTCTCATCCATCTTTTTCATGGAGACTCAACTGGTCCCGATGAAAAGCAAGTGACAACCCAGAGCTCAGACCCTCTGCTTCTGCTTCTCTACTTTGAGGAGCGACACCTCTAATTTATCTTGCTGCGCTGAAGAACTTGATCTTTGATTGTGGCTTTGCTGCAAGTCTCTTGTCCAAATTCCGGGGATGAGACAGCATCCTTTCCAAATGCCCATGGATAACAAGAGACTAATCTCAGTGACGTAGTTACAGAGACTCCCTCAGGATCACTGCTCCAGAGACCCCTTCCCAAAGGAAGAAGAAATGTTTGTTTACCCCCTTGGTAATGCTTGATGTGGCTTCCAATGATCCTTTCATTCTGGTTAAATCTTTTTAAGATTAAGAGCAAAGCCTTATGGGCTTGCCTCCTTGTATTGAGGACTTACTGTGTACCTAGCATTGTGTAGATCCAGCACCCTTATACTAAAACCAAGTGTCAAAAGCAATGTACAAATAATATTACCTTTTTATTCCTCACCACAACCTTATAAATTAGAACTATTAATTAATCCCTTCTCTAAAGTGAGAGGCACACACACTACGAGGTTCCAGAATCTTGACTCAAACCCTAGTCTGTCCAATTCTAAGCTTCTTAGTCTTCATCACTAAACACGCAGCCTCCCTCTAAGTGACCATGAAATCTCTGAAGCAGCATTTTTACTTCGAAGGATCTCATGAGAAGCTTTATTGATAAAAACAAGCACTTAGATAACTTGAAAGGAATGTAGAAAGTGTTAAAACCAAGAGAGGTAAAATTAGGGGAATCATACTTTAGAGAAGGATCATTATTTCCTTCACATCCAATATATACCAAGAATTATTTGCATCTTCTCCAAGCTTAAAAATAAAGAAACTTTCACTGAATTTTCTCCAGTACTTGATCATCCATCTTAAGCTTCATTATTAAAAACAAATACTGGTCAGATAACTAGTAACAACTTCTATCAAGACTTAAATGCAGAGAACAGAGTCTACAGCCAATATGTCAGATAACGGGGAATTGGTGAAAGACTTTGAACAAGGATGGCATTGCTTTAGCACATACCAATTGAACACTGACCCTGTCCCTGAAATTTTATAAGTCCTGGTGATTTCTTCAGTGGAAAAAAAAAAAAAAGCTTTCTGCCCTCATGGATCTTTTATTCAAGTGGGAAAAGATAGAAAATACATGAAAGAGAGAGGTAAAACCTGTGAAATGAAAAGTTATATGAGCAAAAGGAATGCAAGAGGCAGGGCTAGAAAAGGCAGGCGTTGCCGATTTCAGTTTTAAATAGAATGACCTGACATTCGAGCAACTTTGAAGGAGACCTGAAAAGCATTTGCTTGGTAAGGTCAGTTACTCTAATAAAACAATGGACATTCACAACTTAATGCAGCACCTTTCCAAGGCATCACATTTTTGTCCTGAGCTTCAAACACAATATGTTAACCCCGATTACTGGATCCGATGGAGAGAATTGTGAGGGTGGTAACAGGATAGGGGGGCAAGAGTCCTTGCTGAGGGTTTAGATAATCACAAGTCACACAGTGTAGTTTATTAACTGAGACTGATATCAAGACTAATAAAATTTTGTTTGACAACTTGCACTCTACACCCTTTTCTAGGGTGTATGGCAAACTCTATCCCAAGAATAAATCTCTATTTGTATAAATTCAAGTGTCAGCAGATGAGTTATATTCTTGCTCAGAGTTAAGGGCCAACGTCCTCTTGGAGAAGTTACAAAATGAAAACACAAAGGCAGAAGTCCATTTTCCTCAGGCAAGTCCAACTAAAACCTCTGCACACATGCCTGAGTATGTTTGTGTGTTTCTGAGTGTGTGCACACACCTGAGTGAGAATTTGCTCACCCTCAGCTATGACTCAGCAGGGACAGTGCCTCATCTGTCTGTTTACACTGAGAATTTTCCATGGCCCGGAACAACTCTAATGAATCCCAATCCCTGTTCTCAATCCCACTACACATATTTAAGAAATAGAAAAAGCAACTCATTATCAAAAAATTAAAATAAGGGCTACAAGCAAACTTTTCTTAAGGCCCAAGGGCAAAGAAGACGTTAGGGGTTCATTAAATGTTCACTCTCCTCTAGAAACCTTAGAGGGTTCTTGTATGCATGATGCAACACCGGGGAAAATTCTGAGACTTTTGTCACTTCAGAGGTGGTTTCCATGGGAATTTCATTTCAAATGCATCGAGATTTTATTTCAAGTGAACCAGGGCTTCTATAAAGTCATTTTCACTATTGACTTGCTCCAATACAAGCAGAAAGAAACACAGAAATAAATATTCTTGATTAAATTACTTTTGTTGCAGAACTATCTTTCCCAAAATTTGAATCTCTGTATAATGGATTTCTTGTTCTATTTATTGCTAACGCTAAAATATATGTGAGACATGGATTATAACATACCAATGTGGAAAATATGTATAATGCAGCATCTTTGCATATACACCTCATGCACATGCATTAATCCTCATATGTCTGGTAGTCCTTCAGGCAGCACCAGAGTGGTATGGGGTCAGTAACCTTCACCCCACATAAGAGACCTACAAGAATAAACCACAATTCCAACCAAAAAAGTCAGAGAGCCTGTCCAGAGAGAAAAGATGGCAGCTGAAATATCTTCATTTGATGTGACTTTAGTTAAACTCTCAGGATGGGCATAAAATTAAATTCATCTGTCAGAAGTCATACGATCTATATTATACTTAATGTTGAATTAGTTTTTGATATGTGCATTTAGCATATTAAAATGCCAGGTAAAAGGATTCAAAAGAAATGGTTTGTGCTGTAAGGAGGGATTTATAATCTAGTCGAGGCATCTCCTATTCTGTCTCTCTATCATGTTATTCTCCTCATGTTTCAAATTTTTCAGTGCCTACCAATTCTCTGAGCCTCTTCTTCCTTAAATGTTTGTGAGCTCACCCACAATTTCCACAACATCATCTGTATGGTTAACTCCTAAATTCACACTTTTCTGTTAATTCCCTGTCCTGTGTATACAACCTCTCTATCCAAATGTTCCAGTATGCCACCCTGAACTCAACAAGTACAAAAATTAACACATCTTTTTTGTCCCCCAAACAGACATCTGCCCAACCTTCCCACTCCTTTATTGGAGACAAACTAGAGGGTATCCTAAGTCCTGGTTCATTTGGGTTGGTCCTAGTTTATATCCGTTGCCCCAGAAAAATTATTAGAAGCAGCTTCTTTCACCAAGAAATCTATTCCAGTTAAATGAGGAATTGTATGTGGAATCAAATCAACCTCTACGATTCCTAGCTCTGCCCCTTACTAGCTGTGTAGCCTTGGAAACCTCTTGATTAAACTTGGTTTGACCTCTCCTGAGCTTCAAATTACTTATCTTAAAACGGGGTTAATAATCCTAAATGCTGCCATTTGCATTACTTAGGATGTAGAAGACATGAAAAATGTTGTTGTTGCTATCGTCATCGTCATCATCAATCATCCAAATCTATACCCTGGCATGATAAAGATATTTTGGACTGCTACAGGAGTAGCTACAGGATTAGCTAAAACTGGGAGAGACTAAAAATAGGAAGATCAGTTAAGATTTCACAAGCAATGGAGATAGTAAAGTAAAAATGGTGTCAAGAGATAAGATCATGGAAGAACAGGATTTAGTATCTCTGTGGTTTGGGAGAGAAGGAAAGAAAAGAAAGAAGTACATATCAAATATGATTAAAGTTTTGAGTTCATATGACCACAAGTAAGATGGAAGAAATAAATAAAGAGTAGGGACCATAAGGAGCTAGATTTTAGTCTAGATGATGAAATGCCAGCGGACACAACAAGGGTCCCACTAAACTCTAAGTTATGGCAGCCACCAGGGCAATTAGGACTCCCCATGCCTGCGACTAACAGACAAGACCTGGATTCACCATCCTGGCAAAAATAATTGATCCTAATCAGCAAGGGGGGTGGGGCGGGTATTGCTTTTACTCATAGGGGCAGAAAGGACCATGTGTGGAACAGAGATATTCCATTTGGATGCTTCCTGATACTTCCTTGCCCCATTGTAGCTGTGAATGGATATAGGCAGCAAATCTCAGATAGGAAGGGTATGGTTGCCAAAGATTCAAACCCTTTCATAATGAAGGGATTCCTCTTTTTTAGATGTTTATTCATGGATCAGTATATAAGGAGGCCTAACTCATAATAGTTATTAATAAATATTTGTTGAATTCATTATTTCCACTTAAAATATATGTGGGTTTAGTTCTCTAACACCCTCCCACTCCAATTTTTTGTCCTATCCTTTCAAATAGTTATATTATGCCTTTTAATTCTCAATACTTAATGTATTGAGAACTATAGAACTGCACAAATAACTATCACTATACAAATAACCAGCCAAATACTATATTCTAATTATGTTCCCTACTTGTGCTATCTGAAATTTTTCCTGGAATGATTTCTCTATGTCCTGTATCTCTCCTTCATATTTTCATATGCTGCATAGTATCTATCAAATGCCCATCAGTATTAATTTCCAGATATTCAAACATATGTGACAGTCTGTCAATTTCTTCTTTCTCTTGGAAACTTCCACCCTCTGTATGTATCTGGAGTGATTGCTTTTTAGACTCAATGCATGGCCATCAGCCTCAAATTCCCTTTGCTGCTTTCCTGTGTTGGATCCCCTCTTTCCTAAAAACCAGTATTGTCAGTGAGAAGTCCAGTCGCATTCTCATTTCTGTCCCTTTATATATTATGTGATTGTCTTTCCCCCCGCCTCTCTCTCTCACCCACCTCCCCACCCTGCCTCTCTCTCTCTCTCTCTCTCTCTCTCTCTCTCTCTCTCTACCCCCCACACCCCCTCTCTCTGATAGCTCCTAGGATCTTCACCCACAGTGTTCTTAAATTTCACAATACTATGGCTTAGTAAGTCTGTTTTCTTTCAAAGTATTCCTTTGATCTAGCAATACAAATCATCTAGTTCTGGGAAATTTTTCTCATACTCTTTATTGATAATTTTCTTCCCACCAAATTTTTTTGTTCTTTCTTTCTAGGATTATTATTATTCAGATGTTGGAGTTACCCTCCTCTTTTCTATCTCTTTGAGCGTTTTTCATACTTTTGAGAGAATTCATCACCTTTAAGTTGTGCCATATCTATTTTAACGTTTTCTTATTGGTCTACATAATAAAATTCACCCACTTTAAGTGTACAGTTCAATGAATTTTAATAAATATATACAGTTGCATAACCAGCACAATAAAGATATAGAATGTTTCTATCACTCCAAAAAGTTCTCTCCCACTTCTTTGAAGTCAAATTCCTCACCCCATTCCTGGGCCCAGACAAACATGAATCTGCTATCACTAATTCCATGTAAATGTAATCATCAACTATGATGTCTTTTATATCTACTCCTTTAACTTAGAAGAATAAGTTTGAGAACCATCCATGGTGTTCCTGTATGAGTAGTCCATCCCTTTTTATTCACAAGCTTTATTCTATTGGATAGATAACACAACTTGTTTATCCATTCATTTCTTTTTTTCTTTTTAATTTACATCCCAATTAGTTAGCATATAGTGCAACGATGATTTCAGGAGTAGATTCCTTAGTGCCTCTTACCCATTTAGCCCATCCCCCCCCACAACCCCTCCAGTAACCCTCTGTTTGTTCTCCATTTTTATGAGTCTCTTATGTTTTGTCCCCCTCCCTGTTTTTATATTATTTTTGTTTCCCTTCCCTTGTGTTCATCTGTTTTGTCTCTTAAAGTCCTCATATGAATGAAGTCATATGATATTTGTCTTTCTCTGACTAATTTCACTTAGCATAATACCCTCCAGTTCCATCCACGTAGTTGCAAATGGCAAGATTTCATTCTTTTTCATTGCCAAGTAATACTCCATTGTATGTATGTATATGTATATACATGTATATGTATATACTTAGTAGTGCAGTTACTGGGTCGTAGGGTAGTTCTATTTTTAGTTTTTTGAGGAACCTCCATACTGTTTTCCAGAGTGGGTGCACCAGCTTGCATTCCCACCAACAATGCAAAAGAGATCCTCTTTTTCTGCATCCTCGCCAACATCTGTTGTTGCCTGAGTTGTCAATGTTAGCCATTCTGACAGGTGTAAGATGGTATCTCATTGTGGTTTTGATTTGTATTTCCCTGATGATGAGTGTTGTTGAACATTTTTTCATGTGTCGGTTGGCCATCTGGATGTGTTCTTTGGAGAAGTGTCTATTCATGTCTTTTGCCCATTTCTTCACTGGATTATTTGTTTTTTGGGTGTTCAGTTTGATAAGTTTTTTATAGATTTTGGATACTAACCCTTTATCTGATATGTCGTTTGCAGATATCTTCTCCCATTCTGTCGGTTACCTTATAGTTTTGCTGATTGTTTCCTTCGCTGTGCAGAAGCTTTTTATTTTGATGAGGTCCCAGTGGTTTATTCTTGCTTTTGTTTCCCTTGCCTCCAGAGACGTGTTGAGTAAGAAGTTGCTGCAGGCAAGATCAAAGAGGTTTTTGCCTGCTTTTTCCTCCAGGATTTTGATGGCTTCCTGTCTTACATTGAGGTCTTTCATTCATTTTGAGTTTCTTTTTGTGTATGGTGTAAGAAAGTGATCCAGGTTCATTCTTCTGCATGTTGCTTTCCAGTTTTCCCAACACCACTTGCTGAAGAGACTGTCTTTATTCCATTGGATATTCTTTCCTGCTTTGTCAAAGATTAGCTGGCCATACGTTTGTGATCCATTCATTTCTTAATGGATACCTGAACTAATTCCAGTTTTTGGCTATGATAAATAAAGCTACTGTGAACATTAACATTCAATTTCTAGTATGGACATATACTTTCATTTCTCTTGAGTAATATATAGGAGTGGGAGTAAGATTACTGGGTTGTATGGGTTGTAAGAAGCTGAAAAATTGCTTTCAGAACATTCCTATCATCATGGGAGGTCCACTTTGTCCAAAACCTTGCTGCTACTTAGTACTGTCAATTTTTGTAATTTCAAAATTCTAATAGGTGTGTGATTATGTCTGATTTGATTTCAATTTGCGTTTCCTTAATGAAATGCTTGTTCACTTATTTTTCCATTTTCTAGTTAAGTATGTTGTCTCATTTGAGTTGTAAGCAAAAAATATATAATTTATTTATATTATTATTCATGTATTATATAGTCTACATACTTATAAGTCCTTTATCAGATACCCATTTTATAAATATTTTCTTCTAAAAAATTAAATAAATAAATAAATATTTTCTTCTAGTTTGTGGTTTGCATTTTTTATTTTTAACAGTCTTTTGAAGAGGAAAAGTTTTAAATATTGATAAATTCCAGTTTATGAGCTTTTTTCTTGTAGGGCTTATGCTTTATTTGTGCTGTTTACCTAACACAAAGTGAAATATTTTTATATTTTCTTCCAAATGTTTTATAATTTTAAATTTTACATTTTGGTGTATTATCCTTTTTTTCTTCCGTTGCATATTATTAGCTGGTTAAATTTATTTTTCTTTCTTTTTTAATATAATTTATTGTCAAGTTGGCTAGCATACAATGTACAGTGTGCTCTTAGTTTTGGGGGTAGATTCCTGCGATTCATCACTTACATACAACACCCAGTGCTCATCCCACCAAGTGCCTTCCTCAGTGCCCTTTTTGAATTCATTTGTTATCATATGGATTTCCAATTTTCCAATATCATATTGAAAATACTTTCTCAATTGCATTGCTTTGGTAATTTCATTGAAAATAAATAAACTATACATATATAAGTCTATTTCTAGAGCTGCTATCTATTCCATCAATTTATAGTCTGTGTTTATGTCAATATTACATTGCCTTAATTACAGAATTTTTTTTTAAGATTTATTTATTTTTGAGAGAGAGAGAGAGAGCGCATGCGGGGAAGGGGCAAAGAGAGAGGGGGACAGAAGATCCAAAGCAGGCTCTGCGCTGTCAGCAACAAGCCCCATGTGGGACTCAAACTCACAAACTGTGATATCATGATTTGGGCTGAGGCTGGACACTCAACTGAATGAGCCACCCAGTTGTTCCAATTACAGAATCTTTAAAGTAAATCTTAAAACCAGTGTAAATCTTCCAAACTTTTCTTATTTCTTAATGTTGTTTTGTTTAAACTTAGGTCCTTTCCATTTCTATATAAAGTATAGAATCAATCTGTCAATTTCTGCAAAATCATGGTGGGACCTACCCAAAGTCACATAGTAAGAAATTAGCATATCAGTGCATCCTGTGGAAGTCTTTTACCTCCAGATTTCAAAGTTTATGGTCTTTCTACCACTTTACCATTTCATGCATTTTTCAACTTTTCTAGAGGATTTGGGGGGGGGTCAAAAGAAACTGTAATGTGATTAAAGCATTTTAGAAAAAAACATGTAGCTGGGAGCAAAATTTAACACCAAATGCAGAGAATTTCAAAGAAGTAAATCAGGGATGAGAATTGAATGTGTCATGGAGATAAAGACTATGCTGGGGTAACAATCCTAGTCAAGTCTTGGATCTCCAATCCCACCCAAATAACAAAATGAAGTATTCAATCCATTTAAGTAAACTGAAACTAAATTCAACACCAATTAAATGGGAAGCCTCACAGCACTCCCTCTCCCCCACCCTAACCCCTTCCCTACACATACACAAATATATCCCTCATTAATGAAAGGACAGTATAAAGCCACAAGGTTCCACCTACTTAGAGAAAGCAGCCTGGCATGATCACCATTTGAGTCCTATCTACAATCAAGGTCAAGCCTCCCTGTAATTACCAATGTCCTGCCAGGTTGTTCACTGAATCATCTCATGCTGCTAACACAGATACTCACAAGCGTGGAACTGCAAACACTCTGCTCAGGGCCAGCTGCCTGAATCCATTGTGTCCTCACTCTGCTTATCCTGGGATTCCATCCTGACAGCTGTGCACTCCGCATTATCATATCACTTGCACACACAACTGCAGAGCACATGCTCACACGTCCCCCACTGCCTCCAGAGGGGCCCTACCTCAAGGGATTGTGTCCAGGGCATCCCTGGGATCTGATGGCCAAGTTCATAAGTGTGTGCTTCCTGCTGTTGCTGATGTCCCTGACATTTTCCCCAGAGTTCCAAGCCAGTGAGTTGCTGCCATGATCCACTTTTGAATTGTAGCCCACTGTTTAAAAAGCACTTGTCTGAAACTGTACCTTGGAAACCAAACAGGAAGGGACCCAAAAATGTGAAAAATATCAGCTTAAACTATTTTCGTTTCCATAATTTTTCAGTCCAAAATCTAGAAACAAGCTTTTTTTCCCCAACATATATGTTAATTAGAGGGACCCACGACAAAAAGAGAGCCATGTGGTACAGCAACTACATCATGACATTCTCTGTCTCATATAAATCCTTTTTCATGTTGCAGTGTTGATTTTTGTTTGTTTGTTTGTTTGTTTACTCCCCAGTGATCCTTCTCTCTTTTCTTAAACTAGAAGTGTCCTAAGCTGATAGGATACCAAGCATGTTTCAGCCAGACTGGTCCACAATAGGACTTCACTCTTCAGTGGTCCATGTGGGCGGTATTGTTAAGCAACTCCTACCCTTCAGGTCTTGTTCTTTCCTCTTGAAATGATCAGTTTCACGAGAAGGGACTCGACTCCTCCAACCTCTTAAAAGGTCAAATAAGGGTGGCCATAATAATCGTAATGAACTCCATTTTATAATGTTTTTCTTTGTAGCTTACATGCAAGAAATTTTTGCCTAACCTGCTATGAGAAAGAATTTTGCCTATATTTTCTTCTAAACACAAAAAGCTTTAGCTCTTACATTCAAGACAATGACCCTTTTTAAGTTCATCTTGGCAAATGGTGATATAAGTGCTGAAGTTCATTTTTTTCCGTAAAAATGTCCAGTTATGCCAGTGCCATGTGTTGGAAGCAGTATCTCTTCTTCGCTGAATTACCTTTGAACCTTTGTAAAAATAAAATAACTGTGTAAACTTGAGTTTATTTTAGACCCTGTCCTTTTCCATTGATTCATATGTCTACTACATGATTATGATTATTATAACTATATACTAAGTCCTCAAAATCAAGTAGTATCAATCCAACTTTGTTCTTCCTCTTCAAATTCATTTTCACTTTACTAGGACTTTTCATATAAATTTTAAAAGAAACTTCTGAATTTCTTTCTTTAAAAAAAAGTCTGTTCGAATTTTAATTGAGATTGCATTGAATCTATAGATTAATTTGGGGAGGATTGCCATCATAATCATAATTTGAATTTTCTAGTCCACGTATATCATATAAGTATCTATTCATTCTTTTTTAGTTATCCTTTGCAATGTTTTATTTGTGGAAGTCTTGAACATCTTTTGTTAAATTTATTCCTTAGTAAGAAGAAAATATATTCCTTAGTATTTTAATACTATTATAATTGGAATTTTTAAATTTTTATTTTCTAATTATTTATTATTAATTATTTATAGAAATACAACTGATAGAAATGCAATTGATTTTTGTATATTGACCTTGAATCCTGAGACTGTGAAATTCACTCATTAGTTCTATTATGTTTTTGTAGATTCTTTAATGTTTCTACATACATGATTATGTCATCCACAAATAAGAAAAGATTTGCTTCCTCATTTCTGATATGTTTCTTAATTATTTGTTTCTTGCCTTATTATACAAGTTAGAACTTAATACAGTGCTAAATAGAAATGAGGAGTACAAATATACTTGCCTTATTCCTAATCTTAGTTAAAAGATATTGAGTCTTTCATACTGAATATGATGTCAGCCATACATTTTTCAGAGATGCCCTGAATCCAATGAAGATGGTCCTTTGCTGAGAATTTGTTTCATGAAAGGGTATGAAATTTTTTTAAAGGCTTCTTCTCTCTCTTTTAATAATGTTACATGGTTTTTCTCCTTTTTTCTATTAATATGGTGAATTACACTTTTGCTGTCCAGATGTTAAATCAAATATGCATTCCCACAAACTGGTGCAGCCACTCTGGAAAACAGTGTGGAGGTTCTTCAAAAAATTAAAAATAGACCTACCCTATGACCCAGCAGTAGCACTGCTAGGAATTTACCCAAGGGATACAGGAGTGATGATGCATAGGGGCACTTGTACCCCAATGTTTATAGCAGCACTCTCAACAATAGCCAAATTATGGAAAGAGCCAAAATGTCCATCAACTGATGAATGGATAAAGAAATTGTGGTTTATATACACAATGGAGTACTACGTGGCAATGAGAAAGAATGAAATATGGCCCTTTGTAGCAACGTGGATGGAAGTGGAGAGTGTGATGCTAAGTGAAATAAGCCATACAGAGAAAGACAGATAACATGTTTTCACTCTTATGTGGATCCTGAGAAACAACAGAAACCCATGGCAGGGGGTGGGGGGGTTCGGGGGGGGGGGGGAGAGAAGGAAAAAAAAAAAAGAGGTTAGAGTGGGAGAGACCCAGAGCATAAGAGACTCTTAAAAACGGAGAACAAACTGAGGGTTGATGGGGGGTGGGAGGGAAGGGAGGGTAGGTGATGGGCATTGAAGAGGGCATCTTTTGGGATGAGCACTGGGTATTGTATGGAAACCAATTTGACAATAAATTTCATATATTAAAAAAAAATTAAAAAATAAATACATAAATAAAATACATAAATAAATAAATAAATACATAAATAAATAAATAAATAAATAAATGTTTAAAAAATCTTTTAAAAAAATGCATTCCCAGAAGAAATTTTATCATGATATATTATGCTTTTACACATTGTTAGATTCAAATTGCTAATGTTTTATTTTATTAAGGATTTATAAATCTTTGTTTACAAGGAATATTGATCTGTGTTTTCTTGTGATGTCTTTGCCAGATTTGGGACTCAAAATAACAAAGGCCTCCTGGAGATTTGGGAAATAGTCCCTTCTTTTTTTATTTCTGAAAGACCATATGTACAGTTGGAATTATTTTTACCCTAAGTGTTTGATAGAATTAACTTATTGTTATTTTTCATAAGTTAATTCTGTCAATTATCAATCTATCAGGTTGGCTTCAAGTTTCTTTGTGGGAAGATTTTCTACTAAAATTCATTTTCTGGGGCCCCTGGGTGCTCAGTTGGTTGAGCGTCAGACTTTGGCTCAGGTCATGATCTTACGGTTTGTGAGTTTGAGCTCCACATCAGACTCTCTGCTGTCAGTGCAGATCCCACATTGGGGCTCTGCCCCTCTTTCTCTCTCTCTGTCTCCCTCTCAAAAATAAATAAACATAAAATTCAATTTCTTTGGGGCAGCTGGGTGACTCAGTCGGTTAAGTGTTTGACTCTTGACTTTGACTCATGTCACGATCTCATGGTTGGTGGGATTGAGCCCTGCATTGGGCTCTTTGCTGAGCATGAGCTGAGCTTGGAGACTGCTTGGGATTCTCTCTCTCCCTCTCCCTCTGCCACCGCCCCACTCACACTTTCTCTCAAAATAAAGTTTAACAAAATAAATAAAAGTAAAATTCACTTTCTTTAATAGTCGCTGAGCTACTAATATTTTCTTTCTTCATTTAGTCAGTCTTTTTGTAATTGTGTCTTTCAAGAGATGTGTCCCCTTCCTCTACATTGTCTAATTCAATGGCACAATGTTATGATTGTGATTTATGTTTATGATTCTTTAATGTGGGTAGAATCTTCACTGATGTCTCCACTTTCATCTCTTATATCAGTAATTTGTGTCTTCTCTATTATTTTTCTTGATTAGTATGGCTAGATGCTTACCAGTTTTACTCATCTCTTCAAAGGACAGCTTTTGGTTATATTTATTTTTCTTCACTGGTTTTCTGGTTTCTGTTTCATTGATTTCTGTTCTTTTTATTTCCTTGTTCTCACTTTTGGGTTTAATTTGGACACTTTGGGTTTAATTTTGGGTTTAATTTTTCAAGGTAGCAGAAACTTAGATTTAATTAATATCTTCTTTTCTAATGTTGGTATTAAGCTATAAATTTCCCTCTATGTACTACTTAACTACTCTCAAGTTTTGATATGTATATTTTTAGAATCAGTCAGCTCTAAAAATTTTCCAACTTCTCTTGTCATATATCCTTTTTAATCCAATTATTATGTAGAAATACATGATTTAATTTCTAAAATTTGAGGGTTCTCCTTATTGTTTTATGCTTCTAATTTCCAACCTTGTTGATCTTTTTAAATTAACATTTGTTAAGTGGAGTACAGGATGCCAGATGATAAGGTTCAATAGCAGACCACAAGGGAAATTGAAATAAAGAAGTTTATTACAGATCCTAGAGGAAGTACATGACATACCTTGAGGGGCCACACAAGAAGGTCAAGGCAGAGTATAGATAGAGTGTTAGGACCTGGACACACCTTAGTTAGGATCCATGGTGGAGTGTTTTGGGGTTCCCAGGCTAAGGCCAGATTCCTCAGTTCAAACCAAAAGAATGGGGTTTTGGAAAGCTCCACAGGGGTCTTATTCCAAGGGTACACAAGGGGAAGGCCTTAGGAGGCTGGGCAGATGGTTCGTCATAAAGGCTGTTGAAGAAGTCATATCAGAACTTAACATTTACCAGTGATTCTGCAGGCCTGTATTTAGGGCATATGCTTGCATGGGGGGCTGGGGTCAGTTTAAGGTGCTTACAGGCTGCTTAGTCAAACAAAATGGATGTGAAGACAGCAATACCATGGAGTAAACTCCCAGCAGTATGACTCCAACTTTTAAAAATCTATTGAAATCCGTTCAGTGCTGTGGAATATAGACTATTATTGCAAACATAATATATGCATTTGAAAAAATGTGTGTATTCTGCCATTGTTGGGTGTACAAACTATCGATTATGTCAAGGTGATAGATAGAACTCTTCAGACTATGGATAAAATTGTTTATGTTTAGTTTTTCTATAAATTTCTGAGAGAGGTGCTAACTGTGACCATAAAATTACATGTATTTCTCCCTTTAATTCTGTCAAGTTTTGCTTTGTATATTTTGAAACTCTGTTTTGGGGTATATATCTACTATGATCCCTGACGCATTGTTCCTTTTGTCATTATGAAGCATCCTCCTTCTCTCCAGTAACATACCTTTTAAACATCTATTTCATCTAGCATTAATATAACCAATCCAGCCTTCTTGTGCTTCCTTTTTATACGGCATATGTTGTTTTCATTCATTTACTTTTGCCCTTCTGTGTCTCTGTATTTTAAAGTGTGTCCCAGGTAGGGGCCCCTGCGTGGCTCTGTCGATTGAGAGTCCAACTTTGGCTCAGGTCGTGATCTAATGGTTCATGAGGTCGAGCCCCAGGTCAGGCTCTGTGCTGACAGCTCAGAGCCTGGAGCCTGCTTTGGATTCTGTGTGTCTCTCTCTCTGCCCCTCCCCCACTCACACTCTGTCTCTCTCTCAAAAATAAATAAACATTAAAACAATTTTTTTAATTAAAAAAAACAATAAAGTGTTTCCCGTGTAGATGGCACATAGCGAGGTCTTGTTATTTTGTTTATGTGTTTATAATCCACATAACAATTTCTTCTTTCTTAACTAAGATTTAATGTAGTTATTGAGATGTCTGAGTTTGGCTCTCCCATCTTAGTTTGTTTTCTACTTGTTCCTGTTTTTTGCACCTCCCTTTCTCTTTTCCTGAATTTCACTTGAATATATTTGTAACTTGGTTTCATATAAAATACTTGGTTTTATATAAAATATTTTATTTTATATAAGATATGTATATTGTATAATATTAATTATGTCATATAATTATATAATATTATAAATATGTACTATATAGCCACATATTTATAGACAAGTGTATAATATTTTTACAATTTTATAAACATATAAAATGCATCTACATATGTTATAAATCACACAATAAAATGTTATAGTTTTGTTTAAAGAGTAATGTGGTTTCTCAAGTTGCGAGAAAATCACATAAATAAGGATAATTTTTTTCTTGTCCAAAAACATATAACATAAAATTTACTATCTTAACCATTAAGTGTACAGTACAATAGTGTTAACTGTGTGCACATTTTTGTGCAATAATCTCTAGAACTTTTTCATCTTGTAAAACTGAAATTCTGTATTCAATGAAAAACAAATCTCCTTTTCATTTTCCCAAGCCCTCTGGCACCCAGCATTCTACTTTGTATTTCTGAGAGTTTGACAACTTCAGATATTTCATGTAAGTAGAATCCTGCAACATTTGTCTTTTTGTGAAGGGCTTCTTTCACTTTGCATAATTTCCTCAAGGTTCATCCATGTAATCGCATGTGACAGGATTTCCTTCTGTTTAAGGCTGAGTAATATTCCACTGTATGGATATAGCACATTTTCTTTATCCAATTCAACTGCTGATGGACATTTCCATGCTTCTACATCTTGGTTATTGTGAATAGCACTGCAGTGAACACAGGTGTGTGACTATTTCTTTGAGATCCCATTTTTATTCTTTGGGATATATACCCAGATATTATTCAGATATTTTCCATTTTTGGTGTTCTTATTTTTATTCTTTTTTTCTTTTAGTTTAAGGGTCCACGTTTTCATCCGACATCATTTTCCCTCAGCCTGAAGCATTTCTTACATTACAGCTCTTCTATTTTTCTCTTATCTAAAAATGTCCTTATTTTGCTTTCATTCTTGAATGTTTTTGCTAAATATAGAATTCTGGGTTGACAGTGTGTTTGTTGTTGTTTTTCTTAGCACTTTAAAGTTGTTGCTATACTCTTTTTGGGCTTCCGTGGTTTCTGATGAGAAATTAGCCAATGTACTTTATGTGCAATATTTTGTTTTTCTCTTGCTGATTTTTATGTTTTTTCATCTTTGACTTAAACAGTTTTACTATGGTTTGCCTTTATATGAGCTTCTTTATATTAGTTCTGTTTGGTGTTCACTTAGCATCTTATATCTAAATATATCTGCCTTTCATCAGATTGGGGACATTTAGAGGGTTATTTCTTCAGATATTTTTTGTGTCCCATTAGTCTTTTTTCTCCTTTCAATATTACGATTAAATACATGTTTGACCATTTGGTATATTCTAACAGGCCTCTGAGACTCTGTCCATAATACTCAACCTTTTTTTCTGTATTTCACCTTAGATAATTTCTGTTGGTCAGTCTTCAAGTTTACTTCCTCTTTCTTCTGTCATGTCCATTTACTTGTTAAGTACATCCATTTTGTTATTTCAGAAATTGTATTTTTCTGTTATAAAACTTCCTTTTTTAGTGTTTCTATTTTTATGCTGAGATTTATCGCTCCTCGTCTAAGATTTTCATTCATTGGAAACATATTTTGTTTTGCCTTATTGACAATAGGCATAACTGCTTTAAAATTCTTATCTGTTAGTTCTAATATCTAGTTTATCTTACGGTCTGACATAATTGATTTTTTCTTGAGAAAGTTTTAGGTTTTCTTAGTTCCATATCAAGTAATCTTGGTTTGTATCCTGGACATTATGAATATTAAGTGGAGATTCTGGATTCTGTTATTTTTCCCCAATGCATTTCATTTCCCTTCTTTTATTGGGTAATGTTTTTTGTCTGGACTTGAGCTGCACACTGTTTCATGGGCAGTATCTCTGATACCAGTTCACATAGTTTGCCTTTATCTGATCTGATTTGAGTCTGTTCTGCACATGCATGTTTTAGGGTCAGGTGAATCTAGTTTGGGGATACCTTCTCTGGTTCACTTGTTTCCATAATTTCCCCCAGTATTTCAGATTTTTATTCAGTATTTCAGATTTTTGGGCCTCAGTTATCTGGTTCGCTTGTTTCCATAATTTCCCCCCAGTATTTCAGATTTTTGGGCCTCACTTATCTGGCTCTTTGCACCAGAGAGATGGAATTTTTCCACATGGGTACAATATAGACTGCACTTAGTGCTGGAAAAAAAGCTAGGAAGACGGGAACTTACTTGGTATTGCTCCCTTCTTCCCTCCTCCAAGCGAATGCTCATCCCCCTACCAGGTCTGCTTCTGTTCATTTCCAGCATCTTCAGGTAGTTGTTTTGCTTTTCTTTAACTGTGTCTAGATTTAGTTGTTTTTTTTTTTTTTTTAATTCAGGAGTGTCATCTAATAGAGTCATAGGCCATTACACCCAGAGTTACTCTATTAAAAATCCAGGGTTTTTTTTAAAGTTTTTACTTAAATTCCAGTTAGTTAATATACAGTGTAATATTAGTTTCAGGTGTACAATATAGTGGTTCAACATTTTCATACAACACAAGGAGGGCTCATCACCACAAGTGATCACCCATTTCACCCATCCACCCACCCCCTCCCCTCTGGCCGCCCTCAGTTTGTTCTCCATACTTAAGAGTCTGTTCCTAACACATATGCTTTTCTTCACCTTATATTATGTATATCATACATAAAGTGCAGAGACCTTAAGTTCAACACAATTTGTAATCACTACTCAGGTAAAGATATAGATCATGTTTGGCATCCCAGAAAGTTCCCTCATGCTGCCCTCGACCCCCCGCAGTCAAGAGCACCCCCGACCCCCCACAGCCCAAGATGTTACCATATTCTGATTTCTGTCTTTCTAAGTTGCATTTGCTTTTTCTTGAACTTAATGTGGTTTGTTGTTTGGTTTATTTTGCTCATCATTATGTCAGTGAATGGGTTCACATATGTTGTTGTAGGGTAATACTTTGAGATTTGTTTCTGTGTATTATTCCATTGTGTCAACATACAACTATTTCCCCATTTCGTCTTATGACAATAGGTATTTCATAAAAGAATATGCTAGGTTATGCTGTTGTAATGAATATGGAAGAAATACAAACATGGCTCACATACTACAGAGGTGTCTATTGAGTGTGTGTATTACTTCCAGATTTTCTAGTCAAATTTATAAAATAATAAAGGCCATCAGTGCATCTCCAAATTCTTCTTTATGGTTACCAAAGCTAATGACACTATTGTTAGTTAAATGAATATTTTACATATAACATACATTTATATTTTAAGTGGTTAATATCATAAGGTTCATTTTGTATTATTCACAGATATATATTCATAGATCTCTATTTTTCATGGGCCCTCTTTATTCAGTTTCTTTAGGTAATCAGTTCAGGAAGTAGTTCATTGCCCATTTTTTAAAATTAGAGAGTTGGTTTTTGATGCAAAAGTAATTATATGTTTTAGTATACATGATGTTTTTGCTTTTATAACAGATTAATAGCCATATCTTTAATTTATTTTACTTTAAATTTTCATTCAAAAATCATGCCCCATTATATGTTACTATCATACTGTTACTAAGAAAATGTGTTATTAGGTTTATGACATATTAGAAATGCATTGCAATGAGTCATGAATAATACATAGGTTAACAGCAGAGGGTAGAGGAGAGCAGTGCAGGCAGACCAACTCAGAAAAACAAAAACCTGGAAGCCCTGTACATTTGGGCAAAGGCAAGTGATGGTATGGGCTGAATCACTGAGTGTATAGAAAGGAGATTGTTGCATTGTTAAGGTTGATAATCCCTTATTCTACTCCATGCTCTTTCAGTAGAGAACTGATTGAGACATGAGATGTAGGAACCTCTCAAAAAAAGATCAAGGATATAGCTGAAGGATATAGCTTAGCTCCATAGTCACAATGGGATTCTCTCCTTCCCTCACTGCATTCCCCAAAAAGGTTTGATGAATCCAGGCACAGAGGAAACATACATCAGCCTTTCCCTACTAGGGAAGAGGAGACAAGCATTGGTCCAGAGGACAGTGCAGTCCAAAACAGGGAGACCTAAAGGAACTAGCCAGTCATTCCCAGTTCTGTCTCCCCATTTCAACTGTAACGATCCACTCCACTTCCTTATGGAAGAGAAGAGCAGGAATATGGAAAAAGGAAAAGGATTCTTCCCATTCTTTACTCTCCTAGGCCATGGAAAGATAGATACCCATTTTAGAGGAATCATCTGCTTTGGACCAGAGAGAACTGGGCATTTACAGAGAGGAGGAATCAACTACTCAAACCAGGTTTTCTCTTGTGAATAAACATATAATTACATATCTCACATATGCGCATAGTTATATGTTAAATTCTCTCTTCCCAAGTTCCATAAATATAGCTCAGAACTGTCTCACTGTTGAAATATTTATTTTTCAAATCATCTTGAAAAAGTAACTAGAAACTGTGAGGACTACAACTTCTCAAAGATTATTTCCCCTTCAGCCCAGCCGTTTCCCTGGACCCAGGTTATTCTATGCAAACTTTAGGTAAATAAGCAAAATGGGAGCTATTTGAGGAGGCTGCTTTTACAAACCATATGTAACTTCAAGAAAAGAGAGTGTGGACACTGCTTTGGAACAATTCCTCAGCACTTCCTGTATGCAGTAATATTCCTGAATTCAGAGAAGGGACAGGGCACGCGACTCTGCCATTATTTGTGTGAAGAAAGAGGGACAGAAAGATGTGTTACTGCTTTGGCTTTCCTTTGTGACTCTGTCCTGTGGGCTGGTGGAGTGGATTAGGGATGACCAGATGAGGTTTTAAAAAACTAATTCTATAGCCCATCAGCTAGACCCTCTGAGCCCACAAGATGTGAAGGGAAGAGCAAGCCCATGCAATTTGGTTAGGTAGAGACAACAGGAACTATTTCCAAAGTACGCATGGAATATAGGAAAACCAGAAGAGACTGTGCAGCACCCAGGACTATAAGTTGGGCATTATTACCATTTCCAGGTCTGAATTAGCGACAAGGAGAGTGAGCTGTGTAAGAAGAGCCACTTGACCTCAGTGTGACTCTTGGTAGATGGATGCAACCCATAGCGCTCCCACAGAAAGGAGGCCAGAGGAATACGTACTTTGTCCTCACTCTTCTTTCCCACACTGCTTGCTAATGAGAGAGAGCAAGAAAGTCTGCTAATGTGATCCATATCAGTTAGACACCTAGGAAGACAGCAGGCTGGATAAGCATAGAGAATAGACATACAGGAGCAAAACGAAAATATCCAGCATAGGCAGATATGAAGCCCTAAAAATGAGGCCTAAATGGTCAGAAATAATGGAATGTTGGAATATGCTTCTGTTTCCAAAGCATGTTCAGGGACGCTAGCCAGGAGAGCAAGAAGTTGCCAATATCTTCCAGGAGGTTGAGGGCTATTGGAGAACTGCCAGTTTTTGTCAGAACAGGAATACCAGGGTAAGTGAGAAGGAATCAGTGGCTCCAGCTTTAAGTACCTGGGAAGAATATGGACAGAAGAAGTGAGGATGCCACTAACAGCAAAAATACTTCTTCCCTTCCATTATAAGAGGGAATCATTTATTCACAATGAGCAAAACCAAAATTTCACTCACATCAAGTTTAAGGATAAAGACAAAGATGCTGTGTTATGGATTCTGTTCATGATTATCTATCAAGAGCAGAAAATATTTCCCAAAGGAAGAAAGGCAGAAAATATTTCCCAAAGGAGAGAAATGACAAATGGCCAATTCAGATGCAACGTTTCCCTCCTTAATGTCACATCAATAACATAGAAATACCTCTGCCAGTTGGGAGGTATACTAAATACTTGAATACTTGTTAGTGCTTCACCCACATCCTCTCGGATCCTGTTCTCATTGTGATGCGTGCCAGCTTCAAGTATGCCTTCACTAACTCCCAACAGCTAGCACCTGCTTTTATTTGCCAGAGAACTACACTCAGGATGACAGAGCTTCCCTTGCACAGGAGAGCCCGGAGTGCCAGGAAAGTTAAATCCTTGGAGTACCCCTGAACCCAAGACTGATATGTGTCAGGATATAAATACTCCAGATGCCTGACCCTGCTCAGGATGATTCTGAGTCATGACCCACAATGTCTTCAAGGACTCCATACAGCCTTGACCAAGGTTGCCCATCATCAGAGTTTGCTTGATATCACACATTTTCTCAGTCTTCTTCTGTCTCATTTCTGCATTCTCAGCTGGATTTACATGGGAATGCTTGCTAACAAATCTCTTCCACATGAATATTCATCTCAGGGTCTTGTGGGAAACCCACTCCAAGATGGAGGGGAAGGAAACCAAATGAAGATTATGGGAGAAGTATGCAAACAAAGGAAACGGGGAGAGAAAAACATTTGAGGGAAAATTAAAAACCATCACTTGTTAGAAGGGCAATGTTTGGAATTCAGAATGTATTCTGAAAAAAAAATTGAAAAAAATGCACCTTGATATATCAGTATGTCATGTATCAGTATGTCTCCAACTCAATGGAAATATATCAGAGTTTTCATGTCAGAAAACTAGGAACTGAGTAGATAGTTCAGCATGGCTACTTTGCTGTAAAAGATAATAGTGTAGCCCAGTGGTTCTCAGTGGTTGGTTCTCAGAGCAGCAGTAGCAGCATCGCCTTAGAACTCCTTAGGAATGAAAATTCTAGAGTCCTATCCCAGACCTACTGAATCAGAAGTTCCGTGGGTAGGTCCTGGAATCTGCATTTCAACAACCCCTCCAAGTAATTCAGATACATGTTTAAATTTGAGAATCACTCCTGTAGCTTCTGGTCCCAGGAGATAGACTGAGGTACAAGCATTTCCCTGATCCAAGGAAAAAGAATCAGCTTTTATATCTGCGTCAGAAGAGAGGAAATGGAAGTTGATGAGTATATAACAGATTAAGATGAGTATATAACAGATTAAGATTATCAGTCATAATGCTTATGACTACAAAATCTACCGGCTTATAAAACAGGTGCTGGGGCACCTGCGTGGCTCAGTCTGTTAATCATCTGGCTCTTGATTTTGGCTCAGGTCATGATTTCACAGTTTGTGATATCAAGCCCCACATCAGGCTCTGCCACTGGACAGCACAGAGCCTGCTTGGGATTTTTCTCTCTCCCTCTCTCTCTGCCCCTCCCCTGCTTGTTCGTGCGCTCTCTCTCTCTCTCTCTCTCTCTCTCTCTCTCTCTCTCTCCCCATCTATCTCTATCAAAGTAAATGAATAAATAACCATTAATAAAAACAGGTGCTGATAAAGAGGAGTTTAGTGAGAAGAGGTGAGAAGCACATGCAATTTGATGGTGTTGTGGTTGCAGAAAAACAGACTGACCATTACCACTAACTGGGCCATGACACCACCAATATCTCTCCTAATGCAAACCGTGCTGCAGCAGAGAACAGACCAGAGGGACACATCCCATAGTGACCCCAGGCCACAAGTAATAAAATAGTAGCTAACAACCAAGTAGTAGTCACTAAACAACAGAAAATCAAAAGGGAAGAGTGGAATGTTGCATTTCAAGTTAATGATGATGGTCTCTGATATAAATTGCATTATCATTTTAAGTGAAATGACAAAGGAGTAGGAGAGGTTTAAGAAGGTAAGCTCATGAGGATGTTAAGGAAAGAATTCAGCCCTGTTACAATGACCATGCTGTAACAATAAGGAGAAGAGCATAGGATGGATCTCTTGTCCATTTGTGAAACAAACAGGAAAAAAAAAGTAGTCACTGTTGAGACATTTCCCATAGCCATGCTCTTTGGAGAAGTCATCTCTGAAGGTAGGAGGGAAGAACCTCTTTCTAAGCCACACAGATTCCATGGCTCAGACATGAGAATTCTCTTTGCTCTAATGGCAGAAGGACTAGTTTTAACACAGGAAAGGTGAGCACAGTAGGAATGCCTATCTCTTGTCTCTTTCTACGCTTACAAAAATACTCCCATGTTTGAAAAAGACCCCAACATAGTCAGCAGCTCAAGGAGGCTAGTAATCCAAGCTGGACTAAGGTATGCACTGGGAACCCAGTCCTCACAGCAAAGACAGGGAAGCAGCATCTCAGAGAGGTTCCACAGTTTCCCAGGTTCAGGAACCCTATCTTGAATAAGGACTGAGAACTGTAAAGAGACCTAGAGACATCATCTCTGCCTCCATTGCTTCAGTCATCCCTACCCCAGAACCAAATTAGTTTTCATATCCCCATGTTAGAGAGAAGGACAAAAAGAGACTTGGAGGCTGCAACACAGCCACCCTCCCTTGTCCAGCATAGTGTCAGCAGTACAGAGTTTTACAGTCTCTGCTCTCCCACTTCATAGAGGGAAAATGGCTTGGGTGGCATAAGAAGAAGGGTGCCCTAAGCATACATACTTTTCCTGTAATGGTGAGGAAATAAAAGGTTGCATTATCCTGAAATCAATTCTGAACCAAAGATCGTGATTTCAGATCAAGGCCAGGCTCAGATTCTCCTCTCCAGTCAAAGAAAGGAAACATCATCTGTCCATGGCCACAGTGCCATTTACATGATATTTAAAAGGGGATTTCTTTTGCATGTATCTGTATCGAGATCTGACTGGAAACCCAAAGAAGTTTCCTCGGGTATTCTCCTAGGAGCAGTTTCTGTAATAAACAAGAAACTGTAGTTTTCACAAATAGAGCACATTTTTTACTTCTGCACAGAATTTCACACATACACCCCCAAGAATGTGAAGCAGGAACCCCTCTTTCCAGAGACATGTAAAGGGTTGACTCTAGCTGGGAATCCCTCTGTAATGATGGCAGGTTTCAGTAACACAATCTGTGGACCTGGCAATTGGTTAGGGTCCTAACTCGCTCAACATGGCAAAGCACTCATCACAGTGCCTTTTTCAGTAAAATTATCTAAAAATCTTCAAAGCTATCAAATAAAAATGGAAGCTTCCCCAAAAGGGCTTTAAGCCTGTGCATGGAGAGAAAGAAGGAAATGCTGTGTTACCATTGGTTCTGCGGAAACCGTAATATGCCATGAAGACACAGCAGGGAAGAATGACAAATAACCATCGTGATATTTTTCTAAAGATACCTCACTTTTGAAGGCCAAGAATCAGAGTACTGTTCTCTATTATTTTGGCTAAGGCATAAGTTCACTATATGAATGATTCATACTTTTATTCAATAATTATTCCATAATTCCATAATTTCTGCATTTGAAAAAGAATATAGAAACTCAGTTATACTCAGTTGCTGTAAAAAGTTTCCTCTAAAACATGGTGTTAATTAAATGATGGTGCAATTTTTTTCTAAAATTTATTTTCTTTAAAAATGCTATATACTTTCTCATCAAAATGACATGGAATATAGTGAAGTTTATTATGTTCCTTGTTTCTGTCTCTTAGTTGTTGTTTTTGTTGGGGGGGGTGGGGGAGCGGCAGTGGTAAGGTCACTTAACACAAGATCTACTCTTGTTACAAGTTTGTAAGTGTACAATACAGTATAGTTAACTAGAAGTGCTGTGTTTTACAACAGATATCTAAGCTATGCATCTTGCATACCTGAAACTTCTCACCCACTGAAAAATTGGAGTAGACATAACACCTTCAAGTTCATGTCAGACACAGTGACTCCTTCCTCCTGGTGATCTCATACCTAAATTTCAGGACAGTAATCAAGACACATAAACAGGAACTGAACCCAGGGTTCAAGGATGCTCTGAAAATCATACATGAAGTCCTCATTGACATGGAAAAGTCAGGTTTTGCAATACAAATGCCTCTGAACAGGGTGTTACACTCTGACACTGGAGTACAGAGAGAACATGGGCAAGAAATTGCATATATAACATAACCAAAAATTAGCATTGAGATTGTGACTATGGAGAAGAAGCACTTGTTACTGTTTCTAATTGTGGACAGAAAAGGGGGGAGAGAAAAAGAGGATCAAAGGAAATTTTTAAATAAAAAATTTTAAGCAGGTTTGGATATGCTTAGAAATAGAAGAGTCTGTAGAGGTGGAGAGATTAAATATGTAAGATGAAATTTTGAGGAAATAAAATCCCAAAAAATGAAAAAAAGTTGACAAAGTTCAATATCTGTTCATACTTTTAAAATACTTATTTGAATCAGGGAATGATGGATACTGTCTTTTTTTTTTTAAATAAGCTTTACACTCAATGTGGGGCTTCAACTCAGGACTTTGAAATCAAGAGTCACATGGTTTACCAAGGCAAGCAGGTGCCCCCTGACAGATGCTTCTTTAAGATGATAAAATGTGTAAAATAAATATATGAAATGCCAACAATTTAATTTGAAAACTCTAGAGGCTTTCCTAATTAGAAGCAGAAGTTAATCTGAGATGCCTACAGTCTCAACTGTTACTTAACACTGTATTAACGGTATTAGAAAATGCAATTATAAATGGGAAAGGGATAGGAGGCATAATAACCAGAAGAAAACAGGTAAAAGTATCTCTATTTATAGAAGATTTTATTACATTTTGCAAAACCTGAAAGAATCCATGGGAAAACTTATACAAAAATAAGTTATATTGCAAAGTATAAAATTAGCATAGAATTCAATAGAATTCATATGTGCAAATAATAATCAGAAGATATAATGAAAGATAGCAGCAAAAATACAGCAAAAATAAAATACAATAAAATTCCCAACCATAAATCTAATAAGAAAGGTGAAAAACAAAGATGAGGAAAATTATGAAACACTCCTAAAAGATACTAAAGTAGACCTAAAAGAAAATAGGAAGACATACTATACTTCATGTTGGAAGTCTCAAGATTCAAAGATGTCAATTCTCCCTAAGTTTACTTATAAGAAGTTTAAGATGCAATCACTAAACATGCCCTGAGGCTTGTTTTGTTTTGTGTTGTGTTCTGTTGTTTGTTTTGTTTTCTTTTTGGACCTTCATAGATTATAAACATTATGGTTAAAAAATGAATAACCAGGAAAACCCTAAAAAAGAATAACAATATGTGGGAAATTACATTCAAGATATGAAAACATTATGAAGCTCCTATAATTAAAGCAGTGTGGTATTGGCTCATGACTAGACTAGCAGACAAATAGAACAGAGTAGAAAACACAGAAATAACTCAAGTGTCTATGAAACTTAGTATGCAATTAAGGCAGCAGCTCAGCTCAGCAGGGAAAAGATGGACTTTTTTTTTTTATAAATGGCGATAGAACAACTGGATAGCCATATGGAAAAAGATAAATTTGGATCCATTCCTCACACCATATACTGGTACAATTTGTAAAAAGATCAGACATCCAAATGTAAAAAAATGAAATCATACAAACATTTTGAAAAACAAAAAAAGAGTGAATTTCTTTATAACCCTAGAGGAAAGAAAGCATTTCTAAATATGACTAAAATATATGAAACAAAAGATTAAGAACATGAATTTTTAAATTTTATATCATAAGGAAAAGCCAAATCACAAAATGAGAGGAAAATGTATGCACCTTATACCCCAAACAAAAAGCTAATATGCATAATATGTAGTCCTTCTAAAAATTGAGACCAAAATCCAGCAGAAAAGTGAGGAAGGTGTGATGTAATACCAACAGCCATTAAATATATGAAAATACCTCTAATGTTTCTCATTAGTAGAGAAATGCTCATTCTAACTATACTTGAAAATGGTTTCTAATCTTTTAGGTTGGAAAAATTGAAATTTTTGAGAATGTACTATGTTGGAGAGACAAAAGAAAGCAGGCATTCCCATTTATTGCTAAAGGGAAAACAAATGTTAATTCTCCCAAAAAGATTCACAGATTCAATAAAATCCCAATCAAAATCTCAGAAGGTTATTTTGTGGGAATTTACAAACTGATCCTAACATTCATATGAACTCAAAGGACCTAAAAAACCAAAATAACTTTGAAAAAAGGTGAATGAAGTTAGAAGACTTATACTGACTCATTTTAAGAATTATTATAAAGTTACAGTAATCAAAACTGTGTGGTATTGACATCAAGATAGACAAGCAGACAAAGGGAACAGAATGTAAAAAACAGAAACAATTGATTTTTAACAAAAGTAAAAGAACAGTCGCTGGACACAGATGTGCAAAAACACACACACACCAAAAAACCACTTTGATCCACAACTCAACTGTATATAAAAAATAACTCCACGGACTATAGACCCAAATGTGAAAACCCATAAAACTTCCAGAATAAAATACGGGAGAAAATCCTTATGATTTGGCGGGGGGCGGGGGGAGGGGGAGGTGGTTCCTTATGATCTTTTTTTAAGCAACAAGTTCTTGAATATGACAACAAAGCTACAGTTCACAAAAGAAAAAAATGATGAGGTGGACTTCATGAACATTAAGATCTGTTAATAGAATGAAAACATAAGCCATGGACTATTTAAAAATCTCATATTTAGTAAAGGACTTGAATTCAGGATATATAAAGACCCTTGAGATACCAGTAACAAGAAATAAACAGCCTACCTTAAAATGGGCAAATAGGTGGGATAGACATTTCACACACACACAAAAAGATATATGGATGACAAATGATAACATAGAAAGATACTCATCATCATTAGTTACTAGGGAGATGAAAATTAAAACCACTATGTGCCCCAGGTCAGGCTCTGCTCTGACGGCACAGATCCTGCTTGGGATGCTCTGTCTCCCTCTCTCTCTTCCTCTCTATCTCTCTTTCAAAAATAAATAAATAAACATTAAAACTACCATGAGACACCCCTATACACCTGCTAAAATGTCTTCAGTTAAAAAGTGGACCATGCCAAGTGTTAGTGAGGATATGGAGGACTGAAAATTTCAAACACTACTGGTGAAAGTGTAAAATGGTACAACCACTTTGGAAAACAGTCTGGCACTTTCTTAAAAAGTTAAAACATGGGGCACCTGGTTGGCTTAGTTGGTTAAGCATCTGACTTTGACCCAGGTAATGATCCGGTGGCTCTTGACTTTGAATCCCACGTTGGGCTCTGTGTTGACAGCTTAGAACTTAGAGCCTGCTTCAGATTCTGTGTCTCTGGCTCTCTCTGCCCCTCCCTCCTCTCAAAAATAAAATAAACATAAAAAAATTGGGGGGGGGGAGGACACCTGAGTGGCTCAGCCAGTTAAGTGTCCCACTTCGCCTCAGGTCATGATCTCATGGGTTTGTGAGTTCAAGTCCTGTGTTGGACTCTGTGCTGACAGCTCAGAGCCTAAAACCCAGTTCACATTCTGTCTCTGTGGGGTGGAGCCAGAAGATCAGGAGACCCAAAATTTTCACAGGGCTAGGATGCCACAGGTCTATTATGTCTTCTTTCTCACTCACACCCTTTCACATCACTCTTCTTCTGACCTCAAGAAGAACAGTAAACTATCTCTTAAACAGGACACAGAACTAACCATAAAAGGCAAAACTGATAAATCAAACTTCATCAAAATTAAGAACATCCACTATTGGGGCACCTGGGTGGCTCAGTCAGTTAAGCGTCCAACTTCAGCTCAGGTCATGATCTTGGGGGGTTCATGGGTTTGAGCTCCATGTTGGTCTCTGTGCTGACAGCTCAGAGCCTGGAACCTGCTTCAGGTTCTGTGTCTACCTCTCTCTCTGCCCCTCCCCCACTCATGCTCTGTCTCTCTCAAAAATAAACATTAAAATTAAAAAAAAAAATCCACTATCAAAAGATATCATTTAGAATAAGCAAGGCATAGTTTTGGAGACGAGAGATATAGAGAGATAGATTGACATACAGATGTGTGTATGCATTATGTATGTATGTATTACTGACATAATACTCGTACATGCACATATACATAGTACACATACATTTATACACTTACACATATAAGTATTTAAATGTAGAATTTTAATTCCTTCAAGTCAATAGGAAAGCAGCTAACAACACTAGTTTTCAAATGACCAAAAGATTTGGGTAATTTCTTCATGGAAAAAGATATCCAGGGATGCCTGGGTGGCTCAGTCCAATAAGCATCTGACTTCGGCTCAGGTCATGATCTCACGGTTCATGGTCTCAAGCCCTGTATTGGGCTTTGCACTGTCAGCACAGAGCCTGGGGCCTGCTTTAGATTCTGCGTCTCCCTCTCTCTCTCTCTCTCTCTCTCTGTCCCTCCCCTGCTCATGCTCGCTCTCTCTCTCCCTCTCTCAAAAATAAATAAACATTAAAAAAAATTTTTTAAGATATCCAAACAGCCAATACACGTATTAAAAGGTGCTTGACATCAGGAAAATAAAAATTAAAAGGCATTTTCTTACACACACCAGAATGGGTAAAATGCAAATACTAAGTGTTAATAAGGATGTGGAGCAACTGGAACTCTCAGACATTGTTGCCAGCAGTGCCAACTGACTCAAATGTTTTTTAAAACACTTTAGCAGTATTTATAAAAGCTAAATATAGACCTACTCTATTATCCAGAAAATCCACATCTAAGTGTATATCCAAAAGAAATGTTTGCATACTTCAATCAAAATGCATGTTCAGGGGTGCCTGGGTGACTCAGTCTTGAGCATCTGACTCCTGATTTCAGCTCAGGTCATGATCTCACAGTTAGTAGGATCAAGCCCTGTGTCAGGCTCCACGCTGACAACATGGAGCCTGCTTGAGATTCTCTCTTTCCCTCTCTCTCTTGCCCCTCCCCTGCATGCTCTCTCTCTCTCTCTCAAAATAAATAAATAAACTTTAAAAATCCATGTTTAAAAATTTTTGTAGAAGCTTTATTAACAATAGAGCTAAAATTGATGGATGAATGGATAAATAAGATGTGAGATAGATAGACAGACATATACAATGGAGTATTACTCAGCGATCTAAAAGAATGAAATCTTGCCATTTGCAACTACGTGGATGGAACTAAAGGGTATTATGCTAAGTGAAATTAGTCAGTCAGAGAAAGACAAGTATCATATGACTTCATTCATATGAGGCCTTTAAGAGACAAAACAGATGAACATAAGAGAAGGGAAGAAAAAATAACATAAAAACAGGGAGGGGACACAACATAAAAGATTCTTAAATATAGAGAACAAACAGGGTTACTAGAGCGGTTGTGGGAGAGGGGATGGGCTAAATGGGTAAGGGGCATTAAGGAATCTACTTCTGAAATCATTGTTGCACTATATGCTAACTAACTTAGATGTAAATTTAAAAAATAAATTAAATTAAAAAAAACAAAACCAATAGGTCTGAAACTTGACCAGTTCAATTAACAGGCTAAATAGTTGTATATTCACATAATGGAATACCACATAACAATAAAAAGTATATATATCTGTATATGCAACACTATAGATGAGTATCACAGTCATTATTATGCTGAGATAAAGAAGCCAGAAACAACAGAGTATGTGTTTATGTGAAGTTCAAACATAGGCAAAACTAATCTATGATAATAAAAGTCAGGAGAATGGATAAACTCTGGGTAGGGGGGTGGGATTTGAGGGCAGGTAGTATTTACTGGAAAGGAGCAAAAGGAAGCCTTCTAAAGTGGATGGAAATGTTTTACATCATTATCTAGTCTGTGGTTACATATACATATGCAAAAATTCAATGAGCTATACACTTAAGATCTGCATACTTTGCTATATGAAAGTTAGACTACAAAAAGTTTTAAAGGAAGGTTTCTGTTTTCTTTCATTACCTATATTGTGCCGCATACCCAATACACACCTATTACACCACCCCGTGCCTAAATTCTAGGTTCCCTGAATTCAGGTATCTATTTAGTCTCATCTAAGGTATAATTCTCCCCACGTGTTTCTTATTTTCTTTGCAGCAATACTGACCAGAATCAAAAGGCAAAACTAAACATTTATCCACACTTCCCTTATTTCTCACTGGAATAGAACTTTCCTCAGGAAAAGTTCATAAATAAAAATATTTCCCCAGCATGGCACTTCTCATTACTTCCCAAAGAAATCTTACCACTAATAGTGAGTTTACACACACACACGCACACATGCACACACACACACACACACGCGCGCACACACACACGCGCACACACACACACACAAATTGTTCCTTTGATTTTTTATATAATGCTATATTTCTCATTACATAATACTGTGGATTTATGAACTTATCCTGAGATCACCATCCCTTCCCCATGTGCCCCATTATTAGAATATGATGGCTATCTACAATGACTGAAAATTCAATAGCACTTGCCTCTCCTAATAAGCAACAGGTTGGTGCTGCCTTCATAACTAAATGTGTCCGCACAGCTACCTGGTGCTCTGTTACATCCTCCAGACCAGTGTCATTTACTAAAAATATAATTTAAGCCACATTTGTAATTCTCAGCCCCTAGTAGACACATTTAAAAAAGCTGAACAGGGGACGCCTGGGTGGCGCAGTCGGTTAAGCGTCCGACTTCAGCCAGGTCATGATCTCGCGGTCCGTGAGTTCGAGCCCCGCGTCGGGCTCTGGGCTGATGGCTTGGAGCCTGTTTCCGATTCTGTGTCTCCCTCTCTCTCTGCCCCCCCCCCCGTTCATGTTCTGTCTCTCTCTGTCCCAAAAATAAATAAAAACGTTGAAAAAAAATTTTAAAAAAGCTAAACAGGTAAATTCATTTTAATAATATATTTTATTTAATGTAATATATCCAAAATGTTACTTCTACATGTAATCAACATAAAAAGTTGCAATGAGATATTTTACAGTTTTTCATATTACTCCTTCAAAGATCCAGTGTGTACTTTACAATTACATTGTACAATTACATGTACTTTACATTACACACTTATAGTGTGTCTCGGTTTCAATGCTCAATACCATATATCACTAGTGACTACCATTTTGGATAGTGCAGCGCCCAGTTATTTTGGACCACAGCCAAGGTAACCCTTGAAATAAGACTCCAAATTCCTTCTCTGTTAGTCTTGAAATAATATATGACTCCTCTGCCACACGTCTTTACACCCCATAAAAATAAGTTTCTCTCTTCTGGAAGTTTTAATTCACTAAACTATGTCCGTAGGGCTCCACCCACCAAGTCATTGGTCACCATACTTGCCTCTCTCTGAAATCTAACATACTTTCCACTTACACACTGCAAAATTCATCAAACACTGATCTTGTCATTTTGCCAAGACCAACTCAACAAAATTTTTCACCTCCTACTCTCTTGCAAAATGTGATATATTAAAATTATCCTGTGAAAAGTAGCATGAAATTACTGTGAATATATTCATAATTTAAATGTGCTAGGTCAACCAACATGAGAAATGAAATCTTCCAAGAAAAAGATGAGGGAAGAAAACATGGCAAAGGGAAAAACAAACTGGATCGGGATTCAAGCAACGATTTCGGTTCCAGATAGTTTTATGTTCTTGCGCAACATACAAACATTTCTGACTCTGCAAAGTGCCATGTATTATAAAAAGGCACTAGACCGAATGATTCCTAAGCCCCACTCAGTGTTGAATACTCTGTAATTGCAGCAATTATTTTTCATAAAATAAAGAAGGAAAAATTGGGGGATTAGGGTAAGGGAGAATCAATCCATTGGGGAAAAAACGTTAAAATTTCCTCTACCATATAGTACAGAAAGAAAGCACTGGTGCTTGGAGTCCTCAATGAAAAAAGTAATCATAACAATAGTAATAAAAACACTCCAATAAAAAAAAATCCTTGGATCACTTATCTAAATTTCTAATATTTTTTTCAAGAGAAGGTTATTCTGCCCACAGTTTTCCTCAGGGCAACTTTGACATCCTTATTCCTCAGACTGTAGATTAATGGGTTGAACATTGGCACAACAATGGTGTAGAACAAGGAAGACACTTTCCCCTGGTCAAGGGGTAAAATAGAAGGTGGCTTGAGGTACATAAAAGCTCCTGATCCAAAGAAAAGAGAAACTGCAATTATGTGAGAACTGCAGGTACTGAAGGCCTTGGACCTGCCTTCAGTGGAGCTAATGTGGAAAATGCTAGAAATAATGAAACCATAAGATATAAAAATGGCAACAATGGGCACCCCAATGCCAATGGTCACAACAATAAAGACAATTAGTACATTTATGTAAGAGCTGTTGCAAGAGAGCTCAAGGAGGGGAAGGATGTCACACATATAGTGATTAACAAGGTTGTCAGAACAAAATGTCAGAAATAATATATTTCCTGTATGGGCCACAGCTCCCAAAATCCCCATCCCATAGACACCCAGTAAAAGGAGTAAACACACCTGAGAAGACACAGTGACCATGTACAGCAGTGGTTTACAGATGGCGACATAGCGGTCATATGCCATCGCTGACAGGATGTAGGATTCAGAAAAGACAAAAAAGCAAAAGAAAAAGAGCTGAGTCATACACCCTGCATAGGAAATGATGTTCTTCTTGGAGACAAAACTCATTAGCATTTTGGGGATGATGGCAGTAGAGAAACTAAAATCTATGAAGGACAAGTTGAAGAGGAAAAAGTACATGGGAATATGAAGGTGAGAATTCAGCCCAATCAGCGTTATCAGGCCCAGGTTCCCCACCACAGTGACCATGTAGAAACCTAGAAACAGGAAGAAGAGGGGCATCTGGAGTTCTGGCTCATCTGTTAAGCCTGCGAGGATAAACTCTGTCACAGAGGAGGCATTATCTGTAGCCATTCTCCTCTAGGAGAGTCTGTAAGGGAAAAAGAAGAGTCACTGAGACAGAGAGAGAAGCCACACACCATGGAATTTAAGGGGCTGACATGGAGAAGACAAGAATGGGAACATTTACTTGCACTGCTCTAAATGTTGTGTGGCATTATGAGTATCCCCATTTCACAGATGAGGACACTGGACCTAAGTGACTTGCACAAGTCCTGATGCTACTAAGTTACAGCAGGAGGTGAACTCAGGTGGTCTGGCTCCTGGGCTTTGAGCTTTTACCCACTCTGCTAGAGGACAGACCAGGGCAGGCAGGCACTCACCCTCCTCTGCTTGGAGTCACAGTGCTGTTCTCCACTGGCTCTCATCCATCTCTTTCATGGAGACTCAACTGGCCCCGATGAAAAGCAAGTGACAACCCAGAGCTCAGACCCTCTGCTTCTGCTTCTCTACTTTGAGGAGCGACACCTCTAATTTATCTTGCTGCGCTGAAGAACTTGATCTTTGATTGTGGCTTTGCTGCAAGTCTCTTGTCCAAATTCCGGGGATGAGACAGCATCCTTTCCAAATGCCCATGGATAACAAGAGACTAATCTCAGTGACGTAGTTACAGAGACTCCCTCAGGATCACTGCTCCAGAGACCCACTTCCCAAAGGAAGAAGAAATGTTTGTTTACCCCCCTTGGTAATGCTTGATGTGGCTTTTAAAGACCTGTGGTTACATTTTTTCATTGTGATTACATCTTTTTAAGCTATTAATTATAGCAAAGCATCATGGGAAAAATGCTAATTGCAACCCTATATTAAGCCCTTACTGTGTACCAAACACCGTATCAACCCACTACCCTCGTATGAAGGATCCAAAGCAATGCACAAAGAATTTTACCTCTTTATTCCTCACAACAGCTTTGTATATTAGACCTATAAATATCCACTTTAAAAGTGAGGAACACACACAGCTTGTAGGTTCCAAAAATCTTGAGTCAAATTCTAATCTATCCAACTCGAAACTTCATAGCGGTCAGGGACCTTGCTGGGCTTCTTAAGCAAACACAAAGTACTTGCTGTATGTTACTGAAAACACCCAATTTTGTCTCCAGACACCACTGCTGG
The DNA here is from genome assembly GCF_018350175.1 of Felis catus. Taxonomy (NCBI): domain Eukaryota; kingdom Metazoa; phylum Chordata; class Mammalia; order Carnivora; family Felidae; genus Felis; species Felis catus. Next base: position 21,518,799 of record NC_058377.1, read on the forward strand.
CTACTACCACTATTGCACACATTGTCAAAATAGTTCTCGGGAAGTGATTTCACTCATACAGAGACTAATAAAGCTTTGTGTGTCAACTTGCACTCAACACCCCTTACCAGAGGCCCTTATAATAATAAGGAAGACAGATTTCATACCCAAGAAAGAAATCTTGATCTGGGGAAATTTGAGCTTCAGTGTGCCAATGGATTAAATAGGTTTTTGGGCCTGGGTCAATGACAAAAGTCCTGTTAGGGAAGTTAGGAAGTCAAAATACAAAGGCAGAAGTTCCTCTTCCTCCAGGAAGGTTCTACTAAAACTGCTGTGCACATGCCTGTGTACGTTTGTGAGTGTGTGCACACACATCTTTTGATTTACACTTAGAATTAACACATCCCAAAGTAACTCCAGTGAGTCCCAGTCCTTGTTCTCAATCCCATTGTGCAAAAGTTACAAACAGAGAAAAGCAGTTCATATTAAAATGAAATGAAATGAAGCTCTTCTTGAGAACCAAGTTCAAATAAGTTAGGGGTTCTCTGAAAGCTCTAGGGGGATTTTGTTGCCTCAGAGACTGTTGCCATGGCAACCTCATTTCCAAATGTATCTTCAACACAGCTTTTCTAAAGCCATGTTACCTGATGACTTTGTTCCAGTACAGCAGAGAACGATAAAGCTGTTTTCCTTTTCCACTTGTATAGTACTTTTGCCTTTCAAAAACTTGAATCTCTGAAATGGCTTCCTTCTTATATTTGTTTCTAATTTAAACTATACATTATAAATGCAACATTATGGAGCATGTGAAGATTTACATACATTAAAATACCCTTGCATATATGTCTCATGCATGTGCACTGGCTCTCAGGTTTCTGGTAGATCATCAAAGTTGCACAAGGATGGTCCCAAACCAATCCCTATGTAACATAGGATTCCCAGCTTTAGTAAGAAGCACAAATCTGTCCAGAGAGAAGAGGTGGCAGCTGAGAGGACCCCACGTGAATGAAGTAGCTTTGATTAGCTTCTGACAAAGCAGAATTAAATTCATCTTTCAGTAATGATGTGTCTAATAGTTACTGTTAAATTGATTTTTTAAGTTTATTTATTTATTTTGAAAGAGAGAGAGAGAGCAATCAGAGGAGGGGCAGAGAGAGAGGCCGAGAGAGAATCTCAAGCAGGCTCTGCACTGTCAGCACAGAGTCCAACGCGGGGCTCAAACTCACCAACCATGAGATCATGACCTGAACCAAAGCTGGACACTTAACCAATTGAGCCACCCAGGCACCCCTACTTCCTTAAATTCTTTTTTTAAGTTTACTTATTTATTTTGAGAGAAACAGAGACAGCACAAGAGCAGGAGGGGCAGAGAGAGGGGGAGAGAGAATCCCAAGCAGGCTCCACACTGCCCGGACAGAGCCCAACAAGGGGTTCAAACTCACAAATAGTGAGATCATGACCTGAGCCAAAACCAAGAGTCCGACGCTTAACCAACTGAGCCACCCAGGCAACCCCTACTTCCTTAAATTCTTGATCAACTCATTTGTTTCATGGCTTCCACTATCCCACCATATATATGGCTCTCAAATTTGTGTCTTTATTTTTCAATGCTCTGTTAAGGTCCTTTCCTGGGTACCCAATAGGATTTTTTTTTCTGGATATTTCAAGAGACTGTCCTGTGGTCATCTCTGAGCTCATCGACTACATAAGCATATGTCCCTTCCTCCAAAAGTAGATGTTCTCTCAACCTCTTCATTACTTATCTGAGTATAACCAACGGTGAGAAAGTAGAGAATAGAATTGATAACGTTATTCTAAGTCCTGGTTGCTCTAAGACAGTCCCAGTTTATGTCTCTTATCCCCCCCCCAAATTATTAGTAATGTTCTCTGTCACTCTGAAATATATCCCAGTTAAATGAGAAGTTTTCAGAGCATAAACTTTGGAATCTGGTGGACTTCAGCATAAATCGTAGTTCTGCATCCAAGTAGCTGTGTGAGCTTGGAAATTCAACCTTCCTTAAGTTTCTAATTTTTAATCTTAAAATGAGGAAAAGAACCACAACTCAAAGTGTTATTTTCATGAGTAAAAGATGTACCTTCTGGCACAAAGAAGATACAAAAAGCTGCTTATTATTATTATTATCATTATTATTATTATTTAAATGATACATATGTATATTATTTTTAGAGTTTCATTACATAAATAAAATTTGTTATTTACTATGGTAATAGTAATAACTATATCCTTGGATGAAGGTAATTTCAGAATGGGCTAGAACAGAAAGAAACCAGCGGCAGGGAATCAACTTTAAAACTTTTACATAAGCTGTATAAACAGCAAAAGATAAACAGTGCCACATATTATGATATTATGGTGAAGTACCAAACAGGATTTCACATCTCAATGGTTTGAGAAAGAACAACAGAGAAGAGGCACACATCAAATGTGGTTAAATTTCCAATCCCTGCCCATGATAGAAATGGGAAAATAAGGAGGTGGAAGAGTAAAGAGCTGGATTTTAGACAAGATCATCAAATGCTGGCAGGACTTCCAAACAACGACCAGAAAGAAGAAGAAAATTGAAAATCAGAGATTTAACATAAGAGATTAAGATAAAAATTGAATAGGGGCGCCTGGGTGGCGCAGTCGGTTAAGCGTCCGACTTCAGCCAGGTCACGATCTCGCGGTCCGTGAGTTTGAGCCCCGCGTCAGGCTCTGGGCTGATGGCTCAGAGCCTTGAGCCTGTTTCCGATTCTGTGTCTCCCTCTCTCTCTGCCCCTCCCCCGTTCATGCTCTGTCTCTCTCTGTCCCAAAAATAAATAAACGTTGAAAAAAGAAATTTAAAAAAAAAAGATAAAAATTGAATAGAGGAAACATAGGAACACTGCTTCAGGGAGTACTGTTTAAAGACAGAATAGTTAAGGGCAAAGTGTGAACCTGGTGAAAATGCCAATAAATAAGGGGAGAAGGACACTGACCAACAGAAATGTCAAAAAAAAACAGCAAGCATAGCAATTAAGAGCAAGAACTGGAGAAAAGAAACCTAGAATTAAACCCCAAGTGTATTCCTTATTTCCTGGGTGAACTTGAGTACTTACCTAACCTAATTAATACTCAGTGTCTTGATCTAAAAATCATAATGATAATACCAAACTTGCAGATATTTGTGAAGATTGAATTATACTCCCATGAATATTCATTTAGTAAACATTAGTTGCCTTTATAAAATGTCACAGAGGTCAAGGTAGAGAAAATTTTAAGAGTAAGGGATAAATAATGTTACCAAGGGTGCAAGGAAAAAAGAAGTGAAAAACAATCTCGAATTAAGTCATTGTCTTGCAAGTCTATTCATTATTTTTCCATGTTACTCTGACTGTGCTTAGTCTAATATGGCCTTACACTATTCATTATTTCAAGATTATATTCCCAAAACCCCAACTCGATTAAAAGCTTCTTCAAGGAAAATCCTTAATCCTATAGCTTTTGGGTACACTAACACACTCATGATCTATCAGAGTGATGAATACATTATAGATGCTTTTCAAAAACTTGCTGAATGTGATGGGCTTGCATGTTAAGATAGTGCAATGAAAATCCAAATGGCAAACCCATAATTTCAGGGATAGTTTTTTACTATCTGAAATAATTGGTCAGAGATTCTGATAAGCAGACATTTTATCCCTACCAAAAAAAAAGTCATTTAAACCACACATAGTTAGGTTTACTAAAAATAAGCTTGAAGCCTTTAATATGTTGATAATGCTGTCTACACAACAATGCCAGAAGATTTCTGCCTGTCAAGGCCATGGTGTTTGTAGAAGAAACTTCCCCCTTTCCTACAGACGCTGGGAAAGGAAAGTTTGCTAAGTGGCCGAAGTTGCTGCAAAGACTAGTCTGAGAGGTACCAAGCAACTTAAAACTCTCCAAAACAGAGTTCTTTTTCTTAAGGGGCTTAAATCCAGGAAATGTTGTGCTACTTAATAAAGTTGTGTTAAATAATACACAAATACTGTAAAATCTATCATTTACAAGGAGTGTAAAGGGTACAAAAGAAATCAACGTGCTAGAAAGTACAATATAGGCAGAGTTAATAAGGATAAATCCAAAATAACCTTCAAGTGTAATTTTGTGGAAAGAAGAAATGTAATTTGATGGGTAGAAACAGATTATTCTAAGGTAACAGAGCCTTCCTAATTTACTAATACTTATTAAATTACATTAAATTAAATGTCTTACATGTGCAAAGAAATCAAGCAATGTAAAGTAAGTAATATACCAAAGTTCTTGGGACACTGGGTTGGCTCAGTCGGTTAAGCATCTGACTTCAGCTCAGGTCATGATCTCATGGTTTTGTCAGTGCAGAGCCTGCTTCAGATCCTCTGTCCTCCTCTCTCTGCACCCCCTTCTCAAAAATAAACATTTAAAAAATATATATACCAAAGTTCTCTTGTTGCATGGACTCCTCTGTAATCTTGCAACATTAACAAGACTGTCTGCATTTTTGTTTTTATTTGAGAGAGAGAGAGAGAGAGAGAGAGAGAGAGAGAGAGAGTGCTGGAGTTGGGGAGAGGGGATGAGGGAGAGAGAGGCAGATTCCTAAGCAGGCTCACATGGGGCTCGAGCCCACAACCTGTCATGACCTGAGCCGAAATCAAGAGTCGGACGCTCCACTTACTGAGCCACCCAGGCACCCCAAGACTGTCTGCAATTTCTAAAGACCTCTCTGGAAAGGAAAGCCACATACTCATTCAGTGATGTGCCCCAATATTTTACAAACTTTTCTTTCAGGAATTTCATTCTGCTAGCTAGCTGAAATCAAGAGGCAATGTGGTATCCTGGGAGAAAGCCCTAGCTAGGCTTAGAAGTCTAAAGATCTGGCTCTGGTCATACACTCTTGGACAAGTCACTAAATTGTCTTTTCCTGGAAATGTCTCCTCTATAAAAGGACTAGATGAAACCAAATGTTGTTAAATTCAATGAATACTTTTTGAATCTTATTTTACTTAGCACAATGGCAGCTAATGTCTTGAAATATTCATTTTCCTTTCTGTAATGGAAAAACTCAGTGTTTTCCTTCCCATGCAGGGAAAAACCCAGTTCTTCCCTACTGTGTGTTTTTCTCCTATGAGTCTCCTTTACTATTCACACAGAGCACTTCACTTCTGACATTTCTGGTCATCAAATGTGTGTGGGGGGTGGTGGTGGTTTCCCCATAAGAACAGGCAAGTCTCCACAACACCAGCTGGGTGCCCCACAATTTTAACTCAATTCTGACACTATCTACCGGGAGATAGTGTCAAATCCCACAGGTTAGCGGCTCTGTCCCACAAGAACTGCTCCAGACCCTGCCCCAACCCCCCCCCCCCAACACACATTCTTCAGATGCCAGTTGCAAGCCCAGGTTATCACCTATACTTCTGAGCAACTGACTATAGATCAGAAGATCCAAAGATCCTCTTTGATTAATTTGCCACAGTGGCTCACAGAGCTCAGGGAAACACTGACTTAGTTTACCTGTTTATTAAAGGATACAGATGAACATCCAGATGGAAGAGATTCAGGGCAAGGTGTGTGGGAAGGGCCCCCAAGCTTCCATGCTCTGTTCAGGCACAGCGGTCTTTTACTACCTCGTGTTTACTACCCTAAAAGCTCTCCAAACCCTGTACTTTGGGGGAACTTTCTGGAGGTTCCATCACATGTTTGATCATTATATCCATTTTCAGCCCTTTTCCCTTCTCAAGAGAATGGAGGACAGGGCTGAAGATTCCAAGTTTCTAATCATAGCTTAGTCTTTCCGGTGACCAGCCCACATCCAGGAACTATTCAGGAGCCCACCCAGAGATACCTCATTGGGACAAAGGACACTCCTATCACAGAGGAAATTACAAGGGTGTCAGGAGTTCTGTGCCAGGAACTGGGGGCAGAGAGCAGTATATATATTTTCTATTATATCACACTTCCCTTTTGAAACACATCACCTGTCTAATTTTCCTTCAACTTCTGGCCACTTCTCAGTTTTCCTTCAAGAGCTAAATACTGATATTCCACACAGTTCTATCCTCAATCTCCTCTTGGCATTCTATTTATGCTCTCCAAAAGACCTTGTCCACTCCCATGACTGAAATCACCCTCTGCTGTTGACTTCCAAATTTGTATTTCTATTCATATCTGAACACCCAACAGACACCAAAAATTCAACACATTCAAAAGTTATATCACTACCTTTCCTCAAAAACTTTCTCTTCCTATATTCCCTATCTTAATAAATGACGCTTTTGGGCTTTTGGGCACCCAGTTAAAAAAAATGACCCAACTAACTCATAAAGGAAAAAGAAATCATACTGTCGTCAAACATTGCTTTACAGAAGAAAATAGAGTAATAGATTTCAGATATTCAAAAAATTAAAATGTGAACCATGGATGGTTTAATGTATAGCCAAACTAACTTCAAATATAAAAGCTGTAGACACATTGCCATTAACTGATAAAAACTTAGGGATCTTGTTGCCATGAGCTCTTCCTAAGAAATCTGGTAGACAAAAAGATCTAAATAACCAAAATATTGGACAGACATCAGTAGCATTTAATATTTATTTGCTTGTACATCTAAAAATAGTGGTTTCCAGGAGCTGAGGGGTGAGGGAAATGAGGAGACATTGGTCAAAGAACCAATTATAAGATGAATAAGTTCTGGGGATCTAATGTACAGCATGGTGGCTATTGTTAATAATAATATATTGTATATGTGAAATCCACTAAGAGAATAAATCTTAACTGTTATCACCACTAAAACAAAAGTGGTAACTATGTGAGGTAATGGATATGTGAATCAGCTTGATTATAGTGATCACAATATAAACATATATCAACTTATATTGTACACCTAAAATATATTGTACAACATAAATATGTATAATTACTTGTCAATCATACTTCAGTAAATTTGGGGAAAAAATAAAATATAATAATCAAAATAAGTTTAATTATTTTTAAAAAATGAAACCTTCTGTTTCAATTTATAAAAAAAGTTAACTAAAATTAAAGAGGTTTCTTTTTTAGCATATCCAGTGAATTTGGTTTTGGAGAAATGTTCAGTGTAGAAAGATGTGAAATAAAGCCTTTTTATAATAAAAATGTAAATATAGTTCATGGTACACAACGACAAAAAACTAGTGATAAATACTGACCATGTTGGTGGTGACAGGGACAAAAGTGATGATGCTAGTGAAGATGAGGATAATATTGATGGTAATGATCAGTGTGGTCATGGTAATAACGATGATGATGATGATGATGAAACTAAAAATGTTCCAGTGCTGACAGTTGGCACCAAGCTTCCCAGGCTGCAGGATAAGTCCCTCAACAGAAGAAAAATTAACACACGTGGGAGATGTCATTCATAGTACAAAGTGTAAACCCAAAAACTAATTGCCTTCAATGAGGACCAAGTCTCTGGAGTGGCCATATCCCAGGAGAGGTTCTGCCTATATAAAAATATACCCAACACTCCCCAACTCAGTGACCCATTTTTATGAATATGTTGGCCCCTTTGACTGGAAATAGATGTAAATCTGGTGCCTTTCTGTTTTCTGATACTTCTTAATTGCTGAAAACAAAGTACCACCTAAGATTTCCACCCAACAGTGTTGCAGTTTTCACCAAGCCAGGTATTCAATTATTTTTTTTTAATTTTTTTCTTTTACATGTATTTATTTCTGAGAGACAGAGACAGAACACAAGTGAGGGAGGGCAGAGAGAGAATGAGACACATAATCCAAAGCAGGCTCCACGCTCTGAGCTGTCAGCACCAAGCCCGATGTGGAGCTCATACTCACAAACTGTGAGATCATGACCTGAGCCGAAGTCAGATACTTAACCGACTCAGCCACCCAGGCACCCCAAGGCATTCAATTATAATTTTAAAGCAATTATGTAAGATGTGAACAAAATATCTTCCATTAATTTGCATTTCTAATGCAGAGCTTTTTATATATATATACTATTTCCAATCATCTATCCCCCTTCTCAAAGTGCTTTTTCCCCACTTGTAAAGGAAATAGAGTTGTCTAGGTAATTCTCAGTGTTGTCATTAGCAACAAGTCTGCGCTTCTGATAAAACTGGTCACCTGATAAAACTACCGGTAAGATTTTAACATCAAGAAATTCGTGGATCATGTATATGTTAGCTAGAAGATAACAGGAATAAAACTTAGATTTCTGTTGCCCACAGTTTTCTATATAATCGGAAGGTGTTCTCATCAAGAGGCAAAAACAAACACTGCCTCATAGCAACATTCTGTTTTATACCCAACTTTGATTCCTGGTATTGATATATTTAAAGTGGATTTTCTGTTTCTTATCATTTTAGGAGAGTCATATTCGATGGATGGGGATATGTTAGATAGCTTAGCTATGTTAGCTATATTGTCATTATCTAAGTGAAATTTATCTCTTTTTAAAAAATTAAAACACAGTTCAAAATTCTTGCTGTTATTAGTGACAAAGAAGTTATCTCACTGCCAGTAATTTAAAATATAAAGTTTATGATAATGCAGACTTCCTTATCTTCAATATCACAACAAGCACAATATTATTACTATTGCTGATCAAGTGAGTTAAAGTCTTTTAATGTTCTATGAGAAAACAGGCTATAAAACAACATACACTCTACTTGCTAGAAGGGATGCTACCTGATTCATGAATCATTTAATAAAGCCAATTAGATCTTTTAAAAAATGTATGGTATGCTAACTTTGAGTTTAAAAATGCATGTATATTTATACCTATGTATATAAATGCATACATGCATAAAAAAGATCTGGTAGAATACACATTACAATTTTAGATTCTTGGTAGTTGGAATATAATTATTTTTGCCTGTCTGTATGTTTACTTTCTTACAATGCAAATATATTTTGTAATTTAAAAAGAGATTCTGGTAATATAGCAATGATATCCCTTCTTGGCCTTAATGTATTAAATTAAGTTTACTTAAATATAAAAGTAAAGTGAAGTGCCACAGAAAGACAGCATGGCATGGTGGAGGACAACAGACGGATGGTCACAAATCCTGGGTTCTAGGCCAGTTCTACTTTCTACCATTGTATAACCTTGGGTAAATTGTGCAACTTCTTGAGTATCAGTTTCCTAGAGCAGGGATTGGCAAACGTTTCCAGAAAGGACCAGACAGTATAGATATTAGGCTGTGCAGTGCACAGGATCTCTGTTGCCACTACTCTGCTGTGCCACTTGAACAGGAAGACAGCATCAACAAGGCATAGAGGAATGGGCGTGGCTTTGTTCCAATGAAACTTTCCAACAAATACAGTCAGTGGGCTGGATCTGGCTGAACTTGCGGACCCCTGTCCTGGCGAACAGATAATATAATGTAGCATCCCTCTTTTCTTTTCCTGTGTTCTCCTCATACTAAGAAATGAAGAGTGAACCCCAATACTGTGAGGCCAAAATATTGCCTAGAGCCATAGCTTAACAGACTTATAAGACGACAAAGCAGAGGAGAAGGAAAAGCACAGATTTAGAGACAGCAGAATGCATTTTTAATTTCAAGTCGCCACTAGTAAGTTCTGTGAACTTTGAGGAAGTCTTAAAATCTCAGCCCTTCGGTTCCCTATTACTAAAGTGGGAATAATAATTCCTGTTCTAAATACATTCCCAATCCTCCTAAGGATTTTTAGGAATAGTATTTGAGACTAGTCTCTGAAAGAAATGTGTACACAATAAAGGTTTACAAAAATGTCAGTAACTATTTGAGGAGGAAATTAAATTAGCAAGGATATAATTTTTTTTCAGCTTAGAAATCCGTGTCAGAGATAAAATGTCTATAAATATCATACCCTATATACATTCTGGGTCATGCCTCTTGGATAGCACCTTCATTATTTGTGTATTTCATCTTTATGAAGACAATAGGGCCATGGTTTGATATTATAATCTGATGCTTTAATGAATACTAAGAAATATTAACCACCTATTATAGGCAATGCTACAATGCTAGGGACTGTGCACTGTGAGGCACATATTATTATTATTATTCCCAGTCTACAGACAAGAATGCTTACAAGTAACACGGTTGCATAACTTGCTTAAGATCACATGGTCAAAGTCAGAGTTGGGATTTAACCCAGTCCTGTCTGACTTCTGAGTCTACACCTTTAACTACCACATTAAATGTCAAATATAACATTTTAACATTCAGGGCACCTGGGTGGCTCAGTCTGTTGAGCTTAAGACTCCTGATTTCGGGCTCTGGTCATGATCCCAGGGTCGTGGGATGGAGCCCCATGTTGAGCCCTGCATCAGGCTCTATGCAGAGCATGGAGCCTGCTTGAGATTCTCTATCTCTTTCTCTCTCTCTCTCTCTCTCTCTCTCTCTCTCTCCCCCCCCCCATCTCCCTTCCCCCCCCCCAACATGCTCTCTCTCTTTCTCTCCCTCTCTACCCCTCTCCACCATTCACGCTTTCTCTTTCTCTCAAAATAATATATATATGAACACAGTTGTGCTTCTTGACATAAAAATATGATCTGTCTTAAGACCACCGATAAAAAATATGTAAGAGAACACAGTACCTTAATCAGTTTTTATCTTTAAAAATAACGCACGCATATAGTTTAAAATTCAAAAGCTACTCAAAGGTCAATAATAAAAACTAACACTTCTTGCCCCAAGCATCCCTGAGCCCAGCTCTGCTGTCCAGAGGAAACAGCTTTCAAATCTTGTATCTGTTTCCTTGGGTATTTACCTGTGTGTTTGTTTATTATGCTTGCAGTGCTCTTTGAGGATTTCATGATATTTTAGACATTATTAATAGTCTATAATAGGACCTAACTCAATAGTTATTGATAAGTATTTGTTGAATGCATAACTTCTATTTAGATGCAGATTTGTCTTACGCTCCCCCACCCCAATTCCTTTCCATATTCTCCCAGTTATAATACAATTATTTATTCTCAGTGCTTAATGTCAACAGTATTAGAACTCTGGCAGTGCAGACTTTATTATCATGCAGAATGAACCATCACTGCAGAACCAAATATTGTACTTTTCATTGTTCCTTTATTTGTACTACTTGTAATTTTTCCAGGAATTGTAATCATTGACCAATTCTAGGTATCTCTCCTTTGTATTTTCAGATGCTCCAGGGGCACCTGGGTGGCTCAGTCAGTTAAGTGTCTGACTTCAGCTCAGGTCATGATCTCAAGGTTCGTGAGTTCAAGCCCTATATCGGGCTGTGTGCTGACAGCTCAGAGGCTAGAGCCTGCTTCAGCTTCTGTGTCTCCCTCTCTCTCTGCCCCTCCCCCACTCATGCTCTGTCTTGCTCTCTTCAAAAATAAATAAACATTTAAAAAAATGTATATTTTCAGATGCTCCATAGTATCTGTCAAGTACTCCCTAATATAATATTCCAAATGTCCAAATATTTGAGACAGTCTACCAATTTCATTTCTCTCCTGGAGGCCTCTATCCTCTGTCCTTTCTGGACTCACTCCCCAGACCTGACGTATGGCTGTCAACCTAGAGTTTCCTTTGCTTCTCTCCTGTGTCTGGTCCCCTCTATCTTAGAGACAGTACGATCTTATCTTCTAGTATTTTCACTGAGAGTCCAATAATAGTATCCTCATCTCATTTCTGCTCCTTTATAGGCTGTGTGATTCCATCTCTCTGTCTCTTGCCTATTTTCAAAGACCAGCTTTAGTTTCACTGATTTCTTTTTACTGTTTATCTGTTTCCTTATTGCATTGAATTCCATGCTTATCTACATGATTTTCTTCATTCTGAATCATTTTAGTAGTTTATTAAGGTGGGAGCATAGATTACTGATGTTAGAATTCCCTTTTGTTCTAAAATAATCATTTAATGCCAAGTTTCCTTATTAACATTTTTTTTGGCAGAATTTAAAAATTTTGATTACGTGTCTTCATGTTCATTCAGTTCACATGTAACTTAGAGTGTGACTTCTTTTTGGCCTGTGTGTTATTTAGAAGTAGGCTTTTTAATTTTTGAATATTCAAAGATTTTCCAGATATCTTACTGTAGATTATTTATAGTTTGTATTTGTTGTGGTGAAGGGTACATACTCATTATGATTTCAACCTTTTAAAGGTATGATGGTTTGTTTTATTCCCCGGAATAGTTTTTATCTCAAAATATGTTCCATGTGCACCTAAAAGATTAGATATTCTGCTACTTCTTGGTGGAGTGTTCTAAAAATGTCAATTTGTGGATATTTCCTATGTCCTTATTAATTTTTCTACTACTTTTATCAATTAATGAAAGAGGAATATTGCAGTCTCCAACTAATAGTGGACGTGTCTATTTTTCCTTCCAGTTCTGTCAGTTTTGGTTCGTGTATTTTGAAACTATTAATACATGAATTTATTGAGGCGCCTGGGTGGCGCAGTCGGTTAAGCGTCTGACTTCAGCCAGGTCACGATCTCGCGGTCCGTGAGTTTGAGCCCCGCGTCAGGCTCTGGGCTGATGGCTCAGAGCCTGGAGCCTGTTTCCGATTCTGTGTCTCCCTCTCTCTCTCTGCCCCTCCCCCATTCATGCTCTGTCTCTCTCTGTCCCAAAAATAAATAAACGTTGAAAAAAAAATTAAAAAAAAAATACATGAATTTATTTAGGAGTATTATGAATTGATTCCTTTATCATTATGAAATGTTCCTCCTTATTTTTAGTAACAATCCTTCCTTTGAAGTCTACTTTGCTTAATGCTGATATAGTCACTCCAACTTCCTTTTGATCGATGTTTTCACAGTACATCTTTTCCCATCCTTCTAGTTTTAGCTGTTTTTGTCTTTATATTTTAAGTGGATTTCTTGGGAAAGCATACAATTGAGTAATGCCCTTTATCCAATCTGACAATCTCTGCACTTTAATTGGTATATTTAAACCATTAACATTTATTTCAGTCACTAGGTTGAGTTTTTTTTCTTATGTTTTATTTATTTTTGAGACAGAGAGAGACAGAGCATGAGCAGGGGAGGGGCAGAGAGAGAGCAAGACACAGAATCTGAAGCAGGCTTCAGACTCTGAGCTGTCAGCACAGAGCCCAATGCGGGGCTCAAACTCATGAACCGTGAGATCATGACCTGAGCCGAAGTCGGATGCTCAACCGACTGAGCCACCCAGGCGCCCCTCACTAGGTTGAGTTTAAATCTTTCATCCTTGCTATAGGTTTTCTACTTCTTTCAGTTGTCATTTATTCCATTTGTTTTTCTTCTTGCCTTCTTTTGGAATAATTGAAGTTTTGTTGATGATTTGATTTTATCTCCACTATTGGCTTGTTAGCTATAGCTCTTTTTTTATTATTTAGTTTCTGTCCTAGATTTTACAATATTTGGGCACTCTGGTGGCTCAGTTGGTTAAGCGTCCAACTCTTAATTTTGACTCAGGTCATGATCTCACAGTTGTGAGATCAAGCCCCATATCAGACTCTGTGCTGAGCATGGAGCCTGATGGAGATTCTCCCTCTCCCTTTGCCCACCCCCCCACATTCACTGTCTTACTATCTCACTCTTACTAAATAAATAAATAAATAAATAAATAAATAAATAAATAAATACATATTTTTAAAATAAAATATTTATCCTTTCTGGATTTTCCCCACCTGGAGTATAGAATGGAAAATTCCTACAGGAGATAAGCTGGTACAGTCATTGGCTCATGCTGTTTATTTCCCTCCTTTCAGGAATCAATTTAGTGCTCCCTGTTGTCAGCTATCTGGAAAATATGGTTTCATATCCCTTGTCTGGTTTTCTAATTGTTTATGGTGAAACACAAAGTAGAAGTTCTTCCTTCATGTATGGAAATACACGTCCACTTGCTAACTTTTAACTATTCGTTATGACCATGTTGTGAAATTCTTCAGATTTAAAACATAGATAAATAGACAGATATACAAATAGATATCTTCTTCAATCACATAGAACTTTTTTTTTACTCATCCATAAGTTGAAATCATAAAAACTAAGGATTAGAGTTGTTTTAAGATCATTTCATCTATTGATCAATCTTGTTTAGAACTTGGGAAATTTTAGCCAGTGTGAGGCAAGTGATTTTCCAGGGGCTAACACTTACCACTTGATAATTACTCAACAGAGCCAACCAAATTACTTCTGGCAAACAAGTTATCAGAAGAAGAATACTATCTTGTCTTATAAATTATGTTTTCCTCTGCTTTCTCTTATTGGATATAAAGGAGAAATGAAGAAAACTCATCACAAGATGATGCAACACCCCATGACAGGAGTTGCTTCTCCAGACCAGCTTTAAACTGCCATTTTGACTTGGAAGGAATACCAAGATTCCTTCCAAGAAACCTCTTGGGCATCTACATATAATTACCATCAGCTAAAAATTTTCTCAGCATTAATCATAGGTTGACTCTAAAAACAAACAATAAGTAGTAATTTGGAAATCAACAACATAGAAATAGAAACATGGTGAAGCAATAAGACACATTATTTTAGAGGATACACGAAGTGGCCAAGGATGGGCTGACCGCCAAGGATAAAGGATTTAGGGCTATGCAAAACGGGGGAGAAGGGAAAGTGTCCGTCTTACACACAATTTGTTTTGCTCTCTACCATTAAGAGTCCCAAATTATTCTAGTTTCAATAAACACAAAACTTTAAAAAAAACTTTTTTTTTTTTTACTTTCTTTAGTTGAACTTTGCTGCCTTCCCAGAAAGGTAGAGCTCAATGATAAAAAATGCATTCTGATCAATAAATCAGAACTAGTATAGGTAGGAACCTGACATCATTATTTTTTAAAGCTCCCAAAGTGATTATTGTGTGTAGCCAGAACTAAGTACCCTAAGACCTCAAGTTCAATGACAAATTAGAACAAATTCCAGCTGCTTAACAAAAATCTACACTTATATAGCAACTAAATATTTGGAAAATATTTCCACATGTATTCTATTATTTTTTTAAACTACAGGAATTAGTAAAATAACTCCATTTATTTCTCAAATGTGGAGATTGAATTTCATCACTCAGTAATTGGTAGAGCTTTACCATCTCATATTACCTGGATTTGAGATAAATTAGCAACATGTTTTCATTTTATGGGTAATATTTTGTGATCTCATCAATGACAAGTGAAATTCTCTTTCTGGGGCAAAACTCACCTCAAAACCCATAAATAAAACATACTTGTAATTATTACCATGGTACTTGAGGAACATAAAAGTGGTAAAATCTCTAGGGGTAACCCCTTTTTTGTCATTTTCGTGTCCTCTAAACCATGGCAAAATTGTTTGAATCCTAGAAAGCATTGAGTAAGGAGACAACCCAGAAAGCGTTAAGACCATTACTCAGGATGGATGCTGGTGACTAGCCTCATCAGAAAAACTCATGTATAGCCTTTCATGGGCTCTTCTCTCCCATCCCCACAGGGCTCCCAATCACAGGGGAATGGCTGCTGAAAATCACTCTACAGTGACCGAGTTTATTCTCAGGGGATTGACAAATCGGCCAGAGCTCCAGCTCCCCCTCTTCCTCCTCTTCCTTGGGATCTACTTGGTCACCATCATAGGGAACCTGGGCATGTTCACACTGATTTGTCTGAATGCTCAGCTTCACACCCCCATGTACTACTTCCTCAGCAATCTGTCCCTTGTGGATCTCTGCTACTCCTCTGTCATTACCCCGAAAATGCTGGTGAACTTTGTGTCAGAGAAGAACATCATCTCCTATGCGGGGTGCATGTCACAGCTCTACTTCTTCCTTGTGTTTGTCATTGGTGAGTGTTACATGTTGACAGTGATGGCCTATGACCGCTATGTCGCCATCTGCAGCCCATTGCTCTACCATGTCATCATGTCTCCTCAAGTGTGTTCCCTGCTGGTGTCTGTGGTCTATGCCATGGGATTTATTGGTGCAACAATAGAGACTGGCCTGATGTTAAAACTGTCCTACTGTGAGCTCCTCATCAGCCATTACTTCTGTGACATCCTCCCTCTCATAAAGCTCTCCTGCTCTAGCACCTATCATATTGAGATGACAGTGTTCTTTTTGGCTGGATTCAACATCATAGTTACCAGCTTAACAGTCCTTGTTTCCTACGTCTTCATCCTCTCCAGCATCCTCCACATCAGCACCACACAGGGAAGGTCCAAAGCCTTCAGCACCTGCAGCTCCCACTTTGCAGCTGTGGTAATGTTCTATGGATCTACTGCATTTATGTACTTAAAACCCTCCACGGCCAGTTCTGTGGCCAAGGAGAATGTGGCCTCCGTGTTCTACACCACGGTGATCCCCATGCTGAACCCCCTGATCTACAGCTTGAGGAATAAGGAGGTAAAGACTACCGTGCAGAAAACACTGAGGAGAATACTCTTCAGATGCAAATGTCATCATTCTTCCTCAGGTTGAAAATTGGGAGAAATGTAGGGGAGAAACCCTCCAAAAATGTAAACATATGTGAATGGAGAACCACCACTTCTCAACATGATTCATTGGATTTATTCACTGATTTTTTTTTCCTCCTTCCTTTCTCCCTCTCACATCTCTCATGTCCTACTCTGCTTGAATATGATTTCAAGTTCATATTTTCTTCCATTTGGGATCATTTAAAAAAATTCTGTTTAGGGGCGCCTGGGTGGCGCAGTCGGTTAAGCGTCCAACTTCGGCCAGGTCACTATCTCGCGGTCCGTGAGTTTGAGCCCCGCGTCGGGCTCTGGGCTGATGGCTCAGAGCCTGGAGCGTGTTTCCGATTCTGTGTCTCCCTCTCTCTCTGCCCCTCCCCCATTCATGCTCTGTCTCTCTCTGTCCCAAAAATAAATAAACGTTGAAAAAAAAATTAAAAGAAAAATTCTGTTTATCCTTCACGCTCTGGTAAACCTGTTCTTTATCTTGATTACAATATAACAAATCTAAAACTTTCAGCAGTGAATTTAAGAGAGAGCTGTTCATTGATGTATCACCTTCTATAGAAAAAAATATTACCCAAACTAATAGTAATTTGCACTTGGAAGTGCATAAGACAAATGGAGATGAATTTGAAAGTCATCAAGAAATAGGAAATAACCTCTTTTTGACCAGATTGTTCCCTCTATTCTCTCTCTCTCATTATGTGGGTTACCACTTACTTATTCCTGCCAAGATTGCTTATGTGGCCCCTTCACTCAGTTACCACCATCATCATATCGTCATCACATCTAACATTTTGGAATGCTAGCCAATCTACTGTGTTTTACTTAATTATCTCATGTTCTCAGATGAAGAAACTGATGTAAAGACATTAAGTAACTCTCTCCAGATCACAGACCTGATACAATTAACACTGAGATTCAAACCCACAACTCATTATCCCCTCTCTCTTGGCTGACAGTCTCCCTACACAATGTTTTGATATTAGCATAATTAAAACCTTTCCATTTCAAAATTCTGGAAAATAACTTCCCCTCCTTCAAGTATCATCACACAGCTCCCAAGTAGCCAAGGAATATTATACATTCCTGTAGTCCTTTCTCCTCCAGAAATACCTGACATTTCACATCACCTGCCAATTTCACTCAGTTAATCCTGTTGCCATGGAGCAAAATGTCTTCCCCCATTTTTTAAATAAATTGTTGAGAGAGAGAGACAGAGCGCAAGCGGGGGAGGGGCAGGGAGAGAAAGAGACATAGAATCCAAAGCAGGCTCCAGGCTCCAAGCTGTCAGCACAGAGCCCTACGTGGGGCTTGAACCCATGAATGGTAAGATCATGACCTGAGCCAAAGCTGGACGTTGAATCTACTGAGCCACCGAGGCACCCCATTTTCCCCCACTTCATTGAAGTTATCAGTGATTCATGTTAAAGAATTAGTAACATTAAGCAATTAGTTTGACATGGCAAAAGATTTATGGACATTCTGTTTTTAAATTTTTTTATTGAAGTATAAATAACGTTCAATGTTAAATTTCAGGTGCACAACATACTGATTCAACAATTCTATACATTACTCAGTGATCACCATGATTGTCTTTATAATTATTTTAGGCAAAAATTATACCAGTCTTTTGTCATTTTTAATTATTTTTGTGCAAGACCTCATCTATCCTTCAGACATAGAAAATTGTAAAATTCTAAGTTTCTCAAACAGAAAGGATTTTAATACAAGAAAGTAAATGCTCACAGGTTTTTTTCCCTATTTTTAATAGACTTTATTTTTTAGAGCAGTTTTAGGTGCACAGCAGAGCTGAGCAGATGGTACAGAAATTTTCCATATACTGTCTGCTCCACACACATACATAGCCTCCTTCCTTAACAACATCCCCTATGAAAGTGATACATTTTTTACAACTGATGAACCTACATTGACACATCATTACCACCCAAAGTCCCTAGTTTACATTATGGTTCACTCTAGGTGTTGTCATTTTATGAGTTTGGACAAATGTATAATGACATGTATCCATTATATGTATGACCATTACAGTCTTATACAGAGCAGATTCTCTGCCCTAAAACCGTCTGTGTTCCACTTGTCCATCCTTCCTTCTCCTAGAAGCCCTGAAACCATTAATCTACTGTCTCCATAGTTCTGTCTCTTCCAGATTGTCATAGGGTTGGCTTCTTTCAACTATTAATATACATTTAAAGTTCTTTCATGCCTTTTTTTTTTTTTAAGTAGGCTTCATGCCCAGTGCAGAGCCCAATGCGCGGTCTGAACCCATGACTCTGAGATAAGAGCTGAGCTGAGTCAAGAGTTGGATGCTTAACTGACTGAGCCACCCAGGTGCCCTTCTTCCATGTCTTTTCATGATTTGATAGCTCATTTCTTTTAGCACAGAATAATAATCCACTGTGCGGATGTACCATAGCTTATTCATCCATTCACAAACTGAAGGACATTTTATTTGCTTCCATGTGTTGGAAGTTATGAACATAACTCCTTTGGGGAAGTACCAAGGAGCACAGTTGCTGGATTGTATGATAAGAATATGTTTACTTTTGTAAGAAACCACCACACTGTGTTTGAACCATTTTCCATTCTTACCAACAATGAATTAAGATTTCCTATTCTTCACCATCACATGCTGTTTGTTGTCATTGTTTATTATTTTGCTTATAGGTGTGTAGTGGTATTTCATTGTTGTTTTAGTTGAATTTCCCTGATGACATATGATGTATGATATATATTTTATATGCTTATATGCCATTCGTATGTCTTCTTTGGTGAAGTGTCTGGTAAGGTCTTTGGTCCATTTTCTAATCAGATGATTTCTTTCCTTTTTTTGTTGTTTGTTTTTTGTTTTTTGTTTTTCCTTTTTTTCTTTTTTTTTCCTTTTTTAATAAAAAACATATTTGACATGTAACTTTGAGTAAACTTAAGGTGTATAATATGTTATTTTGATACATCGATGTATTATAATATGTAGTATGATTGCCACTGTAGGGATAATTAGCACCACCATCATGTTACATAATTATCATGTCTATTTAGCTTCTGAAATCATTGAGTTCTATTCTAGTCTCTTGGCATTCTGATGGTTGTAATACAACATGGATGTCAGTATCCACTAGACCTAGTGCACAGGTCTCTAGGGCTTATTTACTTCACATCGCAAATTTGTACCCTTAACATCTGTCCTATCATCCCACTCCCATCCCTCAGTAATCACAGTTTACTATCTGTAGTTTGGAGTCTTTTTTAGATTCCATCTATAAATTATATCATATGGTGTTTATCTTTCTAATTTATCTTACTATGGATAATGCCCTCAAGGTCCATCCAAAGTTTGTATATTTTGGATAACAGTCCTTTATGAGATACATCTTTTGCAAATATTTTCTTATAGACTGGGGCTTGTCTTTTCACTCTCTTGACAGTGTCTTTCTACAGAGTAGAAAATTTAAATTTACTTAAATTAAATTTACTTATTTAAACTTAATGAATTCCAGCTTTATCAATTCTTTCTTTCATACATTGTTCCTTTGGTATTATACCTAAAAAGTTATTGCCACCCCTAAGATCATATATTTATTTTCCTATATTATTCTTTAGGAGTTTTATACTTTTGCATTTTACATTTAGGTTTCTGATCCATTTTGAGTTATTTTTGCATGCAATGTAAGTTCTACTTCATTTTTTGGCAGGTTGATGTCCAGCATCACTTTTTGATAAGACTATCTTTGCTCAGGGATTTGTGTGTGTGTGTGTGTGTGTGTGTGTGTGTGTGTGTGTGTTTACCACTTTATCAAAGATCAGTTGACTATAATTATGTGGGTTTATTTCTGGGATCTCTATTGTGTTCCATTGATTTGTCTATTTTTCTGCCAGGATCATACTGTATTAATTACTATAGCTTTATACTAAGTCACAACATGAAGTAGTATCAGTTCTCCAACTTTCAAGTCAGGCCTACTTCCTCTGTTCTGAGTAGGTCTTTTGCCTCTCCAAATAAATTTTAGAATTAGTTCATCAGTAAAATAATATTGTTTGCACAAAATAACCTGCTGCAATTTTGATTGGGATTGCATTGAATCTGTAGATCAAGTCCAGAAAAACTGAAATCTTGACAATATTGAGTCTTCTAGTCCATGAACATGGATTATCTCTTCATTTATTTAGTTCTGTTTGATTAATTTAATCAGTTTTGTATATTCCTCGTATAGATCTCATTTTTAGAAGTGCAAAAGTAAATATTGTTGTGTTTTTCGCTCATATTCTACTTGGTCTTTACTCATATAGAGGAAAGCAATTAACTTTTACATGTTAACCTTATATCCTTACACCTTGCCATAATTACTTAGTTCCAGGAGTTTTTTGGTTGATTCTTTCAGATTTTCTGCATAGGAAATTATGTCATCTATGATTAAAGACAGTTTTATTTCTTCCTTCTCAAACTGCATAACTTTTTTTATGTTTTACTGCATGAGCTAGGACTACCATTACTACCCTGAAAAGCACTCATAACGGGGACATCCTTGCCTTGTTTCTTATGTTAGCAGGAGAGATTTGACTTTCTTACCATCAAGTATGATATTACCTGTGGGTTTTGTGTACATGTTCTTTTTCAAGTACAGGAAGTTCTTGTTCTAGAGGAATAGAGAATAAATCTACTCTCAGTTCACTGAGCGGTTTTTTAATTTCTTTTTTGGGAATGGGTGTTGGATTTTGTCAAGTGCTTTTTCTGCACCTGTTGATAGGATCAAGTGATTCTTATTCTTCAGTCTGCTTATGGATGAAATACTTTAACTGACTTTTGAATGTTGACATCCTTGCATAACTGGGATAAATCCCACCTAGTCATAGTGTATAATTCTTTACATATATTGTTGGATTCTATTTGTAATATTTCATTGAGAATTTTTGCATTTATGTTCATGAGAGATATTGGTCTATAGTTTGTTTTTTTCTTGTACTGTCTTTGTCTGGTTTTAGTATTGGAATAATTATGGCCTCACAGAATGCCGCTATCTTATAAAATAAACTGTAGAGATTTGGTATAATTTTTCCTTAAATATTTCATTGAATTCATAGGTTGTCCAGAGTGGGCTGGAGTTGGGTATTTCCTTTTCTCCACAGGAGGCTGGTGCCAGCTAGCACTTTCCCCCGTGAGGACTGCCAAGAAAAGCCTAATAATTGCCTATGGTCAGGCTTGAAAGATCACACATAGACTTTGGCCTGGAGCAAGTTTCCTCAGCTTCCAGGACCTGGGTCCATCCTTCCAACAGCAGACCACACTGTTGGTATGTTCACTTCCAGGGGTGGTCAGGCAGGAGCTGTATTCAAGGGATGTGGATGACCATTGGCATGTGAACTATAGGTGTTTATACCTGCGCATGTGTAGGTGCCTCACATTGTAAAGTAAGTGAGAATGAGAGGGAGAGGGGGTAAGCTGTAGTCCATGGGCAGGCACCTGGGAAACCAGGGTGGCCCTCCCTGTGCTACCACCTTTTGGCATGGAACCTTATAGATTCTCAATTCTAAACTTGAATCTGGCCTTCCAGTGTTATGAAAGGTAAGTCTGTCAAGGTAAGAGGTAGAAACGTGTTTTATTTAACACTTTATTAGGGCTATTCTTTGTTTACTTTTTATTGTGGCAAAAAGCATGTAACAATTTGCATCTTAACTGTTTTTAAGTGTTTAACTATTTCAGGAGTATTAAGTATATTTGCATTGTGAAACAGATTTCTGGACTTTTTCAACTTGCAGATCTGAAACTATATCCATTAAATAACAATTCCCTTTTCTTCTTCCTTGCAACCCCTGGTAACTATGATTTTACTTTATGTTTCTATGAATTTGACTACTTTAGATTTTTATTTAAGTGGAATCATACATTATTTGTCTTTTTGCAACAGACTTCTTTCACTTAGCATAATATCCTCAAGGTTCATCCATTTTGTAGCATGTGATAGTATTTCTTTGCTTTTTAGGGAGGAATAATATTCCTATGTATGTACATACCACATTTTGTTCCCTCATGCATTGTCAATGGACATTTGGCTTGCGTCCATCTCTTGGCTATAGTAAATTAGTGCTGCAAATATCTCTTTAAGATCCTACTTTCAACTCTTTTAGAATAGAAATCCCAAATGGGATTGCTAGCTCATATGGTAGCTCTATTTTTAATTTTTTGAAGAACCTCCATACTATTTTCCATAGCAGCCTCACCATTTTACTAACTCACCAATAATGCACAAGGGTTGCCGTTTTCAATATCCTTACCAACATTTGTTTTCTGTTTTCTTTCATAGTTGCCATCCTAATGGGTATGAGGTGATAGTTCATCATGGTTTTGACTTGCATTTCTGATAATTAGTGATATTGAGCATCTTTTCATTTGCTTGCAGGCCACTTATATATCATCTTTGGAGAAATATCTATTCAGGTCTTTCTTAGTCCATGTGAGCGCCTATCACACAATACCATAGATTGGGTGTCTTATAAACAACAGAAATTTATTTCTCACAGTACTGGAGGCTGAAAAACCCAAGATGAAAGCACTAGGAGATTCGGTGTCTGGTGGGAGCCTGCTTCCTTGTTTACAGATAACCAACATCTCACTATAACCTCACATAGTGGAAGGGGCAAAGGAGCTCTCTGGGGTCTCTGGAGTCTCTAAGAGCACTAATCCCATTTATGAGAGTTTCCTCATGACCTAATCACTCCCCCAAAGCTCCACCTCCAAATATGATCACACTGGATTAGGTTTTAACACATGAATTTGGGGAACACACAAACATTCAGTCCACAGCAAAGTCTCTTGCCCATTTTTTAATCAGGTTATTTGTTTTTATTGTTGTTGAGTTGTAGGCATTCTGCATATATTCTGAGACACTACCGGCTTACCAGATATCTAATTTGCAAATATTTTCTCCCATTCTGTAGTTTGTTTTTTGACTCTATTGATTGTGTCCTTTCATTCACAACAATTTGCAAGTTTCATGTAGTCCCATTTGTCTATTTTTTGCTTTCATGGCCTCTTTACTCCCACATCCAGAGATATTGATTGTGTCACCTAGGTGAAATGCATAACAATGCCTGTGTCATAAATGGATGCTGGATAATGGGCGTCTATTCCCTATCCACCTCCCTTTGTTTCTCTCAAGAAACCCAAGCCACACAAACATAAATAAACATAAATTGATAATAGATGAGGATGATGATATATAGATAGATAATCAGTATAGATTTTTTTTATATTCAAGATAGATATTTTAGTTTGTAACTTAGAAATTACACAACCCATATTAAAGAGAACATGGGTCATGTGGAAATTGAAGTTTTTTTATTCTCTTCCCTGTCTGTCCTGTTTGTTACTACACTTCCCAAGGATGATTCTTAATCTACCCACTGCCTCTTTTTTCAACCACAAATGGGGAGAAGTCTTGCTTCTCTGTCCCTTTCTGGAAGATGACAGTGGAAAATCAGAAGCTCTCCTTCAAGACCCACTTCCTTCCTGCAACATCATTCCTCTGGACCATCTCTGTTTCAGAAATTCAGGCAGAAAACATTCTAAAAATCTCAGCTGTCCTAGAAAGGAGGCCATACACACTCACTGATGCCAAAATGCAAGGGCAGCAGAGACAGCCCACTGTTAGTCTGCCTGAGAGTCCAGGGGAACCTTTGAGAGGAAGGAGTTTTTCCCTTAATGTTTAGTTGTTAAATTTGAGAGAGAGCACAAACACGAGTGCAGGAAGGGGGACAGAGAGAGAGAGAGAGAGAGAGAGAGAGAGAGAGAATCCCGAGCAGGATCCATGTTATCAGCGAGAGCACAAGTGGAGCGCATTCCCATCAACATGAGATCATGACCTGAGCCGAAATCAAGAATCAGATGCTTACCTGACTGAACCACCCAAATGCCCCAGTAAGGAGCTTTTAGACCAGGAAACAGAGCTGGAACATTTAGCTGACCTAGGGCAAACAGCGAAGTGCTAGCTCCTGTCATGCTCTGTACAATTATGGCCCAGCAGTTTCCAACCATGAAAGCAATTCGTGAGAGAAGGACAGATGAAAAACTCAGGAAAGTAGATAAAGAGATAAAGAAATGGCTTCTAGAGACTTCAAGATAAATGCTCCTCAAGCTTTTCCTACTCCTCTGTTCTAATTCATGACTACCTGAACACTATATTCCTGTCTCAGCACCTGTTTCTCCAAATCCCATGCCCAGAAGGCTGTTTCCTGTAGGAACTCCTTGCCCACTCTAATTACCATGAGTATGGCTACAAACATGGCACCTCTTTGGCTTCTCCATTAGAGCTGACATAGGCTACTTCACTGAACAAACTGAGAGGGCAACTGCCACATAACAGCCTGTTTCCCAATGATTTTTCTCTTTGTTTTTTGGGGTTTTTTTTTTGTATATACAATCATCCCTCAAGTAGCAAGTGATCTTTAGTTGTCCTCATGTATTTAAGAAACAGTAACAAGTGGACTGAACAATCATCGGACCAAACTTGTCAACTAGTGGACTTCACTTTAGAGAAAGGGCAAACTGTGTGGGCCACTTTATTTGGTGCCAGCTATTCAACAGGATTCGTAGTTCATTATTCTTAGGTTCATTTCATGAGACAAGAGCCTAACAGTCCCCTAATCTCAGGGGGTCAAGTTGGACGTCCATAATAAGGCGGGCTGGAAACATTCTTAGACTCCAGCAATTGAAACAGTCTGTAGATCCCACCATTGAGTACATAGTCCTAAACGTCATTCTCCTTTTTTCAGTACAGAGCCATGCCCACCCTATTCTGAAGGTCTTGTTGACCCCACTCCAGATTTCTCTGGTTCAAACTCTCTAAACTCAACCTCTTTTCTTCTGATGGGTTGATTAGGGAAGAAGAATTGTGAAACCTCAATATCTAAACAGAATGGTGAAAGGAATCAGTTAAGCTTTAAAGAAATTTTTCCACAATTATTATAAATTGAAACCTACTTAATATCTTAATATCTAATTGAGCCTCAGTTATCTCAGTTGTTACTAATATTCCTTACTTTGGCCTTGAGGGATTGAGAATTTCATGAAATGGGTTCTTTTCTGTACTTATTATGGGTAAAATAAAAAATCAGTATCATGGCACATGAGATAATTTTCTTATATAATCGAGGGAAAAATGAAAAGGAGAAATAACAATAATCTTGTAGCCTAGCTCTATGTTTCAAGATTGCAATGTATTATGCAAATTATATTTGTAAAGGCATATGAGGCAGGTATTGTTTGCATTGTACAAATAAATACACAGAAGTTTACAAATATGAACATACTTTGACCAAACCTGCATGGCTAGTAGCAGGTAGAAAAGTGATGCACACACATATTTAAACTGAGTCAAAAAATCATGTTCTCTTTAACGTTAAATTATAACAATGACTAGAAATTTGTGGTCACAAATCTAGATGAGCTCCAGGTTAAAATGAAAATTGACTGTCAGAGAAATACAAATCTTGCAGCAGCATGCATGCAGTGAAAACCATATAGGCTCTGTAATCAGGCTGACTTTCATCCAAACTCTGATGTTTTCATTTACTGCAAAAACAAGGAGATGCTCCACTGGGTTCTTCTGAGAGTGAAAGACTTGCCAGTGTGAATCACCACAGGGACAAATGGATCCTGAAAAACAGCCTGTAAGAGGAGGGATATACATGGGGAAAAGGAAAGGATCTGGCTTTTCTTTCTCAGTCTAACCTTTGAGAGGTAGACAAGCCCAAATGTGATCTTGGACAGTGAGGGTAAAGGATGGCGTTTTAAATGGAGGTTTTATTAATATTTAGGTATGGCAAAGCCAAAAAGTCAGGGAATGACTGACTTTGAAAAGATAACTTGTGAGAAAATATTTGTAAAAGACAAATCTGATAAAGGACTGTTATCCAAACACAAACTCTTAAAGCTACACAATAAGAAAAAGAAGTACCTTATTTAAAAATGGGCCGAAGACCTGAACAGACACCTCACCAAAGAAGATATAAAGATGGCAAATAAGCATATGAAAAGATGCCCCACATCATATGTCGTCAGGGAAACACAAATCAAAACAATGAGATACTACTACATGCCTATTAGAGTGACGTAAATCAAGAACACTGACAATAGCACATGGTGGGGTAGATGTAGAGCAAAGGGAACTCTTATTCATTGCTAGTGGGAACGGAAAATGGTGTAGACACTTTGGAAGAAGTTTAGCCGTTTCTCACAAAACTAAACATACGTTTACCATACAATCCAGCGATTGTGCTCCTTGGTGCTTAACCAAAGGAGCTGAAAAACCTACAGATGGATGTTCATTGTAGCTGTATTCATAATTGCCAAAACTTAGAGGCAACCAAGATGTCCTTCAGTTTGTGAATGGATGAATAAGCTGTGGTTCATCCAGACAGTGGAATATTTCAGTGCTAAAAAGTAATGAGCTATCAAATCGTGAAAAGACATGGAAGATGGGGCACCTGGGTGGCTCAGTCAGTTAAGCGTCTGACTAGCTCAGGTCATGATCTCACAGTTCGTGAGTTCAAGCCCTGCATCGGGCTCTCTACTGCCAGCGTGGATCCTCTGTCTCACTATCTTCCCCTCACCCGCTCATTCTCTGTCTCTCTGTCTCTCTGTCTCTCTCTCTCCTCTCAAAATTAAATAAACTTTAGGGGCTCCTGGGTGGCTCAGTCGGTTAAGCATCAGACTTCAGCTCAGGTCATGATCTCATGGCTCATTAGTTCAAGCCGCATTTGGACTCTGTGCACACAACCCAAAGCCTAGAGCCTGCTTCAGATTCTGTGTGTCTCTCTGTCTGCCCTCCCCTGATTGCTCTCTCTCTCTCTCTCTCTCTCTCTCTCAAAAATAAGTAAACATTTAAAAAAATTTTTTGGGGGCGCCTGGGTGGCGCAGTCGGTTAAGCATCCGACTTCAGCCAGGTCACGATCTCGCGGTCCGTGAGTTTGAGCCCCGCGTCGGGGGCTGGAGCCTATTTCCGATTCTGTGTCTCCCTCTCTCTCTGCCCCTCCCCCTCCCCTGTTCATGCTCTGTCTCTCTCTGTCCCCAAAATAAATAAACATTGAAAAAAAAATTTAAAAAAAATAAATAATTTTTTTGAAATAAATAAACTTTAAAAAAAGACTTGGAAGAAACTTAAATGCATAACACTAAGTAAAAGAAGCCAACTCTATGACAACCTGGAAAAGGCAAAACTATACATACAGTAGAGAGATTAATGGTTGTCAGAGCCTCTGGTGGAGAGAGGGATTGATAAGTGAAACACAGGATTTTTAGGGCAGAGAAACTATTCTATGTGACACTATAATGGTTATACATATAACAGATACATGGCATTATACATTTGTCCAAACCCATCAAATGACAACTCTCTTGTAACCCATGGACTTCGGGTGATGATGATGTATAACTGTATGTTCATCAATTATATCAAATGTACAACTCTAATGGAGAATGCTGTTAATGGGAGAGGCTGTACATGTGGGAAGGTAAGAGACATGTGGGAAATCTCTGTACTTCTGCTCCATTTGCTGTGAGCCTAAAACTGCTCTAAAGAAAACTGTCTTCTAAAAAAAAAAAAAGGCAGTGTTTTATATTCATCATTCCCAAGAGAAGGGAGCATGCCACATACCATTGGGGCCACACAGGAAAGCACCAGGATTGGTCATGAAGCAGAAAGACTGGGGGAAATTAGACAAAAGATTTTCTATTTTCTACAAGAAGGAATGGGCAAGGCAGAGAAAGCAGGTTTAGGGTTGGCTAGTTTAAATAATTTCAGCTGGTTCTGGGGCATAGGAGCTCTGGGATGGATACAGTAGATGGGTAGTATCCCAGAGTTTTGTAGCTTGATAAAGGCAGTTACAGAAGTATGGGTCCTGAATTGGGCCACACTTATGAGCTGAGGGAGTTAATCACCACCCAACGTACCTTCACGAAATATTAAAAGTTTTTCAAGCTTATGAAAGGACACAAATTGATAACATGAAAATATACGAGGTATTTGTAAAGGTAAGCTGTAATCAAATTCAGAATACTATAATCTGGTGGTATCTTAACCACTTAATTAAAGTATAAAGTACAAAAGGATTAAAATAGCTATACCTACAATAATTTGTTAATGGATACACAATATATAAAAAGGTAAATTATGACATCAGAATATAAAAGGGGAAGAATAAAATGGTAGAGTTTCTGTATGCAATTAACGTTATATTGCTATCAGTGTAAAATAGACTCCTATCTCTATAAGTTGTTTTATGTACCAACTTCAGTAAGATTTTAACCACCTAAGCTCTTAAAAAAAAAGTAATATTAAAGACAAGAAAGTATCAGAGAAAATGTTCAGAGACAACCATAAAACAATGAATAATATGGCAAAAAATACATATCTATCAATAATTACTTTGAATGTAAATGGACTAAATGCTCCAATCAAAAAATGTAGGGTAAGAGAATGGATTAAAAAAAGAAAAAAAAAACCAATACTCATCTATATGCTGTCTACAAAAGACCCATTTTAAACCTAAAGACACCTGCAGATTGAAAGTCAGAGGATGGAGAAACATTTATCATGCAAATGGATGTCAAAAGAAAGCTAGAGTAGCAATATATTGGGCAAAACAGACTTGAAAACAAAGACTGTAGCAAGAAACAAAGAAGGACACTACATAATAATAATAATAATAATACGGGGAACAATCTAACAAAATATATAACAATTGTAAATATTCATGTACCCAACACAGGAGTACCTAAATACATAAAATGGTTAGTAACAATCATAAAGGAACTAACTGATAATAATACAATAACAATAGGGGACTTTAACACCATACTTGCATCAGTGGACAGATCAACTAAACAGACATCAAACAAGGAAGCAATGCCTTTGCATGACACACTGGACCAGATGGATTTAACACATATATTCAAAACATTCCATCCTAAAACAGCAGAATACACATTCTGTTCAAGTGAACATGGGACATTCTCCAGAGTAGATCACATATTAGTCCACAAAACAAGCTTCAACAATTCAAGAAGATTGAAATTGTATCATGCACCTTTTCTGACCACACACTATGAAACTAGAAGTTCGCCAGAAGAAGAAACCCAGAAAGACCACAAATACATGAAGGTTAAATAACATGCTACTAAACAATGAATGGTTCAACCAGGACATCTAAGAAGAAATTAAAAAGTACATAGAAACAAGTAAAAATGAGAACACGATGGTTCAAAACTTCTGGGAAGCAAGAAAAAGCTCAAATAAACAACCTAACCTTGCACCTAAAGGAGCTAAAAAAAAAGGAAACAAAACCTAAAACCAGCAGAAAGAAGGAAATAATAAAGAATAGACCAGAAGTAAATGACATAGATACTAAAAAATATAATAGAACAGATCAATGAAACCAGGAGCTGTTTCTTTGAAAAGATCAACAAAATTGGTAAACCATTGATAAACCTCTAGCCAGGCTTATCAAGAAAAAAAGAGAAAGGATTCAAGTAAATAAAACCACAAACTAGAGGGGAGAGGTAACACGAGAAATGCAAACCATCATAAGAGAATGTAATGAAAAACTGCATGCTAACAGATTGGACAAGCTAGAAAACATGGATAAATTCCTAGAAACGTATCTACCAAAGCTCAAACAATAGGAAATAGAAAATTTGAACTGACCCATAACCAGCAAAGAAATTGAATCAATAATCAAAAACCTCCCAAAAAACAAGTCCAGGACCAGATGGCTTCACAGGAGAATTCTACCAAACACTTAAAGAAGAGTTAAGGCGGCGTAGGAGGACGCTGGGCTCACCACGTCCTGCTGATCGCTTAGGTTTCACCCACATCTGCCTAAATAACCCAGAAAACTTCCAGAAGACTAGCAGAATAGACTCTCTGGAACCAAGCGTAAACAAGAGGCCCACGGAAGAAGGTAGGAAGGGGGGAGAGGCAGTGCACGCTACACGGACTGGTGGGAGGGAGCCAGGGCAGTGAAGGGACAGTCTGCCTGGCAAGGCAGAGCCCCTGAGTCTGGCTTGCAAAAGCAGAGGGGCTGTACTGCGTGAGTTCTGACAGCCAGTGGGACTTAACATCTGGAATGTTATAAGTCAACAGCTCTCCTCTCAGAGAGTGGGGAGGGCAAGAGGGCACTGGGAGGGAGAGTTGTTGAACTCCAGAAGACAGAGCTCAGCTCAGTGGGGAACAAAGCCACTGGCAAGCACCATTTCCTCTCCCATCCCCCAGCCAAAATTCCAAAGGGAACCAGTTCCCATCACTGAACTTGCTTGCACCGTGCAAACACCCAATGCTGTGCTTCTGTGGATCTATCCCTCCAATGGGTCTGCCTCCCTCCCGGTGCTGCAGAGCCCCTCCCGCAGGGGACCACCTATGGCTAAGTGACCCACCCCTCCTGCCCTGTGCACCTTGCAGATCCACCCCGGCTAATATGCCAGATCCCATCAAAGCAGCACCACAAGCCTGGCAGTGTGCAAGTAGCCCAGACAGGGGCAACACCACTCTACAGTGAGTTCTGCCCCTGGGAGAGGGGAAGATAAGGTACACACCAATCTGACTGTGGCCCTAGCAGTGGGCTAGGGGCAGACATAGGGTCTGACTGCGGCCCTGCCCACCAACACAAGTTACTCAGGACAGCACAGGGGAAGTGCCCTGCAGTTGGGAGCTACCACAGGGACTACCCAAAATGATGAAGCGGAAGAATTCTCCTCAAGGGAAACTCCAGGAAATAGCGACAGCTAACAAATTAATCAAAAACGATTTAAGCAATATAACTGAACAAGAATTTAGAATAATAGTCATAAAATTAATCACTGAGCTTGAAAAAAGTAGAGAGGACAGCAGAGAATCTATTGCTACACAGATCAAGGGACTAAGAAATAGTCATGAGGACCTTAAAAAATGCTATAAGTGAGGGGCGAAATAAAATGGAGGCGACCACAGCTCGGATTGAAGAGGCAGGAGAGAATAGGTGAATTAGAAGATAAAATTATGGAAAAAGAGGAAGCTGAGAAAAAGGGAGATAAAAAAATCCAGGAGTATGAGGGGAGAATTAGAAAACTAAGTGATGCAATCATACAGAACAATATCCGTATAATAGGAATTCCAGAAGAGGAAAAGAGAGAGAAAGGGGCTGAAGGTGTACTTGAACAAATCATAGCTGAGAACTTCCCTGATCTGGGGGAGGAAAAAGGCATTGAAATCCAAGAGGCACAGAGAACTCCCTTCAGACGTAACTTGAATCGATCTTCTGCATGACATATCATAGTGAAACTGGCAAAATACAAGGATAAAGAGAAAATTCTGAAAGCAGCTAGGGATAAACACTCTCTAACATATAAAGGAAGACCAATAAGACTTGTGACGGATCTATCTACTGAAATTTGGCAGGCCAGAAAGGAATGGCAGGAAATCTTCAATGTGATGAACAGAAAAAATATGCAGCCGAGAATCCTTTATCCAGCAAGTCTGTCAGTCAGAATAGAAGGAGAGATAAAGGTCTTCCCAAACAAACAAAAACTGAAGGAATTCATCACCACTAAACCAGCCCTACAAGAGATCCTAAGGGAGACTCTGTAAGTGAAATGTTGCAACAACCACAAAATACCAGAGACATCACTACAAGCATGAAACCTACAGACATCACAATGACTCTAACCCCATATCTTTCTATAATAACACTGAATGTAAATGGACTAAATGCTCCAAACAAAAGACATAGGGTATCAGAATGGGTAAAAAAAAAAAAAAAAAAAAAAAGAACAAGACCCATCTATTTGCAGTCTACAAGAGATTCATTTTAGACCTGAGGACACCTTCAGATTGAAAGTGAGGGGATGGAGAACTATCTATGATGCTATTGGAAGTCAAAAGAAAGCTGGAGTTGCCCTACTTGTATCAGACAAACTGGACTTTAAATCAAAGGCTGTAACAAGAGATGAAGAATGCCATTATATAATAATTACAGGGTCTATCCATCAGGAAGAGCTAACAATTATAAATATCTATGCACTGAATATCGGACCCCAAATATATAAAACAATTAATAACAAACATAAGCAACATTATTGATAAGAATGTGGTAATTGCAGGGGACTTTAATACTCCACTTACAACAATGGATAGATCATCTAGACACAGGATCAATAAAGAAACAAGGGCCCTGAATGATACATTGGATCAGATAGACTTGACAGAGATATTTAGGACTCTGCATCGCAAAGCAACAGAATATACTTTCTTCTCGAGTGCACATGGAACATTCTCCAAGATAGATCACATACTGGGTCACAAAACACTATACAAGAATTGTATACAATTTCATAAGTATACAAGAATTGAGATCATACCATGCACACTTTCAGACCACAATGCTATGAAACTTGAAATCAACCACAGGAAAAAGTCTGGAAAATCTCCAAAAACATGGAGGTTAAAACATCCTACTAAAGAATGAATGGGTCAACCAGGTATTAGAGAAGAAATTAAAAAATATATGGAAACAAATGAAAATGAAAATACAACACTCCAAACGCTTTGGGATGCAGCGAAGGCAGTCCTGAGAGGAAAATACATTGCAATCCAGGCCTATCTCAAGAAACAAGAAAAATCCCAAATACAAAATCTAACAGCACACCTAAAGGAAATAGAAGCATAACAGCAAAGACACCCCAAACCCAGCAGAAGAAGAGAAATAATAAAGATCAGAGCAGAAATAAACAATATAGAATCTAAAAAAAAAAAAAAAAAAAAAAAAAAAAAAAAAACTGTAGGGCAGATCAATGAAACCAAGAGTTGGTTTTTTGAAAAAATAAACAAAATTGATAAATCTCTAGCCAGGCTTCTCAAAAAGAAAAGGGGGATGACACAAATAGATAAAATCATGAATGAAATGGAATTATTATCACCTCACTGGAATACAATGGTCTTAACTCCAAAGCGAGATGAATGTGGACAAGACAACTCCTAAAGCCCACAGAGGAAAAGTTCTCTTATCTCACCTCCACCTAGCAGACCACCTGGAATGCTGATATCTCACATTGCCGATGGCTAATCCCCAGGGCATGCTGTTTCCTTACCAGGCTGGATGCTGTGAGGTGATGGATGACAACTTCCTATCTGAGAGTCAGTAGAGTTTAATCAAGCTCATAGTGCTTATTACAGAAACAATGTATTTTATTTCATTTTATATAAATATTCAAAGAGGGTGATGAAAAGAAAGAAAATGGTTGTTTCTAGGAGAATGACCTATATAGAGGTGATTTCACAAAGGAGAGTCACTATAAATTTTGATGTTGAGGACTATAAAACATTAAGGTGAAAAAGTAAAATTCTAGATGGATTCTGCCCTCAAATTATATCAGAGACCTCTTGAAATATGTACCTCTCTTGAAATAAACTAAAATTTGGACAATGAAAAAAAATGGAATTATTACAACCAATCCCTCAGAAATACAAGCAATTATCAGGGAATACTACCTAAAATTATATGCCAACAAACTGGACAACCTGGAAGAAATGGACAAATTCCTAAGCACCCACACACTTCCAAAACTCAAACAGGAAGAAATAGAAAACTTGAACAGACCCATAACCAGAAAAGAAATTGAATCAGTTATCAAAAATCTCCCAACAAATAAGAGTCCAGGACCAGATGGCTTCCCTGAGGAATTCTACCAGATATTTAGAGCAGAGATAATACCTATCCTTCTCAAGCTGTTCCAGAAAATAGAAAGGGAAGGAAAACTTCCAGACTCATTCTATGAAGCTGGCATTACTTTGATTCCTAAACCAGACAGACACAGCAAAAAACGAGAACTGCAGGCCAATATCCCTGATGAATATGGATGCAAAAATTCTCAATAAGATACTAGCAAATCAGATTCGACAGCATATAAAAAGAATTATTCGTTATGATCAAGTGGGATTCATTCCTGGGCTGCAGGGCTGGTTCAACATTTGCAAATCAATCAATGTGATACATCACATTAATAAAAGAAAAGAAAGAACCATATGATCCTGTCAATCGATGCAGAAAAAGCATTTGACAAAATTCAGCATCCATTCTTAATAAAAACCCTCAAGAAAGTCAGGATAGAAGGAACATACTTAAACATCATAAAAGCCATTTATGAAAAGCCCACAGCTAATATCATCCTCAATGGGGAAAAACTGTGAGCTTTCTCCCTGAGATCAGGAACATGAAAGGGATGTCCATTCTCACCGCTGTTGTTTAACAGTGTGTTGGAAGTGCTAGCATCAGCAATCAGACAACAAACAGAAATCAAAGGCATCAGAATTGGCAAAGATGAAGTCAAACTTTCACTTTCTGCAGATGACATGATATTATACATGGAAAACCTGAAAGACTCCACCAAAAGTCTTCTAGAACTGATACATGAATTCAGCAAAGTTGCAGGATACAAATCAATGTACAGAAATCAGTTACATTCTTATACACTAACAATGAAGCAACAGAAAGACAAATAAAGAAACTGATCCCATTGACAACTGCACCAAGAAGCATAAAATACCTAGGAATAAACCTAACCAAAGATGTAAAAGATCTGTGTGCTGAAAACTATAGAAAGCTTATGAAGGAAATTGATGAAGATATAAAGAAATGGAAAAACATTCCATGCTCATGGATTGGAAGAATAAGTATTGTTAAAATGTCAATACTACCCAAAGCTATCTACACATTCAATGCAATCCCAATCAAAATTGCACCAGGATTCTTCTCAAAGCTAGAACAAGCAACCCTAAAATTTGTATGGAACCACAAAAGACCCCAAATAGCCAAAGTAATATTGAAGAAGACGACCAAAGCGGGAGGCATCACAATCCCAGACTTTAGCCTCTACTACAAATCTGTAATCATCCAGACAGCATGGTATTGGCACAAAAACAGACACATGGACCAATGGAATAGAATAGAGACTCCAGAATTAGACCCACAAAAGTATGGCCAACTAATCTTTGATAAAGCAGGAAAGAATATCCAATGGAAAAAAAGACAGTCTCTTTAACAACTGGTGCTGGGAGAACTGGACAGCAACATGCAGAAGAATGAAACTAGACCACTTTCTTACACCATTCACAAAAATAAATGCAAAATGGATAAAGGACCTGAATATGAGACAGGAAACCATCAAAACCCTAGAGGAGAAAGCAGGGAAAAACCTCTCTGACCTCAGCCACAGCAGTTTCTTACTTGACACATCTCCAAAGGCAAGGGAATTAAAAGAAAAAAATGAACTATTGGGACCTCATGAAGACAAAAAGCTTCTGCACAGCAAAGGAAACAATCAACAAAACTAAAAGGCAACCAACGGAATGGGAAAAGATATTTGGCATATCAGACAAAGGGCTAGTATCCAAAATCTATAAAGAACTCACCAAACTCCACACCCAAAAAACAAGTAATCCAGTGAAGAAATGGGCAGAAAACATGAATAGACACTTCTCTAAAGAAGACATCCAGATGGCCAACAGGCACATGAAGAGTTGCTCAATGTTGCTCCTCCTCAGGTAAATACAAATCAAAACCACTCTCAGATACCACCTCACGCCAGTCAGAGTGGCTCAAATGAACAAATCAGGAGACTATAGATGCTGGCGAGGATGTGGAGAAATAGGAACCCTCTTGCACTGTTGGTGGGAATGCAAACTGGTGCAGCCACTCTGGAAAACAGTGTGGAGGTTCCTCAAAAAATTAAAACTAGATCTACTCTATGACCCAGCAATAGCACTGCTGGTAATTTACCCAAGGGATACAGGAGTACTGATGCATAGGGGCACTTGTACCCCAATGTTTATAGCAGCACTCTCGACAATAGCCAAATTATAGAAAGAGCCTACATGTCCATCAACTGATGAATGGATAAAGAAATTGTGGTTTATATACACAATGGAATACTACGTGGCAATGAGAAAGAATGAAATATGGCCTTTTGTAGCAACGTGGATGGAACTGGAGAGTGTGATGCTAAGTGAAATAAGTCATACAGAGAAAGAGAGATACCATATGTTTTCACTCTTATGTGGATCCTGAGAAACTTAACAGAAGACCATGGGTGAGGGGAAGGAAAAAAAAAAGTTAGAGAGGAAGAGAGCCAAAGCATAAGAAACTCTTAAAAACTGAGAACAATCTTAGGGTTGGTGGGGGTATGAGGGTGGGGAGGGTGGGTGATGGGTATTGAGGAGGGCACCTGTTGGGATGACCACTGGGTGTTGTATGGAAACCAATTTAATAAAATAAAATAAATAAAATAAAAATAAAAATAAAAAATAAAAAATAAAATAAAATAAAATAAAATAAAAAATAATAAAAAATAAAATAAAGAAGAGTTAATACCTATTTTGTTAAACTATTCCAAAAAATAGGAGAGTAAGGGAAACTTCCAAATTCCTGATTCTATGAGGCCAACATACTCTCATACCAACAACAGATAAAGATACCACTAAAAAAGAGAGTTACAGGCCAATATCCCTGATAAACATAGATGCAAAAACTCTCAATAAAATAATAGCAAACCAAATTCAATGACACATTTTAAAAAATTCACCATGATCAAGTGGGATTTATCCCTATGCTGCAAAGGTGGTTTACTATTCACAAATCAATCAGTGTGATACATCACATCAATGAGAGAAAGGGTAAGAACCATAAGATCATTATAGTAGATGCAAAAAAAAAAAAAAATTGACAAAGTTCAACATCCATTCCTGACAAAACCTTCAACCAAATGGGTTTATGTTGTATGAACATACCTCAACATAATAAAGGCCATCTATGTAAAACCCACAGCTAATATCATCTTTAATGGAGGAAAACTGAAATCTTTACTCCTAAAGTCAGAAACACAACAGAGATGTCCACTGACACCATTTTTATTCAACTTAGTCCTAAGTCCTAGCCACAGCAATCAGACAACAAAAGGAAATAAAAGGACTCCAAATTGTTAAGGAAAAAGTAAAACTTCCACTATTTGCAGATGACATAATACAGTATGTAGAAAACACCTAAGCCTCCTCCAAAGAAGACTGCTAGCACTGATAAATTCAGTACAGCCGCATGATACAAAATCAAAGTAATGAAATCTGTTGCATTTCTATACACCAATAACCAAGCAGGAGAAAGAGAAATCAAGGAATTGACCCCATTTATAAGTGCACCAAAAAACACAAGATACCTAGGAATAAGTCTAACCAAAGAGGTAAAAGATCTGTACTCTGAAAACTATAGAACACTTGTGAAAGAAATCTAAGACAACACAAAGAAATGGAAAGACATTCCATACTCATGGATTGAGGAACAAATATTGTTAAAATGTCCATATTACCCACAGCAATCTATACCTTTAATGCAATCTCCATCAAAGTTGAAACAGCATTTTTCACAGAACTAAAAGAAACAATCTTAAAATATGTATGGAACCACAAAAGATCCTGAATAGCCAAAGCAATATTGAAAAAGAAAAGTGAACCTGGAGGCATCACAATTCTGGACTTCAAGTTATATTACAAAACTATAGTAAACAAAACAGTATGGTACTGGCACAAAAGTAGACATATATGTCAATGGAACAGGATAGAAAATCCAGAAATAAACCCACAATTATAAGGTCAATTCATCATTGGCAAAGTAGTAACGAATATCCAATGAGAATAAGACAGTCTTTTCAACCAATGATATGGGGAAAACTGGATGGCAATATTCACTGAAATAGACTAACATAAAATGATGGAAGTAAAATAGAATTTGAAAAAATTTACACAAAAGTAAAAAATATAGTAAAAAATTAAAAATATTTTAATAAAAATTGAAAATAAAAATGATTTTTTTCTCTTTCTGCTGAATTCTGTGGTTCAGGTTGTGCAGATTGTTGTGCTAATCTTCAGATGAGTTTTCTAGGCGTGCAAGATGGTTTAGTGTTGGTCTGGCTGTATTTCATGGATGCGAGACACACAAAAAACTTCCATGCTGTTCTGCCATCTTGGCTCCCTCTTCACAACATGCCATTGTTTTTAAAATTTCTGTTCTTGCACTCTCAACAATAGCCAAATTGTGGAAAAAGCCTAAATGTCCATCAACTGATGAATGGGTAAAGAAATTGTGGTTTATATACACAATGGAGTACTACGCGGCAATGAGAAAGAATGAAATATGGCCCTTTGTAGCAATGTGGATGGAACTGGAGAGTGTTATGCTAAGTGAAATAAGTCATACAGAGAAAGACAGATACCATATGTTTTCACTCTTATGTGGATCCTGAGAAACTTAACATAAACCCATGGGGGAGGGGAAGGAAAAACAAATGAAGTTAGAGTGGGAGAGAGCCAAAGCATAAGAGACTCTTAAAAACTGAGAACAAACTGAGGGTTGATGGGGGCGGTGGGAGGGAGGGAAGGGTAGGTGATGGGCATTGAAGAGGGCATCTTTTGCAATGAGCACTGGGTGTTGTATGGAAACCAATTTGACAATAAATTTCATATATTCAAAATAATAAATTAATAAAATAAAATAAAATAAAATAAAATAAAATAAAATAAAATAAATAAAATAAAATAAAATAAAATAAAATAAAATAAAATAAAATAAAATAAAATAAATAGCTGTTCTTGGGGCACCTGGGTGGCTCAGTTGGTCAAGCCTCCGACTTCGGCTCAGGTCATGATCTCGCAGTTTTTGAGTTCAAGCCCTGCATTGGGCTGTGCTGATAGCTCAGAGCCTGGAGCCTGCTTCAGATTCTGTATCTCCCTCTCCCTCTGCCCCTCCCCTTCTCATGTTCTGGTTCTCTCTGTCTTTCAATAATGAATAAAACGTTTAAAAAAATTGCTGTTCTTGATGTGATGGTGTCCTTGTCTTCTCGAGGCTGAAAATAAAATTAACCTTTCTGGAGGAAGGAAAATGCTCGCAGTAAGATCTGGATGGCAATATTCAAAAGAATGAAACTAGACCACTTTCTTACACCATACAAAAAGAGAGAGAGAGAGAGAGAGAGAGAGAATTCAAAATGTATGAAAGAACTAAATGTGAGATCTAAAACCACCAAAATCCTAGAAGAGAACACAGACAGTAACTTCTTTGACATTGACAGTAGCAACTTCTTTTTAGATATGTCTCCTGAGGCAAGGGAAACAAAAACAAAAATAAACTATTGGGACTACATCAAAATAAAAAGCTTCTGCACAGGAAAGGAAACAACCAGCAAAACTGAAAGGCAACCTATGAAATGGGAGAAGACACTTGCAAATGACATCTAATAATGGAGTCGTATCCAAAACATATAAAGAGAGGCATCTGGGTGGCTCAGTTGGTTAAGTCTGTCTCTTGATTTCAGCTCAGGTCATGATCTCATGGTTCATGAGATTGATCCCCACTTCTGGCTGTGTTGACAGCACAGAGCCTGCTTGGGATTCTCTCTCACTGGCCTTCCCCTGCTCACACTTTATCTCTCTCTCTCTCTACATAAATAATTTATCAAATTCAACACCCAAAAAAACAAATAATTCAACTACAAAATGGACAGAAGACATGAACAGACAGTTCTCCAAAGAGGACATACAGATGGCCAGCAGACACAAAAATGCTCGTCATCACTTCTCATTAGGGAAATGCAATGAGAGGGGTGCCTGAGTGGCTCAGTCGCTTGAGTGTCTGACTCTTGATTTTGGCTCAGGTCATGATCTTGTGAGATTGAACACCACATCGGACACTGCACTGAGAGTGCAGAACCTGCTTGGGATTTTCTCTCTGCCCCTCCCCCTCTGCCCCTCTGTATCCTCTCTTTCTCTTTCAAATAAACTTTAAAAAATACAGTGAGATATCACCTCACACCTTTCAGAATGGTTAAAATCAACAACACAACAAACAACAGGTGTTGGCAAGGATGCAGAGAAAGGGGAACACTCTTAGACTATTGGCGGAAATGCAAACTGGTGCAGCCACTCTGGGAAACAGTATGGCTGTTTGAGGTTCCTCAAAAAGTCAAAAATAGAACTACCTTATAATACAGCAATTGCACTACTAGGTATTTATCCAAAGAATACAAGAACACTAATTTAAAGGGATACATGTATCCTAAGTGTTTATAGCAGTATTGTTTGCATTAGGCCAAGTGTCCATCAATTGATGAATGGATAAAGAAGATGTGGTATACACACACACACACACACACACACACACACACACACACACAAGGAAATACTATTTAGCCATAAAAAGAATGAAATGTTGCCATTTGCCATGACAATGATGGAGCTAGAGAGTATAATGCTAAGTGAAACAAGTCAGTCAGAAAAAGACAAATACCATATGATTTCACTCATATGTGGAATTTAAGAAACAAAACAAACAAGCAAAGGGGAAAAGTAAGAGAAAGAGTGACAAGGCAAGAGACAGACTCTTAACTGTAGAGAACAAAGTGATGGTTACCTGGGGGGGGGGGGGGGGATGGTGGTTATGAGTTAAATAGGTGATGGGGATTAAGGAGTACACTTTCCATAATGAACACAGGGTAATGTATGAACTGTTGAATGACTATATTGTACACTGGAAACTAATATAACACTGTGTGTTAATTAAGTGGAATTAAAATAATAACTTTTAAAAAGGGAAAATATGGAATATCAACAAGTTATTTCTAAAACATTATTTATTGAGAAGTTACATTAAATTACTATATAGAATCAGTTTATACTATGCTAAAATATCATACTTTCAAAATGAAATCTGTAAGACAGGCAATAAAGAAAAAAAACCATGGCAGAAAGGAAAGGAAAACAAAGTAGATTAGAATTCAAGAGCCTGGGGGCGCCTGGGTGGCGCAGTTGGTTAAGCGTCCGACTTCAGCCAGGTCACGATCTCGCGGTCTGTGAGTTCGAGCCCCGCGTCAGGCTCTGGGCTGATGGCTCGGAGCCTGGAGCCTGTTTCCGATTCTGTGTCTCCCTCTCTCTCTACCCCTCCCCCGTTCATGCTCTGTCTCTCTCTGTCCCAAAAATAAATAAAAATGTTGAAAAAAAAATTTTTTTTAAATAAAAAAATTAAAAAAAATTAAAAAAAAGAATTCAAGAGCCTGGATTCCAGTCCCACTTATGGGAACCACTTAGTTGTATGGCCTTGGAAAACATATAAAATGTCTAAGTCTCCAATGTCTGTTAAATAAGCTCAAAAAAAATGGTTTATAAGCCCCATTTCAGATTAAATGATTTATGATTGTAGAAAAAATGCATAAAAGAGTCGTGGAATAGTCGAGGTGGGTCACGGGATACAGAAAATAGATATGTAGTAAACATCCATGAAACATAAAGACTTAAAATTCTCTTTTTTACAGAAGAGAAAAAACTAGAACTTGGATCTCTCTTGGAAAACACACACACCAACAAACAAAGCATTGTATCTTCTTCAAATGCTACTTTTTCAAGAAGATATTTTTCTTTCCAAGGTGTTCCTCAGGGAAACTTTGACATCCTTGTTCCTCAAACTGTAGATCAGTGGGTTTAACATGGGCACCACAATGGTATAGAACAGAGAGGACACTTTCCCTTGGTCAAGGGGCAAAATAGAAGGTGGTTTGAGATACATGAAAGCCCCAGAACCAAAGAAAAGAGAAACCACAATTATATGAGAGCTACATGTACTGAAAGCTTTGGACCTGCCCTCAGTGGAGTGAATGTGCAGAATGCTGGACAGAATCAGAGCATAAGAGATGAAGATGGTGATAATGGGCATTCCAATGTCAATGGCCACAAGGATGAAGACCACCAGTTCATTTACATAAGTGCTGTTGCAGGACAGCTCGAGGAGAGGAAGGATGTCACACATGAAATGATTGAGAAGGTTGTCAGCACAGAAGGTCAGACTTGCTATGCTTCCCGTATGGACCATAGCCCCTGAAAGCCCCATCACGTAGACACCCAACAAAAGGAATAGACAGACCTGAGGAGACATGGTGACCATGTACACCAATGGTTTACAGATGGCCACATAGCGGTCATATGCCATCACTGACAGGAGGAA
Source organism: Felis catus (assembly GCF_018350175.1). Classification (NCBI taxonomy): domain Eukaryota; kingdom Metazoa; phylum Chordata; class Mammalia; order Carnivora; family Felidae; genus Felis; species Felis catus. The sequence goes on from NC_058377.1 coordinate 21,561,253, forward strand.
GGACTCAGAAATGACAAAGAAGCAGAAGAAAAAGAGTTGAGTCATACACTCTGCATGCAAGATGATGTTCTTCTTTGAGACAAAACTCTTCAGCATTTTGGGGGTGATGGTAGTGGAGTAGCAGAAATCTATTAAGGAGAGGTTGAAGAGGAAAAAGTACATGGGGGTGTGTAGGCAAGAATTCAACCGAATCAGGGCTATCAAGGCCAGGTTTCCCAGCACAGTGACCATGTAGAAACCTAGAAACAGGAAGAAGAGAGGGATCTGGAGTTCCAGCTGGTCTGTTAAACCTGTAAGGATAAACTCTGTCACAGAAGAGTTCTTAGCTGCCATTCTCCTCTTGGGGATGAGTGGAGCAAGGGCAGTCTGGAGAAAAGAAAAGAGAACCAGTTAGACAGAAAGAAATACCACCACTTACCCAGGATCCATCCCCCATTCTGAAGAACGGAATCCACAGAGAGATTTGAACGTTAAGACAGATGGTAGGAAGGCTTTTACTGTTTGTTATGGAACTGTCCTACAGCCCAAGTGACTTTATCTTCCAGAGAGAGCAGTTAGAGTCTAAACTTTGCCTCCAGAGAGAAAACAGTAATTTACTCATATCCCAATTCATTAAAAAATAAGACAGATGTCTTTTAGATCTTTAAGTTAGTCCATTTTCTTTGTCCTTCTATCTCCTGCCTGTCCTTCTATTGCTAAACCCTGGGCCTCTTCCCTGAAGAGAGTCCTCTCAAAAGACACTGCGACCCCTCGAACCCCCACCACTGGGTCACTGCTGTCAAATCAAGAAGGTGAGGCCACATTTTTACAATCTCTCCTAGCTCAAGTGGGTTTAGGTTTCATGATAATTTTTTAAAGCTAGCACCTACTTAAGTGGTTCCTATGAGATGCTAGACACTAAGAGCTGTATGACAATATTATTATCCCTATTTTGCAGATGAGACAACAAAGTCCTCAAAATACTGGGGTGCGGCCAGAAGGTGGACTTTAGCAGTCTGACTCTCAGGTGTACCCCCATAACCACTAATGTTACATGACTGACAGGGTTAGGAAGTCACTCACCTTCCTTCAGTTTAGAGCTGTAATGCTATACTCTACTGTTTCTTGTCCACAATTGTCCTGCAATAGAAAATTACCATAATGAATAGAAAATGGTAGGTTGAGCTAAGAACCCTCCCCTTCCAATCTGATCTAAAGGATCAGAAACCCTAATTTATCTTGTAGCCATTTCTACACTGAAGAACATGATTTCCAATTGTTAATTTGGAAGCTATAACTATAAGGAAGGAGATACGCCTTTTCCAGACCAGAGAATAACAGGAAATAAGAAGTTTTATTCGGATTACAGATCTCAGTGGCCTAATTATTAAGACAAAGACTCCCTCAAAACCATTTCCTCAGAGATTATTTTCCCAAAGGAATAAGAAGTGTTTATTTATACCCTTAATATTGGTTGATTTGGCTTTTAGAGACAATTATTTCCACAGACATTTATCCAGTACTATTAAAAGAAAATTCATTGTGGAAAAAAAATTATCATCATTACTATTTTTGAATGTCCAGTAATATACCTGACACTGAACCCTTCTACTGACTTCTGGCTGCCAATATCCAATACAAATACGGAATCCAGGCACCTATTTTGTAACCACTAGCCTAAACTTCCTCCTGACGAGAGCTACTGAAATCCATGAAGCTAAGGTCCTCATTTTCTTGGATCTGACAAACTCTTGGAAAGAAACAAGTAAATATGCTGCGACTTTAATAAAAAGAAGTGCTTAGAATTTGGAAAGATTAACACAAAAGGCTATCATAAATTAGGGTAGAACATTCAGTCATTTCTTCATATTCTGATTCATTCTAGGAATGAATTGCAGTATGTCTAGCTCAAACAAGAAGCTAGATTTCTCTGATCCCCTTACTCTGTCCTCCCATGGAATATAAGATTAATTGTAACAAAATAATTTCTATGAAGTAAATGCTCCTAACCTCTGCCAAGAACAGCCTTTTCCTAAGTTACTAACTGGTCAAAAGTGCCTTTGACTATCCCTGCCTTCCACCCACTTTTCTTGAAGCGCTATTGGCTTTCTAGCTTCTTGGTGCTCTCAAATTGAATCCTACAGGCTAAGATTCTCAACATAGGCAAACATGCAAATTTGTTCTTCCTCTTTAGTTTGCTTTTGTCTTTTTCTGTCTTCTACTCTCCACACAAGCTTCTACCTTGACAAAAGTTGTCTATCATTTGACTTTATCTCTCAGAGCTCTAGGTACCATTCTTTAATAGCAAGCATACACACTAACAGGATTTTAGACCTGAAGACACTTGGGAAATTATCAATTCAGTATTTCCCGAATGTGGATGAACACCACAATTACCTGGGGTGTTTATTAGAAAGAAATTCTGGGCTCGCCACCCAGACCTTCTGAATCAGAATCTGTATGGGTATGAGTATAGTAATTATATTTTTTAATCTTTCCAGGTTATTACAAATCAGCAATTTATGGATGGACAAAGCCAATATTTACCCCCATCTTATATACAGTGACACTAAGGAGATCCTGAGAAGTAAAGCCATTTGCCTAAGGTCACAGATCTAATTTAAGTCTCCAGGTTTCCAGTCTCTCCTGGTCCTTGGGGTCTATATGACCTCCTGCTGGGCTGGAATGCAGAAAACAAGTCCTTTAAAAGTAAGCTATCAGACTTCAGATTTTAGATGTAAAGTAGTAGCTAATATCACACTACCTCTAACCATAAACAAGTATATGACTGGAAAAAATATATAAAGCATCTATTTGAAAGCTTTGAGAAGCAGACAGCTCAGGGAGGAAATTCTTAAGAAAAGGCAAGAAAATGAACTACCATTTTCACCCTTTCTCTCTAAGCACAGTTTCCAAATCAAACCTAGTGAAATGGAGCCCAAGCGAACAGCAGCAGCCTCTACTAGTGGAATAAAGATCAGTGTTCAGGAATGCTAGGACAGCTGGAATCTGTGGGGCAAGACATGAAAAGGAAAAAGCCAAAGAAAAGGACCCTCAGGCATATGCATAGAGGACTCCCTTGAGTTCTTAGCTGAATTCTAAATTTTGTATGTTCATGGCAAGACTCTATATGTCTAGGACACAGCAGCTCTTGGAAGACTAGGACATGAAGAGATGTCACAGAGGATCCACAGCACTGGGGAGCTGTTAGGATTCTGGCCTAGTGAGAGTGGAGACGCTTTGATGAACAAAGCAGACGTTAAGATGACAGCTCTGAAATCCATACCCTAAGAATAAGGACTAGGCCATCAGGTTAAGGGCAAAGCTGAAATAGACCTATCATAACAAAGGCTAAATCCAAGTCTTAGCAGGATCAGGGTGATCTACTAGGAACTGCATCCCAGAACAAAAGGCAACAATCTATAGAGAAGAGTAACATAATCCACTGTCTCTATAATATATTCATAATTCCAGCATCATAAAACAAAAAAAAAATCACTAGAAATACAAAGAAGCAAGAAAATATGACCCAACACCATTTGTTGAAAAGACTTGTCTTTTTTTTCCATTGGATATTCTCTCCTGGTTTGTCGAAGATGAGTTGACCATATAGTTGTGGGTCCATTTCTGGGTTTTCTACTCTGTTCTATTGATCTATGTGTGTGTTTTTGTGCCAGTACCATACTGTCTTAATGACTACAGCTTTGTAACATAGCTTGAAGTCTGGAATCTTGATGCCTCCAACTTTGCTTTTCTTTTTCAGGATTGCTTTGGCTATTTAAGGTATTTTGTGAGTGCACACAAATTTTAGAATTATTTGTTCTAGCTCTGTGAAAAATGCTGATGTTGTTTTGATAGTGATTGCATTGAAATGTGTAGATTGCTTTGGGTAGTATACACGTTTTAACAATGTTTATTCTTCCAATCCATGAGCATAGGAATGTTTTCTTTTTCTCCATTTCTTTGTGTCCTCTTCAATTTCTTTCATAAGTGTTCTATAGTTTTCAGAATACAGATCTTTTACCTCTTTGGTTAGGCTTATTCCTAGGAATCTTACGGGTTTGGGTGCAATATTAAATGGGATTGATTCCTTGATTTCTCTTCCTGCTGCTTCATTATCAGTGTATAGAAATGCAACAGATTACTGTATATTAATTTTACATCCTGAGACTTTGCTGGATTCATGTATTAGTTCTAGCACGGTGAAGTCTTTCAGGTTTTTTGCATAGCGTTTCATGTCGTCTGCAAATAGTGAAAGCTTAACTTCCTCATTGCTGATTTGGATGCCTTTTATTTCTTTTTGTTCTCTGATTGCTGAGGCTAAGACTTCCAGTTCTATGTCAAATAGTAATGGTGAGAGTGGACATCCCTGTCTTCTTCCTGAACATAGAGGAAAATCTCTCAGTTTTTCTCCATTGAGGGTGGTATTAGGTATGGGTCTTTAGTATATGGCCTTTATGATGTTGAGGTACGTTCCATCTATCCCTACCTTGTTGAGCTCTTTTATGGAGAATGGATGCTGTATTTTGTCAAATGCCTTTTCTGATCTATTGAGTGTATCATATGGTTCTTACCCTTTCTTTTATTAATGTGGTGTATCGTGTTGATTGGTGAATATTGTAGCACTCCTGCAGCCCAGGAATAAATAAATCCCACTTGATCGTGGTAAATAATTCTTTTAATGTACTGTTGGATTCAATTTGCTAGTATTTTGTGGAGAATTGACTTTTTAAAATAATAGATGAAATAATCATATTGTTTTTATCCTTTCTCTTGTTGATGTGATGAACCACATTGTTTGATTTATAAATATTGGACCACCCCTTGCATCCCTGAAATAAATCCCATTTGATTGTGGTGAGTGATTTTTTAATGTACTGTTGGATTTGGTTTGCTAATATTTTGTTTAGGATTTTTGGATCCATGTTCATCAGAGATACTTGCCTGTAGTTTTCTTCTCCTTCTCCTTCTCCTTCCCCTTCCCTTTCCCCTTCTCTCCTCCTCCTCCTCTTTCTTCTTCTTCTTCTTCTTCTTCTTCTTCGTCTTCGTCTTCGTCTTCTTCTTCTTCCTCTTCTTCTTCTTTCTGTAGTATCTCTGTCTGGGTTTGGTATCAGGGTAATGTTGACCTCATAGACTCAATTTGGAAGTCTCTTTAGTCTTCTACTTTTTTGGCATAGTTTAAGAAGAATAGGTATTAATTCTTAATTGAATGTTTGGTAGAATTCACCTGTGGAGCCATCTGGCCCTGCACTTTTATTTGTTGTAAGGTTTTGATTACTGATTCAATTTTATTGCTACTATTCAGCCTGTTCAAATTTTCTGTTTCCTCCTGATTCAGTTTTGGAAGGTTGTATGTTTCTAGAAATTTTCTTCTAAGTTGTCCCACTTGTTGGCATATACCTTTTCATAATTACCTCTTATAGTCTTTTGTATGTCTGTGGCATCAGTTGTTTTTTCTTTTCCCTCATTTCTGATTTTATTTGTGTCCTCTTTCTCTTTCTTGATGAATCTGGTTAAAGAGTTATCAATTTTTTGTTGATCTTTTCAAAGAACCTGCTCCTGGTTTCATTTATCTTTTCTGGTTGTTTTTTTTTTTTTTTGATGTTGTTGTTGTTGGTCTGTAGTGGTAATTTATTTCTACTCTAATGTTTATTATTTCCTTCCTTCTCCTAGCTTTGGGCTTTGTTCCTCGTTTCCTAACTCCTTTAGGTCTAAGTTGGGTTGTGTATTTGAGATTTTTCTTGTGCCTTGGGTAGGCCTATATTACTATAGATGCCCCTCTTAGAACCACTTTTGCTACATCCCAAAGATTTTGGAACGTTGTGTTTTCATTTTCCTTTTTCTTCATGTGTTTTTTTATTTCCTTTTCAGTTTCTTGGTTGACCCATTCATTGGTTGGTAGCATGGTGTTCAGCCTTCATGTATTTGTGTTCTTTCTAGATTTTTTTCTTGTGATCAATTTCTAGTTTCACATTGTTTTTGTTGGAAAAGGTGCATGATATGATTTCAATCTTTTTTAATTTACTGAAACTTGTTTTCTGCCCTAACATGTGATATATCCTGAAAGATGTTCCAGGTGTCCTTGAAAAGAATGTGTATTCTGCTGTTTAGGGATGGAATGTCCTGTATAGTTCTATTAGGTCCATCTAGTCTAATGTGTCATTCAAAGCCAATATTCCTTTGTTGATTTTCTGTGGATGATCTATCCACTGGTGAAAGTGAGGTGCTAAAGTTACCTACTGTAATTATATTACTTTAAAAAATTATTTAATATATTTTGTCTGGTTTTTTAGTTGCTTTTGGTAATATGGCCAATCCAATATAAGTTATCTGTCATAGCCAAAACCAGAATTCGTAATTGTTTACCTTCACTTGACTGGCTTTTCATGATTTCCAAAGCCTAAAAGGAAGAGAGAGGGAAAGACCAAGAGAAACAAAAGAAGAATATATTCATAAGAATATATGCCTGGGATATAATAAGCACTCAGTAAATACTATGTACTAATATTTTTAATGCTCTGTGTTCAAGAATACTTTAAGCATATTGAGGTTCCTCAAAAAATTAAAAATAGATCTACCCTATGACCCAGCAATAGCACTGCTAGGAATTTACCCAAGGCATACAGGAGTGCTGATGCATAGGGGCACTTGTACCCCAATGTTTATAGCAGCACTTTCAACAATAGCCAAATTATGAAAAGGGCCTAAATGTCCATCAACTGACAAATGGATAAAGAAGATGTGGTTTATATATACGATGGAATACTACTTGGCAATGAGAAAGATTGAAATCTGGCCATTTGTAGCAACGTGGATGGAACTGGAGAGTGTTTTGCCAAGTGAAATAAGTCAGGCAGAGAAAGACAGATACCATATGTTTTCACTCATACGTGGATCCTGAGAAACTTAACAAAAGACCAGGGGGGAGGGGAAGGGGGGGAACGTTACAGAGAGGAAAGGAGGCAAACCATAAGAAACACTTAAATACTGAGAACAAACTGAGGGTGTGAGGCAGATGGGAAAGTGGGTGATGGGCATTGAGGAGGGCACCTGTTGGGATGAGCACTGGGTGTTGTATGGAAACCAATTTGACAATAAATTACATATATATATATATGTATATATGTGTGTGTGTGTGTGTGTGTGTGTACATATATATATATATATATATATATATATATATATATATATACACATATATATAAAGAATACTTGCAGAATATTCAGAACATTAAAGAATGTACTTTTATGGGGCGCCTGGGTGGCGCAGTCGGTTAAGCGTCCGACTTCAGCCAGGTCACGATCTCGTGGTCCGTGAGTTCGAGCCCCGCGTCGGGCTCTGGGCTGATGGCTTGGAGCCTGGAGCCTGTTCCTGATTCTGTGTCTCCCTCTCTCTCTGCCCCTCCCCCGTTCATGCTCTGGCTCTCTCTGTCCCAAAAATAAATAAACGTTGAAAAAAAAAATTAAAAAAAAAAAAAAAAAGAATGTACTTTTATGAATGTTCCTATTGAGTATGTCATCTTTGACATATACCAAGAATATATTTTTCTCATAGATATATTCAATGAATATACCCTATTTATGTAGTAAATATTCTTCAAGTGATTAGTCTTCTTAATATAAATAATGAAAAAACATGTGAAGAGTCTTAGAAAATTTGAGGAAGACTGTGTCATGTTTTTTTTAGTATTCCTGGATACCCCCATAAAAAAACAGCACAACTAAACAGCAAAGCTTAGTTCCACTAACAACATCTATGACAAAAATAAGTGATATGTTATCCCCTTTACCTCCAAACACAAGCAGATGGGCACAAACCACCAAGAGGTTAAAATCTGCTTAGTATCAGCATCTGTGCAGGAAGAAACAGAAGGAAGCAACAGGACATCTGACAAACCTGAAACTCCAAAACAACTAATCAGTATTCCAAATAACTCTCAAAAGGCCAGTTTGAAAATAACATGTAAAACTGGAAGGGATTTTTATTCTCCAGTAGTGGATGAATTTTAATTACTCTATAGTAAGATCTGAAGGGGCTTCCACAGTCTGTGCACTATGAACTCTCAAAATAAAGCAACCAAAGCTCCCTACAGGAATAGGAGTAAAACCCAAATTAAACAGAACAAGGTAAATAAAGACAAAAGAAAGATCCAGATAAAGGTAGAAAGGGGACAGAGCCAGGAGATTTCAGACAGTAAGTCATCATATTTTTTAACACTTCACAAAAGCAACAGAATAAGGAGTTCTACAGGCATTAAGTTAGAAAAAAACTAATTTAATGTAAAGATGAACAGTAGAAAAGAATCAAGATGAAACTCCATATAAAATTATAAGTAAAAAGAATAATTTTTTGACAGAAAATGTGGAGCAAACCAGAAAGACTTACTGTATTAGTCTGCTTGGGAAATCATAACAAAATACCACAGAATGGGTCATTTAAGCAATGGAAGTATTTTTTCCCACAGTCTGGCATTCAGGGAGCCTACAAACATGATCTCTGATGAGGACTCTCTTCCTGTATTAGACTGCCCCCTTTCAGTGGGTCCTCACACGGAAGAAAGAATGGGCTCTGGTGCCTCTTCCTTATCTTATGAATGGCACCAGCCCTATCAGATTAGGACCTTTTGGCCTCATGTAACCTTTATCCCCTACTTTTAGGGCCTTTCTCAGAATACAGTCACATTGAGGGTTAAGGCTTCAACATATGAATGGGCGGCGGGGGCGGGGGTGGTGGTAAGGGAACACAGTCCATTGCCCATTACTATAAGTAAATGAACACTATTACATTATTTCAAAATGAACTAAAACACATACAGGTATGAAAGAACAACAAAAGGCGGAATTAGAAAAGTTTATAAATTAGGCAATTGAACTTGGGAAATTATTAGAAATAAAGGAAAAATAATTTAAGAAATATGACTGATTAGAAGTAACTGAAGAGCAAATGAACACAACAGATAATACCTTAGGAGAAATAGAAGGTGAAAAAGTTGGTGGCAAAAAAAGAGACAGAGAGAAAAGAAATTAAGAGGATTTATGGGAAAGCAACAAATACAGACACCAGCCAAAGAAGATCAAATCTACATAGAGTAGGAGCTCCAAAGGAGAAAACCAAACTGTGGGACAGAACAGAAAATAAAGACTATAATTCATGGGCCTTTTCCTAGTGTCAGGAAAAAGAAGAAGGAGAAGAAAAAGAAGGAGAGGAAGGAGAGGAAGAAGAAGAGGAAGGAGGAGGAGGAGGAGGAGAAGGGGAAGAAGGAGAAGGAGAAGGAGGAGGAGGAGGAGGAGGAGGAGGAGGAGGAGGAGAAAAGATTTGAAGTGACCTATTGAAAAGAATCATCGCACTTAAGGAAATTCCCAAAAATATTAATATCAAAACATATCCCACTGGAATTATTGCCCATTTTTAGAAATGTCCTACTTCTTTCTGAAAAGACCTAGAAACAATTATCAACCCAGAAGCAATGAGCCTCTCTAGCATCTAATTACTCGTCTTGAAATACATTTTCACCACTAAAAGAAAGCACATTTCCTGGAGAGAGGGTTGATTCCTGGAATGAAGAATGAAATGTATGAGATGAGTTCAGAACATCTTGTCATATTGGATAATTCTTTCATTGTATTCAATTTCTTTCATAAGTGTTCTACAGTTTTCAGAGTACAGAACTTTCACCTGTTTGGTTAGGCTTATGCCTAGGTATCTTATTGTTTGTAAATGGGATCAATTCCTTGATTTCTCTTTCTGCTGCTTCATTATTGGCATATAGAAATGCAACAGATTTCTGTACCTTGATTTTATATCATGAGACTTTGTTGAATTCATGCATCAGTTCTATCAGTTTTTTTGGTGGAGTCTTTTGGGTTTTCCACATAGAGTATCATATCATCAGGAAAGAGCAAACGTTTGACTTCTTCCTTGACGATTTGCATGGCTTTTATTTCTTTTTTTTTGTTAATTTTTTATCAACGTTTTTTATTTATTTTTGGGACAGAGAGAGACAGAGCACGAACGGGGGAGGGGCAGAGAGAGAGGGAGACACAGAATCGGAAACAGGCTCCAGGCTCTGAGCCGTCAGCCCAGAGCCCGACGCGGGGCTCCAACTCACGGACCGCGAGATCGTGACCTGGCCGAAGTCGGACGCTTAACGACTGCGCCACCCAGGCGCCCCTCTTTTTGTTGTCCATTTGCTGAGGCTATAACTTCCAGTACAATGTTGAACAACAGTGGTAAGAGTGGACATCACTGTCCTGTTCCTGATCTTAGAGGAAAAGCTCTCAGTTTTTTTTCTCCCATTGAGGATGATATTAGCTATGATTCTTTCGTATATGGACTATATGGTGTATGTTCTTTCTATCCCTACTGTCTTGAGGGCTTTTATCAAGAAAGGATGCTGTATTTTGTCAAATGTTTCTTCTGTGTTTGTTGAGACAATCATATGATTCTTATCCTTTCTTTTATTAATGTGGTGTAACACGTAGATTGATTTGCAGATATTGAACCAGCCCTGCAGCCCGGGAATAAATCCCGCTTGATCTTAGTGAATATTTCTTTTAATGTACTGTTGAATTAAATTTCCTAGTATCTTGTTGAGAATTTTTGCATCAATGTTCATCAGGGATATTGGTCTATAATTCTCCTTTTTTCTTGGGATTTTTGTCTGGTTTTGGAATCAAGCTAATGCTGGACTCATAGAATGAGTTTTGAAGTCTTCCATCCCTTTCTATTTTTTGGAACAGTTTAATCCTTCTTTAATGTTTGATAGAATTCCCCTGGGAAGCCATCCAGCCCTGGACTCTTGTTTGTTCAGAGATTTTTGATTACTGAGTCAATGTCTATAGGTTATGGGTCTCCTCAAATTTTCTGTTTCTTCAGGTCATCATCTCATGGTTGTGGAATGGAGCCCAACATTGGGCTCCACCCTGAGCATGGAGACTGCTTGGGATTCTCTCTCTCCCTCTCTTTCTGCCCCTCCCCTAATCATTCTCTCTCTCTCTCTCTCTCTCTCTCTCTCTCTCTCTCTCTCCAAAAATAAGTAAATAAAATAAACATTTTAAGCCACGTTGAGTATGCCTAATGAAGAATAATGATGAGCAGTAGCCATAATGGTAGTAACTGAGGATGTTGATGGTAATGACTGACATGGTGGTGGTGGTGGTGGTGGTGGTGGTAGTGATTATGGGGTGTTTAGCTATACAAATTTGAATGCTTAGACTCCAAGTTTCCCAAGCTGAAGATGACTCCAAATAAAAGGAAAATTAACACACCTGGGAGACAAACCATGATTCCCAGCACAGGCATAAGCCGGACTCTAATTGCTCCTTCAGCAAAGACTCCAGGGCCTGAAATGACTGCATCCCAGGAGGTTCTGCCCATGTGTTGTATAAACAGACCCCCAGTGACCCATTTTTCATAACCCTGCTGGCCTCTTGGAATATATTTAGGAATAGATACAAATCTGGACAGCTCCCTCATTTCTTGATGTTTAGTTCCTAACTATTGGAACCAAGGCATCCCCTAAAATTTCCAGGAGACTGTGTTGTTTTTTTTCTCAACACAGGTATTTAATTACAAATTTAAAGCAATTATATGAAAAAAATATTTCTTCCGTGAATTCCTGTTTCTAATTCAGGCTTTATTTCTAAGCATTTGTTTACCTTCATCTCTAAGCGTTTTCTTCTTTATGTGCTGAGTTCTCATAAGCTGCAAGCCCAAGCCTCTTATGGTCCGGTAGAACTAGAGGTAATCATTGTAGTAACTGATATCAAATATATGGATCATGTTTGCTTATTTCATATCATTAGATGATTATGGGAGTAAAAAATTAAATTTAAATCAGTTCTATCTAGGATTTTCCAGTCCACACCACACTGAGTGGTATTTACTCTGCACTGCTTTGTAGAACACATTGATTTCTGGTAATGGTGTATTCAGATTGGATTTTCTATGTTTCTTATTGTTTTAAGAGGTGAAAATTGTGTACAAGGGGAAAAGATAAGATTTTTTAAATCTATTGTTGTTATCTAGAAGAAATTTGTTTTCTCCTTAGTAATAAATGGAAAAAACTTAGCTACTTCTGAGACTAGTTATTGTGAAGTTAAATGCCATACCACCAATAATATAACATGTGAAGTTTACAATGCAAATCTGATTTTTGTGTCTTCACATCCTAAGGATTTAAAGACTCTTATATCTAAGAAAAGGAAATACAGTTAGTGCCAGAGTTATTATTATTATAGGAATCAAATGAAACAATGCATTATAAAGTACATTTAATAAGGTGGTTACAAAATGGTTTTTTAATACATTTAAGGGTGCCTGGGTGGCTCAGTCCATTAAGCATCCAACTCTTGATTTCAGTTCAGATCATGATCTCAAGGATCATGAGTTCAAGCCCTGCATCGGGCTCCACACCATCAGCAAGGAGCCTGCTTAGGATTCCCTCTCTCCACTCCTCCCACCCTCTCTCTCTCTTTGCCCCTTCTCTGTATCTCTGTATGCACAGGTGTACTCTCTTTCACAGTCTCTCAAAATAAATAAACATAAATATATATGTGTGTGTGTGTGTGTGTGTGTGTATACCCAATGTAAATATATATATGCATAGAAAAATCTAGAAAGATAGTCACTGCCAGTATTAGTCTCTAAATAGTGGGGGAATATGATGTTTATACTTTTCCTTATTTGTATTTCTGATTTTCTACAATGCATATGTATTGCCTTTGTAATTTTTTAAGTGCACCTGAAATTACCAATGAAATCCATCCTGCACCTCCAAAGATTCAATAAATTAAGTTTACTAAATAATAATAAAGTGCTACCTAAAGATAAGCTACAGAAATCAGAAGACGGTTTAGTGGAAACAAAACAGATGGTAGTCAGAAGTCCTGGGTTTTAGGCCCAGTTCTGTATCTACTAACTGTATGATTTGGGGTAACATTTACAGTTTGAATTTAAGAGAGAATGAAAAAATAATATAACATTCCTCTTTTTTCATAGGCTATGCACAAGCTAAGCCATCAAGTGTAAAGCACTTTCAACCACGACATTGCTTAGAACTGTAGGTGTGTGGATGTAAAAGCCTGCACATCTGGGCTAAAGGAAATGAGCTCATGATCAGGAGAGAAGAGTTTGAGTTCTAAGTCACTGATAATTTTTAGTAAGCTTCAAGAAACTCACTGAGTGTCTGGCACTTCTGTTTTCTCAGTAGGAAAATAGAAACAAAAATCCTACCCGGAACACATTTCTCCTCATACCCCAAATTTGAGGAGTTAATGAGATTGACCTTCAAAGAGCATTATACAAAAGTTAGTAATTATATGAGGAAGTAATAAGAAGAATGAAAATGTAAGGTTTTTAGCCTAAGAGAAGTATCTTAGAGATGGGATGGCTATAAGTATCATATCCAGCAATGATGATCCATGCTTCTTAGGGAAATGTTGACAATTTGAGTACCTTGCCACTAGAGAAATAATGGGGCCTGGTTTGATATTACAATCTGAACATCATCATCATAATAGCTACTAAGCACTTACTCTGTCCTATATTATGTGCCAATGCCCACCCTGCACCGCAGATCAATTAAATCTGAACATCTGTGGGTGGAGGAATCAATACTTTGTAAATGCTCCAAGGGATTACAGAACACAGTCAATGTTGAGAACCACTGTCTTATAGCCTCACGTCCAGTGAAAACCTAACAAATTCCAGACACCTAATGACAACTCACTTTTATGGGAACCGAGTGCTTGAAAACATTTTCTAAATATGCGTTATCCCATGTTATTTTTACAACCGACTTGGAAATTGGTTTCTTTTTTTTTTTTTTTTTTGGTTTTTTTAATGTGTATTTATTTTTTAGAGACAGAATGTGAGTGGGGGAGGGGCAGAAAGAGAGGAAGACACAGAATCAAAAGCAGGCTCCAGGCTCCAGGCTCCAAGCTGTCAGCACAGAGCCCAAGGCAGGGCTTGAACCCATGAATGGGAGATCATGACCTGAGCTGAAGTCCGACACTTAACCTACTGAACCACCCAAGCACCCTGGAAATTGATTTCTTTGTCAACAAAAAGCATCCTGCAAGGATTTCATCAGAAGACAAGCTTCATTGCTGTGCAGTTTGCAAACCGAGGAGACACAGCATTCGGCTACAAACCAAAGTAGCTCCATCAGGGAAGGATCAGGCTTGGGGTTAAATAGGCAAAAAACGGCAAGTTCTGTGTCCTCTACAGAGATTGGTCAGACTGAGGTCCCAAATTGCAAGTTTCAGGAGCAAAGTGACAAGCAGGATACAGCTCACTATTTCTGATAGTTTCACAATATGACAGCTGCTGGAGAGCATGGCAGGATATGTTGTGAGGATTTCTTGGGGGAGTTTGGGGGGTGTGGGTTTTTTTTTGCAAATTTTGCAGAATTTTCTGCAAGTTTGTCATCCCAGGCTGAGACATGGTCATTCTGCCTGATTAAAATTTTAGTTTTTCTCCCTTGACATGAGGGAACTCATCTTGCCTGGCAGCAGTTGCTAATTATTGGGGTCTTTTGTTCTCATTTTCATCTTTCAGATACAGAAATTGACTTGTCACTCAATGATATGGCTGTAACTACCATACTACCCTGACACTGTGTCAATTTGAGAAGGATATCATGCATTCACATTCAGAAACTATCTGGGAATTGCACAGATGACAAGGAAATTTTATTTCTGAAGCATGTCCAAGCACAAAATATGAAGTATGCTGCTTGTTACCTATAGGACAGAGGTTCTCAGACCTAAGCAGGCATCAGCATCATCTGGAGAGAGTGTTCAACCCAGACTCCTAGCCCCAATCCCAGAGTTTCTGATTTGGTAGGTCCCGGGTGGAGGCTGAGAGTTTGCATCTCTAACATGGTGCTGATGCTGCTGGTCCAACAAATGTACCCTAAGAACCATTGCTGTAGGATATTTGAGAAACATAAAAGTGGTAAAAGCCCCAGATCTTGTCCCCTTTTTCCTCCCAACCTCATGGTCTTTGAAATACCCAGAGCCTGGTCTTTCTCCCAGACAATAGCCAAAGGAAGGGAGGATTCATCGGGAAAGAGCCCAGGATCACCCAACTGAACCCAAGTGCTCAAAGCCAGCTTTGCCAAGAAGTCTAAGATGTAGGCTCTCATGGGCTCTTCTTTCCCATCCCCACAGGGCTCCCAATCACAGGGGAATGGCTGCCGAAAATCACTCTACAGTGACCGAGTTTATTCTCAGGGGATTGACAAATCGGCCAGAGCTCCAGCTCCCTCTCTTCCTCCTCTTCCTTGGGATCTACTTGGTCACCGTCATAGGGAACCTGGGCATGTTCACACTGATTTGTCTGAATGCTCAGCTTCACACCCCCATGTACTACTTCCTCAGCAATCTGTCCCTTGTGGATCTCTGCTACTCCTCTGTCATTACCCCGAAAATGCTGGTGAACTTTGTGTCAGAGAAGAACATCATCTCCTATGCGGGGTGCATGTCACAGCTCTACTTCTTCATTGTGTTTGTCGTTGCAGAGTGTTACATGCTGACAGTGATGGCCTATGACTGCTATGTCGCCATCTATACCCCTTTGCTCTACAGTGTCATCATGTCTCCTCAAGTGTGTTCCCTGCTGATGGCTGCGGCCTATGCCATGGCTTTCATTGGCGCAACAATAGACACTGGCCTGATGTTAAAACTGTCCTACTGTGAGTTCCTCATCAGTCATTACTTCTGTGACATCGTGCCCCTCATGAAGCTCTCCTGCTCTAGCACCTATCATATTGAGATGACAGTGTTCTTTTTGGCTGGATTCAACATCACAGTCACCAGCTTAACAGTCCTTGTTTCCTACGTCTTCATCCTCTCCAGCATCCTCCACATCAGCACCACACAGGGAAGGTCCAAAGCCTTCAGCACCTGCAGCTCTCACCTTGCAGCTGTGGGAATGTTCTATGGATCTACAGCGTTCATGTACTTAAAACCCTCCACGGCCAGTTCTGTGGCCAAGGAGAATGTGGCCTCCGTGTTCTACACCACGGTGATCCCCATGCTGAACCCCCTGATCTACAGCTTGAGGAATAAGGAGGTAAAGGCTGCCGTGCAGAAAACACTAAGGAGAAACTTCTTCAGATGCAAATGTCATCATTCTTCCTCAGGTTGAAAATTGGGAGAAGTGTAGGGGAGAAGCCCTCCAAAAATGTAAACACACGTGAAGGGAGAACCACCACTTCTCAGCATGACTCATTGTATATATTCACTGATTTTTTCGTCCTTCCTTTCTCCTTCTCACATCTCTCATGTCCTACTCTGCTTGAATATGATTTCAAGCTTATATTGAACTTAGCGGTACATAAGACAAATGGAGACAAATTTGAAAGTCATCAAGAAATAACAAATACCCTTTTTCCACCCAGATTTCTCCCTCTGTTCACTCTCTCATTATGTGGTTACCACTTCCTTATTCCTGCCAGGATTGCTTACGTGGTCCCTTCACTCAGTTACTGACATCATCATATCATCATCACATCTAACATTTATGGAATGCTAGCCAATCTACTAAGTGTTTTACTTAATTATCTCATTTTCTCAGATGAAGAAACTGATGTAAAGAGGTTAAGTAACTTTCCCCAGATCACAGACCTGCTAAACAATTAACACCAAGATTCAAACCCACAACTCATTATCCCCTCTCTCGGCTGACAGTCTCCCTACACAATGTTTTGATATTAGCATAATTAAAACCTTTCCATTTCAAATTCTGGAAAATAACTTCCCCTCCTTCAAGTATCATCACACAGCTCCCTAATAGGCAAGGAATATTATACATTCCTGTAGTCCTTTAACCTCCAGAAAGACTTGACATTTCACATCACCAGCCAATTTCACTCAGTAAATCCTATTGCCATGGAGCAAAATGTCTTCCCCTATTTTTAAAAAATATTTATTTATTTTTGAGAGAGAGGCAGAGCACAAGTTGGGGGAAGGGCAGGGAGAGAAGGAGACTCAGAATCCAAAGCAGGCTCCAGGCTCCAAGCTGTCAGCACAGAGCAAGCAGGCAACAGACTCCGAGCTGTCAGCACAAAGCCCTACGCAGGCTTTGTATTTTCCTTGTATAGATCTCATTTTTAGGAGTGCTAATGTAAATGTCATTGTGTTCTTAATTTCAAATTCTACTTGGTCTTTGCTCCCATAGAGGAAAGCAATTGACTTTTTATATGTTAACCTTGTATCCTTCCACCTTGCCATGATTACTTAGTTCCAGGAGTTTTTTGGTTGATTCTTTCAGATTTTCTGCATAGGCAATTATGTCATCTGTGAATAAAGACAGATTTATTTCTTCCTTCTCAATCTGTACAACTTTTTTTTTCATGTTTTACTGTGTTAGCTAGGACTACCATTACTACACCAAAAAACAGTCATTAGGGGGACATCTTTACCTTGTTTCTGATTTTAGTAAGAAAGATTTGAAGTTCTTACCATTAAGTATGATGTTAGGTGTAGGTTTTCTTTCTCAAGTAGAGGAAGTTCTTGTTCTAGAGGAATAAAGAATAAATCTACTCTCAGTTTACTCAGTTGTTTCTCTCTTTTTTTTCTTTTTCAGGAATGGGTGTTGGATTTTGTCAAATGCTTTTTCTGCACCTATTGATAGGATGATGTGATTTTTATTCTTCAGTCTGCTTATGGATGAAATACTTTAACTGACTTTTGAATGTTGAATCATCCTTACATACCTGGGATAAATCCCACCTAGTCATAGTGTATAATTCTTTACATATATTGTTGGATTCTATGGTTAATATTTTATTGAAACTTTTTTGTATCTATGTTCATGAGAGATATTGGTCTGTAGTACTGTTTTGTTTTGTTTTCTTGCACAGTCTTTGTCTGGTTTTAGTATTGGAGTAATGATGGCCTCACAGAATGCCGCTATCTTATAAAATAAACTGTAGAGATTTGGTATAATTTTTCCTTAAATATTTCATTGAATTCATAGGTTGTCCAGAGTGGGCTGGAGTTGGGTATTTCCTTTCCTCCATAAGGAGGCTGGTGCCAGCTAGCACTTTCCCCCATGAGGACTGCCAAGAAAAGCCTAATAATTGCCTATGGTCAGGCTTGAAAGATCACACATAGACTTTGGCCTGGAGCAAGTTTCCTCAGCTTCCAGGACCTGGGTCCATCCTTCCAACAGCAGACCACACTGTTGGTATAGGGATGGTCAGGCAGGAGCTGTATTCAAGGGATGTGGATGAGCATTGGGCATGTGAACTATAGGTGTTTATACCTGCGCATGTGTAGGTGCCTCACATTGTAAAGTAAGTGAGAATGAGAGGGAGAGGGGGTAAGCTGTGGTCCATGGGCAGGCACCTGGGAAACCAGGATGGCCCTCCCTGTGCTACCACCTTTTGGCATGGAACCTTACAGATTCTCAGGATTCTAAACTTGAATCTAGCCTTCCAGTGTTATGAAAGTAGTTTGTCAAGGTAAGAGGTAGCAACGTATTTATTTAACACTTTATTAGGGCTATTCTTTGTTTACTTTTTATTGTGGCAAAAAGCATGTAACAAAAATTTGCCATCTTAACTGTTTTTAAGTGTTTAACTATTTCAGGAGTATTAAGTATATTTGCATTGTGAAACAGATTTCTGGACTTTTTCAACTTGCAGATCTGAAACTATATCCATTAAATAACAATTCCCTTTTCTTCTTCCTTGCAACCCCTGGTAACTATGATTTTACTTTATGTTTCTATGAATTTGACTACTTTAGATTTTTATTTAAGTGGAATCATACATTATTTGTCTTTTTGCAACAGACTTCTTTCACTTAGCATAATATCCTCAAGGTTCATCCATTTTGTAGCATGTGATAGTATTTCTTTGCTTTTTAGGGAGGAATAATATTCCTATGTATGTACATACCACATTTTGTTCCCTCATGCATTGTCAATGGATATTTGGCTTGCGTCCATCTCTTGGCTATAGTAAATTAGTGCTGCAAATATCTCTTTAAGATCCTACTTTCAACTCTTTTAGAATAGAAATCCCAAATGGGATTGCTAGCTCATATGGTAGCTCTATTTTTAATTTTTTGAAGAACCTCCATACTATTTTCCATAGCAGCCTCACCATTTTACTAACTCACCAATAATGCACAAGGGTTGCCATTTTCAATATCCTTACCAACACTTGTTTTCTGTTTTCTTTCATAGTTGCCATCCTAATGGGTATGAGGTGATAGTTCATCATGGTTTTGACTTGCATTTCTGATAATTAGTGATATTGAGCATCTTTTCATTTGCTTGCAGGCCACTTATATATCATCTTTGGAGAAATATCTATTCAGGTCTTTCTTAGTCCATTTGAGCGCCTATCACACAATACCATAGATTGGGTGTCTTATAAACAACAGAAATTTATTTCTCACAGTACTGGAGGCTGAAAAACCCAAGATGAAAGCACTAGGAGATTCGGTGTCTGGTGGGAGCCTGCTTCCTTGTTTACAGATAACCAACATCTCACTATAACCTCACATAGTGGAAGGGGCAAAGGAGCTCTCTAGGGTCTCTGGAGTCTCTAAGAGCAGTAATCCCATTTATGAGAGTTTCCTCATGACCTAATCACTCCCCCAAAGCTCCACCTCCAAATATGATCACACTGGATTAGGTTTTAACACATGAATTTGGGGAACACACAAACATTCAGTCCACAGCAAAGTCTCTTGCCCATTTTTCAATCAGGTTATTTGTTTTTATTGTTGTTGAGTTGTAGGCGTTCTGCATATATTCTGAGACACTACCGGCTTACCAGATATCTAATTTGCAAATATTTTCTCCCATACTGTAGTTTGTTTTTTTACTCTATTGATTGTGTCCTTTCATTCACAACAATTTGCAAGTTTCACATAGTCCCATTTGTCTATTTTTTGCTTTCATGGCCTCTTTACTCCCACATCCAGAGATATTGATTGTGTCACCTAGGTGAAATGCATAACAATGCCTGTGTCATAAATGGATGCTGGATAATGGGCATCTATTCCCTATCCACCTCCCTTTGTTTCTCTCAAAAACCCAAGCCACACAAACATAAATAAACATAAATTGATAATAGATGAGGATGATGATATATAGATAGATAGATAATCAGTATAGATTTTTTTTATATTCAAGATAGATATTTTAGATTGTAACTTAGAAATTACACAACCCATATTAAAGAGAACATGGGTCATGTGGAAATTGAAGTTTTTTTATTCTCTTCCCTGTCTGTCCTATTTGTTACTACACTTTCCAAGGATGATTCTTAATCTACCCACTGCCTCTTTTTTCAACCACAAATGGGGAGAAGTCTTGCTTCTCTGTCCCTTTCTGGAAGATGACAGTGGAAAATCAGAAGCTCTCCTTCAAGACCCACTTCCTTCCTGCAACATCATTCCTCTAGACCATCTCTGTTTCAGAAATTCAGGCAGAAAACGTTCTAAAAATCTCAGCTGTCCTAGAAAGGAGGCCATACACACTCACTGATGCCAAAATGCAAGGGCAGCAGAGACAGGCCACTGTTAGTCTGCCTGAGAGTCCAGGGGAACCTTTGAGAGGAAGGAGTTTTTCCCTTAATGTTTAGTTGTTAAATTTGAGAGAGAGCACAAACACGAGTGCAGGAAGGGGGACAGAGAGAGAGAGAGAGAGAGAGAGAGAATCCCGAGCAGGATCCATGTTATCAGCGAGAGCACAAGTGGAGCGCATTCCCATCAACATGAGATCATGACCTGAGCTGAAATCAAGAATCAGATGCTTACCTGACTGAACCACCCAAATGCCCCAGTAAGGAGCTTTTAGACCAGGAAACAGAGCTGGAACATTTAGCTGACCTAGGGCAAACAGCGAAGTGCTAGCTCCTGTCATGCTCTGTACAATTATGGCCTAGCAGTTTCCAACCATGAAAGCAATTCGTGAGAGAAGGACAGATGAAAAACTCAGGAAAGTAGATAAAGAGATAAAGAAATGGCTTCTAGAGACTTCAAGATAAATGCTCCTCAAGCTTTTCCTACTCTTCTGTTCTAATTCATGACTACCTGAACACTATATTCCTGTCTCAGCACCTGTTTCTCCAAATCCCATGCCCAGAGGCTGTTTCCTGTAGGAACTCCTTGCCCACTCTAATTACCATGAGTTTGGCTACAAACATGGCACCTCTTTGGCTTCGCCATTAGAGCTGACATAGGCTACTTCACTGAACAAACTGAGAGGGCAACTGCCACATAACAGCCTGTTTCCCAATGATTTTTTCTCTTTGTTGTTTTTTTTTTTTTGTATATACAATCATCCCTCAAGTAGCAAGTGATCTTTAGTTGTCCTCATGTATTTAAGAAACAATAACAAGTGGACTGAACAATCATCGGACCAGACTTGTCAACTAGTGGACTTCACTTTAGAGAAAGGGCAAACTGTGTGGGCCACTTTATTTGGTGCCAGCCATTCAACAGGATTCGTAGTTCATTATTCTTAGGTTCATTTCATGAGACAAGAGCCCAACAGTCCCCTAATCTCAGGGGGTCAAGTTGGACGTCCATAATAAGGCGGGCTGGAAACATTCTTAGACTCCAGCAATTGAAACAGTCTGTAGATCCCACCATTGAGTACATAGTCCTAAACGTCATTCTCCTTTTTTCAGTACAGAGCCATGCCCACCCTATTCTGAAGGTCTTGTTGACCCCACTCCAGATTTCTCTGGTTCAAACTCTCTAAACTCAACCTCTTTTCTTCTGATGGGTTGATTAGGGAAGAAGAATTGTGAAACCTCAATATCTAAACAGAATGGTGAAAGGAATCAGTTAAGCTTTACAGAAATTTTTCTACATTTATTATAAATTGAAACCTACTTAATATCTTAATATCTAATTGAGCCTCAGTTATCTCAGTTGTTACTAATATTCCTTACTTTGGCCTTGAGGGATTGAGAATTTCATGAAATGGGTTCTTTTATGTACTTATTATGGGTAAAATAAAAAATCAGTATCATGGCTCATGAGATAATTTTCTTATATAATCGAGGGAAAAATGAAAAGGAGAAATAACAATAATCTTGTAGCCTAGCTCTATGTTTCAAGATTGCAATGTATTATGCAAATTATATTTGTTTTGGTTTTTTTTTTATTTTTTCAACGTTTATTTATTTTTGGGACAGAGAGAGACAGAGAATGAACGGGGGAGGGGCAGAGAGAGAGGGAGACACAGAATCGGAAACAGGCTCCAGGCTCTGAGCCATCAGCCCAGAGCCTGACGCGGGGCTGGAACTCACGGACCGCGAGATCGTGACCTGGCTGAAGTCGGACGCTTAACGACTGTGCCACCCAGGCGCCCCTGCAAATTATATTTGTAAAGGCATATGAGGCAGGTATTGTTTGCATTGTACAAATAAATACACAGAAGTTTACAAATATGAACATACTTTGACCAAACCTGCATGGCTAGTAGCAGGTAGAAAAGTGATGCACACACATATTTAAACTGAGTCAAAAAATCATGTTCTCTTTAACGTTAAATTATAACAATGACTAGAAATTTGTGGTCACAAATCTAGATGAGCTCCAGGTTAAAATGAAAATTGACTGTCAGAGAAATACAAATCTTGCAGCAGCATGCATGCAGTGAAAACCATATAGGCTCTGTAATCAGGCTGACTTTCACCCAAACTCTGATGTTTTCATTTACTGCAAAAACAAGGAGATGCTCCACTGGGTTCTTCTGAGAGTGAAAGACTTGCCAGTGCGAATCACCGCAGGGACAAATGGATCCTGAAAAACAGCCTGTAAGAGGAGGGATATACATGGGGAAAAGGAGAGGATCTGGCTTTTCTTTCTCAGTCTAACCTTTGAGAGGTAGACAAGCCCAAATGTGATCTTGGACAGTGAGGGTAAAGGATGGCATTTTAAATGGAGGTTTTATTAATATTTAGGTATGGCAAAGCCAACAGGTCAGGGAATGACTGACTTTGAAAAGATAACTTGTGAGAAAATATTTGTAAAAGACAAATCTGATAAAGGACTGATATCCAAACACAAACTCTTAAAGCTACACAATAAGAAAAAGAACTACCTTATTTAAAAATGGGCCGAAGACCTGAACAGACACCTCACCAAAGAAGATATAGAGATGGCAAATAAGCATATGAAAAGATGCCCCACATCATATGTCATCAGGGAAACACAAATCAAAACAATGAGATACTACTACATACCTATTAGAGTGACGTAAATCAAGAACACTGACAATAGCACACGGTGGGGTAGATGTAGAGTAAAAGGAACTCTTATTCGTTGCTAGTGGGAACGGAAAATGGTGTAGACACTTTGGAAGAAGTTTAGCCGTTTCTCACAAAACTAAACATACGTTTACCATACAATCCAGCGATTGTGCTCCTTGGTGCTTAACCAAAGGAGCTGAAAAACCTACAGATGGATGTTCATTGCAGCTGTATTCATAATTGCCAAAACTTAGAGGCAACCAAGATGTCCTTCAGTTTGTGAATGGGTGAATAAGCTGTGGTTCATCCAGACAGTGGAATATGATTCAGTGCTAAAAAGTAATGAGCTATCAAATCATGAAAAGACCTGGAAGATGGGGCACCTGGGTGGCTCAGTCAGTTAAGCATCCGACTTCCGCTCAGGTCATGATCTCACAGCTCATGAGTTCGAGCCCCACGTCAGGCTCCGTGCAGACACTCCAAGCCTGGAGCCTGCTTCAGATTCTGTGTCTCCCTCTCTCTGCCCTCCTCTGCTTGTACTCTGTCTCTCTCACACACACACACAAATAAATGAACATTTAAAAATATTTTTTTAAAGATAAATAACTTTAAAAAAAGGCATGGAAGAAACTTAAATACATATTACTAAGTAAAGGAAGCCAACTCTATGACAACCTGGAAAAAGCAAAACTATGCAGACGGTAGAGAAGTTAATGGTTGTCAGAGCCTCTGGGGGAGAGAGGGATTGACAAGTGAAACACAGGGCTTTTAGAGCAGAGAAACTACTCTGTGTGACACTGTAATGGTTATACATATAACAGATACATGTCATCATACATTTGTCCAAACCCATCAAATGACAACACCAAGAGAGGTGTAATGTAATTACACTAATGTAACCTATGGACTTCGGGTCATGATGATGTATAACTGTATGTTCGTCAATTATATCAAATGTACAACTCTAATGGAGAATGTTGAAAATGAAAGAGGCTGTGCATGTGGGAAGGCAAGAGACATGTGGGAAATCTCTGTACTTCTGCTCAATTTGCTGTGAGCCTAAAACTGCTCTAAAGAAAATATAAAACTCATACATGATATGCACTAAACATATTAATGAAATACTAAAGGATGTGAAGAGTGTAATACGTAACAATACAAAGAGCCTCTCCCCCACTCATGCTCTCTCTCTCTCAAAAAAAATATATATAATAATAATAGTGCCAAAGTTTCTCACACTTTTTAAAATTTTTTTTATAATGTTTATTGTTGAAAGAGACAGAGTGTGAGTGGGGAAGAGTCAGAGAGAGAGAGGGAGACACAGAATCCGAAGTAGGCTCCAGGCTCTGAGCTGTCAGCACAGAGCCCTATGTGGGGGCTCGAACCCACGAGCTGTGAGATCATGACCTGAGCGGAAGTCAGATGCTTAACCAACAGAGCCACCTAGGCACACCTCTCACACTCCAAAAAACTGAAGAGGAGGGAACACTCTCAAACTCGCTTACGAGGCCAGGATTACCCTGATACAAAATCTGATGAGGACACTACTAAAAAGGACAACTACAAGCCAATATCCCTTATGTAAATAAATGCAAGATTACCAACTTCAGCAAACTGAATTCAAAGGCACATTTAAAGAATTATATGCCATGATTACGTAGGTTTTATCACTGGGGTACAAGGATGGCTTCACAGACACAAATCAATAAATGTGACAGCACATCAATAGAATGAAAGATTAAAATTATATGATCATCTCAATTAGATGTAGAAAAGCAGGCAACAAAATACTACATCCTTTCATGATAAAAACAAAACTGTCAAACACAGTTCTAAACATGTTTATGTGTTTTAACAAATGAGGCACATGGTTTTTCTGATTCTTGAAGAAGCAACTCATCCTGGCATTTTAAGCTATCAAGGATTTGGCTCCTCCTTCGCTGCGTCCTCCGCCCGGCCATGGGGCAGGCCTCGTACGTGGACAAGTCGGTCGATGACCCGAGGCTGCCCCACCGCAGCGAGCCCTGCGGCCTGGTTCGCCTGGAGCACCTGCGCCTGCTCGGGGTTCTTTACTGGAAGCTTGATGCTGACAAATACGAGAATGATCGGGAGTTAGAAAAGATCCGAAAACAGGGAAACTATTCCTGGGTGGACACAATAACCATATGCAAGGATAAACTACCAAATTATGAAGAAAAGATCAAGATGTTCTAGGAGAAGCACCTGCACCCGGACGACGAGATCCGCTACATCTTGGCACCGGCTACTTTGATGTGACAGACAGAGAGGACAAGTGGACCCGCATCTTCATGGAAAAAGGAGACATGATCACCCTTCCCGCGGGGATCCATCACGGTTCACTCTGGATGAAAACAACTACATGAAAGCCTTGCGGCTGTTTGTGAGAGAACCGGTGTGGCCGGCCGTACAACCGGCCGGCCGACCATTTCTAGGCTCCGGGGCAGCACATGGAATTTTTGGCACAGACAGGGTAGTGGCGCCCTGGGGCCTCGCTCACCCTTCGCCCTTGGGAATGTCCTGAACGTGATCCCGGCAGAGAACTTGTCGTAGACCGGGGGCCACGAGACCTTTCCTCTGCCAGGTTATTTGATCCAAGGGTGTTCTGATGAAAGGAGCTTTTTAAACTAGTGATTTTTACATGTTAGCAGCTCTGGGAATGTGGACAGATCACATTTTACCTAATTCGAGATCCGCGGCCAGCAGCCATGTGTCAGCGCGCACGTTCGATTTTAACGCAAACGAGAGCATCTGGCAAACGTGCTTGCGGAGCTGCTCAGCCCATACCTGGTGCTTGGACGGTGAGCAGATGTCGGTCGATGCCACGCCTGCCTTGTAAGCAGGTATCACAGTGGATGACAGACTGGCCAGCTAGAGGACGTTTTTCTCTAGCTGGGTGGAGACCAGAACTGGGTGGAGACCGGTCGGGGGTCAAGCTCTCACATTAGTGGGGGACACTCGGGATTCCTTGTGTACTTTCTTTTTGGAAACAAAGTAGTTGCTTTAACTGTGTACTCTGGGCTTGGAGTCCTTATCCAGGAACATATTGGTCAGTAAAACCACCGTTCAGATACAAAAAGAAAAAAAAGCTATCAAGGGTTCTAACCTCATCACAGCATCAACCAGAGACAGAGGTGATGCAATAATGGAGTGAGGACAGGATCAGGGGACAAAGTGTTACTCTAGATGCAGGGCTTTGACCCATAGTGTCTCATCCAGGGCCAGAGATGCCTCTGCCCTCACTCTCCGCAGCCATACCTTTTCCCATCCCTCTTTGCGATTGGCTCCCTTCTTTTAACCCTTGGAATGTTCCCTGCCCCATCCTATTCTAAGCTGTTTCCATTGAACAAATAATAATTCTTTTTTTTTTTTTAATTTTTTTTTTCAACGTTTATTTATTTTTGGAACAGAGAGAGACAGAGCATGAACGGGGGAGGGGCAGAGAGAGAGGGAGATACAGAATCGGAAACAGGCTCCAGGCTCTGAGCCATCAGCCCAGAGCCCGACGCGGGGCTCGAACTCACGGACCGCGAGATCGTGACCTGGCTGAAGTCGGACGCTTAACCGACTGCGCCACCCAGGCGCCCCCAAATAATAATTCTTAAAAACCCTTTATACTACTTTAAAAGGAGCACTACATATATTTATAGATATAAAGATGTATGTGTTTGAATATGTGAGGATTCATAAGGAATTAGTGACAATTGTTACTTCCAACATGGAGAATTCAGGGACAGAACGGAAGGGAGGAAGACATATTTTCACTGCATAACCTCCACTTACATTGTTCAATTTTTTACCATGTGCAAGTATTATTTAGTCATCATATATTTTAATAATACTTAATTACTGCTTTTTAATTTTTTTAACTTTTATTTATTATTGAGAGAGAGAGAGACAGAGCATGAGCATGGGAGTTACACAGAGAGAGAAAGACACAGAATCTGAAGCAGGCTCCAGGCTCTGAGCTGTCAGCACAGAGCCTGACATGGGGCTTGAACTCACGAACCGTGAGATCATGACCTGAGCCCACGTCAGACGCTTAACCGTATTGGTGCCCCAATACTTAATTACTTTTTAAATGAAAGTGAGAGGAAAGTCTGTCTTTCTCATGACCAAGCAGAGTCCTAAGAGGATGAAGTGACTTGCTCCAGGTCATGCAAAAACTAGAGAAGGTGCTGATAACTAGATGAAGGAGCTCCAGCAGGGAAGGAACTCAGATTTTTTTTTAAATTTTGTTTAATGTTTATTTATTTTTGACAGAGAGAGAGACAGAGCATGAGCAAGGGAGGGGCAGAGAGAGAGGGAGACACAGAATCCAAAACAGGCTCCAGGCTCTGAGCTGTCAGCACAGAGCCCCACACGGGGCTCAAACTCACAGACCACGAGATCATGACCTGAGCCAAAGTCGGACGCGCAACCAACTGAGCCACCCAGGCGCCCCAGGAACTAAGATTTATTAAGTGCCTGGCCTTCGATTCTCTCAAAATCCACACAAAGTCAAGGTCATTGTTGCACTTTTAAATTAAAATAGAGAAACCAATATTTAGAGACACTAAGTAATTTGCTCATTGTCACACAACTAGTAAGCACTGAGCCAAAATACAAAACCAGCCCCACTACACGCCTCACAAATTGCTATTTCCTCCATTAACCACGGACTGTGGCCTCTTCACCTCAGCTGCCTGACACATATCCCTCAGGTGTCCTGAACTCGATTTTCTTTCCCTATTCCATACTGACTAAAGCACAATCGTTCCAACACTCTCGATTTCATAACTTCATCCCCTTCAATCTGGGACATACTAAACAAAACTAAACTCACAAACAAACGAAGCAAACAGAACTACTCACCCTTGGGGCTCCTGGGTGGCTCAGTCGGTTAAGCATCCGACTTCGGCTCAGGTCATTAGCTCAAGGCTGGTGGGTTCCAGCCCAGCATTGGACTCTGTGCTGATAGCTCAGAGCCTGGAACCTGCTTCGGATTCTGTATCTCCCTCTCTCTCTCTGTCCCTTCCTCACTCACACTCTGTCTCTCCATCTCTTAAGAAATAAATAAACATTAGGAAAAAAAAGAAAGACAAGAACTACTTATCCAAACTTACCTTTTTCCCAAAAGAACCCTCCTGAATGAAGGTCATAAGACAAAGTGTCTTCCCAACATTTAACATGTTAGTACTTTTCCAATGAACCTTCCTTTATTACTAATAAGTCATTGAGATCAAAGGTTCTTATGTATTCTATACCTCTTTTTACTCAATGTTGTGGATTTATACCCCAGTCTTGAGGTGAATTATCACTTTCTCTCATAAACCTATATGAAAAAATTGATGCAATCTGTAATGACTTAAAAATTCTATGAAAATTGCCTCTTCTGATAAGCTGCTTATGCTGTCTTGATAACTAACTAGATGCCCCAAATTATCTATTCTTCCTTTAGAACTTACAGACCCTTAGTTGATTATCCTAAGCCACAGATTTCTCCATCATAGTTAAAACACCCAAGCTAATCCTTTTTTTTTTTTTTAACATTTATTTATTGTTGACAGACAGAGTGTGAGCAGGGGAGAGGCAGAGAAAAAGGGAGACAAAGAATCTGAAGCAGGCTCCAGGCTCTGAGCTGTTGGCACAGAGCCTGACATGGGACTCCAACCCTATGAACTTTGAGATCATTACCTGAGCCAAAGTTGGACACTCAACCGACCGAGCCACCCAGCACCCCTCCTTTTTTTTTTAAAGTTCTAAATTCTGACTCTTAGTCTTGTATAAAACTTGCCACCAGCGTTTTTATAACCCTTATAACTACAGAAGTCCTAGTCACTAGGCTGGGCCCCTAATTATTCCACTAATAATCTCAGGAATCACCATGCTTTACATGCTTTCTGGGACCTACATACTTACCATCCACACACCACAGTCTTAACATGCTTCTCTTGTCATTTGGCCAATAACAACTTCAGTAAGTTTTTCACCTCCTAAGCTTTAATATTAAAGATAAGAAAGTATCAGAGAAAATCTTCAGAGACAACCACAAAACAAGGAATAATATGGCAATAAATACATATCTATCAATAATTACTTTGAATATAAGTGGACTAAATGCTCCAATCAAAAAACATAGGGTAACAGAATGGATAAAAAAAAAAAAAGACTCACTATATACTGTCTACAAAAGACCCATTTTAAACCTAAAGACACCTGCAGATTGAAAGTCAGAGGATGGAGAAACATTTGTCATGCAAATGTATGTCAAAAGAAAGCTAGAGTAGCAACAATTACATTGGACAAAATAGACTTTAAAATAAAGACTGTAGCAAGAGACAAAGAAAAACACTATATAATAATAATAAAGGGAGCAACCCAACAAAACATATACAATTGTAAATATTTGTGCACCCAACACAGGAGTACCTAAATACATAAAATGGTTAATAACAATCATAAAGGAACTAATTGATAATAATACAATAATAGTAGGGGACAGTTACATCAAAGGTCAGATTAACTAAACAGAACACCAACAAGGAAGCAATGCCTTTGCATGACACACTGGACCAGATAGGTTTAACACATATATTCAAAACATTCCATCCTAAACAGCAGAATACACATTCTGTTCAAGTGTACATGGGACATTCTCCAGAATAGGTCACATATTAGCCCACAAAACAAACTTGAACAAATCAAGAACATTTGAAATCATATCATTCACCTTTTGGGACCATAACACTATGAAACTAGAAGTTCACCACAAGAAAAAACCTAGAAAGACCACAAATACATGAAAGTTAAATAACATGCCACTAAACAATGAATGGTTCAAACAGGAAATCTAAGAAGAAATTAAAAAGTACATAGAAACAAGTGAAAATGAGAACACTATGGTTAAAAATTCTGGGAAGCAAGTAAAAGCTCAAATAAACATCATAACCTTGCATCTAAAGCAGCTAGAAAAAGAAAAAAACCCTGAAACCATCAGAAAGAAGGAAATAATAAAGAATAGAGCAGAAATAAATGACAGAGACACTAAAAAATATAATAGAATAAAAAATATAATGAAGCCAGGAGCTGATTCTTTGAAAAGAACCAAAAAATTGATAAACCTCTAGCCAGCGTTATCAAGAAAAAAAGAGAAAGGATTCATACAAATAAAACCACAAAGGAGAGAGGAGAAATAACAAACACCACAGAAATACAAACAATCATAAGAGAATGTTATGAACAACTGCATGCAAACAAACTGGGCAACCTAGAAAACATGGATAAATTCCTAGAAACATATCTACCAAAGCTCAGACAAGAGGAAATAGAAAACTTGAACTGACCCATAACCAGCAAAGAAATTGAATCAGTAATCAGAAAACTCCCAACAAATAAGTCCAGGACCAGTTGGCTTCACAGGAGAATTCTACCAAACATGTAAAGAAGAATTAATACCTATTCTTCTTAAACTGTTCCAAAAAAAGGAAAGTAAGGGAAACTTCCAAATTCCTGATTCTATGAGGCCAACATTACCCTGACACCAACACCAGATAAAGACACCACTAAAAAAGAGAACTACAGGCCAATGTCCCTGATAAACATAGATGTAAAAACTCTCAATAAAATAGTAGCAAACCAAATTCAATGATACATTTTTTTTTAATTCACCACGATCAAATAGGATTTATTCCTGTGTTGCAAAGGTGGTTCAACATTTGCAAATCAATCAGTGTGATATATCACATCAAGAGAATAGGTAAGGACCATACAATCATCTCATCAAATGCAGAAAAAGCATTTGACAAAGTTCAACATCCATTCCTGATAAAAACCTTCAACAAAATGGGGTTAGAGGGAACATACCTCAACATAATAAAAGCCATCTGTGTAAAACCCAGAGGTAACATCATTTTTAATGGGGGAAAACTGAGATTTTTACTCCTAAAGTCAGAAACACGACATGGATGTCCACTCTCACCATTTTTATTCAACTTAGTACTGAAGGTCCTAGCCACAGCAATCAGACAGGAAGAGAACACAGAAAGTAACTTCTTTGACATTGCCAGTAGCAACTTCTTTTTACATATATCTCCTGAGACAAGGGAGACAAAAGGAAAAATAAACTATTGGGACTACGTCAAAATAAAAAGATTCTGCACAGCAAAGGAAACTAACAAAACTAAAAGGCAACCTATGAAATGGGAGAAGACACTTGCAAATGACATATTTGGTAAAGGATTAGTATCCAAAATATATAAAGAGGTGCGTCTGGGTGGCTCACTTGGTTAAGTGTCTGACTCTTGATTTTGGCTCAGGTCATGATCTCATGGTTCATGAGATTGAGCCCTGCATCAGGCTGTGTGTTGATAGCATGGAGCTTGCTTGGGATTCTCTCTTTATGTCCCTCTCCTGCTCTTGCTTTCTCTTTCTATCTCCCCCTCAAAATAAATAAACTTAAAAATGTGTATGTAAAGAATTTATCAAGCTCAATACCCCAAAAAACAAAAATTCAATTAAAAAATGGACAGAAGACATGAGCAGACATTTCTCCAAAGAAAACATACAGATGGCCAAAGACACAAAGATGCTCATCATCACTTCTCATCAGGGAAATGCACATCAAAACTACAACAAGAGGGGCGCCTGGGTGGCTCAGTTGGTTAAGTGTCTCACTCTTGATTTTGGCTCAGGTCATGTGAGATCAAGTCCCACATCAGCCCTGCACTGAGAGTGCAGAGCCTGCTTGGGATTCTCTCTGTCCCTCTCTCTCCCTTTCTCTCTTTTTCAAAATAAATAAACTTTTAAAAATACAATGACCTCACACCTTTCAGAATGGCTAAAATCAACAACACAACAAACAACAGGTTTGGCAAGGATGCAGAGAAAGGGGAACACTCAGACTATTGGTGGAAATGCAAACTGGTGCCAACATTCTGGGAAACAGTATGGAGGTTCCTCAAAATGTTAAAAATAGAACTACCTTATGATACATCAATTGCACTACTTGGTATTTATCCAAAGAATACAAGAACACTAATTCAAAGGGATACATGTATCCAACACTAATTCAAAGGTATACACTAATTCAAAGGGATGCAGCATTGTTTGCATTAGGCCAAGTGTCCACCAATTGATAATTGATGAATAGATAAAGAAGATGTGGTGTGTATATATATATATATATATATATATATATATATATATATATATACACATACACATACATACAAGGGAATACTATTCAACCATAAAAAGAATGAAATCTTGCCATTTGCCATGACAACGATGGAGCTAGAGAGTATAATGCTAAGTGAAATCAGTCAGAAAAAGACAAATGCCATATGATTTCATTCATGTGGAATTTATGAAACAAAATGAACAAGCAAAGGAGAAAAAATAAGAGAGAGAGAGACAAAGCAAGAAATAGACTCTTAACTATAGAGAACAAACTAATGGTTACCAGAGGGGAGCCGGTGGGGGATGGGTTAAATAGGTGATAGGGATTAAGGAGTACACATGCCATAATGAACACAGGGTGATGTATGAACTGCTGAATGACTGTATTGTACACTGGAAACTAATATAACACTGTATGTTAATTAAGTGGAATTAAAATAATAACTTTTTAAAAAGGAAAATATGAAATATTGACAAGTTATTTCTAAAAAGTTATTGAGAAGTTCCATTAAATTACTATAAATAGAATCAGTTTATAATAAGCTAAAATATCATACTTTCAAAATGAAATCTGTAAGACAGGCAATAAAGAAAAAAAAAACATGGCAGAAAGGAAAGGAAAACAAAGTAGATTAGAATTCAAGAGCCTGGATTCCAGTCCCACTTATGGGAACCACTTAGTTGTATGGCCTTGGAAAACATATATAAAATGTCTAAGTCTCCAATGTCTGTTAAATAAGCTCAGGAAAAATGGTTTATAAGCCCCATTTCAGATTAAATGATTTATGATTGTAGAAAAAAATGCATAAAAGAGTCGTGGAATAGTCGAGGTGGGTCACGGGATACAGAAAATAGATATGTAGTAAACATCCATGAAACATAAAGACTTAAAATTCTCTTTTTTACAGAAGAGAAAAAACTAGAACTTGGATCTCTCTTGGAAAACACACACACCAATAAACAAAGCATTGTATCTTCTTCAAATGCTACTTTTTCAAGAAGATATTTTTCTTTCCAAGGTGTTCCTCAGGGAAACTTTGACATCCTTGTTCCTCAAACTGTAGATCAGTGGGTTTAACATGGGCACCACAATGGTATAGAACAGAGAGGACTGTTCTATTAATTTCCTCAGAGATTAATTCTCCCAAGGGAATAAGAAATGTTTGTTTATATCCTTGATATTGGTTGGTTTGGCTGTTAGAGACAATTATTTCAACAAACATTTATCCAGTATGACTAAAAGAAAATTCAATGCAAGTAAAGGAAAATTTCAAAAAAATTTCAAATCTGAAAAATATAATATTGGAAATAAAGTATCCATTAGGTTGGTTTAGTAGCAGACTGGGTGCAGCCAAAGAAAGGATCATTGAAAGCAAAACAGATCAACAGAAATAGTCCATACTAAAATGCAGATAGAAAAAAATAATAATAACAATAATATAAATAATAATGATAAAATAATAATATTTAAGACAATGCTAAATAGTCCAACATATGTGTAATTACAGTTTCAAAAGGTGAGTTGAGTGAGAACTGGGGGAAAGAAATTTTTTTTCTTTTCAAATTTTCATTTAAATTATATTTAGTTAACGTATAGTTCAATATTGGTTTCAGGAGCAGAATTCAGTGATTCATCACTTATATACAATAGCCAGTGATGATCATAGCAAGTACCTTCCTTAATACTCATCACCCATTTGGCCCATCCCACACCCACCTCCCTCCATCAACCAGCAGTTTGTTCTCTATCACTAAGAGTCTCTTATGTTTTGTTTCCCTCTCTCTTTTCCCCCTTCCCATATGTTCTGTTTTGTATCTTAAATTCCACATATGGGTGAAATCATATGTAATTTGTCTTTGACTGATTTATTTCACTTAGCATAATACACTCTAGTTCCATCCATGTTGTTGCAAATGGCAAGATTTCATTCTTTTGATGACTAATATTCCATTTTCTATCTATGTATCCAACTATATATAATATGCCATATCTTTTTATTTTTTAATTGTTTTATGTTTATTTTTGAGAGAGAGAGAGAGAGAGAGAGAGAGGAAGCATGAGTGGGGGAGGGGCAGAGAGAGAGGGATACACAGAAGGAGGCTCCAGGCTCTAAGCTGCCAGCACAGAGCTCAACGCAGGGCTTGAACCCACAAACTGTGAGATCATGACCTGAGCCAAAGTCGGATGCTTAACCGTCTGAGCCACCCAGGCACCCCTATGTCATACCTTTTTTATCCATTTATCAGTCAATGGACATTTGGGCTCTTTCTATATTTGGCTTTGCTGATAAGGCTGCAATAAACATCAAGGAGTATGTACCCCTTCAAATCAGTATTTTTTGTATTCTTTGGGTGAATACCTAGCAGTGCAATTCCTGGGTCATAAGGTAGTCTATTTTTAGTTTCTTGAGGAACTACTGTTCTCCAGAGTGACTGCACAAGTTTGCATCACCACCACCAACAGTGCAAAAGTGTTCCCTTTTCTCCACATCCTCACCAACATCTATTGTTTCCTGTGTTGTTAATTTGAGTCATTCTGACAGCTGTGAAGTGCTATCTCATTATGGTTTTGATTTGTATTTCCCTCATGATGAGTGATGTTGAGCATCTTGTCATGTGTCTCTTAGCCATCTGGATGCCTTCTTTGAAAAAATGTCTTTTCATATGTTCTGCCCATTTCATTTTTTTAATTAATTAATTAACTAATTCTTTAATTTACATCCAAGTTAGTTAGCATATAGTGCAACAATGATTTCAGGAATAGATTCCAGTGTTTCATCCCCTATGTATAACACCCAGTGCTCCCAACAAGTATCATCCTTAATGCCCCTTACCCATTTAGCCCATCCCCCTTCCCACAACCCTTCCAGCAACCCTCTGTTTGTTCTCTATATTTAAGAGTCTCTTATGTTTTGTCCCCCTCCCGGTTTTTATATTCTTTTTGCTTCCCTTCCCTTATGTTCATCTGTTTTGTATCTTAAAGTCCTCATATGAGTGAAGTCACATGATATTTGTCTTTCTCTGACTAATTTCACTTAGCATAATACCCTCTAGTTCCATCCACATAGTAGCAAATGGCAAGATTTCATTCTTTTTGACTTCCGAGTAATACTCCATTGTATATATATCACATCTTCTTTATACATTCATCCATCAGTGGACATTTGGGCTCTTTCCATAATTTGGCTATTGTCGATAGCACTGCTATAAACATTAGGGTGCATGTGGCCCTTCAAAACAGCACACCTGTGTCCCTTGGATAAATACCTAGTAGTTCAATTGCTGGGTTGTAGGGTAGTTCTATTTTTAATTTTTTTGAGGAACCTCCATACTATTTTCCAGAGTGGCTGCACCAGTTTGCATTCCCACCAGCAGTGCAAAAGAGATCCTCTTTGTCCACATCCTCACCAACATCTGTTGTTGCCTGAGTTGTTAATGTTAGCCATTCTGCCTGGTGTGAGGTGGTATCTCATTGTGGTTTTAATTTGTATTTCCCTGATGATGAGTGATGTGGAGCATTTTTTCATGTGTCTGTTAGCCATCTGGATGTCTTCTTTGGAGAAGTGTCTATTCATGTCTTTTGCCCATCTCTTCACTGGATTATTTATACTTTTGGGGGGTGTTGAGTTTGATAAGTTCTTTATAGATTTTGAATACTAACCCTTTATCTGATATGCCATTTGCAAATATCTTCTCCCATTCCATCGGTTGCCTTTTAGTTTTGCTGATGTTTCCTTCAATGTGCAGAAGCTTTTTATTTTGATGACGTCCCAGTAGTTCATTTTTGCTTTGGTTTCCCTTACCTCTGGAGACATGTTGAGTAAGAAGTTGCTGTGGCCAAGGTCGAAGAGGTTTTCACCTGCTTTCTCTTAGAGGATTTTGATGGCTTCCTGTCTTACATTGAGGTCTTTCATCCATTTTGAGTTTATTTTTGTGTATGGTGTAAGAAAGTGGTCCAGCTTCATTTTTATGCATGTCGCTGTCCAGTTTTCCCAGCACCATTTGCCGAAGAGACTGTCTTTATTCCATTTGATATTCTTTCCTGCTTTGTCAAAGATTAGTTTGCCATACGTTTGTGCGTCTGTTTCTGGGTTCTCTATTCTGTTCCATTGATCTGAGTGTCTGGTTTGTGCCAGTACCATACTGTCTTGATGACTACAGCTTTGTTATATCCTGAAGCCCAAGATTTTGATGCCTTCAGCTTTGGTTTTCTTTGTCAGCATTGCTTTGGCTATTTGGGGTCTTTTCTGGTTCCACACAAATTTTAGAATTGTTTGTTCTAGCTCTGTGAAGAATGCTGGTGTTATTTTGATAGGGATTGCATTGAATATATAGATTTCTTTGGGTAGTATTGACATCTTAACAATATTTGTTCTTCCAATCCAGGAACATGGAATATTTTTTCCATTTTTTGTGTGTCTTCTTTAATTTCTTTCATAGACTTTCTATGGTTTTCAGTGTATAGATTTTTCACCTCTTTGGTTAGATTTATTCCTAGGTATTTTATGGATTTTGGTGCAGTTATAAATGGGATCAATTCCTTGATTTCTCTTCTGTTGCTTCATTATTGTTAGAGGAATGCAACCGATTTCTGTACATTGATTTTATATCCTGCGACTTTGCTGAATTCATGAATCAGTTCTAGCAGTTTTTTGGTGGAATCTTTGGGTTTTCCACGTAGAGTATCATCTCATCTGTGAAGAGCGAAAGGTTGACTTCTTCTTTGCCATTTTGGATGCCTTTTATTTCTTTGTGTTGTCTGATTACTGAGGCTAAGGCTTCCAAAACTATGTTGAATAACAGTGGCGAGATTGGACATCCCTGTCGTGTTCCTGACCTTAGGGGAAAAGCTCTCAGTTTTTCCCCATTGAGGATGATATTAGCAGTGGGTCTTTCATATATGGCTTTTATGATCTTGAGGTATGATCCTCTATCCCTGCTTTCTTGAGAGTTTTTATCAAGAAAGAATGCTGGGGGAAGAAGATGGCGGCGTAGGAGGACGCTGGGCTCACCGCGCGTCCTGCTGATCACTTAGATTCCACCTACACCTGCCTAAATAACCCAGAAAACCGCCAGAGGATTAGCAGAACAGAGTCTCCAGAGCCAAGCGCATACGAGAGGCCCATGGAAGAGGGTAGGAAGGGCGGCGAGGCGGTGTGCGCTCCACGGACTGGCGGGAGGGAGCCGGGGCGGAGGGGCGGCTCACCGGCCAAGCAGAGCCCCTGAGTCTGGCTTACAAAAGCGGAGGGGCCAGAGGGTTGGAGTGTGTTCTGACAGCAAGTGCGACTTAGTGTCTGGGAGATCATAAGTTAACAGCTCTGCTCAGAAAGCGGGAAGGCTGGAGGACAAAGGGAGGGAGAGCTGCTGAGCCCCCGGAGGACAGAACTCAGTTTGGTGGGGAACAAAGTCGCTCGCCAGCGCCATCTCCTTCGCCCATCCCCCAGCCAAAATCCCAAAGGGAACCAGTTCCTGCCAGGGAACTTGCTCGCTCCGCGCAAACACCCAACTCTGTGCTTCTGCGGAGCCAAACCTCCGGCAGCGGATCTGACTCCCTCCCGCTGCCACAAGGCCCCTCCTGAAGTGGATCACCTAAGGAGAAGCGATCTAAGCCTGCCCCTCCTGCGCCTGTGCACCTTGCCTACCCACCCCAGCTAATACGCCAGATCCCTAGCATCACAAGCCTGACAGTGTGCAAGTAGCCCACACGGGCCACGCCACCCCACAGTGAATCCCACCCCTAGGAGAGAGGAAGAGAAGGCACACCCCAGTCTGACTTGGCCCCAGCAGTGGGCTGGGGGCAGACATCAGGTCGGACTGCGCCCCGCCCACCAACTCCAGTTATACACCACAGCACAGGGGAAGTGCCCTGCAGGTCCTCACCACTCCAGGGACTATCCAAAATGACCAAACGGAAGAATTCCCCTCAGAAGAATCTCCAGGAAATAACAACAGCTAATGAGCTGATCAAAAAGGATTTAAATAATATAACAGAAAGTGAATTTAGAATAATAGTCATAAAATTAATCGCTGGGCTTGAAAACAGTATAGAGGACAGCAGAGAATCTCTTGCTACAGAGATCAAGGGACTAAGGAACAGTCACGAGGAGCTGAAAAACGCTTTAAACGAAATGCAAAACAAAATGGAAACGACGACAGCTCGGATTGAAGAGGCAGAGGAGAGAATAGGTGAACTAGAAGATAAAGTTATGGAAAAAGAGGAAGCTGAGAGAAAGAGAGATAAAAAAAATCCAGGAGTATGAGGGGAAAATTAGAGAACTAAGTGATACACTAGAAAGAAATAATATACGCATAATTGGTATCCCAGAGGAGGAAGAGAGAGGGAAAGGTGCTGAAGGGGTACTTGAAGAAATTATAGCTGAGAACTTCCCTGAACTGGGGAAGGAAAAAGGCATTGAAATCCAAGAGGCACAGAGAACTCCCTTCAGACGTAACTTGAATCGATCTTCTGCATGACATATCATAGTGAAACTGGCAAAATACAAGGATAAAGAGAAAATTCTGAAAGCAGCAAGGGATAAACGTGCCCTCACATATAAAGGGAGACCTATAAGACTCGTGACTGATCTCTCTTTTGAAACTTGGCAGGCCAGAAAGGATTGGCACGATATTTTCAGTGTGCTAAACAGGAAAAATATGCAGCCGAGAATCCTTTATCCAGCAAGTCTGTCATTTAGAATAGAAGGAGAGATAAAGGTCTTCCCAAACAAACAAAAACTGAAGGAATTTATCACCACTAAACCAGCCCTACAAGAGATCCTAAGGGGGATCCTGTGAGACAAAGTACAAGAGACATCACTACAAGCATACAACATACAGACATCACAATGACTCTAAACCCGAATCTTTCTATAATAACACTGAATGTAAATGGATTAAATGCACCAACCAAAAGACATAGGGTATCAGAATGGATAAAAAAACAAGACCCATCTATTTGCTGTCTACAAGAGACTCATCTTAGACCTGAGGACACCTTTAGATTGAGAGTGAGGGGATGGAGAACTATTTATTATGCCACTGGAAGTCAAAAGAAAGCTGGAGTAGCCATACTTATATCAGACAAACTAGACTTTAAATTAAAGGTTGTAACAAGAGATGAAGAAGGGCATTATATAATAATTACAGGGTCTATCCATCAGGAAGAGCTAACAATTATAAATGTCTATGCGCCGAATACCAGAGCCCCCAAATATATAAAACAATTACTCATAAACATAAGCAACCTTATTGATAAGAATGTGGTAATTGCAGGGGACTTTAACA
Source organism: Felis catus (assembly GCF_018350175.1). Lineage (NCBI taxonomy): Eukaryota > Metazoa > Chordata > Mammalia > Carnivora > Felidae > Felis > Felis catus. The sequence continues at coordinate 21,600,924 of NC_058377.1, forward strand.
CGCCACTTACAGAAATGGATAGATCATCTAGACACACGGTCAATAAAGAAACAAGGGCCCTGAATGAGACATTGGATCAGATGGACTTGACAGATATATTTAGAACTCTGCATCCCAAAGCAACAGAATATACTTTCTTCTCGAGTGCACATGGCACATTCTCCAAGATAGATCATATACTGGGTCACAAAACAGCCCTTCATAAGTTTACAAGAATTGAAATTATACCATGCATACTTTCAGACCACAATGCTATGAAGCTTGAAATCAACCACAGGAAAAAAGGGAGGTTAGAGTGGGAGAGAGCCAAAGCATAAGAGACTGTTAAAAACTGAGAGCAAACTGAGGGTTGATGGGGGGTGGGAGGGAAGAGAGGGTGGGTGATGGGTATTGAGGAGGGCATCTTTTGGGATGAGCACTGGGTGTTGTATGGAAACCAATTTGACAATAAATTTCATATATTAAAAAAAAAAAAAGAAATCAACCACAGGAAAAAGTCTGGAAAACCTCCAAAAGCATGGAGGTTAAAGAACACCCTACTAACGAATGAGTGGGTCAACCAGGCAATTAGAGAAGAAATTAAAAAATATATGGAAACAAACGAAAATGAAAATACAACAATCCAAACGCTTTGGGACGCAGCGAAGGCAGTCCTGAGAGGAAAATACATTGCAATCCAGGCCTATCTCAAGAAACAAGAAAAATCCCAAATACAAAATCTAACAGCACACCTAAAGGAAATAGAAGCAGAACAGCAAAAGCAGCCTAAACCCAGCAGAAAAGAGAAATAATAAAGATCAGAGCAGAAATAAACAATATAGAATCTAAAAAAACTGTAGAGCAGATCAATGAAACCAAGAGTTGGTTTTTTGAAAAAATAAACAAAATTGACAAACCTCTAGCCAGGCTTCTCAAAAAGAAAAGGGAGATGACCCAAATAGATAAAATCATAAATGAAAATGGAATTATTACAACCAATCCCTCGGAGATACAAACAATTATCAGGGAATACTATGAAAAATTATATGCCAACAAATTGGACAACCTGGAAGAAATGGACAAATTCCTGAACACCCACACTCTTCCAAAACTCAATCAGGAGGAAATAGAAAGCTTGAACAGACCCATAACCAGCGAAGAAATTGAATCAGTTATCAAAAATCTCCCAACAAATAAGAGTCCAGACCAGATGGCTTCCCAGGGGAGTTCTACCAGACGTTTAAAGCAGAGATAATACCTATCCTTCTCAAGCTATTCCAAGAAATAGAAAGGGAAGGAAAACTTCCAGACTCATTCTATGAAGCCAGTATTACTTTGATTCCTAAACCAGACAGAGACCCAGTAAAAAAAGAGAACTACAGGCCAATATCCCTGATGAATATGGATGCAAAAATTCTCAATAAGATACTAGCAAATCGAATTCAACGGCATATAAAAAGAATTATTCACCATGATCAAGTGGGATTCATTCCTGGGATGCAGGGCTGGTTCTACATTCGCAAATCAATCAACGTGATACATCACATTAACAAAAAAAAAAAAGAGAAGAACCATATGATCCTGTCAATCGATGCAGAAAAGGCCTTTGACAAAATCCAGCACCCTTTCTTAATAAAAACCCTTGAGAAAGTCGGGATAGAAGGAACATACTTAAAGATCATAAAAGCCATTTATGAAAAGCCCACAGCTAACATCATCCTCAACGGGGAAAAACTGAGAGCTTTTTCCTTGAGATCAGGAACACGACAGGGATGCCCACTCTCACCACTGTTGTTTAACATAGTGCTGGAAGTTCTAGCATCAGCAATCAGACAACAAACGGAAATCAAAGGCATCAAAATTGGCAAAGATGAAGTCAAGCTTTCACTTTTTGCAGATGACATGATATTATACATGGAAAATCCGATAGATTCCACCAAAAGTCTGCTAGAACTGATACATGAATTCAGCAAAGTTGCAGGATACAAAATCAATGTACAGAAATCAGTTGCATTCTTATACACTAACAATGAAGCAACAGAAAGACAAATAAAGAAACTGATCCCATTGACAACTGCACCAAAAAGCATAAAATACCTAGGAATAAATCTAACCAAAGATGTAAAGGATCTGTATGCTGAAAACTATACAAAGCTTATGAAGGTAATTGAAGAAGATATAAAAAATGGAAAGACATTCCCTGCTCATGGATTGGAAGAATAAATATTGTCAAAATGTCAATACTACCCAAAGCTATCTACACATTCAATGCAATCCCAATCAAAATTGCACCAGCATTCTTCTCGAAGCTAGAACAAGCAATCCTAAAATTCATATGGAACCACAAAAGGCCCCGAATAGCCAAAGTAATTTTGAAGAAGCAGACCAAAGCAGGAGGCATCACAATCCCAGACTTTAGCCTCTACTACAAAGCTGTCATCATCAAGACAGCATGGTATTGGCACAAAAACAGACACATAGACCAATGGAATAGAATAGAAACCCCAGAACTAGACCCACAAACGTATGGCCAACTCATCTTTGACAAAACAGGAAAGAACATCCAATGGAAAAAAGACAGTCTCTTTAACAAATGGTGCTGGGAGAACTGGACAGCAACATGCAGAAGGTTGAAACTAGACCACGTTCTCACACCATTCACAAAAATAAACTCAAAATGGATAAAGGACCTGAATGTGAGACAGGAAACCATCAAAACCTTAGAGGAGAAAGCAGGAAAAGACCTCTCTGACCTCAGCCGTAGCAATCTCTTACTCGACACATCCCCAAAGGCAAGGGAATTAAAAGCAAAAGTGAATTACTGGGACCTTATGAAGATAAAAAAACTTCTGCACAGCAAAGGAAACAACCAACAAAACTAAAAGGCAACCAACAGAATGGGAAAAGATATTTGCAAATGACATATCAGACAAAGGACTCGTATCCAAAATCTATAAAGAGCTCACCAAACTCCACACCCAAAAAACAAATAACCCAGTGAAGAAATGGGCAGAAAACATGAAAAGACACTTCTCTAAAGAAGACATCTGGATGGCCAACAGGCACATGAAAAGGTGTTCAACATCACTCCTTATCAGGGAAATACAAATCAAAACCACACTCAGATATCACCTCATGCCAGTCAGAGTGGCCAAAATGAACAAATCAGGAGACTATAGATGCTGGAGAGGATGTGGAGAAACGGAAACCCTCTTGCACTGTTGGTGGGAATGCAAATTGGTGCAGCCGCTCTGGAAAGCAGTGTGGAGGTTCCTCAGAAAATTAAAAATAGACCCACCCTATGACCCAGCAATAGCACTGCTAGGAATTTATCCAAGGGATACAGGAGTACTGATGCATAGGGGCACTTGTACCCCAATGTTTATAGCAGCACTCTCAACAATAGCCAAATTATGGAAAGAGCCTAAATGTCCATCAACTGATGAATGGATAAAGAAATTGTGGTTTATATACACAATGGAATATTACGTGGCAATGAGGAAGAATGAAATATGGCCCTTTGTAGCAACGTGGATGGAACTGGAGAGTGTGATGCTAAGTGAAATAAGCCATACAGAGAAAGACAGATACCATATGGTTTCACTCTTATGTGGATCCTAAGAAACTTAACAGAAACCCATGGGGGAAGGGAAGGAAAAAAAAAAAGAGGTTAGAGTGGGAGAGAGCCAAAACATAAGAGACTGTTAAAAACTGAGAACAAACTGAGGGTTGATGGGGGGTGAGAGGGTGGGGAGGGTGGGTGATGGGTATTGAGAAGGGCACCTTTTGGGATGAGCACTGGGTGTTGTATAGAAACCAATTTGACAATAAATTTCATATATTAAAAAAAAAAAAGAAAGGATGCTGTATTTTGTCAAATGTTTTCTCTGCATCTATTGAGAGGATCATGTGGCTCTTGTCCTTTCCTTTATTGAGGTGATGTATCACGTTGATTATTTTGCAGATATTGAACCAGCCCTGAATCCCAGATATAAATCCCCCTTGGTCATGGTGAATAATTCTTTTAATGTGTTGTTGGATCCAGTTGGCTAGTATCTTGTTGAGGATTTTTGCATCCATTTTCATCAGGGGAATTGGTCTGTAGTTCTCCTTTCTAGTGGGGTCTTTGTCTGGTTTTGGAATCAAGGTACTGCTGGCTTCATAGAATGAGTTTGTAAGTTTTCCTTCCATTTCTATTTTTTGGGACATCTTCAAAAGAATAGGTGTTAACTCTTCTTTAAATGTTTTGTAGAATTCCCCTGGAAAGCCATCCAGCCCTGGACTCTGTTTTTTAGGAGATTTTTGATTAGTAATTCAATTTCTTTACTGGTTGTGGGTCAGTTCAAATTTTCTATTTCTTCATGTTTCAGTTTTGGTAGATTATATGTTTCTAAGAATTTGCTCATTTCTTCCAGTTTGCCCATTTTATTGGCATATAATTTCTCATAATATTCTCTTATTATTGTTTGGATTTCTGCTGTGTTGGTTGAGATCTCTCCTCTTTCCCTCGTGATTTTTACTTATTTGGGTCCTTTCCTTTTTCTTTTTGATCAAACTGGCTAGGGGCTTATCAATTTTGTTAATTCTTTCAAAGAACCAGTTCCTGGTTTCATTGATCTGTTCTGTAGGTTTTTTGTTTGTTTTGTTTTGTTTTGTTTTGATAGCATTGATTTCTGCTCTAATCTTTATTATTTCCTGTCTTCTGTTGGTTTTGCTGTTCTTTATCCAGTTCTTTAAGGTGTAAGGTTAGGTTGTGTATCTGAGATCGTTCTTCCTTCTTTAGGAAGGCCTGGATTGCTATATACTTCCCTCTTATGACCACCTTTGTAGCGTCCCAGACGTTTTAGGCTGTGGTGTTATTATTTTCATTGGCTTCCATGTACTTTTTAATTTCCTCTTTAACTTCTTGATTAGCCCATTCATTCTTTAGTAGGATGTTCTTTAGTCTCCAAGTATTTGTTATCTTTCCAAATTTTTTCTTGTGGTTGATTTTGAGTTTCATAGCATTGTGGTCTGAAAATATGCACGGTATGATCTCAATCTTTTTATGCTTGTTGAGGACTGATTTGTGTCCCAGTGTGTGATCTATTCTGGAGAATGTTCCATGTGCACTCGAGAAGAATGTGTATTCTGCTGCTTCAGGGTGAAATGTTCTGAATATATCTGTTAAGTCCATCTGGTCCAGTGTGTCATTCAAAGCCATTGTTTCCTTCTTGATTTTCTGTTTAGATGATCTGTCCATTGCTGTAAGAGGGGTTTTGAGGTCCCCTACTGTTAAGGTATTGTTCTCAATGAGTTTCTTTATGTTTGTGATGAATTGATTTATATATTTGTGTTCTTTCATGTTCGGAGCATAAATGTTTACAATGGTTAGATCTTCTTGGTAGATAGACCTCTTAATTATGATATAATGCCCTTCTTCATCTCTTGTTACAGTTTTTATTTTAAAGTCTAAACTGTCTCATATAAGTATGGCTGCTCTGGCTTTCTTTTGGCGACCATTAGCATGATAGATGGTTCTCCATTCCCTTACTTTCAATCTGAAGATGATTTTAGATCTGAAATGGGTCTCTTGTAAACAGGATATAGATGGATATTGTTTTTTTATCCATTCTATTACCCTACGTCTTTTGATTGGAGCATTTAGTCCATTGACATTTAGAATGAGTACTGAAAGTTATGAATTTATTGCCTTTATGTTGCCCATAGAGTTGGAGTTTCGGGTGGTGTTCTCTGGTCCTTTCTACTCTTTGTTTTTTATGGTCTTTTGGGTTTTTGTTTGTTTCATTTTGTTTTCATCTTTTCTCCCCTCAGAAAGTCCCCCTTAAAAATTTTTTTAAGAGCTGGTTTAGTGGTCATGTTTCTTTAGGACTGGTTTAATTTTTGTTTGTCTGGGAAACTTTTTATCTCTCCTTCTATTTTGAATGACAGCCTTGCTGGATAAAGAATTTGTGGCTGCATATTTTTTCCAGTTCAACACATTGAATGTATCCTGCCACTCCTTTCTGGACTGCCAAGTTTCTGTGGATAGGTCTGTTGCAAACCTGATCTGTCTTCCCTTGTAGGTTAAGGACTTTTTTTCCCTTGCTGCTTTCACGATTCTTTCCTTGCCTGAGTATTTTGTGAATTTGACTATGATATGCCTTGTTGATGGTTGGTTTTTGTTGAATCTAATGGGAGTTTTCTGTGCTTCCTGGATTTTGATGTCCATGTCTTTCCCCAGGTTAGGGAAGTTTTCTGCCATGATTTGCTCACATAAACCTTCTACTACTTTTTCTCTCTCTTCATATTTTGGGACCCCTATGATTCTGACGTTATTCCTTTTTAATGAGTCACTAAGTTCTCTAATTCTTATATCGTGCTCGCCCTAGCTAGTATTCTTATTATCATGATTCTAAATTCTGGTTCAGACATCTTGCTTGTATCTGTGTTGATTAAGTCACACAGATATCTTTTCTTCCTGTTCTTTCCTTTGGGGTGAATGCCTTCATTTCCTCATTTTGAAGGAAGAAAATGAATTAATAAAGTAAAAAAATTAAAATTAAAAAATTAGAAACAATACAAAAAAATCAAATAAAGGATGTTAGGCCCTACATGTGTATTGGTCTGGTGGTTGAAAGGAGTTTGATAGATTAGAGAAAAAAAAGGGAAAGAAAAGAAAAAAGGTGGGGGGGAGGAAAACGTTTGAAAATTTGAAAAACTGACTACAGTAAAATAGAATAAAATGAAAGAATGAAAGTAAAATAGAATTTTAAAAATTTACAAAAAAGTAAAAAATATAGGAAAAATAAAGAAAACCTTTTCTAGAAAAACGGAAAATAAAAATCACTTTTTCTCTCTTTATATTCAAGAAAAAGAAAAGAAAGGAAAAATAAAAGAAAATTAACAGATGGACCAGTGAACAGAATGAAATACTAATTAAATTACATCCAGTTTCCCCTAAAAGTCAAACTATGAAGCACTTTAAAATCCGTAAACTAAGCAGACGCAGAAGAGAGACTTGTGGTGTTCCTCAAGAGCTCAGTTGGCCCAATTGGGCGGGACTTAGTGTAATGGCTCTGTTTTCCACTACATGGCACTGTTTAGTTTACATGGGGTAGATCATTGTGGCACATGTAGGCATGTACCCACATGCGCAGAAGGGGTGAAAATGGCATCACCCAGCTACCCAGTCTCTAGTATCAGAACCCTGTGCTCTCCTCGACCAGCAATGAAGTACCCCTCCTTTGTCTCTGGCTTCCATCCACTCCCCCCCTTCTACACTGTCCATGACCAAGCCATCAGGCTGCCAGGTGGCACCTCCCTCCTGAGTTTTATCTCCGATGGGGCTGTTTTTCCTAATCCCTCATTTCTGAGGGACTGTGGTTTTGACCTATTCTGGCCCTCTGGGGGAGGATCTGGTCAAATAATGGTCAGGTGCCAGCCCACCCCCTGGAATGTTCACACAACCGTGTTGCAGCAGATGCCCAGAGACTACGACCTGGTACCAGCCCACCCCAGAGAAAGTTCACTCAATCATGTAGCAGCAGCACTTCAGGGCTTATGGTAAATCACAACACACATCTGGTGCCAGGCTTCACCCTTACTGTCCTTGTTCTACACCAGGATATGTGGTTTTTCTCCAGCATCTGCTGGGACCTTTGCCTGTGGGGAGGACGCACAGTCTCAACTAAATGTCCCCACAGCAGGGAACCCACCTCTCCCCATGTGGCCTGAGGGCCCCTTGCACCTTGCTGTCTGCTCCTGGGGATTTGCCCCTCCCACCAGAGCACCACCAGGTATGGAGCTGCAGAGTGTCAGACTCTACACTCCCCCTGTTTATAGAGTCTTAATGGAATTTAAACCCCCTCCTTTCTCTTTCTCCCTTTTTTGTTCAGTCCCTATGCTGTTTCCACTCTTCCACTTCCTCTCCAGCTGCTTTCTGGTGGAGGGGGGTGCTTTTCCTATACTCTCCCCCCATCTCTGTCCTCTTTCCACAAGCAAAAACAGCTTCCTGCCCTCCACAGCTTCTCTCTCCCCCAGTTCAACAATCCACACCACATATCTGCTGAGTTCTGTGGTTCAAGTTGTTCAGATTGTTGTGTTAATCCTCAAATAAGTTTTCTTGGTGTGCAAGATGGTTTGGTGTTGATCTGGCTGCATTTCAGAGATGAGAGATGCAAAAAAAAAAAACTTTGGTGCTGTTCTGCCATCTTGGCCCCCTCCCCTCTTCCATCCATTTCTTAACACGATTATTGTTTTTTGGGTGTTGAGTTTGATAAGTTCTTTATAGATTTTGGATACTAACCCTTTATCAGATATGTCATTTGCAAATATCTTTTCCCATTCTGCCTTTTAGTTTTGTTGATTGTTTCCTTCATTGTGCAGAAGCTTTTTATCTTCATGAAACACCAAGAGTTCATTTTTGCTTTTCTTTCCCTTGCTTCCAGAGACATGTCTTGTAAGAAGTTGCTCCAGCTGAACCCAAAGAGATTGTTATGTGTTTTCTCCTCTAGGATTTTGATGGTTTCCTGTCTCACATTTAGGTCTTTCATCCATTTTGAATTTATTTTTTCTGGATAGTGTCAGAAAGTGGACGAGTTTCATTCTTCTGCATGGTGTTGTCCAGTTTTCCCAACACCAATTACTGAAAAGACTGTCTTTTTTTCCATTGGATATTCTTTCCTGCTTTGTCGAAGATGAGTTGACCATATAGTTGTGGGTCCATTTCTGAGTCCTCTATTCTGCTCCACTGAGCTGTGTATGTGTGTTTGTGCCAGTACTTTCTTTATACTGTCTTGATGATTACAGCTTTGTAATGTAGCTTGACATCTGGAATCGTGATGATTCTGGGTTTGCTTTGCTTTTTCAATATTGCTTTAGCTATTTAGGGTATTTTGTTGTTCCATAAAAACTTTAGAATTGTTTGTTCTAGCTCTGTGAAAAATGCTGGTGTTGTTTTAATAGGGATTGTGTTGAATGTGTAGATTGCTTTGGGTAGTATGGACATTTTAACAATGTTTGTTCTTCCAGTCCATAAGCATGGAATGTTTTTCCATTTCTTTGTGTCCTCTTCAATTTCTTTCATAAATGTTCTATAGTTTTCAGAGTACAGATATTTTACCTCCAAAGGTGAAGGCTTATTCCTAGCTATCTTATGGTTTTGTAAATGGATCAATTACTTGATTTCTCTTCCTGCTACTTCATTATTGGCATATAGAAATGCAACAGATTTCTGTACCTTGATTTTGTATCATGAGGCTTTGTTGAATTCATGCATCAGTTTTATCAGTTTTTTTGGTGGAGTCTTTTGGGTTTTCCACATAGAGTATCCTATCATCAGGAAAGAGCAAACGTTTGACTTCTTCCTTGATGATTTGCATGCCTTTTATTTCTTTTTGTTGTCCGTTTGCTGAGGCTATAACTTCCAGTACAATGTTGAACAACAGTGGTAAGAGTGGACATCACTGTCCTGTTCCTGATCTTAGAGGAAAAGCTCTCAGTTTTTTTTTCCCATTGAGGATGATATTAGCTATGATTCTTTTGTATATGGACTATATGGTGTTGAGGTATGTTCTTTCTATCCCTACTGTCTTGAGGGCTTTTATCAAGAAAGGATGCTGTATTTTGTCAAATGTTTTTTCTGTGTTTGTTGAGACAATCATATGGTTCTTATCCTTTCTTTTATTAATGTGGTGTAACACGTAGATTGATTTGCAGATGTTGAACCAGCCCTGCAGCCCAGGAATAAATCCTGCTTGATCATAGTGAATAATTCTTTTAATGTTCTGTTGAATTAAATTTCTTAGTATCTTGTTGAGAATTTTTGCATCAATGTTCATCAAAGAAATTGGTCTGTAATTTTCCTTTTTTCTTGGGATTTGTGTCTGCTTTTGGAATCAAGGTAATACTGGACTCATAGAATGAGTGTTGAAGTTTTCCATCCCTTTCTATTTTTTGGAACAGTTTCGAAAGAATAGGTATGAATTCTTCTTTAAATGTTTGACAGAATTCCCCTCGGAAGCCATCCGGCCCTGGACTCTTGTTTGTTCAGAGATTTTTGATTACTGAGTCAATGTCTATAGGTTATGGGTCTCCTCAAATTTTCTTTTTCTTCAGGTCATCATCTCATGGTTGTGGAATGGAGCCCAACATTGGGCTCCACCCTGAGCATGGAGCCTGCTTGGGATTCTCTCTCTCCCTCTCTTTCTGCACCTCTCCCCATTCATTCCTTTTTTTCACTCTCTCTCTCCCTCTCTCTCTCTCTCTCCAAAAATAAGTAAATAAACATTTTAAGCCTCATTGAGTATGCCTAATGAAGAATAGTAATTAGTAGTAACCATAATGGTTGTAACTAAAGATGTTGATGGTAATGACTGACATGGTGGTCATGGTGGTGGTGGTGGTGGTGGTGGTGGTGGTGATGGTGGTGATTATGGGGTGTTTGGCTGTAAAATATTTGAATGCTGGCATTAGACTCTAAGTTTCCCAAGCTGAAGATGACTCCAAATAAAAGGAAAATTAACACACCTGGGAGACAAACCATGATTCCCAGAACAGGCATAAACCAAGACTCTAATTGCTTCTTCAGCAAGGACTCCAGACTCTGAAATGACTGAATCCCAGGAGGTTCTGCCCATGTGTTATATAAACAGACCCCCAGTGACCCATTTTTCATAACCCTGCTGGCCTCTTGGAATACATTTAGGAATAGATATAAATTTGGACAGCTCCTTCATTTCTTGATGTTTATTTCCTAACTATTGGAACCAAGGCATCCCCTAAAATTTCCAGGAGACTGTGTTGTTGTTTTTTTTCTCAGCACAGTATTCAATCACAGATTTAATGCAATTATATAAAAAAATGTCTTCCATAAACTCCTGTTTCTAATTCAGGCTTTATTTCTATGCATTTGTTTACCTTCATCTCTAAGTGTTTTCTTCTTTATGTGCTGAGTTCTCATAGGCTGCAAGCCCAAGCCTCTTATGGTCTGGTAGAACTAGAGGTAATCATTGTAGTAACTGATATCAAATATATGGATCATGTTTGCCTATTTCATATCATTAGATGATTATGGGAGTAAAAAATTAAATTTAAATCACTTCTAGGATTTTCCAGTCCACACCACATTGAGTGGTATTTACTCTACACTGCTTTGTAGAACACATTGACTTCTGGTAATGGTGTATTCAAGGTGGATTTTCTATGTTTCTTACTGTTTTAAGAGGTGAAAATTGTGGGGTGCCTGGATGGAGCATCTGACTTCAGCTCAGGTCATGATCTCACAGTTCATGGGTTTGAGCCCCTTGTCAGACTCTGTGCTGACACCTCAGAGCCTGGAGCCTGCTTCAGATTCTGTGTCTCCCTCTCTCCCTCTGCCCTCCCCTGCTCATTCTCTCTCTCTCTCTCTCTCTCTCTCTCTCTCTCCCTCCCTCCCTCCCTCCCTCCCTCCTCTCTCCTCTCTCTCTCTCTCTCTTAAAAATAAACATTAAAAAAATATTTTTTAAAAAAGAGGTGAAAATTGTGTACAAGGGGAAAATGTAAGTTTTTTTAAACTATTGTTGTTATCTAGAAGAAATTTGTTTTCTCCTTAGTAATATATGGAAAAAAATTAGCTACTTCTGAGACTACTTATTGTGAAGTTAAATGCCATACCACCAATAATATAACATATGAAGTTTATAATGCAAATCAGATTTTTGTGTCTTCATAGCACATCCTAAGGATTTAAAGGCTCCTATACCTAAGAAATGGAAATAAGGTTAGTGCCAGAGTTATTATTATTATTATAGGAATCAAATGACACAATGTATTAAAATACTTTTAAAGCAGGTTACGAAACTTTTTAAAAATGGACTGAGCCTGGGTGGCTCAGTCCATTAAGCATCCAACTCTTAATTTGAGCTCAGATCATGATCTCAAGGTTCATGAGTTGAAGCTCTGTGTCGGACTCCCCACTAACAGCAAGGAGCCTGCTTGGTATTCTCTCTCTCCACTCCTCCCTCTCTCTCTGTCCCTTCTCTGCATGCACAGGTGTACTCTCTTTCACAATATCTCAAAATACATACACTTAACATATATATTAATATATATATTAATATACTATATTATTTATTATATATTATATTAATATATTAATTATATATGTGTATATATAAATATATATAAACCCAGAGTTTCTGATTTGGTAGGTCCCGGGTGGAGGCTGAGAGTTTGCATCTCTAACATGGTGCTGATGCTGCTGGTCCAACAAATGTACCCTAAGAACCATTGCTGTAGGATATTTGAGAAACATAAAAGTGGTAAAAGCCCCAGATCTTGTCCCCTTTTTCTTCCCAACCTCATGGTCTTTGAAATACCCAGAGCCTGGTCTTTCTCCCAGACAACAGCCAAAGGAAGGGAGGATTCATCAGGAAAGAGCCCAGGATCACCCAACTGAACCCAAGTGCTCAAAACCAGCTTTGCCAAGAAGTCTAAGATGTAGGCTCTCATGGGCTCTTCTTTCCCATCCCCACAGGGCTCCCAATCACAGGGGAATGGCTGCCGAAAATCACTCTACAGTGACCGAGTTTATTCTCAGGGGATTGACAAATCGGCCAGAGCTCCAGCTCCCCCTCTTCCTCCTCTTCCTTGGGATCTACTTGGTCACCATCATAGGGAACCTGGGCATGTTCACACTGATTTGTCTGAATGCTCAGCTTCACACCCCCATGTACTACTTCCTCAGCAATCTGTCCCTTGTGGATCTCTGCTACTCCTCTGTCATTACCCCGAAAATGCTGGTGAACTTTGTGTCAGAGAAGAACATCATCTCCCATGCGGGGTGCATGTCACAGCTCTACTTCTTCGTTGTGTTTGTCGTGGCAGAGTGTTACATGCTGACAGTGATGGCCTATGACCGCTATGTCGCCATCTATACCCCTTTGCTCTACAGTGTCATCATGTCTCCTCAAGTGTGTTCCCTGCTGATGGCTGCGGCCTATGCCATGGCTTTCATTGGCGCAACAATAGACACTGGCCTGATGTTAAAACTGTCCTACTGTGAGTTCCTCATCAGTCATTACTTCTGTGACATCGTGCCCCTCATGAAGCTCTCCTGCTCTAGCACCTATCATATTGAGATGACAGTGTTCTTTTTGGCTGGATTCAACATCATAGCCACCAGCTTAACAGTCCTTGTTTCCTACGTCTTCATCCTCTCCAGCATCCTCCACATCAGCACCACACAGGGAAGGTCCAAAGCCTTCAGCACCTGCAGCTCTCACCTTGCAGCTGTGGGAATGTTCTATGGATCTACAGCGTTCATGTACTTAAAACCCTCCACGGCCAGTTCTGTGGCCAAGGAGAATGTGGCCTCCGTGTTCTACACCACGGTGATCCCCATGCTGAACCCCCTGATCTACAGCTTGAGGAATAAGGAGGTAAAGGCTGCCGTGCAGAAAACACTGAGGAGAAAACTTCAGATGCAAATGCCATGTAGAAAGCACTGAGGGGAAAAAATGTTTTGAGGTAAATGTTATTCTTTTTCGATTTTAAAATTAAGTTGTGTTACAGAGGGAAGCTCTCTGAATGCTTGCCCGGCCACAATGGGAAGCATTAACTTGGGTACATAGTTGAATGAGTGCCTCCTCCCCTTCATCCTTCTTCGTTCCCTCCCTCTCTGGACTCTCATTTCTGCTTGAAACCAAATCATTTCAAGTTCATATTTTCTTTCACTTGAAATCCATTTTCTCTCCTGAACCCTTTGGTAAACATTTACTAAAAATTTTAAACTTTCAGCTTTGAGGGACACCTGGGTGGCTCAGTCAGTTAAGCGTCTGACTTTTGGTTTTGGCTCAGCTCATGATCTCACTGTTTCTTGAGTTGGAGCCCCGCATCAGGCTCTGTGCTGACAGCGTGGAGCCTGCCTGGGTTTCTCTCTCTCCCTCTCTCCCTGCCGCTCTCCACCCACATTCTCTCTGTCTCTCTCAAAAATAAATAAATAAGCTTTAAAATAAAATAAAATAAAATAAAATAAAATAAAATAAAATACTAAAATGTCAGCACTGAGTTTGAAAGTCATCCATTATTTTATTACCTTCCCTACAGAAACTATTACTCAATCCAATTCTTTTTTTGTGCCTGGGAGTATAGAAGGCAAAGAGAGGTGAATGTGAAAGTCACCAAGAAGTGATATACAGCTCCTTCCTCATCCAGACTTCCTCCCCTGCCTTCACTGCTCTCTGCTTGTTCCCGCCCCAGAACCTCTACACGACCCCTGTATGTAATTTCATAGTGACAATAAAAAAAACAAGACCCGGTCACATGTTTTGAGGCGTCTACTCTGAGCCATGCAACCCCCCTAACTGCTTTATATACATTATTACAATTACACCTCATAACATGTAGGTACTGTTGTTATCCTCATTTCACAGATATGGAAACTTGGTTTAGTAACGTGCTAAAGTCCCATCACTGGCAAACAAGCAACACTGAGATCCAAGTGTAAGTAACCCAGAGCCCACAGTCTTGGCTCTCACGCATTATCCCCAGTGCCTTAGGCCGACACTCCATTTGAACAGCCTGTTAAGCCTGACCTATTTATGCTCTTCCGATTTCAAATACCTCCAAAAAAATAATTTCTCAGATCCGCACCTTTTATCACCTGCCCTAGCTTCTTTCCCTTTATAGACAACTCCTTCAAGGTGACTTAGGAAAGGTTACACTAGAGTGACCAACTTGACCCGGTTTGCTGGGCCCTTTTCCGGTTTTAGCACTGGAAGCCCTACATCTTGGGGAATTTCCCGGTCCCAGACAAAGCAGGATGATGGGTCACCCCAGGAGACACATCGCTGCAAATCTCTTGTCCTGCTGAAATGACCGATAGCTCTACTGTCAGCCTCGCTCAGTAAATCCAGGGGCCTCGGGACAAAATTTCTCCCTGCGCCCCTTGCCTATGATAGAATTGAGGATACAAGGGTTAGGCTCAGCAGCCTGTCATTGAAAGCTATTTTGGGTATGCTATTGTATCAAGCAGCGGTTTATTATGGGAAACGGAAATAACTCGAATTTTCTCAAGCAGAAAAAGGACTATAATACAGGAAACTAGTCGCTAACAGATCTTTGAATGACTGGGGAAATGGGGAGGCCCTCAATGGACTCTGCAAGACCTGACTTAGAGGGTCCAGAAGCTCCTATTGGCCCTGCCACCATCACGACCGCCACGGTGAAGATTGCCACTCACACTCATGATGGCCTCACCTGGGAACTTGTTAGAAATGTAAATTTTCAGGCCCTGGATAGGCTCCAGACCTGTAGAATTCATGGGCAGGCTCAGCAATCTGTGCTTTAATAAACCCTCAGGTGATTCTGAGACACACCGAAGCGTGAGAACCTCATGCCACCTTTCAAATGGTAACGAATTCACATCCCAGGGCTCCAGCTACCAGGGAATTGGGTATGAAACTTTGAGTCTTTAACCTGACTAGAATGAGGGCAGAATGGATATTGAAAGAGCCGCTCCCCCAGGCACATGGGTGGCTCAGTCGGTTAAGCGTCTGACTTCAGCTTGGGTCATGAGCTCACAGCTCATGAGTTCAATCCCCGCATCAGGCTCTGTGCTGACAGCTCAGAGCCTGGAGCCTGCTTTGGATTCTGTGTCTCCCTCTCTCTCTGCCCCTGCCCTGCTTGCCCTCTGTCTCCCTCTCTCTAAAACAAACATTATAAGAAGAAGAAGAAAGAAAGAAAGAGCCATTCCCAAGTGGCTACCTACTTTTTCCTGACCTTTCTCCAAAGATGAGATCTCTACCACTATCGATCCCCTCTAGTCAGGAAAAAATGTAGGAAAATATTTGTTAGCTGAAGGTGAGAAGGCATAAGGCTAAATAAATTGGTGAATTTCATATGAATTTCACTTCCTAGGATATTTGTTCAGCAAAGGACGCAGCGGATAGAGCTAAAAGAAACAGCATGGAAGACGATATCTAACCAGCATATATTAGAAACAGGGGCAAACCAACAAGAAGAAAAACAGCAACAGAAAAAAAAATGGGCAAGGTGTATACAACAAACATTTTACAGATGAGAAAGCCTGAAGGGCCGCCAAGCATGTGAAAAGATGCTTAAACCAATTACTAATCCGAGAAGTGCAAATTAAAACAATGAGATATCTCTTTACACCCACCACTGGGTACGTAAACAGACTACAGCAGAGACTTGGCAGCAGTTAGAAGCAGAGGATTAGCTAGAAGCGATATAGCCTAGAGAGAGCTCAGTGCTGTGCAGGGTATAAAGCACAGTATTACTTATGAATACAAAATTATATTCACATGAACCAGGGGGAAAAAAAACACATTTAGACAGAAAAAAATAACATAAAATATACATTAAGTAGGTTAGAATGGCTACCCAGGGAGATAAGAGGCATGGAAATAGGGAGTGGGAAAACAGAAATAAAATTTCCTTTTTCTAGACTCACCACCCCCCACCAGATGCATACCAATCAACACGCCCAAGAAGGTCTAGATCAGAGCTGGCCACCGAACAGCTGACTGGGGGGTCAGGCAGGCCCACCCCTTAATATTTGCGAGGCCTGGAGAAAGGGCCTCTGAATATTTAGCAATTCAAAATCCAGCTAACAAAGTGTTAAATATTTTCTTCTTCCTACCTTGACAAATATACCTTCAAAACAAGCTAGAATGCCAAGTTCAAATTTAGAAATCTCAGGATGCTAAGAGTTCTGCGCCAGAAGAGTGATATTAAAGGAAGGCTCTGCCTGGCCCCCGGCCCCCTGCTCGTGGCCACAGCATGCTCTCTCCGCTTGCCACTGCTGGTGCTATCCCACTTCACAAGGGACCTCACACAGACACATCTATGGATATCCGTGTGTCCTGGCTCCGTCCATATCCCCTGCACGCAGCCATCCCTTGCTAACTCCTTTGGTCTAGGGATGAACAGCCAGCTATGTGGTCCGCTTTTAGGGGGTGGGCCTCGGGAAGAGCCTTATAAGCAGGTAAAGGGTATTTGAAATTGCATTGAAATCCTGGTATTCCCAAACTGAGAACAAGTCCAGAATGAGGTGCAGAGGCTCTGGCTGGACACATCCCCTTGGATCTGTTCAGCCATTGGGGAGGGGCACGGCCAGAGAAGGCCAAGGACTGAGCACCTCTCACAGAGTCTAAGAAGACTGCTGTGGAAGGAGGTGACCTTTGCCCATGTGTCTGCCCATAGCTGCTTCTCTCCCTGACTGGCAAGTCATACAGTTGAGCTAAGATATGTTTGTCCCTCATATTACACTTTACAAAGCACCTTTTTTTTAAAGTTTTTTTTAATGTTTACTTATTTTTGAGAGAGAGAGGGAGACAGAGCGTGAGCAGAGGAGGGGCAGAGAGAGAGGGAGACAGAATCTGAACCAGGCCCCAGGCTCTGAGCTGTCAGCACAGAGCCTGATGCAGGGCTCAAACTCACAAGCTGTAAGATCATGACCTGAGCCAAAGTCGGACACTTAACTGACTGAGCCACCCAGGCACCCCCAAAGCATCTTTTTGTTTACAGTGAATTCAAATTTATATGCAGACTATTCTTTATGAGAAAATCATATTAAGTTTGAGACTAATTTAATTTCAGCTTTCTCAGTGGTTTTTTTCCCTACATGTTATGGGTGTGGCATAGTGTTTTCTTAAAAAGAGATGAAGGTTATGTAAGTGCATAAGCTTCTTACTCATTTTTCATACTATTAGAGACAGAAGGAATATTTATACATGCAACATTCTTTCTTGCGTGTCCTCTGTCCTTTGAGCCTATACCTCAA
Source organism: Felis catus (assembly GCF_018350175.1). Lineage (NCBI taxonomy): Eukaryota > Metazoa > Chordata > Mammalia > Carnivora > Felidae > Felis > Felis catus. The sequence goes on from NC_058377.1 coordinate 21,618,670, forward strand.
AGTGTGTCTTCCTTTTTTGCCTATAGTTAACAATACTGTATCATATACTTAAAAATTTGCTAAGATGGTAAACCTTATGCTGTGTCCTTATCACACAAAAAAAAAATTTTTTTAACGTTTATTTGTTATGGAGAGACAGAGAGAGACAGAACATGGGCAAGGGAGGGGCAAAGAGAGAGCGAGACGCAGAATCTGAAGCAGCTCCAGGCTCTGAGCTGTTTGCACAGAGCCTGACGCAGGGCTCGAACTCACAAAACGCGAGATCACGACCTGAGCTGAAGTCGGTCGCTTAACCAACTGAGCCACTCAGGCGCCCCCCCCAAAAAATTTTTTTAAATAGGGGACAGAAGGAAGCTTGTGGAGGTGATGTGTATGTTCATGGCATTAAATGTGGTGATGGTTTCATGGATGTATACTTATCCCCAGGCTCATCAAGTTGTATACATTAAATACATACAGCATTCTGTATGTCAATCACACCTCAATAAAATGTTTTTTAGATGGCACCTTAATGTTCAGTATCAATCAATACTTACCATCTTGTGAAATCATCTTATATACTGTTTACAAATAAGAAAAATAGGGCTAAGTGGGTGGTCTAAAGTGTGGAATAAACAAAGGCCACCAAATGAGAACCAGCAAAGGCTACTTATTCAGCACTTCCCTTTGGTAGAGACTCATAAAGGGTCCAGGGAGTGAGAAGGAGGGAGATGTCTTCAGAGGGGCTCTAATTGGGGGCAGTTTGCATGGGGAAGCTGGAGACAGGCTAACTAGACACAGGGCTCCCTATGTGATTGGTTTGGGGAACATATTTGGCTTTCTGTGGTCCCAAGTTGGAACGGAGGGCAGAAATCAGCAAAGCTGGCAGTCAACAACTGAATCCTGACCATTCTGGGCTGATCATTCCAGAGGCTGTGGTTTGGCTTCGCAGGCTGGTTGCTGCAGAGATTGCAGGTAAGAAGTCTATTTTTACACATGGTCTGGCCATTATGTGTTTGTATATTCAGTTCCTCAAAAGTTACACAGCAAAAAAACAAACAAAAAAAAACTGATACTATCATCCCTGGTCTTTTGACTGCAGCTTTGAAAGCTCATGCTTTTTGTACTTTTGTATCCTCCTATGCATTCCTGAGCTTTTTAGAAGGATCTAATGTGGTAGAAACAGCTTGGAAAATGTTCCAGGGTGAGGGTATGGAAAGTATGGTCTTTAGCATCAAATGCACAGCAGTTTTGGAAGAGGAACCACAGTCCAGAGCTAAAACCTTCACTGGGAGAAAGAATAAAATGCAGGTGTAATAATCCCAGAGTCTTGGGGTTCCATTCTCATTCCAAACTGCAAAATTAGAGTCTTCGATACACTTAAGTAAATTCCACTCAACTCCCACACCAATTATGGAGGTTCGCTGGCCTGTAGCTTCCCTCTCTCCATCACCATGCTGAAAATTCCTCATTTGTGAGAGTTTAGCACAAAGCAGTGGAGCTCCACCAGCTCAGGGACAGCTCAGGGTAAGCAGTCTGGCACCAGTCCCAGCTGAAGTTGGATCCTCCTCCGGCAAAGACTCTTGCAAGGTCCAGCCTTCCTCTAATTATCAGAGGCCTGGACAGTTAGAGAAGCATCTCTTACTTCTAGCATAGATAACTGCTCAGCTACTGAAAGCTGTCCTGTCCTCACCCTGCCTATCGTGGGATCCCACCTGCTGCCTCTGCCTCCCCACCCCTCCCTACCCCTACTCTAGTGCTCAACAGTGTCTTGCTGCTTGTACACACAGCTGCAGGGCACATGCCCTTGGAAGCCCTGGTGCCCAACAGAGAGTCATGTTCATAGACTTGGGCTTCCTCCTGCCACTGATGTCCCTGGCCCAGGAGTTCCTCTCCCCTGTGTTGTTGCCACTACATAATGCGGTGGGAGAGAGTCTCTGCCACCTTATTCCTGTCTTTGCATGGAATTCAGAATAAGACCGCTCCATGGGTGAAGCATACATTGAGCAAGTTTCATTACTGTGGGTTGGGCAGAAAATAATGAAACAAGCAGATGAAGCCTGTGCTTGGGCACCAGAGAATCAGGATACCGAAAAGATTTTAGAAACCGTCTCCACAATTTTCCAATTAAAACAGGCTAGAAACTACTTTAATTTCAGAATCTATGTAATTTTTGTTTCATTTCAAATATTAAAATTATATTTTGAATTTCATGTGGATGAGGGAGAGTGGGCACCATAATTGTTTCGTGACCTAAGACCCCAATGTAATTGAAATAGGTCATTGATTGATAGACGAGTGGGTCTCAAACTGGAGCCTGCATCAGAATGACCTAGAAGGCTTAGGAAGACAAGGTGCAGGTCTGTACCCCAGAGCTTCTGATTTACTATCTCTGGGTGAGAATTGAGAACCTGCATCTCTAAAAAGTTTCCAGGTGATGCTGATGCTGCTAAGTTTGGGACCACATTTTGAGAAGCACTGTTTTAGTTAAAAGATACGTAAGCCACTTTATCAGTACGTGTAATCTTCTAGGCTTGTCAGCTTCACCAGAAAGTTCTTCAGCCTCCTTATTTAAGGTTGGGTTGGGATGGATAAGGAATGTGTCCATGAGACTGGCTGCCAACATTCTAAAAACCCAGCAGTGGAAAGAGCATCGAGGGTGTCACACCTTGGTACATAAGATATTGGTAATATTTCCATTTTACAGATAAAGTAAGCTGAGGTTAACAAAAGTGAAATAATTAGTCCCAACTTGGGGGTTAGTAAGAAGCAGAGCAAACATGCCAGTGCACATCTCAGAAGTATATCTCAAAAGATCAAGCTCTTTCTTAAGACACCATGTCCTTATCTGTGTTAAGATTGGCGATTCATCTATAAAGCCACATGGGCCCAGAGTGAAAAACGATCACCTGGATGCTCAGAGAAATGCGAACCTTGTGGTGGCATCATACGGCACCAACTGCATGGGCTTAGTTGTCAGGCTGGCCTGAGTGCAAATTCTGATGCCTTCATTTACTGTCAAAACAAGAGATGCCTTGCTAGATTCTTCTCCTACAAAGAAAAGGTGTTGCCAGGGCCGATCACATAGGAGATACGTGGATTCTCATACATGAAACCAACATTGTAAGAAGAGGGGCCTAGATGGAAAAAGGGAGAGGTCTTGACCTCCCTTCCTCAGTTTGGACTTTGAGAAGTAGACAGGTCCAAATGTGATCGTGCGTAGTGAGGGTAAAGGGTGGCCTCTGCCCTAGGAGCTGGGGTGTGGACACCTCTGTGGGACTCCCAAAGCTGATAATGATTAAATAACATCTCATAAGGTGTATTCTGTGGACATGGTTTAAGCTTATTTCCCTCTTGTCATCCCCTAGCCTTTAGGACAGTCATAGTAGAACCCTCTGGCCTCGTCTCAAGATGCACCACGGGGCAGCCAGGTTGTGGTCATTTGTCTGGTGTTGAGGAGAAGTAGAGACGCTCTGAGGCCTGCATGCTGGTGGGTGGACATCACAGAGAAGGAACAAGGAAATATCCAGGACAGAGTCTCTTGGTCCAATCACCTCTCCCCCACCCTGAGAGTCAATCTCAGTTCCAAATTTGAATGTTCTGAGTTTATTTTAGGGAAAATGGCTTTTTTAATGGAAGATTCACCAAGTACACAGAAGTGACCTAGAGGCGCATGAAAGAGAAATAAGTGAAAATAATTATTAAAGCATCCATTCATTAAATTGAAAAAACATTTACTGGAACTATAAATATTTCTGGCTATATAAGCGGGGGGGGGGGGGGGATAAACTCACTAGAGACACATAAAAATAGTGGATAGGCAATATTAAAGTGACCTGTCATTATATGGTATGATTTATGGGAAAGTAAGGAAAGTTGCTGTAAGAGCAAAGAAAAAACAAATTTAAGAAAGCAGAAATCTGGTAGTGCTGGAGCCAGTGTTGACCTCGTGGTGTCCTTGGAGGCCAAGAACCTGGATTTTCACACAGGCAGAGCAAGAGATACAGCGAGGGGCACTGGCACGATGCAGACTGGGATTCGAGACCATGTCACCTCCTACCACACTCATAAACCCATGCTCAAAGCAAATGATACTTGAGTGAATGAACTAGAAGAAAACTGCCCCACACAGGCTGAGGGCAAGGACATGAGCTGGTGTCAGTCTTGGTTCTGGATTGAACAAGGGAAAAAGGAAAACCCTCTCCCCTGAGAACCCTAACCACACCTGCAGTCCCATGTGTATGGACCTTGAGTTCATGCTAAATCGATGAGTTGTAACACCTCCCACCAAACACTTATCATAAAAAGGCCCTAGATGTTATTAGATGGAATTAGAAGTGTGGTAATGCTCCAACAGAAAGTACAGGGTTGGATGGAAGCATTAAATGGTGGAGCTGAATTGAATTTCCAAGGTCAGGGATAGCTTCTCTGAGGAAGTGAAATTTAGAGACCTGAAGGGTAGGGTGTGGTAGATATTCAGCTCTCCAGCACCAGAACCCCCTTCTCTGTCTGGAAAACTGTGCTGGTTTGAGTGTTGAAATCTCCCCAATTGGTAGTGAGTAGGGCCAGACAGTGCTTCCCAAATCTCTAAAAGGTACAGAGAGACCTCAGCCAATCAGATTCTCCCACTTAGGACTTTGCTTCCAGAGCAACCAGCTGTGATACGTAGTGGTAATGGGACCACTGGTAATGGCCAATGTCCAGTGTGACTTAAAGCAGCACATTCCTTACTTGTGGCTATAACTGATTCTAGCCACTGGGCTTCCCACGGATCCTAATTATTTCCTAAACTTGGTTCCTATGTTCTGTACAGTTTTGTGAGTTACCCCATACCTTTTCAATAAATGTCTTTCCTGCTGAAGTTCCCCAGAGTCAGACTGTTCTTCCAGCTAAGAACCATCACTGGCTATAGCAGAAGCTAACCAATTGGAACACCCAAGGGAAGGTAATGGGAAGGAGAGCATTCAGGCCCGGGAATAGCTCTCACATCCTGTAACTATTCATAAGCCCCTCCACCATTTTCCTGGTAGGGTGAAAACAGCCCTTCCCTCTTGCTTCCACACAATACTCAATGTGTATTTATACCTGTTTTTCCCTTCCAGGCTCTTTTTGTTGGTGGAGTAAAGGCAAATACATACATACATACATACATACAGGCCGGATATCAGAGATTATTATGGTTTCAGACAGTAACATCTTAGAGGAAGAGGGTAAGGGAAGTCTGTAGGCCGTTTGTCTCACAAGAGCTATATTTTAAAAAGATAAACTAATACTCTAATATAGCAAAAGAGCTCTAAACACATTTGCTTGTAACCTAGATATCTATATATGTATCTGCTCAAAATTTACTGGGAAGCTTCTTAAAATAACTTAATATATCCCCCAAATTGTTTCCAAACTCAAATAAAGCTAATGACATCATTATTGTTTACATGGTTAGCATGTGGCATAGTTAGCATTATATTTTAAGTGAGCACTGTTTATAGTAGAGGTCTTTTATGTGACACTCACATGCACGCACATGCATGTACACACACACACACACACACGCACAAACTGTTGTCTGTTGAGGAGCCTTATGTAATCAATACAAAGAGTAGCTCATTTCCTACTGTGTACAATTTATTTTATGATTTTATGTTTTCAATGATTATAGTTTGTAACATATGGCGCGCCTTCACTTTTATGACAGATAATTAACCATCCCTTTATTTTTTATACTCAATCTTCACTCAGAAATTGTGTCCTATTTCTTAACATCGTTACTATGGAAATTCATGATTAAGTTTTATGATGTGCTAAGAACTCTTTGCTTACCATTCTAAATGATAAGTAGAAAGTCACCAGCAGAGGTTGGGAGAAGGATTTTCAGGTAGAGAAAGCAACATTAAAAAAAGACATAGTTGGGGCGCCTGGGTGGCTCAGGTAGTTAATCATCCAACTTCGGCTCAGGTCATGATCTCAGGGTTCATGAGTTGGAGCCCTGCATCAGGCTTTCAGCTCTCAGCACAGAGCCCACTTCTGATCCTCTCTCCCTCTTTCCCTGCCCCCCCCCACTCGCATGCATGCTCTCTCGCTCACTGTCTCTCTCTCTCTCAAAGATAAATAAGCCTTTAAAAAAAAGACATGGGGGTACAGAAAATTCAAGTATATTTAGGGAAAGGTAGATAATATGGCTAAATCAATGAGTGTACTGAAGAATAAGAAGAGAGTTTGGGGTAAGAGTGGTGCAATCACTGATCTTATGTGTCAGCTTGGTTGTATCATTGCAGAAGTATGGCTTTGTTATTATCTTTATATGGAGATCAAGTATATGGTTCAAGGAGATGCATTTGGATGTCAAATTGACAATGGGTGGACTATGACAGCTAATTTTATATGTCAGCTTGGCTAGGCTATAGTATCCAGTGGTTTGAACTTCCTCTAGAAGTTGCTGTGGATGTGTTTTATAAATGGATTAACATTTATGATCATCTGACTCTCAGCAGGTTATCCTCCATAATGTGGGTGAGCCTCATCCAACTCGTTGAAGGCCTAAACAACAAAGAAATTTCCTGGAGAAGGAAGTTTGCCTCACGAGTTTAACCTAGAATCCTGCCTGAGTTTCCAGCCTGCTGGTCTGCCCCATGAATTTGAGATTCAAAACCACAACTTCAACTCTTACCTGAATTCCAAGTTGCCAGCTTGCCCTACAAATTGTGGACTTGTCTGCTTCCACAATCACATAAGCAACTTCCTTAAAATAAATCTGTAGATAGATAGATAGATAGATAGATAGATAGATAGATAGATAGATAGATCTTATGGATTCTGTTTCTCCAGAGAACACTGACTGATACGTGTGGTTACTGATAATTAATCCTCCTCGCCTCCACACTCTGGGCAGTGAAATGAGAAGGAAGACAAGAGCCACATAATGCAAAATAAAGATCAGCCTAAATATTGATGAAGTTGATAGGACACACCATCACTGCTAGTCAATTGGAGCACCCAAGGGAAGGGAGTGGAGAGGAGAGCATTCAGGGCCAGGGAACAGCTCACACATCCTGTGACTGGTCAGAAGCCCCTCCACCATCTTGGTAGGGTAAAAACAGCACCTCCCTCTTGCTTCCACACAATACACAATGTGTATTTATACTTGCTTTCCCCTTCTAGGTTCTTTTTGTTGGTGTATTAAAGCAAAATCAAACAAGCAAACAACCAGGCCAGATTCCAGAGATTATTATTATTTCAGAGAGTAACATCTTTGAGGAAGAGGGTGAGGGAAGTCTGTAGGCCATTTGTCTCACAAAAGCTAAACTTAAAAAGCTAAACTAAGCACTTTAGAGCTGTAGCCTTAACAGGACCCTCTAATTCCCTCCCTGCTTCCCCAGATTAACTTTACAAGCCAGCAGAGTTTGTAGTAGTAGCTCTTCCCTGCAAAAAGAGGGCACTCTGAAGAGAATTAAACTCCTGTGGACAAGTCTGTCCTAAAAAGAGAAGGCTCAGGGGGAGGGCCATGCTTCAGCTGTACTGTCTCCTAGGTTTTCTCTTGGGGATGAGTCAGGACAAAGGATGAGTCTTGGACAAAGAGAAAAGATTCCTCCCATTTTTCACCATCCTGGATCACAAAAGGAATAGGTATCCAGTTATACAGGATTCATCTACTATTGCCCAGAGCCAGTGGCCCATTCACAGATGGGGCAATCATCACAACCCACAGCAGGTTCCCTCCTTGTCACATCTTAAAGACTCCCTTATAAAGTTCCACTAAATATAGTTCAATACTGTGATACTACTGAGACATACCTTTAATTTTTAAACTACCCCCAAGAAATAATTAAGAAATCTTAAGATACGGCCTTTTTAAAAGACTATTTCCTTGTTAGCCTAGCCATTTCTCTCCACTGGTCAGAGTTTGGACCTGTTTCTGGGAACCCACTTGTAATTTTGGGTAAATACACAAAGTATGTCTTAAGTCAAGACCAACCCAAAGAACTCCCAACCCAATTTGGGAGCTCTTTTGGGAGAGGAGCTCTTTGTCAGGGAGGGGAACAGAGAGATGTGCACCTGTCCTTTTTTTAAGTTTATTTATTTATTTGAGAGAGAGAAAGCATGACTGGGGTAGGAACAGAGAAAGAGGGAGAGAGAATTCCAAGCAGACTTCATGCTGACACAGCTCAGCGCCTGATGCGGGACTCGAACCCATGAACCATGAGATCATAACCTAAGCCGAAATCAAGAGTCAGAAACTTAACCAGCTGAGCCACCCAGGTGCCTCTGTCAGTCTTAATCTTTAGCTTCCCTGTGTCCTTCCTTGTCCTGTGGGCTGGTAGGGCAGGCAAGTATACAAGACCTGAGTTCATGCATAGGATCCATAGGGCAAAGCAAATCTGATATTTGGTGAGGCAGGGAAAATAAAGAGTCCTAGCCATGGGGGAAGGAGGCATAGGAGCTAGAAAAGCAAAGGCAGGAAGGAATACTTGTAGCTAGGCCCTAATCATTTTCCTGCCTCCTGGTGATCTTTACATACATAGCAGGGCCACAAACAGTGGTTGGTGAAAAATAAAATAGTTCCCAGAGAAGGGACTAGTAAGAGACAAGGTTAGAGTCTAGGTCAAGGAAATTGAGGGCTTGCCCAGGAAACCATGACAATATCACTCAGAATCCCAGTAGAAAACAGCACACTCAAATTGGATGGTTTACCCTACACCCTAGGTCCAAGAGAATTTATGAAGAATATGAATGGTGAAGAAGTGGGGAAGGGTGAAAAGGAAAGAAGAGGAAGAGAGAGTGACCAGTTTTAAATGTAACCTGTAGGTAGTGAAACTTTGACCTGCACCCACCAGAGATGGTACCTATGAATATAAAGTGAATGAAAACGTGAGATAAAGATACTGAGTCTGACAACTACAAAGTTATTGCCCATGACTATAAAACCCACTGACCACAACACAAGACCTAATTCAGGAGAGCTGGAGGAAGGGGCTATGACATATCTGTAAGAGTTGCTGCTGTTGTCATCATAAAACTTGGTCAGTCCAGGCCTCCTGGCCGAGCCATGGCTCTAGCAAACATTGTAACAGAGGAACCAAGCATGAGCAGGAAAGAATCTCTGAGAACACAGCCTCCATAGTGACCACAAGCCACTAGTATCAAAACACAGTGGTCACCAATGACAAAGGAACAAATAAAAAGATCTAAGCCTTACAGTTCACATAGGCGATGACAATTAATAAGTGCTATTATTTGGAGTGAATTGAAAAATGAATAAAATAGATATGTGAAGGATAAGCTAAAGATAAGAAAAAGAACAAGATGAAGGGGTATTGAGTGATTCACCACAGAGTGGTAAAGCCTTGGCTTCCCAAAGATCATGAAGTGAATGGCCTGCAGGTCTGGTCTATGCGTGAACCCAGCAGGGATCCAGCAATCATGGCTGAGCCATCCTCTTCTGGGCAGTGATCTCTTGGTTTAGAACCTTATTAGAGGTAGAGCCAGTTCCTTACCTTCAGAATTAGAATTTCTATCTCTGAATCAAGAGAATGTCTAGTTTTCATGCAAAGGAAGAGGCGTGAGGTAGTATTGGCTATTCCTTTTTGTCCCTTCCCACACTTAAGTGTGCTCTCCCCTTATAAATTTATCTGCAGGTTTGAAGTGTTCACAGGTCCTCAGCCAGGCATATCTCCCGTCCATGTTGGGCTCCACTAGGCTGTGCAACAGAATCCAATACTCACAGCATCTCAGAGAGGTTGAGTAGTTGCCCATGCTACTCAGAACTTGACCTTGAACCAGATTCAAACACTGAGACCTGGGAAGATTTCCTCCCTTGATTCACTTTCCCCACCCCAGATCCAAACAAGAGGAGAGGACAGATCCAAACCAAAATCCACATCCAAAACATTCCACTGTGGGACTCTAGGTTGGGAAGGCTACAAAGAGACATGGAATTCAGCCACTCTCCCAATGGTAACATCAGAGCTGGGTCCTACAGCCCCTTCTTTCCTGCTCCTAGCAGGGAAAACGCTCAGTTAATGGAGGAGGGGACAGTCCTGAACCTAGATCCTTCTTTTCCCTATTATTCCAAGAAAAGAAGAGCCTAATCCCTTTCTTTCTATGTTATTCTGGCAGGAATTCTGAGCTAAAGACCATGATTTCTGATTAAGACTGTTCCCATAGGCTTCTCTCCAAATGAAGGAGAAAAATATCCTTTGTCTGTATCACTGTGGCCATAAAATGGCATTTTAAAGAGTTTTATTTCATATGTAGATAAATCGGAGGCCTAAGTAGTAATCAAGAGGTGGCTCCCTCAAGTACTCTCCTAGATAATATAGAAAACAGGAAATCATGGCCTTTGAGATCACACATGAAGCACACTTTAACCCCTACTATGCACAATTTCACTTCAATCCTGGCACTGCTTATACCAAGAATAATGGAGGCAGGTGCCTACTCTATCCCCTCCTTTGTTTGGTCCTGGGGCCCAGGGTGAGTGCTATGTGGGAATCCCTACGTTGGCTCTCTATGAAGATGACCAAAATCCAGTAACACAATTTATAGATCTGGAAACTGAACAGGATTGGAACATTTTTCACATGACAAACTCTAGTGCTTGCTCTTTTACTTTTTAAAAGGAATATACATATATATTATATACAAATATATGTGTACTATTTATACTGTATATATGTATATATATTCCCCCATTAAATTATATATGTGTATATAAAAATGTAAATATGTATATTTTATATAAGAATATATATATACATATTTAAATACATATTTATATACACTTTTATATTTCCATTAAAAAGAGGTAGAAAGATGGCGTTGAAAAATCAACAAAGGCCTAAACATCTTCAGTATCAGTTCAGACTGGATGACTCCTTTAGCTACTGCCACCTGGTGGCAACATGCCTAAAATTCAAGAACAGGAATCAAAGATTGTGCTCAGGAGCTCCCTCTAGCCCAAGAAGACTTGACAATTAGACAAGTTCAAAAACGGATAGAAAACCCAGATTTTGATTTACGAGTACATCTGCGCAAAAGGTGCACTGGGTAGTAGGAGAAAGGCAAGGAATAACATAACATTTAAAAAGGATCACCAGTCCTTGAATGTAGACAGAAATGGAAGGTGTAAGTATATATTACTGTTTTAAAATTTTTTACAATAAAAGAGAGGGAAAGGGTACTGGAGGAACATTTTTAGTCTCATGAAGGTGTGCTTATGCTTGTACACTGAGAAAAAGAGTTAGTAGAAAGGACAATATTAAAGGCACAAGGAAGAAAATGGAATTTTCAAGATTTGAAATACCTGAGAGGATATGATGGGGTGAGACCAAGAGCACATGAAAAAGCATTTTGCCAAATTCAATATGTTTAAATATATTGTGTTTAAATATAAAATTCACTCATTATGTTTAAATATAAAATAAATAGAAATTGATAGTTCTTTTTTTTTTCAATTTTTTTAATGTTTATTTATTTTTGAAAGAGAAAGACCATGAGCAGGGGAAGGACAGAGAGAGAGGGAGACACAGAATTTGAAGCAGGCTCCAGGCTCTGAGCCATCAGCACAGAGCCTGACACAAGGCTCAAACTCACAAACCATGAGACCATGACCTGAGCCAAAGTCATACACTTAACCAACTGAGCCGCCCAGGTGCCTGATAGATGGTTCTTAAGATGAATTGAAAACATTCTTCATGTAAAAATATTCATTGCTGTTATAAGCTGAATTGTGCCCCACATCCTCCAAGTTCATGTTGAAGCCCTAATAACACTGTATTGGAAATATGACCTTTAAATAAGTAATTAAGTTACAGTGAAGCCATTAGGATGGGCCCTAATCCAACACCTAATTCAACTGGGTGTCCTTATAAAATAAGGAAATTTAGACACCAAGTGAGACACCAGGGATATATGCACACAGTGGGAAAACCATGTGAGGATACAGGGAGAGGGCAGCCATCTGCAAGCCAAGTAGAGAGGCCTTGGGAGAAACCAAACCTGCTAACACCTTGATCTTGATTTCTAGCCTCCAATCTGTGATGAAATACATTTCTGTTATTTGTGCCACTCAGTCAATGGTATTTTGTTATGGCAACCCTAGCAAACTAATGAATTCCCATTAAAACCTAAACCAAGAAGAGAATGCCCACTACTATTTAATATTGTATACAAGGGGAAAGAAAATGGCATTAGACAAAAGAAAGGAATTAGGGGCAGAAGAATCAGAAAGGAAGAGGTAAAACCATCTATCTGTGCAGATGACTATTATATATCTGAAAACTTCAAAAGAATTAATGAAAGTTTGGGGCACCTGGCTGGCTCAGTCGGTTGGATGTCCAGCTTCGGCTCAGGTCATGATCTCCCCATTCTTGAGTTTGAGCCCCGCGTCAGGCTCTAAGCTGACAGCTCAGAGCCTGGAGCCTGCTTTGGATTCTGAGTCTCCTTCTCTCTCTGCCCCTCCCTGCTCACACTCCGTCTCTCTCTGTCTCTCAAAATAAATGTAAAAAAAATTTTTTTAAAGAATTAATGAAAGTTTACTAAAAAATAATACCAATAACATTGCAGGAGTAAAATCAGAAATCAACATAATTCATATACAAACAGTAACCCGTTGGAACTTATAGATCTCATAATAAAAGAAAAATAAAGTTTCCAGGTAAAAATCCAACAAGAACCTTACAAAACCCACATGGCTAAAGATATAAACACACTTAGGACACAAATGAGATCTAACAAATAGGAAGACATTCCATGTTCTTGGATTGGAAGACTCAACCAAAATATATCAATTCTAAGTCTGTTTATAAATGTGACATGATCTCAATAAATATAGCCTCGGTTTTTTTTCTGAAGAATACAAACTGATTATAAAGTTTATAAGAAAGAATAAATAAGCAAAAATATCATGGAAAATCCTGGGGGTGGGGAGACACACAATGTGTAAAAGCTAACCCTAACGTTATACAGAGACATTAAAAAGCTTCTATAATAGCACATAAAGAGAATGGTAAATGGATAGAAAAGAATATAAAACTTGCATATGGACTTGAGAACCAGTAGAAATTTAATATTTGATGAAGGTAGCATCTCAAGTCAGTAGGAAAAAGCTGAGTTTCCATTTTTTTAAATAGTGATGGTACAACTGGATAGCCATATGAACAATAATAAAATTAGATCCATTTCTCACACCACAAACAGTGGAAATTTCAAATGTACATATTTATATCTCAGACAAAAAGCTAAAGTCTGTAATATAAAGAGCTTCTAAAAATTGAGAATAAAAAGACCTACAACCCAAGAGAAAATGGATAAAAGACGTGAATAGAGATTTCAAAGAAAATAGAAATATTAATTGCTTTTAAGCATATGAAAAGATGCTCAACTTTTCCCATATGAGAAATGCACATTAAAAGTATACAGAAAAGATACTTTAAGACAAGATGGGGTTGCAACTTCCTCTTCCAACCATGAGGGAGTAATAGGGTTAAGACTTGCCCAATGCCTTAAATTAGGAAAATAGAATATCTGAAACAACTGCTTTCTAACATTGACAAAAAGCAGCAGAGGAATCTAGTTCCCAGAAAAGGGGGAAATAAATGTGATCACCCTCTCTTCCTAGAGGCAATTTCCAAACAGGGGTGCAGGGAAAGCAAAGCAAACAGAGCCTGGTAGTCTTACTGAACTGAGGAGACAGAGGCTGGCATCTGGGGAGCCCAAAAGAGCTAGAATCTGTGGAGCAGAATACTGGAGCAGAGGTTGCTTGCAAAGGGGAACTCCAGAAACCTGTAAAAAGGTCTACATGAGATTCCCAGAGCTCATGCAGCCTGGAATCATTCGAATTCCTGCCAGAGTGAAGGGACTTCAAAAAATACATGAGGCATACACTAGGCTACTCTAGATGTACCTAGAAAAGCTTAAAAACAAACGTTAAAAGAATTGGACTGGGGCACCTGGGTGGCTCAGTCGGTTGAGTGTCCGACTTCAGCTCAGGTCATGATCTCATGGTCTGTGAGTTTGAGCCCCGCGACAGGCTCTGTGCTGACAGCTCAGAGCCTAGAGCCTGCTTCGGATTCTGTGTCTCCCTCTCTCTCTGCCCCTCTCCCACTCATGCTCTGTCTCTCTCTGTCAAAAATAAATAAACATTAAAAATTAAAAAAAAAATATGGGGCGCCTGGGTGGCGCAGTCGGTTAAGCGTCTGACTTCAGCCAGGTCACGATCTCGCGGTCCGTGAGTTCGAGCCCCGCATCGGGCTCTGGGCTGATGGCTCAGAGCCTGGAGCCTGTTTCCAATTCTGTGTCTCCCTCTCTCTCTGACCCTCCCCCGTTCATGCTCTCTGTCCCAAAAATAAATAAACGTTAAAAAAAAAATTTTTTTTTTAATTTAAATAAATAAATAAACAAGTAAATACAATAAAATAAAAGAATTGGACTGATCCTCAAGATACTTAAAAGCCTGCCAGAAGAAAGCCCAATAAACTTTAAAGAAATACAATAAAATTTAACACTCAGCAACATAAAATCTGTCATTTTTACATCCAATCAAAAATTACTAGGTATGGAAGAAGCAGCAAAATATGATCTATAACCAAGAGGAAAATAAGTTAACAGAAACAGCCCAGAAGTGACAGAGTTGATGGAATTGGCAGATAAGGACTTTACAATTAACTATTATAAATATATCAATGCTTAATAATTTAAAGAAAAAATGAACATGATGCTAAAAGAAACTGAAGATATAATAAAAACAAATGGAACATCTAGAACCTTAAAAATACATAATATCTGAAGAAAAATCACTCAATTTTATTCACATTAGAATAGATGCTGCTGGGGGCGCCTGGGTGGCGCAGTCGGTTAAGCGTCCGACTTCAGCCAGGTCACGATCTCGCAGTCCGTGAGTTCGAGCCCCGCGTCGGGCTCTGGGCTGATGGCTCAGAGCCTGGAGCCTGTTCCCGATTCTGTGTCTCCCTCTCTCTCTGCCCCTCGCCCATTCATGCTCTGTCTCTCTCTGTCCCAAAAATAAATAAATGTTGAAAAAAAAATTTTTAATAAAAATAAATAAATAAATAAATAAAAAGAATAGATGCTGCTGAAAAATACCAATGCACTTGAAGACATAGCAATAGAAAGTCTGTATATAGAAATACAGAAAGAAAAAAGACAGACATAAAAATTAATAGAACCTCAGTAAACTTTAGAATGATAGCAAGTAGTCTAACATAGTTGTAATTTGAGTCCTAGCAAGAGAATGGGTGAGGGGTGGGGATATTTTGAAAAATAATGGCTGAAAATTTTCCAAATTAGATGAAAACTATATACCCATATATCCAAAAGGCTCAATTAATCTACAAGCAGAATAAACACAAATAAACCACACAAAGTTATACCATAATCAAATTGCTGAATATCAATCATAAAGAGAACATTTTAAAAGCAGCCAAAGGAAAAAAAAAAGCATATTATAGATCTATACAGAGGAACAAAGATAAGAATGATTACAGATTTATCATCACAAACAATGCCAGCAAGAAGATAATGGAATGACATCTTAAAAGTGCAGAAAGAAAAAAATTATCAATCTAGAATTCTGTATTCAGTGGAAATATCTTTCAAAATTAAAGGTGAAATCAAGGTTTTCATACAAACAAAAGCTTAGGGATTCTATTGTCACCTGACGGCACTAAAAGAAATGTTAGGGGAATTTCTGTAGGCAGAATTAAAAGTAATTTGGGGAGCCCCTGCAATTGTAAAAAGTAACCTTGTATATATAATATAAATATAAACTTGGAGAGCACTTAAAATTATAAATATGTGGATAAATATAAAATATCTTTTTTCTTAAATTTTTATATCCTTAAAAAATAAAGCAAGGACAAATTGCAATTTTAAGTGTGATGGTGAGGTTAGACCTCATTGTGAAGGTGATAATTGTACAAATACTTGAAAAAGACATGACTGGAGTTGTACTTGGTAATAACAGCTACTCTAACGTTCTGTTGGGTAAACATAGCTCAATGAAACATCCCTCCCAGGCAATACATTTTTATCATGCATTTTAGTAACCGTACCTTAATCCAAAGCACTGGCTTTAAGGGAGAAAATTTTAGATATAGAGTTTAGAGGAGCAAAAGACCTTTCTTGGAATGTTAAGAAATTATAAGTCATATGATGAAGGTACCTATACACACCCAATTCTCTTCTTAAACACCTAGCCCTATATGCTCTAAATTCCATTCCTTGTGTAATTGGCTTTAGGAAGGGATCTGATAAAACTCATTCTTTCAAGGACTGATAAAGTTGGTATGTGACTATCTGTACTCTACATTCCTTATTAGGTACACTTATTTTAATGAGGACAAACTTATTAGCCAAAAAATCTCAATATGAGGAAATTCAAGTCTCAGCAAGTGGGTGAGTTAGATATATTTTTGGTCACAGTTAAGGGCTGGAGTCCCCTTGGAGAAATTATATGAAATTACAACATAAACACCAAAACCCATCTTCTTCAAGGCCTGTTTATGTTGATGAGTATATGTACACACTTATCAACAATTGCTTATTTTTCTTTGTGACCCATATTCAACCAAGGTTCAGCAGTGCTGGTTGGTACTTTATCTATAGATTTTTGCTTAGAATTTTTCTACATCCTTCAGTATCATTAATAAATCCCAAGCTATCTCCTTAATCCCACTGCACAAAATTTACAAATAGCAAAAAACAATTCATTATCACAAAGTTCACATAAGCCCCATAAGGCAGACTCTCCTTGGGACTCTCGCACAAATAAGGCCTCAGGGGTTCATTAAAAGTTGAGTTTTCTCTAAGAACCTTTGAGGGCTCTTGCTTGGATGATGCAACCCCAGGGGAAGTTCTTTTGAGTTGATGCTTCGTCAGAGACTGTTGCCATGGAGGCATCATTTCAAATGCATCTCAAAGCTATTAGAGCCACCTGCTTTATTATTTTTGTTTGATGTTATTTTTACCTTTTTTGAGGTAAAATTCACCATTTAAACATTTTAAGTGGCATATACTATGGTTTGTTGTATATTTGCAACCCTAAGCGGTCACTCCCTGCTCTCACCTACCCTCAGCCCCTAATCTGCTTTCTGTCCCTATTGATTTGCCTAATTTGGTCATTTCATATAAATAGAATTGTACATATGTGGACTTATATGTCTGTCTTCTTACACTCAGTGTAATGATTTCAAGGTTCATCCGTGTTGAAGCATGTGTCAATATTTCAATCTGTTTGTGTCTGAGCAATAGTCCATTGTATGAATATACTGCATTTCATTTATCTGTGCATCAGTTGATGGTCATTTGGGTTGTTCCCACTGTACAAATAATGTTACCCGAAGGTCAGTCAGAGGTAAGAACTTAGGGTCTTCTCAGGTCTTTTCTGAGCATGTGCCCAGCCTTGGGCATGCATGTGGACTTCTAGATTCCCCAGAATGTAGGAGAGCTTTTCAAAGCCCCTATTTCCCTAAACTTCTCTTTCCCTAGTCTTTCCTCCCAAGCTTTATGGCTCATCTATTATTTGCCCCATTGTTTTCCCTTGCCCCAGGGGTCAGTGACTAATGACTTTGCCTTTAAACATTTTCCACACTTGTCCTCCTCCCCCCTATAGCCACCTCAGCCCTGGGAGAATTCCAGGTTAAGTGAAACAGAGGTAAAGGCTTTGAGCTGGCCTTTCAGAGAACCACCAGAGAGGTCAAAACAAAGAACCACAATTCTTGGAGAATAAAATCTGTTCTCCTGCCTCTAGTACTGGTACTTATACCAGGCAGGCTGTTGTCTTCAAGGCCAACACCCAGCTGGGAGCAGGAGATGCATCCAGGATAAATTAAAATGCCACAAAACTCTCTTACTGAGATTCGGCTTTTTCCCCTTAATTGTGTGCCCCTCGTTGCTACAAACTTGTGACTAATATCCACAGTTCCAAGAAAGTTAATTTCAAAAGACTTCCGTGAGTTTATTTATTGCTTTTGTGTATGAAAGGACTTGGGAGTCCCCTACCCTGCCATTTCTGGTGGCATCACTCTAGAATCGTAACCTTTCACTCTCAGACATACCCCAGCTGCATGATAAATTACATGGCCCTGCTAATTATTCAGAGCATACACTTTGCAATCAGTCTGTTCTCACTACAAATCCTGCCTCTGCCACCTCTTTGCTGAATGACCATGGCAAAGTTGCTTAATCTCTCTCTGAATTCCAAATCCTTTAACTTAAGATGGGGTAATAAACACAACTCAAAGAGTTATATTTATGAACAAATGGTGCCACTTCTGGCACTATAATTTAAGGTATAAAGTTTATGGTACAACGTGGGTTTCCCTGTCTTTACTACTGAAATCTGAAACCTCAAGGGACATGGTTAAGGCAGGTATTGTTAATGGAAGGGGAAGGAGGTGGGAATCATATGAAATCGTGTATTTTAAAATTCAACATAAAAGAGTAAGTTATAGGGGCGCCTGGGTGGCTCAGTCGGTTAAGCGTCCAACTTCAGCTCAGGTCACGATCTCGCGGTCTGTGAGTTCGAGCCCCGCGTGGGGCTCTGGGCTGATGGCTCAGAGACTGGAGCCTGCTTCCGATTCTGTGTCTGTCTCTCTCTCTGCCCCTCCCCCGTTCATGCTCTGTCTCTCTCTGTCTCAAAAATAAAAATAAAACATCAAAAAATATAAAAAAAAAAAAAGTAAGTTATAGGGGCACTTGGGTGGCTCAGTCAGTTGAGCGTCAGACTTCAGCTCAGGTCATGATCTCACAGTTCTTGAGTTCAAGCACCGCATCAGGATCAGTGCTGATAGCTCAGAACCTGGAGCCTGCTTCAGATTCTGTGTCTCCTTCTCTTTCTGCCCTCCCCCACTAACACTGTCTCTCTCTCTCTCTCTCTCTCTCTCTCTCTCAAACAATAAACATTAAAAAAAAACCTTTTTTTTAAGTAAGTTATAAACAGTGTATGTAATATGGTCTCATTTCAAGGAAAAAAAGGCATACATATCCACACAAAAGTATCTGGAAGGATAGGCATTAAGTAATTAAGAAGGGTCATCATTAGACAGAGGAAATATGGTGTTCATAGCTTCTCATTTTTCTTAGCTACTTATATTTTCTCATTTTTATGTACATTTATTGCTTTTGAAATTTTTAAAAATGCTTATGAAATATAGTAATAAGATCCCTCTCCTATTTATCTCCAGAAACCCAGTAAATCAATTTTACTTTAAGAAATAAAGTCCTGTGCAAAAGTCAGTTATAGCAAAACAGCATGTTATAGGATGGGCTGGTGTCCAGAAGTCCTGGGTCCTAGTTCTGTCTTGCACTAGCTACCTGGTAACTTGAGTACCTTTTTGAGCTTCAGTTTCCTAGAAGATGAAAACTATCATAATAATACAGCATTCCACTTTTTCCCTATGCTGTGCCAATAGCAAGACATCAAGAAGAAAAGTGCCAGAGAGACACAGACGTACATATTTGAAAGGCTACACCCTTAGAACCCTGGCTCTCAAATGTTCATGTACATCAGAATCGCCTAGAAAAGTTAAGACTCAGACTGCAGGCCTCATCTCAAGAATTTTGATAGGGGTGCCTGGGTGGCTCAGTCGGGTAAGCATCTGACTTCGGCTCAGGTCATGATCTTGCACTCCGTGAGTTCGAGCCCCGCATCGGGTTCTGTGCTGACAGTTCAGAGCCTGGAGCCCGCTTCAGATTCCGTGTCTCCCTCTCTCTGACCCTCCCCCGTTCATGCTCTCTGTCTCAAAAATAAATAAACATTAAAAAAAAATTTTTTTTTAAAAGGAATTTTGATAGATCTGGGTGGAGTCCAAGATTTATTTACAAATTCCCAGAGGGTGCTGATGATGCTGGTCTGGGAACCACATGTTAAGAACCACTGAACTAGAGGCAAAGGGGAAAAAAGTTCTTTAGGTTCAAGTTCCAAGTCCTCTCCCTTACTTCTGTGACCTTGGGCAAATCTCTTAATCTATCTGCTCTTGAGTTTCTTTACCAAGAAAAAGCATATTATAATTCCTGCTAATAAGTACCATCTGCCCCCAAGATTTTTATGAGGATTCAATGATTTAAATGCGTGAAAGGAATACATAAACTCTACTGAATTATGCAAATGGCGTCAATTATATAAGTAAGGCAACTAAAGTAACTAGAATTTAAATTATTTTTATTTTAGGAAATACATCTTAGACACAGATGTCTGTCAGTTTAGATTCCCAACAATGAAGTTGCATGCTTCTAGAAAGCATGTCTAAGATTTGAGTACTTTGCCACTGTTGGAGATAACAGGGTCTTGGTTAAATACCATGACGTGAGCGTGTAAATAATAATAATAAACCACATCAGAGTTAAAACTTATTGAACACTTGCTAGTTACCAGGCACTGAGGTAATTTAAATCTCACGATCCTATGAAGTAGCTGCTATAATAATTCCCAAGTGTAGCTAAGGAAGTTTAGGCTTCAAATGGTCAAATAACTTGCTCAGGGCCACATAGTCAAGATCAGAAGGAGTTTCTAAATAATACAGTTACAATGCTATTTGTTTATTCACTTAATTTAGACATTATTCATTAATTCAGTGCCCAGAATAGTCTAACTCAATGTAGTTATTACGAGTTATTTGCTAAGGGATTACTCCCGATTAGATTTGATTTGGATTTAGAGCTCTTATACTCGCCGAACCCCCAATTCTCCTCTCCCCCCCAACATAGGTGCATCACAATTTTAATTTCTCAATACTTAATGTTTACTGTACTATGATTATGCTTCTCTACTTGTTCTATTTTATTTTTTCCAGAGTGAATGCAGTCCCCGTGACTTTCTACATGCATCTTCTTAATATTTCTGCATAGTTCACTTTCAGGGATGGAGTGCAACATGAGACAAGAATCTAAGGAAAGACAGATTTCTTGGGACCCCAATATAAAAGATACAAGAGAAGGGGGATCTAGTTCCCCACTCAAACCATTTTTCTCTGTTAAAATATTATGTTCTATTTCTAGTTTCACCTACTTCTAACCCTGACCTAACCTGAATTTTACAGAAAGACCAATAAATCTCATTTATCTTTAGTTCCCTTATTTTATTCAATACAAACTACATTCCAAGCCTAATCTAGCCAATTTTTTTAAGTAGACTCCACACTGGGCATGGAACCCACCATGGGGCTTGAACTCACGGCCCTGAGATCAAGACCTGAGCTGAGATCAAGAGTTGGAAACTTAACTGACTGAGCCACCCAAGCACCCCCAATTTTTAAGCTATAAAATTATGCTGATTCCTGAACCTTTCAACCTACAAAACTCTCAGTTGATACATCTAATCTTTCTTTAATAGAACACTGTATAGAGTCCTTGATGCTGACTTTCCAGCATCATAGGAGTTAAATCCAACTACCAATACACGTGCTAAGAAAACCTAGTTACTGGCATAAATACACAAAGTACTATATCCTACTTCTTTTTTGCTTTTTAAAAATTTTTGATACATATACTCAAAGTATATATAATTTTTCACTTAACCAACTGAGCCACCCAGGCGCCTCACTAATGTATATATAATTTTTTGTAAATAAATAACTAATAACATACATCTTTTTTAATGGATGTATACAATCCCTTGTCTTTTATTTCTCTCCTTTATCTTTGGCTACATCATGTATATGCCACATGCAGGCACCTAAAACAGTTTCTTCATGTTCTTCTAAATTTTACATCTGTGTGCATTAAAATTCAGTGAGTCGAGAGGCACCTGGCTGACTCAGTCGGTAGAGCATGTGACTCTTGATCTCTGGGTCATGAGTTCAAGCCCCACATTGAGCATAGAGTCTACTTAAAAGAAACAAATAAATAACAAAATTCAATGAGTCAAGCTCCATTAACACTGATATGCATGGCCTGTCAGAGTGCAGACTGTACCCCTTTCTGAAAGGTTTCTCAGGAGAGACCACAGGGTGCTGTCACCTGAATTACTGCCCTCTGATTTAGCTGGTAATTAACTTCTCCAAATATCTGCTGTATTGGATCATAGAGCTTCAGGACCAGGGAAAATCTAAGACCAATTTCCAGATGCCTGATGGCAACTCATATTTCTATAGCAACTGAACATTTGAAAAAAAAAAATTCCATATGCATTATCCCATTTTGGGTTTACAGAACACCTTAAGAGTTGATATTTTGACTTCTCACTTTGCAGATAAGGACTTGTCATTCAGTACATGGTATAACTTTAACCACACCACGCTGTACTCTCTGGATTTGGGATAATGTCAGCTTTACATTATCATGTTCTGGTGAATATTTTGGGATTGCCTATATCAAAAAGGAGATTAAATTTCTGAAGCAAAATACATGTCCAGACCCAAGAAATGTAACACAAAAATTTTGATCTCTAAATGTATGAAAAGGTTGTAAGCAGTAAAAAGTCCAGGCCTTGACCATTTCCTCTAACCACCCTGATCTCTAAAACACTGTCCAACTCATCTGACTCCTAACAAACCTTGGTAGTAGTGAGATGAGTAAAACACAGGAAACAGTTCAGTGGGGGCAGCTGCTCCCACCTGGCTTCCCACCTGGAGGAGAATTGATGCAGAAAATCCCTCTACGGTGACAGAGTTAATCCTCGGGGACTCCACAAGGCAGCCAAGGCTCCAGCCCACCTCTCCTAGGGTGCACCGTGTGGGGAGGTTGGTCTGGATTGCTCTCATATTTCTTACTTCTCAGCTTCACACTCCCATTTGCCGCTTCATCAGACGTTTCTCATTGGTGGATCTTGGCAACTGCTCTATTATTACCCCTAAGATACTGATGAACTTTGTGTCAGAGAAAAACACCATTTGTGGACAGCATGTCACAGCTTTCTCCCTTGCTTGTGTTCGTCATGGCTGACGGGGACATGCTGACCATGACACTTTGTCATCGCCATCAAGGCAGTTCCCTGTTGGTAGTTGTAGGATTTGTAATGGGACTGAATGGCGCACAAACAGACCCTATGCCTTGTATGAAGATTGTCCTTTTGTGAGCTATTCATCAGTCATGACTTCTCTCATATACTAGCATGTATGATATTGATATGACAATTTTCCTTTTGGCTTAATTCAACACCAGAGTCACTAGGGTGACAATCTCTGTGTCCTAGGCCTTTTCTCTCCAGCATCCTCCACATCAGCTCCACAGAGAGCAAGTCCAAAGCCTTCAGCAAAAGCTCTGAGATTTTTCTATGGCCCTGATGCATTCTTGCATCTCCCTTTTCACTCTCAGGTCACTTGCCATAGGAGAAGCCAGCTCCTATGTAGTGAGAACACTCAGTCGGCCCTATGGGGAGTCATGTGGTGAGGAAGTGAAGCTGCCTGACACAGCGAGGCTTTCTCCCAACAGCCACGTGAGTGAGCCATCTGGAATGCAAATCATCCAACCCCACTCAAACCTTCATAGGACCAGAGCCCCAGCCAATCTGTTGACTTTAACCTTGTGAGAACCAGACCAGCCCAACTAAGCTGCTACCAAACCCTAGACCTACAGAAACTAAGGGATAATAAACCTTTGTTTGTTACACAGAAATAATTAATGCACATATGAAAAGATACTCAACTTGTTCATGGATCAAAAGAAATGCAAATTGATGTAATGAGATATCACTTTATAGCACCAGCTCATTTTAATCTCAATTTGCACTCATAAAAAATATCAAGGACCCAAAGAGCTTTTGTACATGTGAGTTATATCAATTGATATTTACCATGTTAGAAACGAAAATGGGAAATCTTTATTTTATTCATGTATTTTAAAATAAAATCATAAATCCATCCCATATTAACACAAATACTTTTGTGAAAAATAAGTATATTTTCCAAAATAAAATAAAAACTTAGTGAGAAAAGTGACCCTGTTTTACAATTTTGCAAATCTCTGAATATCTGGTTTGGTAGAAGATAGAAGGAATCTCATATCTGCCTTGGCAATCAGTCCATTGAAATATCACATATTATGCAGCCTCTGGAAAATACTACTACACTCTCATGCAAGAATGGGAGTTCAAAGACCAAATAGTGTCTTGATATTAGTACAGAAATAGTTTTGACCTTGTGGACCCCTTAAAAGCTCCTCAAGTACTCTCAGGGGTTCCTGGACCACACTTTGAGAACCTCTACTTTACATTCAACAGATTGACCCAAAAATATTTTTTTATGTTTATTTATTTATTCTGAGAGTGAGAGAGAGAGAGTGCAAGTGCATGAGTGGGGGGAAGGGCAGAAAGAGAGGGAAGGAAAGAATCCCAAGCAGGTTCACACTGTCAGCGCAGAGTCTGACGCGCGGCTCAATCTCACAACCCTGGGATTACGCGCTGAGCTGAAATCAAGAGTCAGATGCTTAAGGGGCACCTGGGTGGCTAGTCAGTTAACATCTGGCTTTGGCTCAGGTTATGATGTCAAGGTTTGTGAGTTCAAGCCCTGTGTCAGGCTCAGAGCCTGGAGCCTGCTTCAGATTCTGTGTCTCCCTCTCTCTCTGCCCCTCCTCTCTCTCTCTCTCTCTCTCTCTCTCTCTCTCTCTCTCTCAAAAATAAATAAACATTAAAAATTTTTAATAAAATAAAAATAAAAGAATCGGATGCTTAACCAACTGAGCCACCCAGGCACCCCCAGACTGACAAAAATTTTAAAGTTGAATGGTACTAACTGTCGGTGAAGATGTGGGAATATAAGAAACTTTATGCACCACAGCCATTCTAGAGAGCAATACGAAACTGCTTAAGACAAGGTAACTATATGCTGCCCTATGACCTAAAATTCCAAGGTCCTGGTTACATACACCAATTGAATTGTCTTAAAGGACCACAAGGGGAAATGTACATTTTCTATGGAACAGGAGGGCAAGCAAAATGAGTGTTCATCAACAGAAAATGAGGTAAAATGAAGTATTCTGCTGCAGCAGAAACAACAGATTAGCTGTGAACATAGCAATATGTATCAACTTTAGAGGTACAGGGCTCAGTCAAAATAAAAAGAAACAATGAGATTTAAACTCAGGGCGCCTGGGTGGCTCAGTTGGTTGGGCATCAGACTTCAGCTCAGGTTATGATCTCACTGTTTGGGTTCAAGCCCTGTGTTGGGCTCTGTGTTAACGGCTCAGAGCCTGGAGCCTGCTTAGGATTCTGTGTCTCCCTCTGTCTCTGCCCCTCGCCTGCTGTTTCTCTCTCTCAAAAATAAATAAACATTAAAAAAAAACATTTTTTTTAAAAAAATGAGATTTAAAACAAAATCACTTATGAATATTTATAGTACATAGGTTTTTGGGTAAAGCTCAGTCATGTCATGTCATGTCATGGCAGGGAAATGTTTCTGCAAGCAACAGAAAAGGCTATATTAATTACAAAACATTATGTTTTGTTATCAGGATATCAGGAAGCTATGCAGAAAATGAGGACACGATGAATTAAACTTCAAGAGGGGACAGAACCATTTCAAGGTAAGAGTACAATCTCTAGGAATTTTCTGTTTCCGGATGCCAGCTCACCATTGGTTTTGGTCTAGGCGAAGGGCCTATGTTGGGGTTAAAATGAACCGTCAGGGCTGTTGTTATGAGGGTGGAACAACAATTGGAAATTTGAGGGACTTAAACCCATTCCTAGTCTTCCCCACAGGACATTTACTGAGTATTGGTGGACTAGACCAAAAGTGAAATCTCCCCCGCTAGCGATAATTAGGAAACAAAGACACTGCACAGGGAGTGAGCCTGCATTGAACTCACTGATACAAATTTACCGAATCAGTCTCTCCTTCAAAACATGTGCCAGATTGTGAGACTAACATACAGTGAGAGGTTAAATAATTAAACTGAAATCCCCTAAAGAGGATAATAGAACCTCTCACAATCCTTCAGAGATTAAGAGGACCCAACAAACTCTCAATCAAAAACCTGGAAAGATCAGGCTTTCAGAACAAAAAAAAAAAAAAAAAAAAAAAAAACTGACTGCAGAATGAATCTTACTAAAACTCCAGCACAGACCTAACTCGCCTCAGTCCCAGATGAAATTCAATGATCAACGTCTGGCCCTGTGTGTCTGATGAAAGAAAAAGGAAGCATCTCTGGCAAAAGATAGCCTTACCTAGCATCTCTGGTTCTTACAGTTCTTTTATCTACAATGTTCAGCATATAGTGCAAAATTGCAAGGAGATAAAATCATATGCAAAAAGGAGACAGTAGAAGCAGGTCTACAGATCACCCCAGTTCTGGAGTTAGTAACAAGGATTTTAAAATAACTCTGATTAATAGGCTCAAGAAAATCAAGAAGGGATGAATTAAAGTGTGGAGATTTTCACCAGAAAACTAGGATCCTTAAAAAAAAAAATGAAATGGAATTTTCTGGAGTGACGATAACATTCTAATCTTGAGTGGGTGTGGATTACACTGGTGTATGCATTTGTCAAACTCTGTATGCAGGCTTAAGCTTTGTGCATCAATGTATCAATTTTATCTTGAAAGAAACAAGCTGCCTGTGTCTTCCCCTCTCTCTGCCCCTCCCCCACTTCCTCTCTCTCTCTCTCTCTCTCTCTCTCTCTCTCAGACATTAAAAAAAAAAAACCCTAAAAAAAAAAAAAAAAGGGCAGGGGTGCACCTAGGTGGCTCACTCTGTTAAGTGTCAGACTTCTGCTCAGGTCATGACTCATACACGGTTCTTGAGTTCGAGCCCCATGTCGGGCTCTGTGCTGACAGCTCAGAGCCTGGAGCCTGCTTAGCATTCTGTGTCTCCCCCTCTCTCTGCCCCTCCCCTGCTGGCCCTCTGTCTCTCTCTCTCAAGAATAAACATTAAATATATACATATATTTATATATAATAAAAAAAGAAAGAAACAAGCTGCAAATTTTGAAGTATAATTAACGATGTGCATGCTGAAGTATTTAGGGACAAGTATGTGAATATTTGCCATTTGCTTTGACATGTACCCAGAAAAATAACACAGATTGAAGGGTAGATAGAGGGATGAATAGATAGACGTGTAAAAAATCAAGCAGAGTAAAATATGCTAATGGTAGAAGCATCACAGATATTCACTGTATATTCTTTTCAACCTTGATTTATATTTAAATGCTTTCATAATAAAATATCGATGCAATTTAATAAGAAGATATTATAAATATCGGTACGTGAAATAAAGTTGACAGTTTGGATGAAAGATGGACAATTTCCTCGAAAATTTAACTAATCCCTTATAGTGTTTTAAAATATTCCACAATTTTTTTTTGACACTCCTTTCAAAATGTGGAGCCTAATTTCCTTGAATATGGGCTGGATTTCATGGCTTCCTTCTACTGAATACAAAAAAAATAGAAACAGCCAATGTGACTTCAGAGGTGAGATCACAAAAGGCAGCACAGCTTCCTATTTGCTCTCTCTTGGAACATCTGCTCTGCGAAAACCAGCCGCCATGTTGCCCTGTAGAGAGGCCCACATGGTAAGAAACTAAGGCCTCTGCCAACACCTAACAAGGAACTGAGACTCCAGCCAGTAATCACTGGGTGAGCTTGGATTTGGATCCTCTAGTCCCACTGAAGGCTTTGGTTGCCTGCAACCCTGACATCTTGACTATAACCTCATGAGAGACTTTGAATCAGAACAACCCAGCTAGGCTGCTCTTAAATTTCTGATCTACAGAATCTTTGAGATGAACTTCGGGCAACAAAGCCTTTCTAGAGAGCAGTATGATACCACTTAAGACAAGTTAAGTATATGCTGTCCTGAGACTTAAAGATTCTAAAAGCAAAGTGAGTGGTCATCAACAGGCAAATGAGGAGATAAAATGAAATAATATGCTTGCTGTTTTAAGCCTTCACTTTTAGTATAGTTTTATTGCAGCAATAGAAAAGTAGTGCATTTAAGCTAGTAGAAGAGAGAACCGAAAATCCGAATAGTCAAATATTTATCAAGGAAACTGAGTCCATTAACTAAAACTTCACCACAAAGAAAACCCCAAGCCTACATGGCTTCACTAATAAATGCTTCCGAATATTTAGTGGAGAGAACTGACATCAATCTTGCACAAACGTTCCCAGATAACAGATAAAGAAACACTTTCTAATTCGTTTAGTGAGGCCAGCATAATGTGCCAAAGCCCTCACAAGAAAGAAAAATTAAATCAAGCTTGCTCTTTTTCGTAAATATAAATGCAAAATCTTTAACAAAAGTTCAGCAAACTGAAACCACCCCAAAATTGAGGATATGATGTAGAGCAAAAGAAGCCAGACACACTGGGTGTTGTGTGTAAGTGATAAATCATGGGAATCTAACCCCAAAACCAAGAGCACCCTGTATACACTCTATGTTAGCCAACTCGACAATAAATTGTATTTAAAAAAAAAAAGAAGAAGCCAGACACAAAAGAATATATACTTATGATTCCACTTCTAGAAAGTATAAAGAAGACAAAACTAATTTATACCATTAGAAGTAGGGGCGCCTGGGTGGCTCATTTAAGCGACCGACTTCAGCTCAGGTCATGATCTCACGGTTTGCGGGTTCGAGCCCCACATCGAGCTCTGTGCGGACAGCTAGGAGCTTGGAGCCTGCTTCGGATTCTGTGTCTCCCTCTCTGCCCCTCCCCCGCTCATGCTCTGTCTCTCTCTCTCTCTCTCTCTCTCTCTCTCTCTCTCTTTCAAAAATAAACAAAAAATTTTTTAAAAAAGAAGTTAGCATAACGATTACCCTTTGGGAAATGATACTTAGGAAGCACTTCTGGTGGGGGGTGCACCTGGGTGGCTCAGTCGGTTAAGAGTCTGACTTCAGCTCAGGTCACTATCTCGTGCTTCATGGGTTCGAGCCCCACGTCGAGATCTGTGCTAACAGCTCAGAGCCTGGAGCCTGCTTCCGATTCTGTGCCTCCTTCTCTCTCTGCCCCTCCCCCGCTTGTGCTGTGTGTCTCGCTGTCTCTCAAAAATGAATAAACATTATTTTTTAAAAAAAGGAAGCATTTCTGGGGGTGTTAGTAAGGTTCTATTTTTTGA
This sequence comes from Felis catus, assembly GCF_018350175.1. Classification (NCBI taxonomy): domain Eukaryota; kingdom Metazoa; phylum Chordata; class Mammalia; order Carnivora; family Felidae; genus Felis; species Felis catus. The sequence continues at coordinate 21,647,649 of NC_058377.1, forward strand.
TCAGAAGAAAGTTTATTGAACGTTATGCTTATGATACATGCATATTAATGTATGTATATTATACTTCTCCAAAATGTAAACTGATTTAGGCAAAAGAAAATACACGCACACAAACCAATAATAAACATTGGCAAAAACACACATTATGAAAAGATTCAGAAATGGGAGTGTGGAAATACTAATGGGGAATAGGAAAGGATCTTTTCTCCTGTTCCCACGCCTGTCTCATTCCATTCAGCAAACACAGGGCAGCTCTAAATCAGATTTGGCCTCTAACCTGGAGATGGAGACAGAGGCAGGCCCAGTCTAAACATTTGTGAGCCCAGGAAAAACAGTTTAAATAGAAGGCCACATACCATATACCTATACATTTTAAAGTTATAGATCAAGCTAACAAACTGTTAAATAAAATATGTTCTGTCTGTCTGCCTTCACACACACACACACACACACACACACACACACACACACCCTTCATAATGATCAGGAATGCCAGTTTTGAATTTAGAATCCCCAGACTCCTCAGATCCCTTCTTCCCAAACCAGCTAAGTCCCACATTGCAAGAAGTCTCACGATTGCATGTGTGGGCATCCCACGACTTCTAAATTCTATCCAAATCCCCACAACAAGCCATTTTTTAGGCCCAGGAGTGCACACCACCAGCATGATCTACCTTTGGGAGGATGCACCTGAGGAAAAGACCTGTACAGGCCCTGGAAGCAGGACGGGGCCACCTGGAGGGGGAATCACAGTGTCTCAGGCACTAGAAGAGTGGTCTAGAGCAGGTGCATGTGCTCTGAAAGGTCACAGCTCCTTAGCCCCATGGACACTTAGCCTGTGAGAAGGATTCAGCCAGAGGCAGCCAGTGTGAAGACCAAGGTCAGGGCCTCTCTTTGCCAAGTCTAGAAGTAGCACCAGAGACAAGAGTAAGTACCCTGTGCTATTCCACCCACCCAACTCCACCAAACTGAAATAGAGTTGACATTTGCGCTACACTTTATACTTTGCAAAGCACCTTCGCGTACAATACTCTTAGTCAATCCTCATAAGCTTGTAAGATTACAATGTAAAATCATTTGATAGAGGAGAACACTGAGCCAAAAGTGACTTGCCTGAAGTCAAGCAATAAAAAAATGGGTACTGCTAGGTCTCCAGTGGGAGACTTTTCCCTGCAAATTTTAAAAGTCCTATCCTTTCCACTATTCAATACTGCCACCCATCTCCCAGCTTCCTAGAGATTCAAAGGGGGCTAAAATATACCAAAACAAACAAACAAACAAAAATGTAAATATGCATAAATTGTAAATATGTGGCTGAAACATTGTAGGAAAAGACCAGAGGCCGGGAAGGAAATTCAACAGCAAATATAGAGTAGTTTCTGGGAAAGATCCTGGGCCCAAAGCAAAAATCACCAGCAAGACAAAGAATACTATGTAAGAGCACCAATCCTAGTTGGGTGTTGGGGGCTCCTCTCCCACGCAGACCACAAAATGAGGGCCTTCACCACATTTAAGCAATCTCCACCCAAATTCCACACCAATTACATGGGGGGGGGGGGCCTGGCTCCACAACTCTCCTTCTCTCCACCACCCCACCAAAAATACTTTATTAATGAAAGGGCAGCATAAAGCCACGGGACTCCATGTGCTCAGGGACAACCCAGAGAGAGCGGCCTGGCACCAGCCCCAGCTGAAGCCCGACCCTCCTCCAGTGAGGACCCACTAAGCTATGCCTCCCTCTAATTACCAGATGCCTGGCTCAGGGCCTGGCCAGTTATTTAGAGAACCAGTGCCTGCTCCTAGCACAGATCTCCGTGAGGCTGGGGCCGCAGGCACTGTCTGCTCAAAGCCAGCTGCCTGAAGCTGCCATCTCCCCACACCACGGTCCTGGGACCCTTCCTGCGGCCTCTGCACCCCAAAGGTCAGCGGCACCATGTCACTCGCACACACAGCTGCAGAGTACATGCTATCAGATGCCCTGCTGCCCGACCGTAGGGGACCCCGCCTCAAAGGACTGCACCTGGAACTTCCCCTGGACCGCATGGTCAAGTTCATAGCTGTGGGCTTCCCCTTGTTGCTGATGTCCCTAGCATTTGCCCAGGAGTTCTCTTCCGGTAAGTAGCCTCCAAGACCCAGTGTATGAGAGACCCCACTTTGTTTCACTCTTTGCATGGACTCCGAAGTGGCTCCCATATTGTCCAGGTGTCATGACTTTGGCCTGGGCATTACCCAAAAAGCAGTCTATGCATGAATTTAGGGCACCAGCAGAGCAGAGGCACCAAAAATTTTGAAAACCATTTCCGAACTTTTGTAGTAAAAATATTTAGCTTTAATTTTGGTATTAATATATTTTATGTCACTGCAATAATTAAACTTTTATTTTGATTTTCATATGGATCTAGAGAGATCAGGGCTCCATAATCTTTTCAGGACCTAGGACTGCTAAAGGTCTTAGTTGGCCATGCTTTAGATGAGTCTCTTACTGTCTCAGAGCCTCCTGCCTACTCTCCACCTCCAGGGTTTCTGATTTAAGGACATATGTTAAAAGACTGACATATCATAGGTGCTAAATAAATCCATTCCTTCTTTCCCACAGCCCGTGGCCACACACACACACACACACACACACACACACACACACATTAACAAACACACAGACCTGGTGTTCTAGGCACTAGATTAACTCAGCAAATTTCCTACCTCTATTAAAGAAAAGGTGGACTTCCTGAGGATTGGGATTTCTGGCTTTCTTTTCTGGCTATACGATTAGCTTACTATGTTTCCCAAAGAGGTATGTCAACCTCCCACTGCCTCTTCGTTCCCCCACAAGATGGAGAGAACCATTGGTTCCCCCTTCCACCTCTCTCTGGAGAATCATGGAAAAACAAAACTCTCCCTCTGAGCCCCTTCCCTTTCAGGACCTCCTGCTCACCCTTGATTGGGCTCAGAAACAGGCCATTAATCCTCTAAATTTTAGAACCTAAAAGATGCCAGTTCTCTCAGGAAGGAGAAGTCACCACCAAACCACAGGAGTGTGGGGCGCCCCTGCTGCCCGCGTGTCTGGGACTCCAAGGGAAGCTTTGAGAGGGAAGAACCCACGTCAAAGGGGAGCCAGTGCATTGAGGGAGCTGAGCCAAACAGGCCTATGGTGACGCTGCAGTGCACAACCTGAAACTGGGGCCTGGGAATCAGAAAGTGCCTGCCAGATAAAAAAAAACTGGCGGAGCTCTGGAGGCATCCCCTGGAAGGCTCTCAGCTGATAGTCCTCTGGGTCCTCATTCCTCCACTCCCAACTCCAGGCTGCCTCCAAGCTGTGTTCTTATTCCAGGACCCCCCATCCGATGCTTCTCTCCCAGTAACTTCAGCATCCGGCAGGCCGCCTACGTGGACGGTTCCTGCTGGGACTCACTTATTCACCACGAACAGGATGAGCTTGGCCAGAACAAGATGAAATCCCTGTGGCCTCACAAGGTAAAGTAAGCTGGGCTCCATCAGGCTGCTTCGTGGCAGGGTGGAGCAGGCTAGAACCACATCATTATCTTCTCTCTTGCCTCTTTGCCACCCCACCCCATGTTTTTTTTTTTTTTCTTTTGTCATTGACTCTCATGTTTCTTCAAATGTCTGGTGATCTTTGGTTGCCCACTTTTATCTGATTGGAAGCTTTGTGCCTATGGGTGAGGCTGGCTGACCAGCAGCCTTCTGTTTACAGTGAACCCTTCAGGCCATTTCACTGGGAAAACCTCAAATATCGGTATCTGTAATCCTTTCTCTTGGGCTGATTCCCAAAAAGCATCACTGGATCGTTAATTGCGTGGATCCAGGGTGGCAGTTGGTATTAAACTCGGTTACCAACACTCTAGGGACTCAACTGTGGGTCTCAGCACTCAGTATTCACTCAACTAACATGGTTCTCAAGTTTGTTCCCCTGCCTTCAAAGGACCCAAGTGCAGAAACTCTTTGGTTTAATGTTTCCAAAGAGCAAACCACAGGCGGATTGATTCTGCCCGCGGATGGAAAGGGCAGTCGCTTGACAAGTGCATCATATTATAGGGAAGATCTGTGGGCCTGTTTTTTCAATATTCCTGTTTGCAACCCCACCTGTACCCCCATTTTCAGACACACCTCATATCTGCAACTCTTGAGTCTTTCTAGTTCTGTGCTGCAAAAACAGCTTGCTTGGCCTGCCTCAACTCCCATCTCCCTACCCACCCCCCCACACACAGGCTGCTATTTTCTAGCAGACGACTGCTTTCCAGTTTGCAACATTTTCTTGCTCTTGTCTCCCGTTTTCCTTGTCCTTGGAGAATTATGTCTTTTTTATCCCTTTGGTGCCATGCTAGTGGGGCTTCGTGAGGGAACAGAAGTCACGTGTGTATCCAATTCACAATGTTGAATTGGAAGTCACTGGTGACATTTTTAAGTTATGACAATTTACAAGGCCTCAAAAGGCCACACAGGTCCGGGACCCAGGCAAAACTACAGACTTAATGGAAAGAGTTCATGGGGTGTCTGTCAGTGGAAGTGTTCAAACAGCATCCAGATGGCAACAAGGGCAAGATACTGCAGAGGGGATTCAAATGTGAAAAGAGTCAAACTGTCTGACCGCCAGGATTGCCTGAGAGCTCTTTAAACCCAGATTCTCTGGTTCCACTTCAAACCTACTGGAACAGAATCTCTGGGGGTGATGCTTATCTTCAAGAAATGCCATGTCTTAGAACAGGAATGAAAAGGTTCTAATTTTTCTCATGGATTAGTATAGTTTTCCTAACATGTCTCTCGTGTTTAGTTCAGAAACACACACACACGCACACACACACTTTCTTCCATCTAGCTGAAACCAAATATGCATCCTCCCTCTTTTTCTTCAAATTCTCCTCCAAAATAAAAGCCAACCGTTGTTCAGGAGAAGCTATAGTCAAGTAGTTCTAATGAGCTCCTAAATCAGACTGCCTAGTTCCTGATCCTGCTCAGCCATCCACGAGATGTATAACCCTGTACAGCTTACTTAACCTTTTCATGCCTCAATTTTCTTACCTGTAAAATAGAGATACTAATAGGACCTACCTGATAGCATCTTTGTGAAGAGTAAATGAAATAATGCATGTCAAGCACCTGGCACAAATGAGCTTAAAAAGCCTTTAACAAGTTGAGTTTTATGGGGCGCCTGGGTGGCTCAGTCGGTTAAGCGTCTGACTTCAGCTCAGGTCACGATCTCACGGTCCGTGAGTTCGAGCCCCGCGTCGGGCTCTGGGCTGATGGCTCAGAGCCTGGAGCCTGCTTCCAATTCTGTGTCTCCCTCTCTCTCTGCCCCTCCCCCATTCATGCTCTGTCTCTCTCTGTCTCAAAAATAAAAATGTTAAAAAAAACAAAAAAAAAACCAAGTTGAGTTTCTACTATGGGTAAAATAGCGGCCCAGCCCCTGTTGGTGTGGTAGGGAAAAGTCCCTTACCTCAGGTGGTAAATTGTGTAGTTGAGGACACAAGACTCACCCATTCGTCAACGTCAGCTTGTATACATACAGAACAGGAATAGCCCCAAAGTCTTCCAAGACAGTCTCTGGAGGGTCTAAGCCAAAGTCAGCCATGTTGAGGCCCCTGACTGGACTTTGAAAGCTAACAGACTCTGGGTGTCTGGCGATAAGAACTTGGAGGAGTCAAAGAAAGAGAGGTGGAAGATTAAGAAGGCGGACACTCTCCCCTAGGATGTGATGCCATGACCACTGCTGGCCATGGTCTCTGCTTAGCGACCCAGGCTAACATGCATGGGGAATGGAGGGACTCTCATGGTTCTCTGTCGCTCTCCCCCACCTTCTGTCTCCCTCTTTCCCTCCTTATATCCCTCTCCCTCCCCTTGTCCTCCCTGGGCTCCTACATACCTACACAGACCCCAGATCTGAGGAGTGCAGCTGGGGAACATGGAGATTCAGCAAACCTTCTCCTCTGGGCTTCAACATACTCAGCCAGGTCGGTAGACAGCCTTACGTCCTGGGCCTGTGGTGGCTCATTCCCCCCACCGCCTTCCTTCCCTGACACAGGAAGCAGGGAATGAGAGCCCCTCTCTCAGAGCTCTCTCTACACACTGGGGCCCCCTCCTCAGCTCACTCTCACCCCACAGGCCCTGCCCTACTCCCTGCTGGCCTTGGCTGTGGTCATGTACCTGCCTGTTCTGCTGTGGCAGTATGCAGCCCAGCCGGCCCTCAGCTCGGATCTGCTCTTCATCATCAGCGAACTGGACAAATCCTACAATCGTTCCATCCGCCTGGTGCAGCACATGTTGAAGATCCGGCAGAAAAGCTCAGACCCCCATGTTTTCTGGGATGAGCTGGAGAAGTGAGTTGTCTCTCCCACCCATTTCTGAAGGCCTCAGTTGAGCGTTAACATGGCGTGCAGGGTCATCGTCAAACTATCCTCTGTACCGTCCTTCTCATGAACCCAAAGAGTTTAACACGCCATCTCACTAACTTTCCATCATTTCTGTACAGGGAGGACAGAAAGGACTCTTCCTTAGTTTATAGATGAACATCCTGTGTCACAAGGGGGTTAATCTCTCTAATATACCACTTTTGTATACCATTCCCCTGCTCAGAACCTCCCCCCATGCCTGCAGGAAAAAACCCAAACTCTCCCACATATTTTCCCAAGGCCCTCTACTTTTTCACACCTCTGACCACCAAGTGACAGAAACCTCCCACTTTGCCCAGGCAGTCTCCTCCTCTTCTCCTGATTAGCCATTCATGCCTAATTTGCTGTGGCCCCGGCACTGTTCTGGGTGCTCCAGACCCATCGGTGTGCCTTGTGTGTGTCAGAGGCAGGGGTGGGGAGGGGACAAAGGTATACCTACCCATATAGGGACTCACATTCTACGGAGGGGAAAGAGACAACAAATAAACACAACACAGAGCAAATCATATGGCAGAAGATAAGTGGTATGGGAGCGGGGGAGCAAAGCCAAGTATGGGGGTCAGGAAAGCTGGAAGGTTGTGGAGTGGTGCCATTTTAAATAGGGCAGCCGAGGTAGGCTCCACCAACAGGAGCGTTGAACTGAGCTTTGGAAGCATATTCTGTCTTGTGTGTGTGCACATTCTCTATCCTCTGAAAAACGTTCCTCTCCTGTGTGTCTTTCTGAACTCCATCCACCTCTCCATCCAGCTCCAAGACAATATTCTCCATAAAGGTTTCTGAACACTCCAGCCCGTGCTGGTACCTCTCTCCTAACTTATACAACACCGTGGTTTGTATCCACCAGTTTAGCAACAAATCAAGCACTACTATTATTTCCTATTGGCGTACCTTATCCGCCCCTTCCCCACAAGGCGGCCTGCAAGCTCCTTCAGAGCAGAGACTGGCTTACATGTGCCTGAACACCACAGCTCTCAGCAAATATTTGTTAGCATGTTTATTTTCATAAAATGGGTGGGTTGGCCTAAAAATCATACACACAGTATACAGACCAAGCACCAGAACGTGGTTATTTAGACTCCCCGTCCAGTGCTAATTTAATACGCTTATTGCTTCCTAAGGATCCTGTTTCGGCTTACAGGTTTAGTCTGCTCTGCTGGGCAGAAATCCAGTGTGGCCATTTGTTATCCACTGATCATTCCCTGGGTTGACCACACTGCACTCATCAGCTGGAAAATTAAGACATACTCACACGTCTCCTTAGGGAGAGGGGTGGTTATGCTCCAGGAAGGCAGACTTTCATGTGAGCCAAGAATGCCACGTGGCATACACAGATTCCATTACTGCCCCACGTGGCTCTCTCAGATATGGTTCCAAATGGTCTCTCCTCACCCTGCCTCCTTTCTTCCCCTGCCCAGGGCTCGGAAAGAACGATACTTTGAATTCCCCTTGCTAGAGCGGTACCTGGCCTGTAAGCAGCGCTCACATTCCCTGGTGGCCACCTACCTCCTGAGGAACTCCCTCCTGCTCCTCTTCACCTCAGCCATCTACCTGTACCTTGGCCACTTCCACCTGGATGTCTTCTTCCAAGAGGAATTCAGCTGTTCCATCAAGACAGGCCTCCTAAGTGATGAGACCCACGTGCCCCATCTGATCACATGCAGGCTGACCTCTCTGTCCATTTTGCAAATTGTTAGTCTCTCCAGTTTAACAATATACACCCTATTGGTTCCGGTGATAATATACAACCTCACACGACTATGTCGGTGGGACAAACGGCTCCTATCCATCTATGAGATGCTGCCAGCTTTCGATCTCCTCAGCAGAAAGATGCTGGGATGCCCCATCAATGATCTCAATGTGATCCTCCTTTTCCTCCGAGCCAACATCTCTGAACTCAACTCTTTTAGTTGGTTGAGTGTCTTATGTGTTTTGAAGGACACGACCACCCAGAAGCACAACATTGACACAGTGGTCGATTTCATGACATTATTGGCTGGCTTAGAACCCACAAAACCTAAACATCTCACCCAAAGGGTGTGTGATGAAAACCCCTAGTTAAAAAACCGTGGAGCAAGAAATTTTATGGAAAGTGAAAATCTCTCTCCTTCTTCACAAGCCTCACACACTAAGGTACAAAAATACCCGCTTTAGAAATGCTAAGTGTGGATTCAGCTGAATCACATCCTGTATCATGTTTTCCTAAAGGTGAGAAGATAAAATCAACGCATGAAAACAAATCTGAAAGTTAGAGCTGAAGAGTCAAAGAACTAAAAAATTAGATCTAGAGCATTCTATGAGGATAGGGGGGAAAAAAACACCTAAAACTCAGCTGAAGTCTAGACATTCTATAAGGAAAGAAGGTGCTAAAGGCTATTTATGGAGGCAGGTTCTTTTCAGTATATGCACTCCATTGCCCTTCTGGAACGCACGCTCAGCTCAACCCAAAGAGCAAAGGGGCAATCTGTTAAGTGAATAAAAATGTGAAATGCTTCAGGTGTGGTCTGAAATCCTAGGAACTTTGCCAGCTTGCTTTGTGGAAGTCATTGACCTTGCCCAAGTCCTGTGTGGCCTGCAGAGTGGGATAGAAGACAATGATGGCAGGACCTTTTTATCTGCTTTTGGGGGTTAGGCCAGCCTAGAACGAGGCTGGGGCCGTGCATCAGCTAGGGGTGGAGCTCTGGGTTTTCTTCATCATCTAAACCAGTGGACCACTTCCCCAAGGGCTGGGATTATGGGCTTCTTCACAACTCTTGAGGGGCCCAGGCGTGCTTCGAATACTCCAGGAGATGCCACGCCTCCTCCACTTACAGCCAGTCACTGAATAGTGACCATTAGAACTAAATGGGAAAGACAGGAAAGTGCTGTTGGGCCCTTTCTCTCTCTTCTTTATTACCCCCTCTTAGCTTCTAACTTCCATTCCTACATCTGAATTTAATGGAACCTTGATCTGACTTCCGAGGCCCTGCCCAGCCCACGATACCATGCTGTCTCTCATTTGATATTTCATTTATAGAGCTGCATATTTCTTCAGAGAATTTTTGTATGCACCATTTAGACCCTTCTCCATATAGGTAAGCAGAAAAATTACATTGCTCCCATGCTTCTCACAACGCTGAGCCTTTGAATATGCTGTTTCACTGCCCAAGATGCCCTCCCCCGTTCTTCACTGGCTGTCCACCAGCTCTCCTTCTGAGTCTGCCCAGACATATTTCCTGCAAGAAGGCTTCCCTATCTTCTCCCCTCTTCCCTAATTATGTGCTGCCATATCATTCAATACCTACCTCTGAGATAAAAATTCTTACACTGTATGAATATTGCCCACTCATTTGCCTTTTCCTCTTTAACAAGTTTCCTAAAGGTTGTATCATAGTGGGCACTAAATAAGTATTAATCTGAATAAGTAAGTGACTGAATTTTGCTCAACCATGTTACATTGTTTGGAGCACACAGACCCAGCCCCTAAATAATCTTGTATAAAAAAATCTTTGTGGGGCAAGTGGCTGGCTCAGTCGACTGAGTGTCTGACTTCAGCTCAGGTCATGATCTCGCAGTTTGTGAGTTCAAGCTCCGCATCAGGCTCCATGCTGACAGCTCAGAGCCTGGAGCCTGCTTCGGATTCTGTGTCTCTCGCTCTCTGCCCCTCCCCCACTCGCACTCTGTACCTCTCTCTCAAAAATAAACATTAATAAAAACTTTGTGCACAGAAACGCACTCCACAGCAATTGCTGAGCAAAAAGCCAAACAACATGGAAGTAATCATGTAAAATTATTATGCCGTAACTGGAATATTAAGCATTCATTTAAAATTATGTTTATGCTCCCGCTCTGTCTCTGTCTCTCAAAAAAAGAATAAACATTAATAAAAAAAGTTGTAATTATGCTTATAAAGAAATCATAATAACACCACAAAATGATAATAAAGGTCAGTGAACAAAAACATTATCTAACATATATGAAAATGCATGAAGGTATTAAACACATACAAACGTTAAAAGTGGCTCACCTTCACTGGGTGTTGTACGGAAACCAATTTGACAATAAATTTCATATACTGAAAAAAATTAAAATAAAAAAATAAAATAAAAGTGGCTCACCTTATGTGGCAACATTATGGATTTTTTTAAAAGCTTCTTTGTACTATATTTTCTAAATTTCTAAAACTTGCCCAAAATGCTTTATAAATTGCAAGGAAACGTTTCTACTGAAGAAAAAGTCATATTGTAATGCAAATTCCACTGAAATCCATTGAAAACTAAAGGAATGAACACACTTTCCCTCCCACTAGGTATGAAACCTGTATACGAAGAGGAACAATGAAAATAAAGTCAGATCACAAAGCCTGCAAAGACAAAATACAGATGAACAGCAAATAAATCACGCAGTTGGCAAATAGGTTTTTTTTTTAATTTTTTAAATGTTTATTTATTTTTGAGAGAGAGAGAGCGTAAACGGGGGAGGGGCAGAGACAAAGAATCTGAAGCAGGCTGTAGGCTCCAAGCTCTGAGCTGTCAGCACATAGCCGGATGCAGGGCTCTAACGATGCAGGGTGAGATCATGACCTGAGCCCAAGTCAGAGGCTTAACCAACCAAGCGCCTATTTGCAGGCGTCCCTGCAAATAGGTTTAAAAAAAAAAAAAAAATCTCTTCCTGTCACTCAATTATCTTTTCTCAGGTTCCAAGAGCCAACCTACACTAGCAAAGACATGATTGTGGATATTTGACTGTGGATATTTTGTGGGCAGAAAATATTCCTGGCAGTTTCCAAAAATGTATCTATTATGGCTGCCTTGAGTATGGCTGTGAAAGCACACTGGCATCCTGAAGAGTCGCTCTGTTAAAACTCAGCCACATGCAACAAGGGCAGCTTTCATTATGGAAGGATGTGAAAGAACTTTCATAAGACTTCTGTGTGAAAACCATTTTGTCTTGACCCTGTCACTATTTTTACAATAATCAGAAATGAAATAGCTGGGTCATCAATTTGAAACCTTTTTTTGAACTCTGATTGTTACTTACACACATTAGTGTTACATTTTCTCCAGTAATTCACTGAATTTGTTTTAACTATGTACATACTTTAATTTCCATATACAACTCCAGCAGTCCACATTTTGACTGTCTAACGGTAATTATATTTTACACCAGTTTAGAACCCTCACTAGCCTCCCTTATTCTAAATAGTATATTCAGTTTTCAACGGAAAAACCTGTGACACACAGGCTTATTCAGCTAGTTAGTGGCATTGCTGGAATAAGAATACAACAAGCCTTTTGAGCATCCAACTCCTGACTTTGGCTCAGGCCGTGATCTCACCGTTCATGAATTGGAGCCCAACTTCGGGCTCCGTGCTGACAGTGCTGACTGAGCCTGCTTGGGATTCTGTCTCCCTTCTCTCTCTGCCTCTCTCTCAAAAGTAAACTTAAAAAAAAAAAAAAATACAAGTGTTTTGTCTTCCAGACCTGAGCATTTACCAGCACTGCCTCCTAAAAATTGCCTACCCTCCTTATTTGAGGATTTTATTTTTTTTTAATTTTTTTTTTCAACGTTTTTTATTTTTGGGACAGAGAGAGACAGAGTATGAACGGGGGAGGGGCAGAGAGAGAGGGAGACACAGAATCGGAAACAGGCTCCAGGCTCCGAGCCATCAGCCCAGAGCCTGACGCGGGGCTCGAACTCACGGACCGCGAGATCGTGACCTGGCTGAAGTCGGACGCTTAACCGACTGCGCCACCCAGGCGCCCCAAGGATTTTAGATAGACCTTGGTTACAAAGTTAGCGCTAAGTTAATATAGGTAGAGGTCCAGAAACATACTTTTGGTTTCATCAGGGAAACATTTACTGAGTGCCTACTTAGTGCTAGCTCGTTATTAAAACTCTTCTCTTCCCTATTAGAGCCTAACTTGAAGGGGCAGAAGCCTTTTTTCTAGTCACCAGTGTTGTCCCAGATCCTAGTTAAATCTCGGCCTCATAGGCTTTCGGGAAACCTTTATGCGAGCTGTATACTGGAAAGCCGCAGTCCCAACACAGGCTTTCAAGTGCGTCCCACATTTCGGGAAGACCCGTTAGGGAGTGTGGAAAACCGGAGCTGAAACGCGGTGGGCTGGGGGAGCGTGTGGGAGATTCGCGCCGGCAAGATTTCGGGGCTTTTGGCCGTTAGCTCCACAGTAATACTCCTCAGCTAAGGACACAGCAGCGAGACACCGAGTCGGCTCTTCGGTCGCCTGCACCCGCCCCTCTCTGCTCCCGACCGCAGATCCGCACATCCCAGACCACCCCAGCCTCAGAGCCCCGGAAGTTACTCGCGGCCGGCGCCGTTACGTAACTTCCGGGCGGGGCTTACTTCCGAGGCAGACGCGGAAGTGCTGGGAGGCCCGGTGGCCGAGGTCGGTTGCCGGACTTCTGGCCCGGCCTTTCGCCTTGGGAAAGTTCTGGAGGGGTAGATTCCTAAGAAGCCGGCTTCCGGCAACCCAGACGAGACGAAGCCGGCGCTCCTCGGCCTGGGAGCCGATGCCGGCCGCGCCCTGGAGGCCCCGTAGCGGGGCCGGACGATGAGCCTGCTGGGCGGCCCGGCCTCCTCGCCGCGGGCCCCGCTGCAGTCCAGCAAGGCCAGGATGAAAAAGCTCCCGAAGAAGAGCCAGAACGAGAAGTACCGGCTCAAGTACCTGCGGCTGCGCAAAGCGGCCAAAGCCACCGTGTTTGTGAGTCAGAGTGTCGCTCGGCCCTTCTCCGCCTCGACACTCCTAATTCGCGAAATCTTTCCCCACACCGTTCCCCTCCCAGAGTGGCCGAATCAGTAGTGTTAGCTTTTGCAGTACACGTTACTTCTCGTTAGCCTTGTGGCCTTGGGCACCTTAGCTAATTTCTGTACTCTTCTGTTTCCTGAAGAGAGCTAACTGCCTTTCAGAGTCGTGAAGATTTAATTGAGGAAAGTAAAGTGCTTGACATCTGGAAGATGTGCCAGTCGGTTTCAGTCATCGTTCTTACCACGAAACTCTTGGAAAGGCGTTTGATTCTCAAGAGAACCCTAGAGTGAGGCACTGTTTTTAAAAATGGCATCACCGAAACCCCAAGAGATGACTTGTGCAAGGGCGCTGTGTCCCAGCCCTGATTCCTGGTCCTAGTGTCTTCAGTACTTCGACTACACAGCCTTATTTCCCAAGCACCCCAAATCCGCATAACAGATCTCTGCCCTAAACAGGCTCACACAACTTTCAATAATTCCCCCCACCCCCGCCCCCTTCTAACCTCTCTAGTCTCTCAAATATTTCTGCTGTTCTTTTATTGTAGAGGCACTGAATTCATTGAATAAGTGAACTGACCTGCCAGCCACAACTTTGTGTTCTGGCATTCTGGCTTGCTCGAGCTTGCCTCAGTGCTGGGAAACAGGGAATGGAGTCCTCACTTTTCACGTGTGCCTCCGTGTCTGAATCACCACCTTAAACTCTTCTTTCTACCACAAGTTTGCACATATCTCCGCTTTTTTAGAAGCATAAGGAAAGGTTTGGAAAATAGAACATTCATTCCCAAAGCATTTATTTAGCACTGGCTGTGTGCACTGGAGAGACATGAAAAAAGTAGAATTAAGAGGACTTGATACTTAATTGACCGCCCATTTTCTTTTATGCTCTACATGTCGGATATCCCTAAAGTCTATGTTCTTAAGATGTTGATTCCATTCAAGTACTTGAAATAGGCTTTCTGAAGAAAAGGGATATCGCTTTGAACATTCAGATTTTGAGCTCTCACTTGAGGAATGTCCAGATGAGAATATTTCCTTTACAACTGATGCTTGGGAAATAGCTTGAGTCAGAGAGTCAGATGATACTTGAATACACATAAGTAGATTATGAAGTTTTAAGAATTTTGCATACCAGAGTTGATTTTATTTTGTCCAGTTGTCCTTTTAGGGTTCATATTGCATGGGTGTTTTGGGGTTAGCAAAGCTTGGTTTTGTTATCTCCCCAAGAGTCAAGGCACTTGGGAATGGACATTTCTCATATTTGTAAGGTTTAAATTGAAGCCTATATGGATTTCAGCAGGATGCCCTTTTCTCTGCCAAAGTCTACCCTAACTAGGGTGATCATACATCTTGGTTTGCCTAGGGCAATCCTAGTCTACCATACTATTCTGGAATAATAATTAATAGCACCCCTTTTTCACTCTTAGGTGCCCCAGTTTCAATAAATTATGTAATGACCTTGCCCATAATGGAATTTGACTCTACCTTTACCTATAGGTTTTCTTAATAGTTGGTCTGCAGGGTAGATTAACTTGTTCCTCTCACCCAGCAACACAGACTTCTTGGTTTGAAACATAGCTTCTCTTCCCAGTGTAATACTTTGATCTTTTATTCTCTATATGTGATTATATCCAAAAATTTTTTCTTAAAGGAAAATGCTGCTATTTGTGATGAAATTGCTCGTCTTGAGGAAAAATTTCTTAAAGCAAAAGAAGAAAGACGGTGAGCTGCCTTCGTGTTGTGTTCAGAATCCCATTTTCAGTGATTGATATGGTGTTACTGCTCTGGGGATTTTTCTCCAGTGGAATTTTTATGTATTACACAGCCCATTGGCTCTGATCAATACAGAGAAACTCACAACCTCCGGTTTTGGTTCCCATTTACCCAAGTCGTGTTGGACCGTGGTGACGAGACAGCACCTCTCTTCACCTTTCTGACACGGCCCTCTTGCCACATCTCATAAGCTATCTTCTTATAACTGCCCAGTTACAAAAGACAAGGGATAAAAGAAACTACCTCTCATTCCACAGATATTTATTCAGTATGTACTATATTCTGTGCAAAGCACAGTGGGTATGTATAATTCATACCTAAGGAGATCGTGGTACGTTCCCTTCAGAAGCATAATACCTTTCAACATCAAGGTAGAGGAACCCTCCAGATGCAAGAGAGATAAACTACAGTCCTTATCTTTGGCTTCTTGAGGAAGTGTCCTCTGGAGCCTCTTATTCCCTGGGTCCAAGAAGAACCTTATTTTTATGAGTGTAATAATCTTTATATAATTCTGGCTTTTCCACTACTTAAGTAAAATACTGAATTGAGATAAAATAGAAGTTCATACCTCTGCTCCCTTTCCTTCCCAACCTCAGGTATTTGCTAAAGAAGCTCCTCCAGCTTCAGGCTCTAACTGAAAGCGAGGTACAGGCTGCAGCGCCTTCCCACAGCTCCAGTGTGCCCCTAACTTACGGCGTGGCCGGCTCTGTGGGAGCCATACAGGGAGCTGGGCCCATCTCTGGGCCCAGCGCTGGGGCTGAGGAACCGTTTGGGAAGAAATCCAAGAAGGAGAAAAAAGAAAAAGGCAAAGAGAACAACAAACTGGAAGGTACCTTGGGGAGACGATAGTTGTCCCGGTGGCTACACGACTAATGACAAAGACCTGGTACTAACTGGTAGACACACACAGCCACAGATATACTTAAACCCTCATTTGGTCCCTTAGCTGCCCTAATAGCCCTTGGAAAGAAAGTGTATTAGAGCCACATTGGGTGGAGGAATTCTAGTCAGACCTGGTTAAATGGAAGGGAGCAGGCTAAGGCCTCCCCCTTCTCCCACACCCCCAACTCTCTGGGTTGCCTTCAGTTCAGTGTTTCCTAGAGGCAGGGAAATGGGCTAGGTGGCCTTTTGAGCACACGGATGGCGTGGGAAATTTCTGATCTGATAAATGAAGAGGCCTTAAAAACTGCAAGCCTTTTAGGTCCTCAGCATTGATACTAAAATTAGCCATTGCCAGGTGGGTGGGTTAAAAAGATACTCCGGGCTTTGGGGAAAAAGTCCCATGTGCCCATTCAGCGAGTGCACAGAACCAGGATTGGCGTATTGTTCTTAGCATTCACGTGTAAATTTTTCCCTTCCCCTCAGCATTGGGAGGGGCTTAAAGTGGGTGACCCCAGATTTGCGTTTCAGTTCTGAAGAAAACATCCAAGAAAAAGAAAATGGAGGGAGGTGCTCGCAAGCTGGTTCAGCCCATTGCCCTGGATCCCTCAGGACGGCCTGTGTTCCCCATCGGACTGGGGGGTCTAACAGTATATAGCCTGGGGGAGGTGAGTGAGACCAGCGATATATAGAGAGGAGAATCAGAAATATGGGAATGGGGTTGAGCCTTCCCTCCCTGTTCCCATCAGCAGCAGCCCCTTGCTGATCCAGACCAACCCCAGAAAATCTCCAGTCCCTAGGAAACCAGGTCAGTTTTGTCTGCTGTGCAGCTGACACACTTTCTCTCTGTGATTCGAGTCACTCTTTGCGGCCCCAAAGTGGTTTTAAAGGCTACCACGGTACACTGGACTTCTGAATTCTCTAGTGACGTCAGTCGCAGAGTGGGGGAATCTTTTTTATAGATCATCACCGACCGACCTGGCTTCCATGATGAGAGTGCCATCTACCCTGTTGGCTACTGCAGTACTCGGATATATGCCAGCATGAAGTGCCCAGACCAGAAGTGTCTGTATACCTGTCAGATCAAGGATGGTGGCATGCAACCCCAGGTACCCACTCGATTAACAGCTACTGGGTTTTGTTTTGTTTTTTGAGACCCTTCTCTGTGACAGCCACTTACTAGATATCACCCGTTCTGACACTCCCAGTACATGCTGTATAATAACCATTTGGGTAATGCCAAGATGCAGAAACGCGATTGGCCCCAAGTGAAACCTTTGTTAATAAGTGCTTGAGCTGGGATTTGAGTCTATCTGTCCGACTCTCATACTGAGGCCCTTCCCTTTGAACCCTGCTCCTTGTACTGTTGCTATGGTGACTGTGGGAGGCTGAGCAAGCATGCTTATTTGTGAAGTGCAGGCCTATATACAAGAAAGATTAATTTGATATTCTGCCATTTCAAGTAGGACAACAATGGAGGTAGCCAAGAAACTGCATATTGGCTTCTGGTCGCATACACTCTTAAGGACCTGGGAGATGTGAACCTTAGTCTTTTTAAAACAATTTTTTTTAACGTTTATTTATTTCTGAGACAGAGAGACAGAGTGTGAGCGGGGAGGGGCAGAGAAAGAGGGAGACACAGAATCCGAAACAGGCTTCAGGCTCTGAGTTGTCAGCACAGAGCCCAACGCAGGCCTTGAACTCATTAACCATGAGGTCAGGACCTGAGCCGAAGTTGGACGCTCAACCAACTGAGCCACCCAGGCGCCCCGAACCTTAGTCTTATCAAATACTTTTGTTCATCCTTCTCGCTGCTGTGATGCAAGGGAGTTCATTTTCCCCACCCGTCACCTCTGGTCATTGGGAAAAAAATAAACCAGTTTCAAAGTTCCAGACTTCTCTGTCTGATGTTACAGATCACTAGAAAGTTGGGTGGAAGGAAGTAGACACAGGGAAGGGAACCTCTAAGCAGAAGCTGAGAGCCTGCTGCCACATGTGGATAATACTGCATCGCTCCTCTCCTGGTTAGAGTGCTGTTAGATGCATCTGAGTGTTCAGATGACCTGGCCATGCAGGAGTTCTGTTTAGAAAGTACTGTAACAGGGGGCGCCTGAGCAGCTCAGTCAGTTCAGCATCTGACTTTGGCTCAGATCACAGTCTGAGGGTTCGTGGGTTCGAGCCCCATGTCGGGCTCTGTGCTGACAGCTCAGAGCCTGGAGCCTGCTTCAGATTCTGTGCTTCCCTCTCTCTCTGCCCCTCCTCTGCTCATGCTCTGTCTCTCTCCCCAAAAAAAATTAAAAAAGTAATAATAAAGTAAAAATAAAGTACTGTAACAGACTCCTATGGTAGTAGTATACCATATTTATTTATGACAAATTTATAAATTCAGTACAAATCTAATAAAAATTCTAATTGAATTGTCATGGATATTGACAAACTGGTTCTTAATTTCCTTGAAGACAAATTGCTAAAATATTTGTGAAAAGAAGAGTTTGTGTGGGTTTTAGGTGTTTTGCTTTGCTTTGTTTTTTAGCTGATTAATCCTTCTGGACATTATTTTCAGGTATATTGTGAGCCTTAATTTTTTTCCAACTAACATCAAGTGTTATCTCTAGTATATACTAAAAGTATGTAGACAATTCTTTTTCATCTCTTTGTCTATAAATGCTAATATGAACTTTAATTTCTTTAGCTTTATAGAATGTTTCATACTATATCTTAAAATATGGAAGAATATTTTTATAATCTTAGAGTGAGGTGAAAGCTTTTCTTGAGTGAGGCATGAAATGTGGACACTATGAAGGAGAATAGATTGGACTGTTAAAGACTTAATGAACAACAAAAGATACATAATCCAAGTTAAAACTCAAGCAAAAAAAAAAGGAACAAACTATGTAGCAGTGGATTAATATCCAGATAAAGTGTTCCTCTGGTCAAATACAAAAAGCAATCAAATACAACAGGTATCAGTTGAAACTGTGCAGATCGTTGGTAAGAACGGACCTCATTAGCAATTAGAGAAATGGAGATAAAACGATTTTGCTCATAGGCAAACAGCAGAGACATTGATAATATTGAGTGTTGGCCAGAGTGTAGGAAAACAAGTAAGCATTAGCTTGAGTGAAAACTTGCAGTCTTTTGGAAGGCAACTTGGCAATATCAACAAGTTTGGTATGTGTATCCTTGACCCAGGATACTGCTAGGTGTTGAAGTATTTCCTAGAGAGATGTGCAAATGTGAACAAAAGAGTTACATGTAACAATCTACATTATGGTATTGTTTGTAATGGCAAGAAATTAGAAATCGTTGAAATGCCCATCAGGAGGAGAATGGTTAAAAATTAAGATTTATCCACCTTATGTCATATTATGTAGCAGTTAGAAGAATGAAGTACAGTTACACATACTAACAGGGAAAGCTCTGCGAGACCAAAATATGAGATTTTGGCCTTTTAATTGCTCTTTGTGCAAAATAGAATAGTGTGCACACAGTATAAAAGATTGGAATTTGGGGTGTCTGGGGAACTCAGTCAGTTAAGCATGGGACTGACTCGATTTCAGCTCAAGTCATGATCTCATGGTTTGTGAGATCAGGCTCTGTGCTGACAGTGAGCCTGCTTGGGATTCTCTGTCTCCCTCTCTGTCTGCCCCTCCCCCACTCACTGTCTACTCTCTTTCAAACTAAATTAAAAAAAAAAAAAAAAAAAAGATTGGAATTGACATGACCAGTACCAAAAAGAGAGCAGTCCTGGAATATTTGAAGATAATTGCTCACAGTTTTTTCCATAAATTAGCTGAGAAATAAATATAAATCCTCAGTATCTTAAATTTGCAACATATGTCATTAGTTGAAGTAACAAAACCACTGACTAAAACTACAAGATAATTATTATTGACAAAAATAAAAGAGCTCTAAAATTTGATACAGTAAAATTGAAGTAATAACTTCAGAAGAAAACTAACAGCAGGAGAAGCCATACTCAGTAAAGTATATTTTGGATTCTAAAAAATGATTAATCACATTATTCTTTGAAAGTATACAGAAAATAAGTAAATCCTGTTTGGGATAATTTTATTAAGGTACATTGAAAAACGGGATACTGTTTTGGTTTTTAAGTTTTTATTTAAATTCTAGTTAGCTAACACACAGTGTACTATTGGTTTCAGGAGTAGAATTTAGTGATTCCATCACATGCATATAACACCCGGTGCTCATCACAAGTGCCCTCCTAAATACCCATCCTGCATTTAACCCATCTCCCACCCATGTTCCCTCTAGCAACCCTCAATTTTTTAGAATTAAGAGTCTGTTTTATGGTTTGCCTCTCTTTTTCTTTCCCCTATGTTCATCTGTTTTGTTTCTTAAATTCCACACATTAGTGAAATCATATGGTATTTGTCTTTCTCTGATGGACTTACTTCACTTAGCAAAATACACTGTAGCTCCGTGTTGCAAATGGCAAGATTTCATTCTTTCGATGGCTGAGTAGTATTCCACGGTGTGTATCTACCACATCTTCTTTATCCATTCATCAGCCAATGGACGACATTTGTCTCTTCCCAGAAGCATCGGGGTGCATGTGCCTCTTCAAATCAGTATTTTTGTATCCTTTGGATAAATACCTCGTAGTGCAGTTGCTGGGTTGTAGGGTAGTTCTATTTTTAATTTTTTGAGGAACCTCCATACCGTTTTCCAGAGTGGCTGCATCAGTGTGCATTCCCACCAGCAGTGTTAAGGTTTCCCTTTCTCCACATCCTCACCAACACCTGTTGTTTCCTGTGTTGTTAAATTTGGCCATTCTTACAGATGTGAGGTGATAGCTCACTGTAGTTTTGATTTGTATTTCCCTGATGATGAGTGATGTTGAGCATCTTTTCTTGCGTCTGTTGGCCATCTTAGGTCTTCTTTGGAAAAATGGATACTGTTTAACTGAACTTTAATGAAAAGAACACTAGTCAGGGAATTTAATTGGCTAAGTATTTTCTATGCAAAAATTCATTGAACTTAGAGAAAACTGGTCAAGGAATTAAGTTGGCTAGATAGTATTTATTACAAAAATACTTTCTTGGCAAAAATTCTTCAGTATTAGTAGACTTTCGAGTTGAGGGTTATTTTTTATGTATATAGTCAAGATATTTTACAATTTAAAAAATGGGGCCTGGAGTCAGAATGGCCTTATTCCTCCTAGATATTACAAAGTAAATATAAGATTAAATTATCTTATTTGATCTCATGTATTTTTGTTTATTTATTTTTTAAATATAATTTACTATCAAAATGACTAACATACAGTGTGTAAAGTGTGTTCTTGGTTTTGGGGGTAGATTCCCGTGGTTCATTGCTTACATACAACACCCAGTGCTCATCCCAACAAGTGCCCTCCTCATTGCCCATCACCCATTTTCCCCTCTTCCCCCCCCCCCCCGCCCCCACATCAACCCTCAGTTCGTTCTCTGTACTTAAGAGTCTCTTATGGTTTGCCTCCCTCCCTCTCTGTTTGTAACTATTTTCCCCCCTTCCCTTCCTCTATGGTCTTCTGTTAGTTTTCTCAAGATCTACATATGAGTGAAAACATGGTATCTGTCTTTCTCTGACTGGCTTATTTCACTCAGCATAATACTTTCCAGTTCCATCCACATTGCTACAAATGGCAGGATTGCATTGTTTCTCATTGTCAAGTAGTATTCCATTTTATATATAAACCACATCTTTATCCATTCATCAGTTGATGAACGTTTAAGCTCTTTCCATAATTTGTATATTGTTCATGTTATTTTTTCTTTTAATTTTGCTAAAAATTTTTTATTCATTTTTGAGAGAGAGAAAGCATGAGCAGGGAAGGGGCAGAGAGAGAGGGAGACACAGAATCTTAAGCAGGCACCAGGTTCTGAGCTGTCAGCACAGGGCCTGATGCGGGGCTCAAACCCACGGACCATGAGATCATAACCTGAGCTAAAGTTGGACGCTTAACCGACTGAGCCACCCAGGCACCCCCTATTGTTCATGTATTTTTAAAGTACCATTTGTATTTGTACTTATAGATGTAAGTAAGTGGATAGGAAAGGTGTGTAACAAATTAAGTGTGGACTTGTGGAGAGCAGTCACAAGGTGTTTAGAACTGAAACAGTTAAAGGACTCTCTGTGTTTTCTTGGATTTGTTTCAATTTGTAACGGCACTCTAGGAAATTGGACCCACCTTCTAATATCATATACATCAGCTTCAAGTGCTAGAGTGAAGAAATAGTTATAGAAGTAGTGTGGCTTTCTCTCTACTATTCCCTCTTTCAAAGTTGATCTCATTGCTCCTTTATCTTTCTCAGTTTGAAATTGTTCCTGAAGATGACCCCCAGAATGCCATTGTCACCTCTTCTGCAGATGCCTGTCATGCAGAACTGCTCAAGACCATAAGTATTACTATGTAAGTTGAAGCTTGAAGACCGTCTAAATAGGTCACTTGTGGTACAATGAGATTTTCCTTGCTTTTAATGTATGGAGATCCCTAATTTTATAGAAAGGTATCCTGCATCGTTTAGATTTTTTACCAGAAATCCAATGGATTTCTCCAGAGTATCCAAGTCAAGAAAGTTTGTTCTCTGCATTCATACCCACGTTCCATTCCTAAAGCCATTCTCATCTCCCTCTAAACTTTGAAACTACCATCCTCCCTCTCCTATTTAGGGGGAAACTAATGCCCAACCTGCTTCCATCTGGAGCTGACTTTTTTGGGTTTTCTCACCCAACTATTCACAACCTGATCCAGAGTTGTCCAGGAGCTCGAAAATGTATCAAGTAAGTTACTGCTTTGCTCGTTGTTACGCTGTGTTCTGCTTCTGTCTTCAAAGCAGGCTTGCTCCTTTGTGTGCCTCAGTATTGGTCCTCCTAGCCCTCTGGACAAGGGGCAGAAGGCAGTACCCCACTGCACTAGAATTACCATTTTCTGTGTGTACCATGACAGCAAAAGGGTTGGGAAATCCTGCAGGATAACGTGTCACTAAATGTGCCTATCTTCTTTTAGTGTTTTCATTAATGTGATTCTTAGATACATATGGGAAAGATTACAGAAAAAACATATCTGATCTCTTTGGAAGTAAGAATGGGTTATTGTGGCTAACAGACAGCTCTTGATAACGATGCCCTTTGATCCTGCAGTTACCAGTGGGTGAAGTTTGATATATGGAAACCTGGAGATGGGCAGCCGCCCCAGGGACCGCCAGAGGATGATGCAAGTATAAGCTTTGAAGCCTTTCAGAGACAGGCCTTTGATGAAGATCGTACTGATCCCATTCTGCAAGGTAGCTTAGTTTTCCCTTCCCGGTTTGAAAATTGACTATTTTTAGACTGCTGTCTGCTCCTCATGGGTAGCGGAGTACTCCAGAGAGCTGGGCAGTAAGTGATAGAAACTTACGCTGCCGGGACCACGGAGACTCCCAAGTATGAGGATGGGCCGCCCTGCGGGGCTCTCCAGCAGCACTTGCAGGGGTGACAGGGAGCGGCTGCCGTCACAGTGAGGCAGGGCCCACAGGGAAACCAGGCTTTCTCGTTTTCCCACCTAAAACAGACCTAAGCGGAACTGCAGGGGAAAGTTGACTGCTCAGGACAAGAATTTCATGTGAAGTGAAGGGGAGCAGATGATGGCCTTGGTCCTGCCTGTTTTGGGTGGGTTCCCTCCCACAGATGGGTGGAGCTCTCAGGGGATCTGGCGTTGGGTCACATAGGCAGAGCTCTGGACTAGAAATCATAGAATTAAAATCCTCACTTTTTGTCTGTATACTATATAACCCTAGACAAAACACTTAATCTATTTTGGCCACAGTTTTCTTTGTCGTAAAAGTCAATTTCTGTCCTATCTTACCAAGCAAGGGCAAAATTAGGCTGACAGGGGCAAGAGTGTTAGGTACTGAAAGGACATTCACGTGTGGGATCAGTCCCTTGAGACTCCCAGGCAGCAATGGAACTGAAGGAATTTTCTTCTCCAGGATCCTTGGACCTTCCAGAGCTTCAGCCCACGGCCTTCGTGTCTTCTTATCAACCCATGTTCCTGACGCATGAACCCCTGGTAGACACTCACCTACAGCACCTGAAGTCTCTGTCCCCGTGTAGCCCAACTCAGTCTTCAGATTAATCAGGAAGGGGTCAGATGCCACATCATTTAACTTAAAGTAAAACTTAGAATATGGAAGAAGGCAGCAGTTCAGGAACGAAGGAGATACACATTTTGTTACAGAGGTTCCTGTGGTGACAGTGTTCCCTTGGAAAAATTGCAGCTGCTTTATTTTTAGCAATAAATTTCTCTTTACAAATCTGCTTATTTTCATCTCATTGTGATCAGGATTTTTTTTTTCTTTCTTTCTTTCTTTTTTTTTTTTTTTTTTTTTTTTTTTGCTTAGCTCTACCCGAAGTGGTAGAGCAAACCTAAGTGTTCTATAAGCCGGAATAAGAACAGAATGCAGACTCAGGAGGGAGAGGTGGGAGGAGTCCCAGCCTTCCACCTGGATTCTGATCCTAGCTCCAGGAATGAAGGCCCAGCCCCTGCTACCCCAGCAGCTGCTTCATTTCCATGTCTGGACGATCACAGTCCAGTCTGCTTCTCCCCAAGCCAGAGAGGCTGGCCCAAGGCACGCCGTTCATCTTTTTCTTCACACTTCATATCCTTCAAGGGAAAAAAAAGGTCCTCTGTAATCCTTCCTACCGGCTCTTTGCCGTTCCTTACCCGAGAATGTGCTTGTAGCTGAATACGTTGAATCCACATGATGGCACAGATACAACATGCCGGGAGGGCAGGGGCGCTCCCACCCTCCCTCACAGGCTCACCCAGTCACTTCACTAGCTCTGTAATAACTTGACTCCGTATTTTGTGCAACCGAATGTGTTGGACCCTGCCCGTGGCACTAAGGTACAGGTTTACCGCGTCACCCCATCTGGACCCCAGCAGTACCGCATGGGAGGCCGTGCTGTCCGTCCAACCAGGGACCGGGACAGCTGGAAGGAAGCAACAGAAGGACCCCAGAAGGAGGAGAACGAGGAAGGAGTGTCAGTTGTCACTGTGCTGCAGTTCGTAGCTGCTGACCAGGGACAACACGAAGGGGTTTGTTTCCTAGGAACAGATGGGCAGCAGAAGTATCAGAAACGAAAGTTAACTGCTAGTAATTGTGTGGCTCTTAACTCTGGTCTCTGTAAGTTTGTGCAGCTTTTACAGTACAAAAAAATAAAATTAGGATAACACCAAACCTGGGGTAAAAGGGGGATTACTCAAAGCTGTTCATGCTTTAATGTCTTTCTTTCTTCACTGCACACGTTGGCTGGACATAGTGCACTCCTACAGAAATGATATATGCTGCTTTTACCATAGAGCAAATATCTTTCCATTGTATTACATTCTGAGTAAAACACATACAAGAGAACCTCATTTTAAGAAAGATTATTTAAGATTTTTTTAAGTTATTGCGCTGCTTGCTTTAGTAAGAGTATTTACTTTGTAGCTTTCCTAGAAGAGTAATTTTCAAAGTACAGATCTCAACCCATCAGTTGTTCCTAAACTTAGGGAGGTAAGACCTACACCTGTTAAAATTAAATAAAACAATTATAACAATAGAATGCATCACATGTCAAAAATTGAAATTTGGGTTTCAACTGTAGAATATATATATGTATATAAAAATCACATGTACACACATGAAGGGAGTACATGGAATAAAGGTAAAATGTTTTACTACAGATCATCCTTTTTAAAAACTTGAGCCTCGGGGCACCTGGGTGGCTCAGTCGGTTGAGCGCCCCACTTCAGCTCAGGTCACGATCTCACGGTCCGTGAGTTCGAGCCCCATGTTGGGCTCTGGGCTGATGGCTCAGAGCCTGGAGCCTGCTTCCGATTCTGTGTCTTCCTTTCTCTCTGCCCCTCCCCCGTTCATGCTGTCTCTCTCTGTCTCAAAAATAAATAAACGTTAAAAAAAAAATTCTTTAAAAAAAAAAAACGAGCCTCCCTCCACCCCAGTCTACTTAAAACGTCTTTTCATCTATTGGTTAAGAGAGTGAAATCTGACCCTATCCAGTGTCAGTGGGAGAGCGTAAATGGCACTGTGCCTTGGTGCGAATGTAAACTGTTGGACCCTTCAGGAGAGTTAAGCTGCAGGTATCAAACTTTTAAACATGTTTAATCCTTAAAATTGTTATTTCACATTAAGGATCCTAAGGAAGAAAGCACAGTATGATGTTTGCATGTAACATTCATCACTGTATTCGTTTTAACGGAAAAATTGGGAAAAAAAATCTGTGTCCACTAATGGAAAATAAATAAAGTATGGGGCTCCCACAAACTAAAACACTATATTCAATTTACATAGGAAAGTTATTTTACTAGAATAAGCCAAAAACAGATTACAAAACAGTATGACATGTAGTGTATAAAATATAACCCAAGCAAATCAACTGAATGTTTACCAAAATATTAAATGTTTTTTGCCAAATGGTGGATTTTGGGGTGATTTTTACTTGTTTATTCTTTTTGTTTGTGTCCAAATCTACAATAGTTATAGATTTCATTTTACAAATACTAAAAAATTATTTTCACTTGGGAAATTAACCGAATTTCCACAGAATGTTTAAAAGCATTCAGCCATTAAAAATAAAGTTTCACAGGGTGCCTGGGTGGCTTAGTCGGTCTGGTGTCCGACTTCAGCTCAGGTTATGATCTCGCAGTTCGTGAGTTCGAGCCCCACAAGGTCATGATCTCACAGTTCGTGAGTTCGAGCCCCACATCAGGCTCTGTGCTGACAGCTCAGAGCCTGGAGCCTGCTTCAGATTCTGTGTCTCCCCATCTCTCTGCCTCTCCCCTGCTCGCGCTGTCTCTGTCTCTCAAAAATAAATGAACATTAAAAAAAATTTTAAAGTTTCACATGACTTTTCATTAGTATATCCACTACCTAAACCTATTATCTCCCACTGTGTGCACTAGGAAAGGAGCCTGGGTATGGGGTTCCTGACCATGTCCAGCTGCCTACAAGTTAGGACAGCCCATGAGTGAATGTGTGTTGGCACAGGGGAGGGGTGCACCCGGAGATTTATTTCTCAGGAGTCTGTTCCCAGGTCCCTCGTTCCCCTTAGGCCAGAGGCATATGAGGTCAAAGTATGGGTGTTAGGAGTTAATTGTACACTAGGAAGTCCTCAGAGGAGCCAAATTTCTTTGTATACTGCATAGTTGTTTTGTTTTCTTACTAAAATAAATCCTGACACTGACAGCTATTCCTGCTGTTCAGCGCTACACCAGGACCCCTTGGGGTCAGGTGCTTATTACTTTAGTTCTTATTTTTCCCATTAAGGGAGTGGAAGCTACTCAAATAAATCTTCCTCCTTCCTCATGCTTCAAAGCACATTTACTGTTCCTAACCCAGTTTTGGTGGGCTATAAATGTTTACACGTCACTAATGATTGTACTTTTATTTCCAAATTCTAATAGAGGACACAATTACCAAGTGCCATTAGCTGTTTTTAAACCAATAAGCAGTAGTGTTATGTTTTTTGGTTTTTTTCTTTTTGCATTAGGATTCTTAACAGTCACAGAAGCCCACTTTCACATTTGTCCCATCTGGATTATTTTTCTAAATGCTTATTGTGTAGCTTTATTTTCAGCCTCTTTTTTCTTCCATCTGGGTTATCCTTTTTAGAGGTAAACCTCTTACCTTAGAAAGCTTGAGATTTGTATTTAACCTGTTTGCCTGTCCGTGACCTCTACTGCCATGTTTTCCTGAGCCCGTGTTTCCCCCACCCGTCACTGACTGCCTGAGTGCCTTCCTGGGCCGCCGCCACCTCACCCTTTCTCCTCATTCCTTAAAGCAGCCCCTTCGCACCTCCCCAGATGCACGCACACAGTTCCTGTTGGTTTCAAACATTCACGTTATTGTTATTAGACTGAAAGGAACAGAACTGGCTTTGGCTTAAGACAGAACACAAACAGGCCTAGAAAGAGTTCATCTCCACATAAGAAAAAACTGTTGGGAAGTTTAGAAACTTTATACAGAGATTCAGTAACCACTTACCAGATTTTGTAAAGAAGACATAAATAGGAGCTGGCCCACATGGCCTTCAAATCCTTTCCAGCCACGAGTTTCCACAGTTCTGGATATAAGTAGACAAAAGTGTTAGACACTGCACTCTCCACAGGGAAGTGAAGGACACTGAAGTTCCATTTGTAGTTGGGAATTAGTCCGGCAAGACACCTAGGCTGACTGGGGGACAAGAGGCAAGCATCTCATTAGCCTGCCAGCACTGCTCATCGCCTATTCAGAACACGGACACAGCCATGTGCTAGCTGGGAGCTGTCCAATGCGGCTTTTCTATTAGTTGCCTTTAAAAGCTATAGCTGTCATCACTTCAACAGCTAAATGCCCACATCGAAAGGACGCACACTTATGTCCAAGGTAATGATCGCAATGCCGCTAAATCATTTAGCAAGCTTGCTGAGATCTCCAGGGATCTGGTCTATCATGAAAGCAATGAAGGGAGGAGCCGGCAGGGTGCTGCTGGGGTGGTACAGGGGGCACCGCTTATATTCACAAGGCCACGTGGTCCAGGCATAGCGAACAGCAGCAGGAGTGCCGCGACAGGAACTGACGTTCAGGGCCAGGGTCTGGGCTGAGAAAGTGCCCATGGGAGCTGGGAGCCACTTGCACTGACGGTCACTGCAACATGAGATCTAGTAAGAGAATCAGAAAAATAGGAATGGTTAGGTCAGTTAGGATACTCCAAGAGACCACAAGGGACAGAAGGAGCCACTCTTGGCCCAGGATCCATTTCCTACAATAACCAGAACAAACCCAAACCCAGGTTGGTGTGATAATGAATGTTCCTGTGACAAAATAAATCAATTTTTAAACAAATATTAAATTACTGAGGGAGACAAGGAAACATAATCACATAGAGCATTTAGAGAGGGCTCCCCTGAACCTCCTTGCTGTGAGCCTTCCGGCCAGACAGCATAGCAGGCAGGAAGTGAGGGAGCGGGGCAGTCCAGCTGCTGCTACAACTCCAGCACTCCCGAAGGGGCCGGGGGGATGAACAAGGGGCACAAAGGAACCTTGGACAGAGAGCCTTTCTCAAACCAGAAAGCAATCCAAGGAAGGGGACATGAAGTTTTCAGTACCCCAGGTTAAATTCTGTCCTGCTCCCCACTATGATTCTGGGTCCAGGTGACAGGCCGTTCTGCCATGGGAGAACTGAAGTCAGAACACAGACGTCCGGGGAGCCAGAACTACCTAAAACCCAGTGTCCAAAGAAGCTCAGTGGGGCAAGAGCTGCCCTGAGGCCTGTGAATGTTGTGGTTAGGACTCTAGAGGAGGAGCAAGGATAAACCCGTGTAATTAAAGTCTGTCTTTAATATTCGTTCATTCCCTCCAGTGCCCTCTTTTCATACAGCAACCCCCTCCAACCAGCCTAATGGCCTCCTGGTTCCCAAAGAAGCTCATTTGCATGTTCCAATAGGAATGCCTCACCCCCACCCCCCAACTAGGGAAGAAAGACTACATAAGCTCTTTAATTATTAGCCCTAGTTCCACAGTGGAATGATCCTCGCTACGTGCTAGAAGAAAGTAGTTTCATTACATTAATTTACAATGAGCTACAAATTCCCAAGCTAAGCCTCTCAAAGGAAACACTAAACTCAAAAGACTATCAGAATTTGCAATAGTGTGACATAAAAAGACATCCAAGATGAGGGAAACACTCTGGAATAAGGAATCTTCCAAAGGTAACCTACAAATAAAGCTGCAGGCCCTTGCCAGAGCAAAGATGGATGCTCTGGGAGCGAAAAAACAAAAGGAATATTTTAATGTAGATTCATTTTCCTTCCCTTGATTGTCCTATCAAAATTGCCCCTAAGTTAAAGAATTAATAGCTACTTAGTTACCCCTCTGAGATAAACTCAGCCCCGCCAAAAACCAAGATCCCCTTCACAGAAATGTTACAATTAAAGAGATGATGGGCCTCAGTGTGGAGAAATCCTGACTCCCAACCCAGGATGAACCCCTATTAAATTCTGGCTATTCTCACCTCAAATATTTTGTCCTGCTTCTTCACCTGGATTTGCTGTGAATATGTGAGGTTTAGCAGCCCCCTGTCAGCCAGGAGTTCCATCTTCTCAGGCAGTGGTCCTTGAAAGATCAGTTTCTCACCATAGGCCACAGCCCGGGCCCCCAGGTGCAGCCTGTAGGCCACAGTCTGTTTATCTCGAGGGTGGATGCTACGGATAAAGAACAGGCAGAGAACTTTGGGTTTTCACTGAACAATAACCACATTTAAAAACGGGGGGGTGGGAAGGGGTGGGGAAGGATTATACAAAGCACCCTTTAGGAAGGTAAGAACAAAGTTGACTGAATCTAACAGGTCAAGGGCTCGTCAGCTTAAGAGACAGGGTGAACGGTAGCCATAATGGGGCTCTGGGCATCCTATGCGTTAGAAACCTTGAAATAGCAGATGACTTGGAAGGAAGGAATACAGGTCCCCGAGGGACGGAGGAAAGGCACTGGAACTAACCTAGGAGAGCTAACTTAAACTTACTCCAACCACTGGCAGTCCTGCGTTTCATCTGAATCAGGTGTTCACATGCTCAATGAATAAAACCCTCCAGGTTCAGATAGGACAATCAATAAATATTCATTGGTCCAAAAATAAATATTCATTTAAGTTCTCACTATAAACCAGACACTGTGTGGGCCCCATTTCATATTTCAAATCCCCTTGTATCCCCCAGCTAGCGTGTGGTAGTCATTGGAGCCGTTCACAGATATCCCTTTATTCCTCCTCTGAGTTGATGGAAGAATTCCGTGCCTGCTCTTGCTGAAGCCAGGCATGGCCATATTACCTGCTCTGAGCCAATGCAATGTGAGTAGAAGTAACATGCGTTACTTTCATTGCCAGTGTGAGACTTTAAGGTGACCGGGAGCCCAGATCAACTTGGAACCTCCATCACTCTAGATCTGTGAATGACTATAACGAGCAAAGCCTCTCTGTTGACCTTCTTTGGACATGTATTGTGAACAGGAAGTAAAATGTTGTCTCATCAGGGCGCTGAGATGTTGAGTTACTGCAGCACATCCCCAGTGTAAATGATTGATAAGGCTCCAAAGGTCCAATCCTCATAACACCCACTCTCTGCCCCTCACAAGTGAACATCAGAATGAAGGCCACAGACAAAGAACATAGATTATTGTTCAAGCAAAGCCCAAGAAGCACCCATACCTGCCATAAGGGGACGTCCTATCACAGAGATCCATTGCTACTGCCATGAAAGTGTTGGGCATCCTCACGTTGGGGACATAGCCAAAGTCTGCTGTTTGATGCCAACGGATCTGGGGAAATTTATCATCTGAGGTTGCAGACAAATATGAAGATAACTGGAAAGTAGAGAATGTTGCATCAGAATTTTACTGCATCAGAATCCTACACCAGAGTCTTTTTTTCATATATAGACTCTGCTTCTGCTTCATTAATCTGTTCAAATACCCATTCAACAAATATTTACTGAGTGTCTTACTGTTGTGGCTCAATTCCCCTCACCCCACACAGCGTATCTGTGCCCTGCTCTCATCAAGAGGTGGCATCTATTTCTCCTCTTACTGAATCTGGGAGAAGCCTGTGCTTTTCTCTGACCAACAGGATGCAGGGGAAGTGATGTGCAGCTTCTGAGTCATTGCCTCAATGGCCCTTGGCTTCTGGTTTCATTCTCTTGGAACTTGGAGATGGCCATGTAAAAAGAGTCCAGCTACCCTGGAGAAATTACATGGAGAAGGGGACCCTGGAAACAGGAAGACCCTTAGAGGAGAAAGGGGTTATTGTCCCAGCAGTCCCAGCCAAGAGGCCAGTCATGTGAATGCTAGAGGCTCCAGTTCAAATTAAAGCCACATGAGCAAGACTGGCTGGCATCTCCTAGAGCAGAGATGAACCATCCCAGTTGAGCTCTGCCTGGCTGACGCATGGAATCATGAGCATCATGAGCAAATACAATGGCTGATGTTTTACAACCACTAAGTTTGGGGGAAGTTTGTTACAAAGCAACAGGTAACTGATACATCTGTATTTAACATGGTCAAGTGCTGTAGGGAAGCAGAGAGGAATCTGCCGAGAACATGTGGTAAATTGCATCAAAGACCCCAATTCTTCACATTTTCCTATATCCACAGCCTCTTTCCATATGGTTTTGTGGTTTCTCCCACTAAGAAAACGAGTATAGGGGCACCTGACTGGCTCAGTCGGTGAAGCATCTGACTCTCGATTTCAGCTCAGGTCATGAGTTCACGGTTCGTGAGTTTAAGCTCCACTTCGGGCTCCATGCTGACAGTAGGGAGCCTGCTTGGGATTCTCTCTCTCTCCCTCTCTCTCTGCCCCTCCCCTGCTTGCTCTGTCTCTCAAAATAAATAAACTTAAAAAAAACAAAGTGTATTTCCCTACCACTTTCTGAGCTCAGTCATATGGTTCGCTTTGGTCAACAGATTGAAACACAAGTTATGGTGTGTCAGTTCTTAGCCTAGGGCCCAAGAGACCTGAGTGGTCCCATTGGCTCCTTCACATTTCTGCTGTCACCATGACAAGGACATGCCTAGGCTAGCCTATGGCTCTCTGGAGAAGGAGGAGAGCTGTGTAACAGAGCTGCCTCTTCTGACCCATGCCAACCATGCCCAGGAGAAAGCAGAGCCCCCACCCCACTCGGCCCCATCCCTGCCACCGACCCACAGAGATATGAAAGAGTTCAGTGGAGCTCAGCCAAGATCAACCAAACCCCAGCTATCCACACATGTGAGCTATAATAATAGTTATCTTAAGCCATGGAGTTTTGAGGAGATCTGTTACACAGCAGTAGCTAACCAGCACAAGTACTTCACAGCTTTGTTGGTGGAACAGACCTAGACATAAGAAATGTTAATAAACAAGGGGTGCCTGGGTGGCTCAGTCGGTTGAGCATCGACTCTTGATTTTGGCTCAGGTCATGGTCTCACAGTTCATGGGATGGAGCCCTGCATCGGGCTCTGTGCTGACAGCACAGAGTCTGCTTGGGATTCTCTCACTCTCCCTCTCTCTGCCTCTCCCCTACTCACACACACTCTGTCTCTCTAAAAATAAATAAACATTTTTAAAAATGCTTTAAAGAGAAGTTAATAAACAATAGTATAAAATAGCATGGATTGAATGGTATATTGGAGCCAAAGACAGCAAGTACTCTGCATAAGAACAAAGTTTATTATTATAAGAAAACACGGCCTCAAAATATGTAAAAAAAGAAAAAGAAAAAGCAAAGAAAAAGAGAAAAAGAAAGAGAAAAGAGAAAGAAAAGAAAAGAAAAGAAAAGAAAAGAAAAGAAAAGAAAAGAAAAGAAAAGAAAAGAAAAGAAAAGAAAAGAAAAGAAAAGAGAGAAGAAAAGAAAAGAAAAAATGGATGGGCCCAGAAAATATAAGCAACCACTACAAACAGGACATGTTAGAATCTTATAATGTAAAAAGGTAGGAAGTAAAAGGGCAATTTTGAGAGCAAGAGAGAGTAACTGAGCTGAACTTGAGGGTTTATGTAGGAAAGACAACGTTGGAAAGATAGTGAGGCAAGAGTTTGGATAGAATTCATACTTTACCTATAAGCAACAGGGAATCACTGTAGAGGTGACAGCTGGAGGACACTGTGAATGTACTAAATGCTGCTGAACTGAATACTTTAAAATGGTTAATTTTACATTATATGAATTTCACCTCAATTCAGAAATTAGAGAGCCGGGGTGCCTGGGTGGCTCAGTCGGTTGAGCGTCCGACTTCGGCTCAGGTCATGATCTCGCGGTCCGTGAGTTCAAGTCCCATGTCAGGCTCTGTGCTGACAGCTTGGAGCCTGGAGCCTGCTTCAGATTCCGTGTCTCCCTCTCTCTCTGCCCCTCCCCCACTCATGCGCTCGCGCTCTCTCTCTCTCTCTCTCTCTCTCTCTCTGTCAAAAATAAACATTTAAAAAAAAAAGAAATTAGAGAGCCACTGAAATTATTGGCATGAAAGAAGGACTATTTCAAAGGATTAATCTAGTGATCATGCAAATGACCCTGTGAAGAGCCTGAAAACAGAGAGACTGATTGGTTCAGAAGCTACTAGAACATTCTAGACACATAAGAGAAAGGCCTGACCTAGGATAGCAGTAGGAATGGGATGGGCAGGAATAAGATAACCTAAAAGACAAACTGACAGAAGCAGGCAATCACCTTGGATACGGGATGGAATACAGGGAAAAGACAGTATCCATCCTTCAGAATCTGTAACACCTAATTATCTGCTTGGGATTCTGCAGATGTAGGTAAAGTCCTCTATCAGCTGACTTCAAAGAAACCAAAAGAAGAGTATGTGGAGCGCCCAACTCAGATAAGCCTTTAAAATGGGGCACATAAGTCAGAGACTCCTTCTGGCCTTCAAGAAGTCAGCTGCCATGAGTTCTATAGCTTCAAGGAAATGAATTCTACCAATAGCCACCTGAGCTTGGAAGAAAACCCAAGCCTCAGATGAGACCCCAGCTCTGTCCGACACCTTCACTGCAGCCCCAAGCAGAGGACTCAGCTAAGCCATGCATGCCTTGACTCCTCACCCATAAAACCGTAAGATAATAAATGTATGTAACATTATTCTAAGCGGCTAAACACGCAGTGATTTTTTACGCTACAATAGAAAACTAATATACTTGTGAAAAAACTTTCCAGGCAGAAGGAAAGGAAAATGGCAGACTCTAGGGCAGAGTAAGCCTAGTGTGCTTAAAGACAGTAAGGCAGCCGGCATAGCTGAAGTGGAGTGAGCAAGGCAAAGAAAAGTAGGGGCAGATCACACATCATTTGTTGACTTCACTCATATGGAGGAACCACTGGAGCCTTCTGATATGGCGTGCATTTCAAAGGATCACTTTAACTGAAATGTTGAGAATATCCTAAAGGGGGCGGAAAGGTAGAAGCAGGAAGCCCAGTAAGGAGGCAATGTTTCAAGGAAGAGATGATGGCGCCTTACACTAGTGCAGGAGCAGTAGTCTGACTCTGCAACATACTGAGTAAACACTTTCATCTAAACTTGAAATTGATAGACTCCTGGAATGCCTGGGTGGCTCAGTCCATTGAGCATATGATTCTCGATTTTGGCTCAGGTCATGATGCCAGAGTCGTGGGATTGAGTCTGGTGTTGGGCTCCGCATTGAGCACAGAGTGTGCTTAGGATTCAATTTCTCTCTCTCTCTCTCTCTCTCTCTCTCTCTCTCTCTCTCTCTCTCTCCCTCCCTCCCTCCCTCCCTCCCTTCCTCCTTCCCTCTACCTTTGTCTCTCCCTCTCTCTCAAAGAAAAAAAATTTAATTTTTAAAAACTGATAGACTCCTACTCCTGCAAAGGACAGAGACTCCCAGAAAAATTCTCCAATACTACTATGACGCATGTGGTCCCACTCTTTCTTCCTTCCTCAATTCTCTGATATTTATATCACCATGTTCTCTGATGTAGACTGCAACTTATTCTTAGCCACAGTCCAGGCAATGAGAGGCATCAACCTATTATCCCTCTTTTACAAACCATGATCTAACAGTAAGTCAAACCACAAGCTGGCAAACATCCTGGGCGAGCAACCACTGTCTTTGGGCCCCGTTTGAAATCTTCTGTCCCCATCGGGGGAGCTACACGATGAAGAGAGTGCTCCCCACAGCCTTCTCACTCCCATGGCCAGCAAATACCTGAGATCATCCTGGACAAACGTGGCCAAATGAAGGCTTGAAAACAGGAAGTTTTCTGCTTCTTGACCTGTTCCAGAAAGACTAGAAAATCATCAGGAGAACACTGGTGAGGTTGCGACAGCAGCAGAAGGGATGTGATCTGGAACTAAGGGGACATTTCCAGTTCTCTGATCTCTCGGCAAATCTGCTTTCACATATGAAATGATAAAAGGTGCTGAAGCTTCACAATGGAATTTCACGAGAAGACCCAGTGAGCAACACTGCTTCTTCCCACACAACACCCAACAGACCGAAAGTGGAATCATGCTCGGCAGCCAGTGCCATGAGGAGGATCACAGCAGCAGAGCCACCAGAAAGAGTCTAGGGTAAGTACGAGGCTGAGGCCCAACACCGAGAGATGCTTACACAGCCGCTCAAGCCAAGGACGTGGTCTCCAAATGGCCGTTTGTGGAGAATTCCTGCAGCAATTCTCCAGTTTCACCACACACTCGCACTTGACAGGTGCACTTGACTCGCTTGCACTATGACACAGTGGCCACAAGGAGGCACCAGCACACTCCAGACCCAAATGAAATTCTTGTTTCCCCTACTCTGAGATCCGCTAGGGTGCCGTTCAGTCTCCCACAGCGATTAGTAGAAATACCACCGCTAATGAAGGCATATAATAGCCAAAGAATATAAAAGGGGCCCCATTCAGAAGACTTTACAATAGCATACTGTATGTACTTTGCACTTCACTCCCGTTGCTCCACACCCGCTGTACAAAAGCATCTCCTCAGGACTTCCTAGCCTCCTGGTCTTCTTTCCCTCCCATGCTTCCGGTCACCTCACTACTAACAACTCTCAGATACGTGTGTCCGGCCCGGGGCATTCTGCTGAGCTTGAGTCCTGCGTCTCTAACCGTGCTTTAGTTATTGCAACCATCATTTCAAATTCAACACCTCTACAAAGCCAATTCATCTTTTCTTGCAGACCAACTGTCCCCCCCCCCCCCAATTTTCTGACTTTTCTCACTGATGAACATTATCTGGCATGTGCCAGGCTTTACATGAGTTAGCTCATTCAATACTTAAAATAATAATCTCCCTATTTAATATCTGGCTCAAAATCACAGAGCCGAAGGAGCGTCAGGACTGAGATGTGAATCCACGCAGACCAGCTGCAGATCCATGCGCTGAACCATTATTTTGCCATATGTGGTATTTCTCTTCAAAGGTATATGTTTGTGCTCCCAGTTTTCCACAAGTAACCAACATATTTTTGTCGATGGTGATCAGTTAAAGCCCCGAGTCTGAGGGACTCCTGCCAAACAGTAAGGCCTAAGGGCAATGACCAGGTCTCTCTGATTCGCACTGTATCTCTAGCACCTCACACAGTTCACGGCATATAAGCAGCATACGACACACGGTCTGAATTGGCTGGAGTCACATTCAAATCACCATCTACACGGCAAAGATGAAAAAGAACCTCAGAAGTCCAGATGTAGTTTCCACCACCAGAAATACAGATCTGCTGACAGGGCTGGCTATTTTGACAATAATGAGTAGAATAATCTGGTTTCGAAGTCAAAACAAAGGTAAGAAGGAAGAAAGAAAATGGTTGTAAAGTCAGTAAAAGTGGAAAGGAGGTCCATAAAAGTCCTCATCCAAGAAAAGGCGTGGTGCAATAAGACAAGGTAGAAGACACGTGAGGACGGTGAGCAGAAGGTATCTGCGGGACATGCAGAGGCAGACATCTGGAAGCACGTGTCCAATTCAAATCTGAAAGCCTGTTCCATTAGTATGTTGTGAGCTGGGCCCCGCTTTTCTAACACCTTACTTGTTTCATTTCCTGTATTTCAGAAGAGTCGCCGCTTACCACCCTGCTAAAGAGTGTAGGTCTTGGAGGAGTCATGTGAACAGGTAAGGCAAAGCCATCATCAACTTGGTTAAATACGTTCATTCCTTTTAGGCGAGGACGAGAGCAGAATCCTTGTATCTAGTTGCCACTAATTAAAAGTGTGATTTCTCTTGATATACTTTTTCATTTATGTGTTAGACCATATTTAATAACTGCTGACCAGTTAGGTCCCGAGATACAAGTGTGACGCAGGAAAACATGATGCCGTGTGCGACTGACATGCAAGGAAAATGGGGGAAGGAGAGGGTGCTAAGAAATTACCCATCGGGGGAAAGGAGGTGGTGCGCCCCAGATGCTGGACAGTCACAGAAGGCTTCCTAACTGATGTCCAGGCTGAGAGCTAAAGGACGAAGTTGGTCAGGAGAGTGCAGGAGAGAAAGGTGCTCCAGGCAAAGAGCAGGGACAGTGGGCTGGGAGTGAGAGACCAAGGTTCACTACAGGGGCTGGAAAGGACAGCACCAAGTTAGGGAGGGCACGGCCAAGTACACACATAGCTGCTAAGAGTACACACTGAACACAAATTCATAAATTTCTACAGAGAAACCTGAGGACACGTTCAAATTAATGTTCAATTTAATGCAGCAATTTCATTTCTGGGAATTTATCTTATGGAAAGAATTAACCACGCATGCAGTGATTTAGCTAGAAGGACAATCAACGCACCACTGCTTACAAAAGCAACGTGTTTAAAGCAACCGAAGGGTCCATTTCTTGAGAACTAGTTAAATAAACTGCAATACAACCATATTTCAAAGTATTCTGCAAACATTATAAATTGTGCTCAAGATTAATATTCATTGGCATGAGGGGCGTCTGGGTGGCTCAGTCGGTTGAGCACCCAACTCTTGGTTTTGGATCAGGTTGTGATCTCATGGTTTGTGGGTTTGAGCCCCACATCGGGCTTCGTGCCGACACAGCAGAGCCTGCTTGGGATTCTCTCTCTCCCTCTCTCTCTGCCCCTCCCTGCATGCTCTCCCTCTCTCTCTCTCTCCCTCTCTCTCCAAATAAATAAATAAACTTAAAAATATATTTATTGGCATGAAAAAATGTTTGCAATACATATGAAGAGAAGAAGCAAGGGGCACCTGGGTGGCTCAGTGGGTTAAGCACCCGACTCTTGATTTCAGCTCAGGTCATGATCTCACAGTTCATATGTTTGAGCCCCGCATGGGACTCTGTGCTGATAGCATGCAGCCTGCTTGGGATTCTCTGTCCCTCTCTCTCTGACCCTCCCCTACTTGCTTTTTATCTCTTTCAAAATAAATTAACATTAAAAAGAGAGAGAGAGAGAAGCAGCAAGATATGGTACAGTATTATGGTATGGATCCTCCTGCGAAAATACATGAACAGATTCTGGATTGTGCAATTGGAAATGTTTTAGCTTTTTTTTTGCTTATCTTTTAAATATCTTTAATGAACATGTATGTATTCATTTTTTAATAAGAAATATTACTGGGGCGCCTAGGTGGCTTAGTTGGTTAAGCGTCCAACTTCCACTCAGGTCATGATCTCATGGTTCATGAGTTCAAGCCCTGTGTCCGGCTCTGTGCTAGAAGCTAGGAGCCTGGAGCCTGCTTCAGATTCTGTGTCTCCCTCTCTCCCTGCCCCTCCCCTACTTGTGCTCTGTCACTCTCAAAATAAATGAACATTAAAAAAATAATGTTAAATAAAAGAAATATTACTTATTAACTTTTTTTGAAGATGTAATTGTCCCATCAGTGAACTGAGATGAATTAAGTCTTACAGTTAGTTCTTGACCAGCAGACTATGAGGGCAAAAAAAGGAATATGGATTCCAGGAAAGAGACCTCCATAGGACACCCCCACCCCAATACCCAAAACCTGCTTCCTCTCAGCGCATACCTGGACAAATCCAAATGGGAAGAAACGCTCTGTCTGCCCCTGGGAGCCACGGTGGAAGGCTTGACGCCAGTCTTCAATGAGGGCAGGGAATGTGCAATTGTACAGGTCCCTGTTAACATTTATATTGGACTC
Source organism: Felis catus (assembly GCF_018350175.1). NCBI lineage: Eukaryota > Metazoa > Chordata > Mammalia > Carnivora > Felidae > Felis > Felis catus. The sequence goes on from NC_058377.1 coordinate 21,687,041, forward strand.
CCCTAAAAACAGTCCAGATTATGAGAGGGGGTTGGGGTAGATGCAAACATGGCCACACGTTACTCCCCAACCTCTACCCATGCCCTTAGGGAATGAGTCTTCCTGCAGTCTCTCTGGACTGGCCTTGTCACTTGCTCTGGTCAAGGAGGCATCAGCAAACATGATGCAAGCAGAGGTTTGAAGAGCTCTGGGGTTTGTTCTCTCTTGATATACTTGCAACCCTGAGGCTGCTGTGTAAATGATAAAGAATCTGAACTAATTTGCTAAAGGATAAGGGACCACTTGCGTACCAGGGTGCTCTAGCAGTCAACAGACAGGAGGGAGAGGCCATCCGAGGCCATCCAGCCACCAGACACCTGCCGGGTGGCCAAAGACACATAAAAGATCCCGAAAGAAATTAACCAAAGTAGTCGATACAGGAAAACTACCCCAATAACCCACCAAATGGGGAGCCAAATAAAACTATTATTGTTTTAAGTCCCTAAATCCTGGGCTGGTTTGTTACACAGCAAAAGCTAACTAATACAATGGAGAAACAACAAATTAACACTCACCCTGGTACCATATCATCCCTTTCAGAGTCATATTATGTAGTGGATGGATCATGGCATTCCAGAGAACAGAGTTCTTACTGGGACCGGTTACAGAATCAGACTGAGTGAACCTAAAATTGATAAGAAGCACAAGTATCATGAGAGAGCTAGTGACCAATCACATCATGGTCCCTAAACTGAGTGTCTATCCAACTTTCATCTGGGGTAAACGTCTGATGATAGCAACACAAGATTAGACCGAACCACTCTGTTTCCCATGAAAACATGTTGAATAGCCTCCAACTTTCATATCTATCCAGGTTCTTCCCAGGATAAATGTATCAGTCAGTACAAGTTCAGAGGGGGCCATCCCAGTTTCCAGATAAGGTCACTAAAACCAGAGAAGAGGAGTATTTTATTGTGAGTGTCTCATGCAGACAATAAATTTACTCAACTAGTACTCAGTTGATGCACACTTGGATTTTTTTAAGCTTTTTGCTTATCTTCCTCATAGCTAAAATCATTGCATATAGGCTTATTTCCTTAAGATAAGTGCCCAGAAATGACATTGCTGGGTCAAAGGGCACATTTTTTTCAAAGCTTTAAACGTGTTCCTAAACTTCTCTGTAAAATACGTATATGAATTTATACTCATGGGAGGTGTGGATGAGAATGCCCACTTCCCCACACCCTTGATGGCATCCCTTCACGTCCCCAGAGACCTGGGAAGCCTGGCTCTACCTAGATCCCTCCCACTCTACCTAGGCCATTCTGTCAGTCCCAAAGTGGAAGGTCTTCCCTCCCCGACAGGCATGACTTTACCTAAGCTATACCAAGAGCTGAAGTTCAGCCTCTCTCCAGGGCCCTTCCCAAATTTAATGACATAATATTTATGAAAACAGTTCACAGACTATTAATCTCTGTGTTAATATTAGTGTCAGGATTTTAATAACTATTCCTTTCTTCTCCACCCCATGTGTTCTTCCTGATCCAGCTTTTCCTGATCGTGCTTTCATAATCAATATACTAATACATCTCTTTGATTACATGAATATTTGTTCTTCATGTTACAGTGTTTATTCTCATGGACAATAGAGCACAGTGGTTAAGAGCACAGACATTGAAGCCAGACTTTGCCACTTACCAGCTGTAGCCATGAGCAAGTTACTAAACCCCTCTGAGACTTAAGCTTAGTAGCTTAGTATCTTAACAGTATCTATACTTGTAGAGGTTGTTGGGAGTATTAAGTGAAGTCATACATATAAAGTGATAACAGTATCCAACAAAGAGAAAGCTTTCAGTAAGTATTAGCTATCACTATTATTAAGGAAAAGGATCATAATTGCTTCCTGACATATTCTCAGATGATCGTGGTGCTGATGACAATAAAAATAATACCTTACGGTGGCACCTGGGTGGCTCAGTTGGTAAAGGGTCTGACTCTTGGTTTCAGCTCAGGTCATGATCTCACAGTTTGTGAGTAAAAAGCCCACATCAGGCCCTGTGCTGACAGCTCAGGACCTGCTTGGGATTCTCTCCCTGCCCCTCCCCAACTCATTCACACGCTCTCTCACGCTCTTTCTCTCTCAAAAATAAATAAACTTTAAAAAAAAAAGAATACCATACATGTTCACAGAATAAGTTACATACACTCAATACATATTTGGACATTCAACACAGATTTGGCTCCCCAAAGGAAACCATGATCCTTCTCTCTTACATAATTTCCAAGGCTTTCTCCCAGACTTCAGGATGATTTCTTACCCTCGTGTAGGAACACCACAGGTTTTCAGTGACCTTCCAGTAGACCAGGCTTCAATGGGTGTCCCACCCCACGAGGAGGAGATCAGCCCAATGGGATAATGCAATGTGTCATACAGGTTACGCCCAAAGAGCCAGCACACTGCTGACATGTACTTGAAAACTCCATGGCCTAAGTTTTCTGGTCAGAAAAAGTTAAAGAAAAAATGACAGAAACATAGTAGTTTATATATAAGTTACCGGGTTGGCACTGCAAAAGATCCAAACTCTCTACAATGCGGGCACTCAAAAAGTTGACAGTGTAATACTGGGAATTCAAATAAATTTCAAATGAACTGTGAAACTGAGTGAGCGCCTTCTAGGTGCCAGGCACTTCTAGATGGCTGGGATACAGTGAATAAAGAGATATGGAGAGACATGGAGCCTCTCCTCATAGCTCTTACATTCTACAGAATAAGACATTCAGCTGAATAAAATAGACGACCCAATATGGTTAAGTGCCTCAGGAGGTACAAACAGGTGGTAAGGGGTTTTAACAGCAAAAGAAAGAATATCAAATGAAAGGCAGATCACAAAAAGTCTAAGAATGACCCCCTCTCCTGTGCTTCCATTAATCTTCTAAGCACAGTGTTTTAAACCTTACCCCCACTTAACTATTAGCTACTCGAAGGCAGGGCCCTTATCTTCTTCACTTCTGGATCCCCGATGTCTAGTACCTAATGCAGAGTCAGTAAATTCACTGGCTGGTGCCGGGTGGCTGTGGGTAGCTGGTATAAAGGTGAGTCCACTGACAGTTAGGTATGAGGAAAAGGTAAATAAGAAGGAAGGGAAAGGAAATGCAGGGCTGGCATTCTATCCAGAGGAAACAATATATTAAAAAAGGACACAGAGTAGGAAAAATGTTGAAAAGTATGTGACTGGAGCCTAGACCACAAAAGGGGACGAGTGGAAGATAAGACAGGAGGGGAATCACATCTTGGAGGAGAGAAAACAGAAAGCCACCGAAAAGGCTTGGGAATGAGAATGTGTGGAAGGCAGAACAGCCTTCCAAAGATGTTCACACCCTGATGCCTGCAACCTATGGGTGTGTGACCCGAAGTGGCCAAGGGGACTTTGTAGAGGTGACTGGGGTTGAGGACATTGAGACGGGAGGAGTACCATGATTAGATCAGAGGCGGCTCCTTCATACCGGCCAACCTTCCCCGCTGCAGTCAGAGAGACGTGACATGACAACAGCAGAGGAGGTGGCAGAGATTTGGAATATGACAGCGACTTGACCTACTGTGTTCCTCCCCAGACACCTGCTTGCCTCGCCTCTGCCAGCTGATCACCGAAACGTCGCCTTTCTCAACTGAGACCCCCATGGCCACCCTCAACGAGAAACCACGACCCCATCCCAGCCCCCAACAGTCCTACTGCACCCCCTCCCCTGATGTATTTTATTTATATAGTTCTGTCTCATTAGCTTACACCCCCATCCACCCTATCCCTTGATCCCCAAAAATGTATTCGGTCTCAGAGTTCAGAGAGTAAAAGGGGGATAATAGGAAGGTATAATATATTATCCAAACCTAACTGATTCCTGAGTTTGGGATACCATGTAAGGAGAGTTCATAGACCAAGAGATTTATCCAAAAATTTACCCAAATCTCTTCAGTTCCTGAGTTCTCATAGGGAGAATTCAGATAGTGTAATACTGAGGACCAGACACTTTGTATAGAATTTACTAATTGTATTAAGCATTTCCTGTATTCCTCCGCACTGGAATACAAGCTCCATGAGAACAGGTGTCCTTCAGCAGGGTCAAGGGCTAGAGTGTTCCAGAGTGTATAAATGGAAGAACAGCAGCAGCCTTGAGGTGAACAAGTTGTTGAGGTGGAAGGAGAAGACAAATTACCAAGAGTGAACATAGAAAAGGCAGTGAAAAGAATGAGGACAGAAAATACTCTAGAAAAGTTTAACAGAGCAAAGGAGAGTGGTGAGACACCATGAGAAGGGGGGTTGTCATGTTTGTGTGTGTGTTTTGTTTTGTTTTGTTTTGTCTGCTTAGAGTAAAAGAAAGGCAGAATTTGAGAGCAGAGCCTGTGTCTGTCCTGCTCACTGCTGTGTCCTTGGGGCCCAGCACAAAGCCTGACACAGAACAGGCAGGAAATAAAGATTTTGTGCTGAATGGACATGGGGGTGAAAGACCAGAGCTCGAGGGGTAGAAGGCCCTGGAAGGGGAAGCACCCACATCACAGGTAGCCCTGAAAGGACAGCACTCAGCTGTGTTCGGACACAGAAACAAAGGAAGGAAGAGAAAAAGAGAAGAGCATTGAGGCAGTGTTGAGAGATGCTGGCAGAGCTCATGTGAGTGGCCTCAGTCTGTTCAGTGAAGCTGAAGGAAGTGTCATCTGCTCATAGCAGGGGGGAATCTTGGGAAGAAATGCTAACCCTAACCCTAACCCTAACCCTAACCCCCAGAACTCAGGTGGAGAGTCAACGAGAAATGAGTATAAGGGTGGCTGAATCCTAATAAATAGATCAGAACCAAATTCAGGGTTCCAGAGTCCTCCTAGGGCACTGACCCAGTACGCAAGAGATGGCACACGTTCCACAGTCACTCACCTGAGGTGGGCTTAGACCACTGCAAGTCAACCTTGGCCAGGTCCTCCAGTTCCTGCTCTGCCTCAGTGAGCGACACAGAGAAGATGCGGACAGACTGATAGGCCGCAGTGTTAGACAGCTCTCTTGTCGCATTGAATATCTAGGAAAACAGACAGGAATGTCATTTCTTACATCAACCTAGTGGGCGGCCAACTAGCCTACCACCTCTTAGTAAACACTACCCAACCTCTGAGCTCTTCTGAGCCTTCATAAACCAAGATCAAATAAATAACCCAAACCAGTGATGGGCTGCTCTGAATCACCTTGATACACCTTGACAAACACAGACCATGGTGAATCCTGTTCCCAAAGAAGGCAGGAATACCCTGAAATCTGAGATCTCAAGGAGCAAGTCTGAATTGGATGAGGTTTAGGCTAAAGATCAACTGTCAACTAGACCCACTGTAGTATCTTGAAACTAAAATGCTTCTAGTCAGAAAAAGTAACTGGTAACACAAAACCATGGCATTCACGTCTCTCCAAAATGGAGCTCAAAAGGCCAGGGGGAGGTAGGTGTGTGTAATCCATAACACAGAAGAGAGGTGTCTTCAAAAGGAACACACCTGAGAGATGATTGTTCGAAGTACTAAGACATACTGAAATATCTCAAATGTTTATATTCTCATCTCATCCTGCCCAATCACTCAAGAAAGGCACAGAAGACAGGGCAGTCTGAAAGGTGATGTTCAGCATGGCTGCAGACAAAGAAAAGTGTCCGCCCAAAGACCCCACTTCTTCCCAGATCCCTTCACAAAACCCCACCAGTTGCCAAGAGTATGACAGGAATGGCTTGGAGCTTTTCTGGACGAGACTGCATTATACTGAGTAGTTTCTTTGTTAGTCATTCCTCTGTGAGCTTATACAAAAGTGCCAGTTCCTTCCATCCTGATTTTTGAGTTATGCTTTTCTTTTCTTTTACAAAGAATATAGATTGTAAATGTATTGATTTGTTTTGTAATTTGGGTGCCTTTTCTTGTCTTCTCTATCCCCCCACCCCACCCTGGACTAGTCTGGTTTTCCCAAAACAAAGGGCTAACAGGCGCATCGGGAAGCCCAGTTATCATTGGCCTCAGGGAACAAGAGCTCCAGCTGACGGGACTGCCACAGCGAGAGCGCAGGAGGCTGGGATGCTTTCCATTGGCCGCTAGCCACCGAGTGTGCAGCTGGCGCCCCTTTCCTCCCACCCACCACACAGAATACAGCTGGCCCTCCAGTCCACAGTGTAAGAGAAACCCTGGAGCAGCCAGAGTGCCCCCACAGGGCATTTCAATGAAACAGACTGCCCCCTTGCATCGCCTTTTGACTTGCCACTGAGCCTGCTGTGGCCAATAAGACGGCCAGATGCAAGTGAAATGTCTCTCGGATCACTACGGGAGCCACAGCCTTGAAGTGCCCCCTGGGTAACAGCAGCTCTAGCCGGTGGGGGTCGCTGGTCTTCATGCTATCAGGACAGAGACTACATACGTTCTCGGGAAAATTCCATAGGAAATCCAGACACGTTTGTGCAAAATCTTGCCCGGCAAGCGAAATGTAAAGTAAACAGTCAAGAGTGAAAACAGGCTAAAGCACTCACAGTCTATTCTGGCAAGAAAATTATTTTTCGGCAGCAAGTACCTGTAAAAAGTCACCTCCCTTGAAACCAGCTCCTCTCTGAGCACTAAGGATGGTATGCTGCTTCCATGGAAACCGTGGATGAAACCGCTTTCCTTCTCTCCTCCCACACTAGCTTCCGCACTGCCTGGGAACTCAAGTGCCGCATCGCAGTGAGATGCCAGCTTGGGGAGGCGGGTACGGGTGAACACGCTACTTGTCTCATAGGCCCGTTGCTAGCGCGGTGGACTATTCAAGGCCGACAGGGTTGCGGTGTTTGGCACTCTCCCGTGTCACCAGCACACAGATCTGGATCCAAAACGCTGGCCGGGAAAAACTTGCATTTTCAAATTCACATTTGTGTATTATCTCAAGCCCAAACCTGAAAGCCACAGCAAGCGTTTAAAAAAACGCTTGGGGGTGGGGGAAAATTCTTGCTGTACCTGATGACAATTACTTCTGAAATTGGTATCCTTTCCCAATCTCACCAAGCCTTCTTGATGGAAGCATTTCCTCGGGGATATGGGCAGCAAATTTAGGAATAAAGAGATTTCAGGAAGATTTTCATTTAAATGACACTTGGTTTCCCCCGCTGATGAAAGGGGAAGCCTTACTCCATCTGCTGAGATCAAATTTCATCTCATCAAACACCTCAGTGTAATTATTTTCCTACCAAGTATTTAAATGAGGATGTAAATGAATACCAAGGTATTTGAAGTCATTAAGGCTGCTGCGGTGGAAAGAGTGTACCACTGCCTCCCTGGGGACAGGCCGTTCACCATCAAAGCAGCTGCTCGCCTGTGTTCATTTTGTAACCTTTATGCCACATTCTTGAATTAATGAAGAAACGTCAAGAATCTATTTCCTCAGAGAATCTTGGCATGGGGTCTGCGTGAGGGAGCAGGGCCCTTGTGTGAGAGTATGTGAGGCTGTGCGCACGCGCGGGGAATCCATACCAAAGAACACAGGGGAGCTTCACTTAATAAAGAATTTAGGTTTTCTAAGTTAGAGTCCCTTCTACTACAGTAGAATATAGCAGCTTTAAAGTTGAGGCAATAACTATAAATAAGCCAGCCACCATACCTCCCATGAATCTTTTATTGTAATACAGTATGAGCCCTTTGCTTCTGGATTTTGACTTCTCTACTTGTAAAGCAACAATGTCAGGATTGCCAAGATATTGAAAACTGGGCTTCCTTGTCTAACACTGGCCATCTTCTTCTGAGCCTAACTAGAAATATCCAAGTCTTAAGACCTACCCTGAGTTAGGAGGCGACAGATGAACATTTAGACTTTTCTCCATTTATACACATCTCACTCAGTGTTATAAATAACACTCAATCTTAAAATTCCACTTTACCCTAACAACAAGATGGGCATACAATCTGCCATTTCCTTCATTTGAATGTGAAGAGTGGTAGGTTATAGTAGAAATCTTACCTCCTCAGAAAAGTCACACGGAGGAGGGCAAAGAGAAGAGACAGATACCGTGTCTGGGTACATGTGTGTGCATATGTACATGTACATGTGTACGTGTGTGTGTGCGTGCATGTCTGTGTTGGGCGTCTTTAGAGGAAAAAGGAGCAAAAGGAATAAAGGAAGAATCATATAAAGCATGCTTTCGATCAAAAAATAAAGTTCTATAGAATGTTAAGAGACTAGAAAACTTGGCTTTTGACACCATCAGCACCTAAAATGCTGTCTTGCAAACTAAGCGCATGATTTAAAACAAAAAAAATAAAAAATTAACATGTGGCTGTGTCAGATGGAATTCTTTTTCTATCTCCCTGTATCTCAGAGCTTATAGCCTTAATCTAATGCAGAAGATGCTGAAGAGTAAATTCTAGGCAGAAAGAATGTGTTTACTCTTAACAATCAAAATCTGATTTAGCTTGACAGAAAATGAGATGAGATCCCCTGGCACAGCCTGCTATTGAGAACCTGACTGTATAGATACAAATACATCTGGTCCCTGCCTTTCTGTGCAAACAGGGAACTATAATCAAAGCATTCAAGAAAGGACTGTTTTCCTTAGTGAGTTAACAGCAATCCCACTTCTAAACAAAACCATGCTTTCTCTCAAGATATAAAACTTCAGTTTTGCTTCCAGCCACTTGGGCTGAAAGGGAGCCCGGTTAAAGTTCAGTTCCATAAACATTTAAATTCAAAAGTTCCCACATATTTAAGTAGGGCAGGAAGCAAGAGTAAATAAGATACTGGTTGTGAAGACATAAATGCAAGAATTTAGATTCTGAATTAGAAAACTAATACAAAAATGGAGTAGGTATGTCCAGAGTAGGATCTTTTTAGTAGCATTATTTAGTAATTAGTTAACAAAAGAAAAAGAAAAAAAAAAAGCAATCTGGGGTAGAAGCAATAAAAGCAAAATAAACCACAAAGTATGTGAAAGGACTCAATTTTATATATTTAAAAAAAAATAAATGAATTGGGGTGCCTGGGGGCTCAGTCGGTTAAGCTTCTGACTTCAGCTTAGGTTACGATCTTGGCAGTTCGTGAATTCGAGCCCCGCATGGAGCTGTCTGCTGTCAGCACAGAGCCTGCTTTGGATCCTCTGTCTCCCTCTCTCTCTTCCCCTGCCCTGCTCATGTGCTCTCTCTTCTCTCCAAAATAAATAAACATTTTTTTAAAATGAAATAAAATAAATAAATTTTTTTTTCAAAAATGAGTTGAGATCATAGTATAGTCATAGAGATTTTTAAACCTCAAATTTAAGTATTCCTCAAAACTGGAGAAGCATAATGAAAGAAAGGCAAGAAAATAAATATCAACTTGAGGAGAAACTAAGTTTCAGGGGAAGAGCCAGGAAGACAATAATCTTTTCAAGTTCTTAACTTATTAAAGGAAACAAATCAAAGTACGCAGAACATATTTGTGCCAACCCATAATGCAAACAAAACCATTTATTCCTAAGATTCTTGTTTATTTAATGGGACTCTTCATTGCAAACTGAGCCTTTGATAAATCTTTAAGGGATGAGGCAAGTGCATATCACTTTCTTGTTTTTATAACTTTCTTTTAAAAATTATAGTTAGTTCATGCTCATTATAGCAAAATCAGAACATACAGACAAGGAAAGAAAATCAATCCCAGTTTCAAATGTGCCAAAGAACTTAACTCAGACTACTTTCTCTGAAGTTCTGATACTGCATAAAAAACTTTACCCTTCTGTCAGCAATATTTCAAGCTAATATAGTTTCAATTATGTCTGTGAACTTGCTAATATGTTGTCCAACCCTGATTTTAATTTAAAAGAAATAACAATGATCTCCCTTACTTTCCTTTTTAAATCAGACAGCTTCCACTAAACAAACGAAGAGGGGACAATTCTGAGGCCCAAAGCTCTAACACCATCACACCCTATCCAGAAATCCACCCTCTTCATTCTAGACAGTTTTTGTGTCTAATTAGAAAGTAGAGCTGATCTTGAAAATAAATCTGAATGCCAAAGACATACAGCACCAAGGCTTTTGTTCTACCTCTGCTGCCTTGCTAGAATACCAAACTACTAAGAACTTTCCTTCCCTTGGCAACTTTTTCAGTGTCCTTTTTTTTTTTAATTTTTTTTTAACGTTTATTTATTTTTGAGACAGAGAGAGACAGAGCTTGATCAGGGGAAGGGCAGAGAGAGAGAGGGAGACACAGAATCTGAAACAGGCTCCAGGCTCTGAGCTGTTAGCACAGAGCCCGACGCGGGGCTCGAACTCACAGACCGTGAAATCATGACCTGGGCTGAAGTCGGACACATAACCGACCAAGCAACCCAGGCGCCCCTTCAGTGTCCTTTTTACCCAGCTTTACTTAAGATACCTCACTCATAGTCCGTCAGGGCAGCCCTATTCTCTCAGAGCAACGAACACCGGAACCCTTCAAAGTGAATTTCGTCACTGACCAACAGATGGCAAGTCAGTATTCCCTGGTTCCATCCCACATGACTCCATGCACCCTGTGTGTCCCGTCCCTACTTGGGAGCCTGTGTAGTGCCTTTCCTCCCAACAATTCTAGCAGAGTAAATAGAGCCTAGTGAAGCCTCTATACAGTTATCATAAAGGAGAAAATATGCTAGGTCTCAAAATTTAAGAACGTCTTCAAAGGCTGTGAGTGAAACAGAGAAAAATGAATTGATGCTAACAAAAGAAATCCTAGGCTATGAAAAAGTTGAGCAAAAAAAAATCATCACTGGCCTTCTTTCTGTTAAAAAAAAATATGTATATATACATATATGTTCTTTCTGTGTAAAAAAATATATACAAATATATGTTTATATTTATATATATATCACAGCCTTTGAAGATTAACTGTTCTTAAATTTTGAGACCTAGCATATTTTCTATTATGTATACATATATGTACATATAAATCAACATATTAATTTTATACATGAGTATGTATCAATTTGACATATGACACCTAACTGAAATATCAAGATATACAGCTTACATTGAGATAATTCACACACACACACACACACAAACAGATAAACCACATAAGGCAAAATATTACCAACTGTCAATCTAGGTGGTGGGTATATAGGTGTTTGCAAGTCTCTTAACTTTTTTGTGTGCTTAAAACTTTTTATAATAAAAAATTTGAAAAAATAGCAACACCTTATATTTTGACAGCTATTTTCAATTTATAAAGACCTTTTACAAACAAACAAAATAATTTAATCTTTTTAATGGCTCAGTAAATTAGGTCAGACACAATCACTACTGCAGTATAGTCGTGAAAACTAAGTCTCAGACTTAGTTTAACAAAATGCAACATACTTTCATGGTAAAAACTCTCAGACAACTAGGAATAGAGGGATCATTCCTCAACATGATAAAAGGCATTTATGAAAAACCCACAAGTAACATCACACTCAGTGGTGAAAGAGTGAGAGTTTTCCTACTAAAACCAGGACAAGAGAAGGATGTCTGTTTTCACCACTACTATTCAACATTGTACAGGAAGCTCTAGCCAGAGTTATTAGACAAAAAAAAAAAAAAAAAGAAAGAAAGAAAAGGCATCCAAAGAGGTAAAACTATCTCTATCCATAGATGATATGCTCCTATATTAGAAAACCCAAAAAAAAAATCACAAGAAAGCTATCAAAACTAATAAACAAATTCAGCAAAGTGTCAGGGTACAAGACCAACATGCAAATATCATTTGTTTCTATACACCAGCAATGAACAGTCTTAAGAGGCAATTAAGAAAGAAATTTCATGTACAATAGCATCTAAAGGAATTAAATACTGAGGAATAAATCTAGCAAAGGAGGTAAGAGACTTGTATACTGAAAACTGCAAAACATTACTGAAAAAAATTAAAGATCTAAATTAATGGAAAAACATCCCTTCATAGCAGGAAGGCTTAAAATCATTAAAATGTCACTATCACCCAAAGCAATCTACAGATTCAACACAATATCTATCAAAATTCCAAAAGCCTTTCTTGCAGAAATGGAAAAGCATATCCTCACATTCATATGGAATTGCAAGACAATTCCATATGAATAGCCATGAATAGCCAAAACAATCTTGAAAAAGAAGAATAAAGTTGGAAGACTCATACTTCCCAACTTTGAAACTTACTACAAAGCTACAGTAATCAAAACAGTATGGTACTGGCATAAGGAGACACATATAGACCAATGGAATAAAATAGTAAGCCCAGAAAGAAACCCTCACATATATGGTCAATTGGAGTTCCAAGAGTTCAATATGGAAAGGACAGTCTTCAACAAATGCTGCTGCAAGACCTGCATATCCACTTGCAAAAGAATGAAGTTAGATCTTCAACTTACACTATATATAAAAATTGAGTCAAAAAGGATCAAAGACCTAAGAGTATAAAATTCTTAGAAGACAACATGGGGGGGGGAACCTTCTTAACACTGGATTTGGCAACAATTTCATGTATGTGACATCAAAAGCATAGAAAACAAAAAATAAATAAACTAGACTTTGCTGAAATTAAGAACTTTTATGTATCAAAGGACACTCTCAAGAAAGTGAAATGACAACCTACAGAATGGGGAAAATATTTGCAAATCATACATATGAAAAGTGGTTAATATCTAGAACATACAAATAATTCCTACAATTCAACAACAAACAACCCAATTCAAAAATAGGCAAAGAACTTAGACATTTTTCCAAAGAAGATATACAAATGACCAATATCATTAGTCATTAGGGAAATGCAAATCAAAACTACGATGATCCTCAAAAAACTAAAATTGGGACTATCCTACAATCCAGCAGCAATTGCACTACTAGGTATTTACTCCAAGGATACAAAAATACAGATTTGAAGGGCTACATATCCCTAATGTTTATAGCCGCATTACTGACAATAGCCAAACTATGGAGAGAGCCCAAATGTCCATTGACTGATGAATGGATAAAGAAAATGTGGTATATATACAAACACACATATATATACATACATACAATGTAATATTACTCAACCATCAAAAAGAATGAAATCTTGCCATTTGCAATGACATGGAGGGAGCTAGAATGTATTATACTAAGTGAAATAAGTCAATCAGAGAAAGACAAATAACATAGGACTTCACTCATATGTGGAATTAAAGAAACAAAACAGATAAACATATGAGAAGGGAGGAGGAAGAGGAGAGAAGGAAACAAACCCTAAGAGACTCTTAAGGATAGACAACAAACTGAAGGTTGATGGAGGGAGGTGGGTGGGGAATGGGCTAGACAGATTATGGGTATTAAAGAGGGCACTTGTTGTGATGAGCCCTGGATGGTATCATGTAAGTGCTGAATCACTAAATTTTACTCACGAAACCAATATTGCACTGCATGTTAGCTGAAATTAATTTTTTTTATTTTTTTACAGTTATTTATTTTTGAGAGACAGAGAAACAGAGCACACGTGGGGAGGGGCAGAAAGAGAAGGAGACAGAATCCAAAGCAGGCTCCAGCCTCTGAGCTGTCAGCACAGAGCCTGACGTGGGGCTCGAACTCACAACTGAGCCACCCAGGCGCCCTTTTTTTTTTTAGCTAAAATTTAAATAAAAAGCTAAAAAAAAGTTTAAACATAATGAGATACCACTTCCTAAGTATTAGCAAGGCTATAATAAAAAAAATTAATTAAAAAAAAAAAACAGAAAATAACACATTAGAGAAATTGAACCTTTGCAGATTGCTGGTAGGAATGTAAAACAGTACGGCCACTGTAGAAATGTTTTGGTGGTTTCCCAGAAGTTAAACACAAAACTAATAGATGATCCAGCAATTGCACTCAAAGGTATATATCCAAAAGAATTGAAAGCAGGGGTTTGAACAGGTATCTGTACGCATTCACAATAGCCAAAAGACAGAAACCGCCCAAGTGTCCATCAACAGAAGAATGGATAAACAAAATGTGGCATACACAATGGAATACAATTCAGCCATAAAAAGGGGCAAAATTTTGATATAAGCTACAACACGGATAGACCTTGAAAACATTATGCTTAGTAAAATAAGTCAGACACAGGACAAAGACTGTATGATTCCATTTGGAATAGCATTTAAAAGAATTAAATATTTAGGACTAAATCTAGCTAAGGATGGAAGAGACTTGTATACTGAAAACTGAGGTACCTAGAATAGGCAAATTCATAGAGAGAAAGCAGAATAGAGGTTACCACGGGCTGGAAGAAGGCAAAAAGAGGGGGGCAGTTATTGTTTAATGGGTACAGAGGGATGCTGGGGATGATGAAAATTTTTTGAGTACAAATAGTGCTGACAGGTACACAGAGGGTTGTGAACAAATTTAATGCCACTAAGTTGTACAATTACCAATGGTTAAAATGATAAATATGGTAAATAAAATTCATTTATCAAATATAATAAACAAAAACTCATTTTAACCACAATTTTTTTAAAGCAGGGTTTGGGGGGGGCAGTTGAGAGAGAGAGAGAGAGAGAGCACACAGGTGCAGAGGAGAGGGGCAGAAGAAGAAGGAGAGAGAATCGTAAGCAGGATCCATGCTCAGCACAGAGCCCAACACGGGGCTTGATCCCATGACCTGGGATCATGACCTGAGCCTAAATCAAGAGTCAGATGCTCAACCAACTGAGCCACCCAGGTGCTCCTAAAAAGCAGGTTTTGAAAACAAAGTCTCAGAAATACGAAGTGATTTTCTCCAAGTCATGTAACTGGTAAAAGGCAAAGCCAACATTCAGTCTCGATTTTTTAAATCTCCATGACAACAAAAGACATATATTAGACGCACAGCTTGAAACAAATTCTAATTGTTTTGATTTCCCAGGCTCTCTCCAGAAGCTCATCAAGACCAATCAAAAAGAAGAGTAATCTACTTTGTCTTCAATTTGATATGAAATCTTCCTTGCCGTCAGATACTCTAGCTCCTGCCCTTAGCTCAGGAAGGCCAGGAAATGGTGCCCTGCACACGTACAGAGCACTAGCTGTGATTAAGAAAGGAGGCTCTGGAGTCGCATTACCTGCTCCTATTCTGGCTGCACTATTAACTGTGTGACCTTAAGCTGGTAATTTAACCTCAGTGGGCCAGTTTCCTCATCTGTGAGATGAATAACCATACTTACCTCATAAAGTTGTTAAATCGAATTAACTAACACATGGCAAACACTGAGAACAGATCTTGGCACGTGGCAGAAAAAGGTTTCTACCTCCTTCTACTTGTCCCTTTCCTCTACCTTCTATTTTTTCTTCTTCATCATCATTATTTATTAACACTGAGACTCTGTAAATTACCTGTGAAACCGTCATCTGCATGTTACTCTGCCCACTGCAAAGCCAGACATCTCCAAATAAGACATCATGAACTCTCAGGGTGAAGTTTGTTCTCCCAAAAGTCTGTTGTGCCATCACCTCATAAGGTCCACCAGGCTTCATAGGATCCAGTACCACCATCCAGCTGTTAGAATGTGCTGAAATCATAAAAGACTCCAAGGAATTAATCAATCAATTAAAACAAAATTAAAGCGCAATCCTGTCATGCATCATATTCATTTGTGGCTATTCCCAACCACTGTGATTAACTGAATTCAAAGATATGAAAATTAGGGCACCTGGGGGCTCAGCTGGTTAACAGGCTGACTCTTGATCTCAGCTCAGGTCATGATCTTGCAGTTCGTGAGATCAAGCCCCATGTCGGGCTCTGCACTGACAGTGTGGAGCCTGCTAGGGATTCTCTCTTCTCTCTCCCTCTCTCTCTGCCCCTACACTTTTCTCTCTTTCTCGCTCGCTTGCTCTCTCGCTCTCACCCTCACTCTCCCGCTCTCTCAAAACAAACTTTAAAAAGATATGAAAATTAGCCAAATTTCAGACAAGCAAAAGAAATAACAAAAGCAGTAGCATTTCTATCCTTAATCTGTACCAATCCCTCCTTCCTTGTAACTGAAGCATTTACAGGAAAAATTAATCACCCAGTTATAATCCTAAATGAGAACAGACAAAAATATACTGAGATTAAAATCCAAGGGAGTTTAATTTTAAAAAAACAAACATAAAATATGGACTCCTGGGTGGTTCAGTCGGTTGAGTGTCCGACTTCAGCTCAGGTCATGCTCTCACA
Organism: Felis catus; assembly: GCF_018350175.1. Taxonomy (NCBI): domain Eukaryota; kingdom Metazoa; phylum Chordata; class Mammalia; order Carnivora; family Felidae; genus Felis; species Felis catus. Next base: position 21,703,151 of record NC_058377.1, read on the forward strand.
GCTCATTAGTTCAAGCCCCACGTCGGATTCTGTGCTGACAGCTTGAAGCCTGGAACCTGCTTCGGATTCTGTGTCACCCTCTCTCTCTCTGCCCCTAACCCACTCGCATTCTGTCTCTGTCTCTCTCCAAAATAAATAAACACGAAAAAAAAACTTAATTAAAAAAAACCATAAAATAGAAATTCATATTATACTATCCAAATGTCAGTATTAATATAATCATGATCTAATAGATTTATGCAGTGCCCCAAATTAATTTGTAATTATCTAATCAAATGTGAACACAGATTAGAGAAAATAATTTACAATCTGGAACTTCCCTTAAGGTGAACAGAGAAACTGACACAGGACAAAGGAGTAGGAGCATACATAGTACCAATTTAAGATTAATCACAAATTGATCTCTCTGTGAAGAAGATATTTAGACATGCCCAATTAATTATTTTCACAGAGTTACTTACCAGACTTAAGGTTTTCGGACTCAATTAGGAAGATGAAAAGCTATCCAAGACCCTGTTTCAGAAATTCATAGCACATTCCTTAGGAACCACCCCCCTACCACCTTCCTACCTCTCACCCACTCATACCACCACCACTGCCAACATCATATTCAGAAACTTAGGGAAAATATCTTCAAAATGGCAAAATGATGCCTGGGAGAACCAAACAACATGAACAAAGTTGAAAAAAGGAGAGTGAGAAGAGAATAAAGAAAATAGAGAAATGATCATTTTAAAATAAATATTCTTGGCATCATGCCAAAGGCTACAAAATAATTTCTAATTTGTGCCCATCAGATTAATGTTAATTCAGAGGGAAAGAATAGTGAGAAGTGGAAATGGAGCACCCTAAAGTTATAGCAGCCAGCAAAAATTATAATTATAAAAAAAGTATCCAAGTGCCTACTAAGTGCTAAATGCTACACTAAGTTCTTCCCAATCAGCAAAAGCTAAGCAGAAGCATGAGAAGTCCGGATGCATGACAGGAGATTAGGAAAAGCTCAAACCACACATATTGTTCAGAGTCTTGGGGAAAATGTCCAAAAGCCTGAAGGCATCAGCGAAAGGGTGCATGCTTGCCCCTCTTGAAAGTACAACCCACTGAGACTGCTACTCCCATCCCTTAGAGGTCAAGTAAGCTCAGGACCAAATGCTCACTATTGTTTTTATACCACCAATAGCCAGACATCAACATATTAAATGTATAATTCACCTAAAGCAGAAAAATCACTGTTTTGGAAACAGTGGGCAGCTAGTACAGATTGTGTCGCACAGGTGTGATGTGCTCCATATGGCTCACGCTTCTGAACAGGCAGACACTCCAATCTGTCCCCACTACAGTCTTGCCAAGGTCTTTCCAGGCTTCTTGCACTCACATATCTTACTAAGTCTCTGTCCTTCTGCCACAAACATTACTCATTTATGATGAGGAGGTCAAAAAACCTAGGGCAGAATTTCTTTAGCTTTGTACTACTGTGCAATCTATTTCTAGTCACTGTTAATTAGATATTTACACTTAGCCTCAATCCACGCAATATGGCCGGTGAAGAAAGTTACCTTCACCAGAGTTTCTGAAAAGTTTCACTGCCCAGCAACTGAAGGACAAATAGGGAGGGGGGAGATGTTTGGGCAAAAGATAGCAATGCCATCCTACTAGAGCCAGAGAATGAGCTCCCTCTAGTACCTAAATAGTCTGAAGAGAACTAGGGATCCACACCAAGAACTGCCCTCTTGAGGAAAACTCTCAACTCCCTCAAAGACCTTAGAGAACTTCCTTCTTGTCTAATACTTGAGCTCTTTTTGATTCAAGCTGTTTTCCTCTCCCACTTGATAAAACTGACACAATAATGAGGGTTAAGTGAAGTTACCTGCCAGGGAATGCAGGGGAAACCAGGTCCACTGCAGAGAGCTTACTAATGGTTAAACCAACCTAGAAACAATTTGGTTAAGACACTGAGGATTGACTCCCATGTAAGTATACACAAAGGAGAGCAAGCTCTGTGAAGGCTGCTTCTTAGACCAAAGGCAAGGATGGGATTACAAAAGTAGAAATCACCACATTTCACAAGAGAAGTGGTTAGTCCTTGGCCATCGAGTTGAGGACTGGCTGGTTAAAGTGGAGCTCACCACAGGATGATGAAATCCAGTTACAGTCTTTAGAAACTTTGTTGACCACCCCCCCACCAAGTCCACTAGGTTGAATCTCAATAATAAAACTGAGTCACCAACTACGAAGAGTCGGAAGTTCACCATCCAGCTGAATTTCTGCTCATCCTGATGGACTTTCTGAGCAACAGCTGTTCTGGTTCCTTCTTCTGGACCTTAATCACATGCAAATCTTGTGACCTTGCTTACCAATCCAGGCCTGGATTTCTGTAAATTCTCATGTTTTTTGCATTCAAATCTCTGCTTCCTCGCATTCTTTCATCTCCCATGTAGGAAGATTCATGTCCTTCCTTTATTACACGGTTACTTTGAGTGCTTACTGTGTGCGAGGCATTCAGTGAACAGCAGAGAGTAAACCTCAGTCCTGAGTTATACCACCAAGAAAGCCATGCAAACTACTAATCAGGCTTTGTGTTTCTGTGTCCAATGGTTAGCATATCTGGGGGCCTATTTCTTCCTGTCCCTCTTCTCTTCATGTTCCAGCCAACAACTGAAGTAAAGAACTCTCTTCCTTTTCTTCTCTCCATCTCCCTGACCACCCGCCACCTCAAAATCAGAAGAACAAATAATCAAAGGGAAAAAAATTACAAGAATTTGTCTAAAGACATGATTAGTCATAAGGTGCATTCATGCTTTTTTCTCTTTGCTATTCACATCAGATGTTAATTATTTTTCAGATTATTGTGCCAAATCTCAGATGCCAAGAAGAGAAAAAAGGAAATTATCCATGACCTTTCCCTCCTCAAGAGGAAAAGCCTAGAATTGGAAGAAGTTCTTCTCCCACAAAACCCTGGCACTTCACCAGCTGCAAATCAGTTTAGTGATCTAGAGAAGTGACTTGGAGGTAAAGAAGGTCTTACTGCCCAAACTGCCCCTTTGCAACCTTCATTTATTCTGTATAAAGTTCATCACCACCACCAAATATGAATATAAAAAGCAAAAAAAGAGCTTGAACATTTTTCCATCAATAAAACTATTTATGCAAATTATTTAAAGTATAGCATGCTATGGCATATAACACCCTAAGGTGACCCCCCCCAATAAGTCACACCCGTACAAAATCCCCTCCCCTCAAATTCAGGCAGAATCTGTGATTTGCTTCCAACCATCAGAAAATGGCATGGGAGAGGAGATGTCATTCTTGTGATTTGGGTTACGTTATATGGAAAAGATAAAGGAGTTTTGCAGATGTAATTAAAGTTCCAAATCAGTTGACACTAAGTTAATAAAAAGGAAGATTACCCTGGGTGGGCTTGACCTAATAAGGTAAGCCCTTTAAAATAAGGTCTAGGAGCTCCTGGGTGGCTCAGTCGGTTAAGCGTTTGACTTCAGCTCAGGTCATGATCTCAGGGCTTGTGAGCTGAAGCCCTGTGTCGGGCTCTGTGCTGACAGCTCAGAGCCTGGAGCCAGCTTCCAATTCTGTGTCTCCCTCTCTCTCTCTCTGTTCCTCCCCTGCTCACACTCTGTCTCTCTCTCTCTCAAAAATAAATAAAAGATTTTTAAAAATTAAAAAAAAAACAGAAGAAGGTCTAGAGGTCAGAGATTTGAAGCAGTAGAGATGTTTCCATGAATTCTATAGGCATAAGGAAGGAAATCTGCCAGCAGCCTACATGAGCTTGTAGTGGATCATTCCCTAGTCAAGCCTCCAGATGAGAACACAGCCCAGCCAACACTTGATTTCGGTCTTGTGAGACCCTGAACAGAAAACCCAGCTAAGCAATGGCCCAGGCTTCAGATCTATAGAAACTGTGCCATAATAAAAGTGTGTTGTTCTAAGCACCTAAATTTGTGGTAATTTATTGTATAGCACAGAAAACTAGTGTGCATGCTAACATTGCAACCAGGAGCTTTTTACTTTTCTAAGGGGTTTAGGCTTTTTGTAATTTTCTAAGTTAAAGTAAATATCCCTACTTACCTCAGGTCATGATGATGAATCCAGACACACTCTCATTTTATCCCCCATGTATGTCAAAGTGAAAAGATATACCCTCCCCTCCCCAATTTTATTCCTTGTGTCTGAAAAACTCATCATGCATCATTTGATGATATGGTTTGACTAGGCCCAGTACCTGACCCATATTCCCAATCATCCCTCAAGTTTTAATTGAACCATCCCAAAGCTTAAGTGTCAGTCTGCTGGACAAAAATCTTCATGCTGTTAATTCCATTTTGTTGTGGGCACCCAGGGGATTGATTATAGGTAATAAGTTAAATATTAACAGAGACAGAATGACAAACTGAGGTAGTCTAGCTGAAAATCCCAGAGTCCTCATCAAATTTAAAGAGAAGTCAACCTTTCAATATACCCTGTAGTGTTTCCTTTGAGAAACATTTTTTTTGCCCTATAAAATTTCCTACATGTCTACCTCCTTTATTCCAAATAACACTTTATTCATTTTGCTTCATGTACAGAACACAATATGTCCCTATAAGTAGGTTTATGGATCTAAAAAAAATAAATATTTTATTTTTTATCTCCTACCAAGCAAATGTAGAGAGCCTAACAAATATAAAGTATACGTATACTCTTTTGCATCTATCACTATAGTACTATGTAGTCTCTGTCTCCTAAATATTTATTGGTAATGTTAATTATTAGCCAAGGAAACCCTATTTTTTATTTTTAAACTACAGCAGCTCTTTGGATTTCTAAATCAACTGTGATCACCAGTATTTATACTCTATGCTGTTAATTTCTAAGATAGACACAACACAAAAATTGTCTCTTGAATTCATTTTCAGCACATCCCACAGGTCACCAGTAGCATTTAAATCTAACAGAGAACAACTTCTCAATCAGATTAAGCTTCCCCTTTCAAGTCTCTTAGTGTCACCCGAAAACATTCTTACCTTAAACAGTCTTACAATCCAAGAACTAGAAGCACTCACCTCGCATCTATGCCTGGCACATAGTATTTTTAAATGTTTGTTGGGGCACCTATATGGCTCAGTCGGTTGAGCATCCAGCTCTTGATTTCAGCTCAGGGAATGATGTCACGGTTCGTGGATTTGAGCCCCCTGTTGGGCTCTGCACGGACAGTATGGTGTGTGTGTGTGTGTGCACGCGCGCATTCTCTGTCTCTCAAAATAAATAAACTTAAAAAAATGTTTTTTGTATGGAAATGAATTATAAAGAGGCTGCACCAGGGTCCGGTTCACTCTGGACTGGATATTGACAAAACTAATCAGGAAACCCTTGTTTTCAAGGCCCAATAAAACTCCCACAAGCTTCCCTGTCATATGTATCTTCAAGTCACTGCTCAAACTACCACCTCCCACATGAACACCCCTGCTCCCCAAAGCAGCCTTGTTACCCGTCTGACTCTCACCTTCAACATTTCATGGCTATATCACTACCTCTAACCAAGATCTGATCCTGTCTCCACTTGACCTAGCCGTGACTGTGGCCTCCAATATGCAGTTAACTTCTAGCTATGCTCTTTCACATGCCAACTTACACAACTCTACCCCTTCTAGACAAAGACTCCTTTGTAGGACCTGTCTGCTCACAGAAGCTTCTAGTTCTCACCTTCTTGAATATCCTTACAACCACTACCTTGGGTGGTGCCATGGGTCAGGTGGGTCAGGCCTTTGTCATCTATTGCCTAAATATCACAGGCTAACGGTTCCCACCACCTCTATTCTTACTGACCTCCACTCTCCTCTCCATGGTGCTGCCAGAGTTATCTTCTTAAAATACAAATCTGATTATTTGGCCACTTAAAATCCATCGATTTGTATAGTCCACAACAGAGTATACAGTCCTTAGCAGTGACAAACAAGCCTTCCTACATTTCCAACCTTCTCTCCTGTCATCTGCCACCAGTTGCAGACTCCAGTGCTTAGACAAACCAACCTGCTTGCCATTTCTCCAATGACCCATGCTCCCTCATGCCTCCATGGCTCCAGGCTATTGCCCTACCTGGCTTGCCCTACTCATTTTTCAAGATACATCTTAGACTAAGTTAATTATCTCTCCTAAGCACTCCCATAGCACACTGTGCTTCCATACTGAGGCACCTAACTTACCTGTAACTGCTTATTCTTTTTCTGCCTCCTCCCTCATCTGTCAGCTTCATTAGGAGACAGACCACATCTATCTTGCTAATCACTGTATTACCAGTACCTAGCACAATATATGGCACATAGGCACTCAATAAATATTTGAGTGACTCTCTAAATATTATAATAACAATAATAATAATGGCAGCTAACACACATGTTTACATGTGCTAATTCATTTAATCCTTACAATTACCCTAAATATCATTATTATCTCCACTTTACAAATAAGGAAATTATGACACAGAGATGTTATATAACATGCCTGAGGTTATAGCATCAGAACCTGAGCTCAGTGAGTCCACAGCCTGGGTTCTTAAGCACTCCTCCATACTGCCTCTCCTTTATGTATAATTCAGTTCAAATGTCACCTTCGGGGGAAACTGTTTCTTACCATCCAATCTGAGTTAGGCGCTTCTCTTCTGTATCCCACAACAGCCTATATACACCTTCATCATAGCATTTATCACACTGCACTTTATGACTTGGTGTCTATTCCCATTATGCCATGAGATCCTGGAGGGCAGGAACTTTGACTCTGTCTTAATTTTCTTTGTGTCCTCGGTGCCTAACACATGATAAATACTCAAACTTAAATGGATGGGTGTGACAACCTGAGTTCCAGCACCAGGGTTCGTTTTTCAGATTATCCAGCAGGTGGCAGAAGAGGACAAAAGCTGAACAGAGGATGAGCAGCCTTACCTTTCACACTCGTCACCTTCTCCATGATGGTTTCTTTATCTTGGCACAAAGTCACTGTCACTGTGGCTCCGAATATGCCATAGCCCCAGATCACTGCCCCTGCGGGCTCCTTCTGCAGCACCATGTAATTATTGATGTATGAAGCAAAGCGAAAACGGACATCTAAAAATGTTAACCAACACTTAGAAAAGCATCATTGGGGGATTCATCACCAATTGAATCTGGTTAAACAGCAAGAAACCATAAAGCTTTTATACAGGACAATTTGAATATACCCAGACCCTTTAATCTTCTAAAACTACATCTTATTCGTCCTAATTAGGTAAGCAACATAACAAGAGCAGTTGCCAATAATATGCATCATAGTACAAGATGACCAATAAGGAAAACTCAAAGAGCCTACGGCAACCAATGTGCCACAAGCCTCCTCCGCTTCAGAGCTCTTGATCATCCTTTGCTCTCAAGCTTGGCCCTGACGCTCTGCGCTCTCCCTCCAAATTGTTAAAATGCTCCTTTTATGCACCCCACAGATGGTATTTATGAGAAAAATAAACCACTTCCTTCCCCTACTTTCCATTACCATGCCCACTCCTTGTTGCTGGGAATAAAGAAACCTGCCTCTCTCCAACACAGCCTCCCCTAATCTCTCCCCCATTCTTTATCTCCCCCTTTCCTTCCCACCAGTGTCGACTCCTGCAAATAATTCCCCTTATTGTGTTTTTTTTTTGACAACCCACTAAAAATTTTAAATAAGCATTTATGAATATCTGTGACATCTGCTTCCTTCTAAGGTAAATTCAAATAAATTAAGATGATAAAATAAGGTCGGCGAGAAATAGAGGGTCAAAATGTCAGAACAAAGGTCTTTGGTCTCAATTTTACCCATTTCACAAGCTAAGTTATATAAAAAGAACAAGAGGAAGAGCACTTGAAACTGTAGATTCTATTCTAGAGTCACTAACAAGACTGAATAAGAACTTACTTTAACGAGATCATTCCTATTTTTAACATGCAGCCTATATTGAAGTATTTTATTAATAACAAGCATCTATCCAAATTATCTCAGTGAGTTCCTCATCAAAACTTAACAAGGGGGGGGGGAATCTTCTTAAGTTATGTCCCAATTTGTCTGAACAAAACAGACTAAAATCCCTACAAGAAAATAATTAACAAAGTTAAGATTTTTTTTAAGCATTTTAAACAAAAATGATAGGCAGGAAAGAGAATGAGAACTAACCAGGTTTCTTCCCTGAAAGCTACAAATGATGATGGCCCCTGAGGCTATACTTAACAGGGCAGCAAAGCTAACAGGGTCTCCCATACAGACTCGGTGGCCTATTTGCTTCAAATAACAGCCCAGTCGCTAAACATCCTCAGCGCTCTCTCATGAGTTAGTTCCATCATAAAACCTAAATGACAACCAACAATCATCCAGAAGGCTGGATAATGGGCTGGAGATGCACAGCTACCACAAGCAAAATGCTCTAAGAAGAGACTCTTACATCCCAGAATTGCATAAGCACCTTGGCAGCCTGCTGGAGGGAAGGGGAGAGGCACACGTGTGGGAGGGCCTAGTCTTGGGTAGGTGCTTCATATGGAACAAGAACTGAAAACCAAAGGGCTAAGAGCTAAGCAGAAAGAGGGTGAGGGTAGGGGAACAGAGTGTAGAAAACTGGCTGTCGCTTGCACATGAGCCTATACAAAGAAGGGCTAAGAGTGCAGCCATTGTCTCATTGTGCTGGGGACACATCTTTCCAAGTCAGTCTGTTTTCGCCAACACACACTTACTGGTCCTCATTGTGCCTGGCTCTATTCTGAGTTAAAGAATTTTAAGGATAGAAAGGATCTTTCACACCCCAAGGTACAATCATATTATTTATGGATCAACAGACCGATACCCAGGTAGATTAGGTAATTTTACCTAATAGCTTGCATATTAATGAATTAATTCAACAAATTTTTTATTAATGCCTACTGTGTGCCAGGCACCATTTTAAGCATTGAGGATAGAACAGTAAGAAAAAGAAAGAAGAAAACAATAAAGGGAAAACAAAACACAGACAAAAAGCCTCACCAGCAGCAGGAAGCTTACATTCTACCGGGGAGCTTATTTGTGGCAGGCACAGTGCTATCCACACTGCACATATTAAACTCCTTTGACCTTAAATCGCACAGGTAGTTTACAAAAGGAATAGAAACCAAGTCACCTGATTCCAGAGTTATTATTGCAATTTCCAGTCTGCTGCAGATATTGGTGGTAAATTTAAAAAAAAAAGTCATATTCCCTGCCCTTATAAAGCTCACATTCCAAGCTGATAAGAGTAGACAGTGGAACATTACCAGGGAATTGAGCAATGGACAAAATAGGAGAACGAGAAAGGAGGCAGGGCTGGTCATTCTTTTTGTCAAGCACAAGACACTTAGCATTTGAATCTTTTTTCCTTAGGTCTTCAATTTTTCCTTCATTTGGATGTTGGAGTAGAAAACAAGAATTAGTGTTCTGTTAGTGAGTGATGAAATTAATCCAGTGGGTAGGTTACCTCTGGCGAGGAACTCCTGGATGCCCTGGGAGGAACATCCTGGGAGTCTCAATAAAACTGGCAATATTCTAGTTCTTAAGTTGGGTGCAGCACCTTTGGGTGTTCATTTTATTGTTTCATTGCTCATATACTTTTGTACATTTCAAATATTAGATAGTAACCATGGGCATATGACCCAAGGTGAAGACAGAATATTGCACCGGCATTAAAAATAACAGCCTTTAACAGAAAAGTTAATAAAATAATGGCCCTACTCGCCTATCATATGCTGGACTCAAAGGTCATTGAGTGAGGGTGAGAGGCAAAAAATGATATGCAGAGAATGCTGCTGGTTTACACTTTGTTAAAGCCTGAAAAACTACGGCGGCAGTTGGTCTGTCTGGGTACTTCTGGGTGCTCAGGTAGAGCACGAGCCATTTTTCTGCACCCTGTCCCTATTCTCACCTCAACTTTTATTTCTTAGCAGGGAACTTTGGGGTCCACAATTCGAATGGTTTAAAGAAAAAAAACAAGGCCAGCATTATCACTTTACTTTGCTTTAGCACGCAGATGCCGTCTTCTGGTTCTCCACGGTTGTGACTCAGGGTCCAGCCTGGGGTATTCAAATGACAGGATCTGACCTGGACAGTAGTCAAAGTGAGTCACCCTCCTCCCCAGTGTCACGCATATTATCCCTGTAAGCTGCGCCAGCAATCAAAGCTAAGCCTTAAATATTCTTAGCTAGTGAGGGGGTTGTATTTCTTAGTCCTAATCACCACTTAAACTAGTAAAATTTAATTCCCCCAAGGAACCAAGCCTGCAGCAAACCCTCCCCAAGGGTACTACTGTGGGGGCAGAAGTGAAATGTTTTGGATGACTCAGTTACCTGTTTCCAAATACTATCGAACTAGCTTCGCCCCCTTCCCTTCGAGTTCCCTTGAAGTTATTCAAAGACCCCGAGGGCCTCGGTCTAGCACATTTGGGCCTCCCCAATCAGATACACCCAACCCTCCCTCGGCCCCACACGCTGCAACGTGACGACGTTGAAATGACGGGGAAGAAGCTGACCAGCCGGAACTCCCGCCCAGCAGACACCTGCGGCCTAGGCCTGGGTCGGGTCGGAGGACCGGCTCCAGGTTCGCGGTTCGCGGGTCCTGCAGAGGACGAGAGACCTCCGAGCCCGCGCAGGCTGACCGGCACAGGTTGGGCCAAGCCGGGCCGCCTCACCTTTACTTGTGTCGGCCGGCAGGATTAAAGGCAGCACCAGCCCAAATATAAATCCCGGCGCTACCATGTTTGGGAGGATCCGCCAGCCCCGCGCCGGACTCGAGACGCGGACTCCACGCCGGGGCGGGGCCGTGGGCGGGACCTGCGGGGGGCGGGGATGCCTGAGACTCCACCCATCCAGGGCCATTCTGTCGCGGAACCCGTACCGGCAGCCGGGCGAAGCCTTGCCTCTCCCCTTCCCGGCCGCCGTAGTTGGAGTTACAAAAAAAAAAAAAAAAAAAACCGTTACCCAGCAACGAGAAATAACAACTGGAACCAACGGCACCAGCTCTGAGAGAACCAAGAGGTGAGGCGGTTTACCCCACTTCCTCTCCAAAACTAAGACCTCGCCTTTTCCCTTTTCCTCTCGTATTTTCTCAGGATCCCCGACAAATTCCGGGATCGCTAGGAGAGATTGGGCGCCGAGGCAGCCCATTCTGCGAGAGTCTGAAATCCCAGCTCCTCGACGTCTCGCCCCCGACTAGACCAGCGTTCCCCCTCCGACCGCCCTCCAGTCCCCAGTTTGGTTCAGGGTCTCACCAGTACTTTTCACAACCCTACAACGATTCGACACCTCATCTCCTGTTCCGTCAAAAAAAAAAAAAAAGAAAGAAAGAAAAACATCCTCCACAGATGGGGCCTCATTCAACCGTCGAGTCCCTCACCTAGACCCCTACCACGGCTTGCGGGCTTTTGTGACATTGACACCTTCACCAAAAAGCCAGGTCCCTGAGTGTCGTTTGCTTAACGCAGCAGCCCAACCCGCTGCTTGGCTGCTATCCTTAATCTAGTCCTTGTATTCCAAGACAGGAAGATAAGACCTGGTCAAGACAAAACCAGAAAATGGAAGAATCCCAAAATTTTGGACGCTAGGACTGCAAAGTCTTAACCTTGCGGCCGCCACCCACCCTCCCTCCCCACTGCCCCTGCTTCCCCCCTTCAGAGTATATAGGTGCTTCGAGGCCTTGTAGGTCATGCTTCAGAAGTGGAAACTAGGACAAGACTAAGTATTAAACTTCTTCATGCAACACATTAGAGTAATTTCTAGAACCAACATTAGTTCTTCATTTTTTTTTTAAATTTTAGATCCCAAACAGCGTCTTCTCCGCGATTTATGATAAATTGTTAACAATCATTTTCTTTGAATTCCTGTGGGATAGCAGAAATTACCCTCACCTTTTAAAGACAAAAAAAGGGGTCAGAGAGAAAAAGTATTTAGTGCTATAGTGGAAAATGTGTGATTTTTTTAATTTAAAAAAATGATTTGGCCTGTTAAATGGGTGTGTATTTATAATATTCTAATTAATAATGGAAAGTTCAAAATTCTTTGGAAGAAATGATGGATTGGGGTTGTGTGGACGGGGTGGGGGGGGGGGAAGAATTCAAGTCCAGAAAATTTGGGTCTCAGAAATAATTTGACATAGTTGTGATTATAGAAGTAAAATCAGACAATTTTAAAGACTGTGCCCTTTGATGAATCTCTAGGTACGATAGGCATTTCCTTCCAAGGAGATGTCGATTCCATTCTCCAACACCCACTACCGAATTCCACAAGGATTTGGGAATCTTCTTGAAGGGCTGACACGCGAGATTCTGAGGGAGCAACCAGAAAACATACCAGCTTTTGCAGCAGCATATTTTGAAAATCTTCTAGAGAAACGAGAGAGTAAGCTTTTTAAAACAGGCATATTTTTCTTTAAGTAAGAGACTAAGCATTTGGTTATCATGAAACTTGCTTAAGACCATCCCTATGCCATAGAAGGGTTTATGAAGCAGGGGTCTTCAAATAACAGTTCTTGCTATTGAAAACATGTGCCTTTGTGGCAGGTTCTCTTAAAATCACATTATGTCACTTTATTGAAGATTACCAGTTTATTTCCCAGACCTCCTTCACTGTGTTTTTCATGGACACACTGGGTGGAAGGGAACCTCAAGAGATCATCCAGTCTAGCTCTGCTTTTTCCAACAGGCTGTTCCTATGCATCCCAGGCAGTTGACTGTTCTTCCTGGGAGGAGAGTTTGTGACTTTCTATACATTTCCACCCTTCTTACTTGAAAGAATCGTGAGTGCTGCAAAATATAATTCTGTGCTCCTTAAATAGTGAATGAAGGCACGGAGAAAAACAGCTTTTAAAAAGTAAAATTCCCGGGCACCTGAGTGGCTCAGTTGGTTGAGCATCCCGCTCCGGTTCAGGTCATGATCTCGCACTCCATGAGTTCGAGCCCCACCTCGGGCTCTGTGCTGACAGCTCAGAGCCTGAAGCCTGCTTTAGATTCTGTGTTTCCCTCTCTGCTCCTCCCCTGCTTGTGCTATGTCTCTCTCTGTCTCAGACATTTAAAAAAAATTTTTTTTAATTTAAATAAATAAATAAATAAATAAATAAATGTGAAATTCCAGCTTGGGAAGGTAGTTTATATTCTTTCTCTATTCTCCCAAGGTCCTGTCCTGCCCAGAGACTAAAATTCATGCTAATATGACAGGTGGAGAGCCAAAGCAGCTTCTTTACTTCCAGAAACAAAATTTCCACAAAGTCCCGGCCTTGAAGGCTCATAACTATCAAGTTACAACTTGGTTTCTGACTAATCCAGTAGGATTAGTTACAGCTATACATTGTTACAGCTATACATTTCTATTGAAAAACCCTATTCTTGATTAGAACACCCATTTTGTGTAAGTCGTTACCATCATTACTTTTGACTACAGCATTCCAAGAGAGTGGTAAAGGGGACTAGAAATAACTACAGGTAAGTAAGCATTCCATTTCAAATCATCTTCCAGAAGAAGGAAACCTACCACAAGGCTTGAATTAAAACCACTCCCATACACACGGCACAGCTCCACCATCTTGTCTTATCTCAACCCAGGCAGAGCTCAGAACCTCTGCCAATTTCCTGAATGTCGCTGGTCTTTTCCATATCCAGTCAGTATGACTATCTGTTGCACAACTTGAAACTTAAGTGCCACTAAAAAGCTATCAAGCGAAATCTTTTAGGGTAAGAGGTGAATTACAATGAACGTTCATTTAATTTTGTTATTATAGCATTAATTTTACAAATTCATGAGTAAAATGTCTTTAGTCATTGATTTAATTTTAGATCTCAGAAATGTCCCGTTACAAAAACATTTGAGTCATTGCTACTGGACCATGGTAATTAAAGCAATTGGTGATTCAGACTGATGGTCTCAGAATACTAGCTCTCTAACTGATAAAAACTGTATAAAACTATTTGAAAACATTTGAAGCATGACAACCATTTTCACTCATGTAAACCGAAGGTGAGTTATCCAACTGATACAAGTATCAGAATTTAGTCTCTCCAAAAGGGAAGAAAAATTCCTCTAGCCCAGTCTCTCACACAAGGCAAGAATTCCCTTGCCAGCATTCTTCATAGCTAATTATTGGTCTTAATTTTTATTTTTCTGACAGGAAACATGTTAGCATTTGATGTAAGTGATATCACAAATCCCTAAGAAAAAGGTGGGCATTTGGTTATGATAAAACTCGCTCAAGACCATCCCTATGCCATAGAAAGGCTTTATAAAGCAGGTGTCTTCAAGTAACAGTTCTTGCTATTGAAAACATGTGCTTTTGTGGCAGGTTCTCTTAAAATCACATTATGTCACTTTATTGAAGATTACCAGTTTATTACCCAGACCTTCTTCACTGTGTTTTTCATGGACACACTGGGTGGAAGGGAACCTCAAGAGATCATCTACTCTAGAGTTGTTCCCAATGGACTCAGGAGCATCTGAGCATGCAAATAAGCTCCAACTGGCCAATTTTGGACAATTAAAGCATCAGGAAGAATAAAAAATGCAATGGATTGAAGTTTATCCAATTTCTTAAATATTCATTAGTTCATAATGATAAAAACAAACAAAACCTTTTTGAGAGGATCCTAAGAAACCAACTGATTATTCTGAAAACTGGCCGATAAAGGGAATCAAACCTTCAACCTGCCTTTTCTGGATGAACCTTACGTCAGGGTAACCAAATAGTTGATACAGGAAAGTTTTTCTTTACTGATTGCTCCAGAAAACAAGAAGTAATGATCTAATAAGAGCATTGCCATTTTGCAATCCCTAAAGAAATTATCTAAGCAATCATCATCAATGGGCCCTCAAAGAAAAGAAACAATCCCCTTAAAAAGAGAAACAACTACATATTATGTATATCCTGACAGAATTACACGCACTATCTATAAAGTATTCTTGCTAAATAACATAAATAAATAAATAAATAAATAAATAAATAAATAAATAAATAAAACCTGAATCAGCTACAGAAAATTCGAAAGCAAAGGAACTTATTAAAAGTCATAGGAATGGAATCAGAAATATCTAAACTGTGGGAAACTCCAAAGGAAAAATGACCCAATTTCCTCAATAAAAAAATTACAAGGAAAAAATATGGGCTGGGAGATAGGTGAAAAAAATCTTTCAATTAAAAGATATTCAAAAGACAGAACAAAAGTCTGTATGTGTCCATTGTTTGGGTTCTGACTTGAACAAATCAACAGTAAAAAATAAAAAATATATAAGACAATGGAGAAAATTTGGATAGCTGGTACTAAGGAATTAGTGTTTTTAGATGTGATAGTGATATTGTGGTTTCTTTATATCTTAGAGATTCATACTGAAATAAATATTTGTAGATAACACAATAGGAATCCTGGAATTGGCTTGAAAATAATCAGAAGAAAGGATGGGAAGTTGAGTGAAGTTACAGATAAGATAAATCATGAGTTTATAATTGTTGAATCTGAATAATGTGCAAATGGGAATTTGTTATTCTACTTTCTAAGTTTGAAATTGTTCATAATGAAAAGTTAAAGAAAAATTCTGCTTAAATATAAATACTTCTTCCTGTTTGTATCTACTGACTATATATAATATGCCTCACTTTTTAAAAAACCTCTCCAGGGGCACCTGGGTGGCTCAATCCGTTAAGCATCTGACTTCAGCACAGGTTATGATCTCCCAGTTGGTGGTTTTGAGCCCCCACATGAGGCTCTGTGCTGACAGCTCAGAGCCTTGAGCCTTTTCAGATTCTGTGTCTCCCTCTCTCTCCATCCCTCCCCCACTCACTCTCTGTCTCTCTCAAAAATAAACATTAAAAAAATTGTTTTTAATTTAAAAAAGGGGCACCTAGGTGGCTCAGTCTGTTAAGCCTCCAGCTGCGGCACAAGTCATGATCTCCCAGTTCATGAGTTCAAGCCCTGCATCAGGCTCTGTGTTGACAGCTTGGAGCCTGGAGCCTGTTTCAGATTCTGTGTTTCCCTCTGTCTCTGCCCCTCCCCTGCTTGCGCGCTCTCTCTCTCAAAAATAAATAAACATTAAAAATTTTTTAATAAAATTTTTTAAAAGTAAAATAAAAAATAAATAAAAATTAAAAAATAATAAGATTTTCAGCTGGCAGTAAAGAACCTGTGATTTGAAAAAGAAAACTTGTTTTGTGTTACTATTCTGGATTTACTTTAATGAACCCAAAATAAGTCTGAAATTATTGTATATATATTTTTCAATTTAGAAACCAACTTTGATCCAGCAGAATGGGGGACTAAGGTAGATGACCGCTTCTATAACAACCATGCATTCAAGGTATGGTCCTATGAAACTCGTGGATTGGGTTATTTATTCTCCCTATCTCCAAAGCAGAGATCATCGGGATCTCCCCAGAATCATGAACATCATGAGAGGCATCACAAATATCTGCCTAAACCTTTTTAAGTGTGTTGTTCTTTCTGAGGAGAAATTTTTTTCCCAAGTATCTAAATCGTGGTCGGATACTTAGCTGAAATTGAAAGACGATCAAGAGGAAGAATGTATTGAAAGTTACAGAATGATTACCCTCATTTATTCTTCAAATTTCATTGAGTATCACAGTGCTTAGCAATAGCAGATCCTCAGTTAATATATGTTGAATTAATGAATGACATTTCATAAAATAAAGCACCATTTATCCCGTTGTTTCATCATCATTGACATCTTACAAATTGCTGATTAGAATTAATGTTTGTAATGGTGTTTTTTCTATAAAGCTAATCTATTCAGACACTGAACCTGTCTTCTCTTTAGCAGCATTCCTACAACCAGCTTTTCTCAACCAAGGTTCCTCAAAATAATTAAGCCCTAAGCCAAAGGCACTCATTACATGTAGGGAATCATTCTCTCCTTTGTGTCTAGAATGATTCTACTTATCTACTATCCTTGGGAGAATTGAGAGAATAGTTGAACAGAAACACTGTGTTCTGTGGTCCAGAAGAGGAGCACTGGTTGAGAAGGGCTGTGTGTGATCCAACATCACTGGCATCAGCTGGGAACTTTGTGGAACTTCTGTTTCAGGCCCTACTCCAGATCTACAAATCAGAAGCTGAATTTTAACAAGCTCCCAAAATGATTTGTAGGTACCTTGAAGTCTGAGAAGCACTCTGCTAGACAACTGAGATAATGCATTAGCCACAAAGCACCATCAGATATTAGAATTAAGAAGAATATGGGGCCCCTAGGTGGCTCAGTCAGTTAAGCGTCCAACTCGATTCCAGCTCAGATCAGGCCATAATCTCACTGTTTGTGAGATCCAGCCCCACATCAGGCTCTGCATTGACAGCAGGGAGCCTGCTTGGAATTCTCTCTCTCTCTCTCTCTCTCTCTCTCTCTCTCTCTCTCTCTCTCATTCTGTCTCTCTCTGCACCCCCCCCACACACACACGCATGCTCTCCCTCTTTCTCTCTCTCAAAATAAACTTAAAAAAGAAGAATTAAAAGGAATTAGCCAAGTTCAAGTTTTGATGGTGTTCCCAATAGATTTGGGGAATTTCCTGGGGAAATACCTGTCACTTATTCTATAAGTTCAAACGTGAAGTTCCATCCATTTGTGCCTGCCAGATGTGGGGGTGTTGAGTTTGTTTCCGTTTAACTAGATTCTCTGTATTCATGTTTTACTGCAATCAAAGGAATTATGTCGAAAAGTTTTAAATCTTTGTGTCACATAGCAATTTCAGGGTGTTTTTTTTTTCATATCTTTTGAATTCTGAAGACTTTACTTGATTAGCTTATATGTCTTCAGATTTCTGTTTTACAGATGAAAGAAACTCTTCCCATAGGTTGTGAATTAGCAATGCCTCTATTTTGGTGGAAATTTTCAATAACCATGTCAAAATAGGCAGAACTGATTCCCCTCCCCCTCCCTTTTTTGTTTAAATTGTTCCCCACAGTAGAACTTAATTATTTGACATCATTTTTAATCTACAAACTTCATTAAAAAGTCAACTTGAGGGGTGCCTGAGTGGCTCAGTCAGTTCAGCTTCCGACTCTTGATTTTGGCTCAGGTTATGATCCCACGGCCTGTGAGTTCGAGCCCCACATCAGGCTCTGTGGTGACAGTGCAGAGCCTGCTTAGGATTCTCTCTCTCTCCCTCTCTCTCAAAAAGAAATAAAGTTTAAAAAAAAAAAGTCAACCTGACTTCACATATGAGACACAATGGCATATATTTTGTTCTTATTTTAAAAATTATCAGCACTTCTTTTTTATATTTTGTTCAAGATCATTACAGCATGAGGGCTCCTGGGTGGCTCAGTTTGGGTTAAGCATCCAACTCTTGGCTTCAGCTCAGGTCATGATCCCATAGTTCATGAGTTCTAGCCCTTCATTTAGCTCTGCTCTGATGGTGCAGAAACTGCTTGAGATTCTCTCTCTCTCTCTCTCTCTCTCTCTCTCTCTCTGCCCCTCCCTCAGTCTCTCTCTCTCTCTCTCTCTCTCTCTCTCTCTCTCTCTCTCCCAAAAATAAACATTAAAAAAAAAGATTAATTACAGCATATTATCAACTTTTAGTATAAGACAATGGCTTGTTTTTAATATAAAACCAACCATGTTACATTCCAAAAGCAAAAAATCAAACATTTTCTATGAGTTCCTTGGTCATATTTGTTTATACATATTCCCTTGAGAGTTTTCATTTATTTATTTTTTTCCAACCTACTGGAAAAAAAAACAGTATGTATTTAATCCCCACTTCTTCTCAATAACATAAAGCAATATTTAATTACCTTTAAGCAGTTTGACCCAAGACTTTACTGTTTTAGAATATTGCCTCTGATCCTCTCACCCCTCTTCCAGGAGCACGAATCAACTGAGAATTGTGAGTCGGAAAAAGAAAAGTCTCACACATCTGTGAAAGAAGATGAGACACCAGTCACAGCCTTAGTAAGTTGTTTTCTGTATACTATTAGATTCCTACAAAGAAAGATATCACTTAACTTAAAATTGTACCCCAGGGGCTCCTGGGTAGCTCAGTCGGTTGAGCATCTGACTTTTGATTTTGGCTCAGGTCATGTTCTCATGGTCTAGTTTGGTTTGAGAGTTCGAGCCCCACAGAGGCACTGGGAGGGGCTGAGATTCTCAATCTCTGTCTCTTTCTGCCCTTCCCCGGCATGCTTGTGTGCTCGCTCTCTCTCTCTCTCTCTCAAAATAAATAAATAAACTTTAAAATCGTATTTCCAATATGAATCTAGTCTGTTATCCATATTGCTAAAATTAATGATTTTACTTTCTAGATAAGTAGCATCAGTGATAAACTAGCTAGTGGATCATGTTTAGCTGTGCCTATTATAAAGGAAAACTCATTCTTCCCTTTAAAAATAAAACCTTATTTTCCATGATTGTCATCAGGTGGGGAAATCTCCCCAAGAAGAACAGACAGAACTCACTGCCCCAGTCTTGATGCTTCAGATTCATTTTCCCCTTTGGGAGGCTTTCACTAATTGATGCTCTCATTACCACACAGTGGCAAAGGTTCAGAGATAACAAAAGGAAACTCACAGAGAATTACGTGCCACCAAATAAAGTGGCCTTACACAGTGTGTCTTATTCACCTTCCATGCACTACTGCCTAAATGGCTTCCTGCCTGACAGCCCACATCTAAGCAACAAAGACCTGAGCAGGGTCCACCTTCAAAGATACCTATTTTCACTAGTGTGCTAGGGCCAGCTCTCCAGAGACAACTGTGCACATGTGTATAAACCCATGTTCAGTAATGTCTATTTAGTAGCTTGAAATCAGCCACAGTAGGAGTATTAAGATTGTGGCCAATACTGCAAATCAGCCTTTTTTTTTTTTTCTGGAGAGTCCGTATATAAACATTTGCCAGCATATCACTGTCTATATTCTTCATAGTCCAGACTCAAGAGGACCAACCCTAGTGAGAAAGAATTCACTCTCTACAGCATTGAAGACCAAACCTCCGAGTTCCTTTTCATATCTTGATGTCCCAGTTAGTCACCCAGTAATTGACACCCTAAGTAGGCCTCCCCTCCAAGGAAACCTCACCTCCTACCCAGTGGGGGGCAGAACTTTTCCCCATAACCTTTATAAATTATTCCAGAATTATATCAGTACAACCCAATCAGCTTAACATTGCCATAAGGTGCAATGGGAGGTGAGGGAAGACGAAAGGGAGTTTCATTTCCTTACATCTTTAGTAATTGCCCTTACACAGAATTTCAAAAGTTTGAGTTGAGATCTCATTGATTTCCAACTTCGCTATAATTATTTGCCCATATTGGGGTATATCTCAGAGGTTTTAATACCATTCTGTTTGCATTTAAAAGTTTAAGAGCTAGGGGTGCTTGGGTGGCTCAGTCGGTTGAGCGTCCAACTTCAGCTCAGGCCATGATCTCCCGGCTTATGGATTTGAGCCCCGTGTTGGGCTCTGTGCTGACAGCTCAGAGCCTGGAGCTGCTTTGATTCTGTGTCTCCCTGTCTCTCTACCCCTCCCTCACTCTCACTCTGTCTCTCCCTCTGTCTCAAATAAACTTTAAAAAAACAAACTTTAAAAAATATTTTTTAATTTTTTAAAAAAAGTTTAAGAGCTAGAATTGCCTCATTGTATTTTTATAATGTTTGTTTATTTATTTTGAGGGGGTGAGAGGAGCAGAGAGAGAGAGAGAGAGAGAGAGAGAGAGATTCCCAAGCAGGCTCAGTGCTGTTAGCACATAGAAATCCAGAGTCAGATGCTTAACCAACCGAGCCACCCTGGCGCCCCTGTGCCTCATTGCTTTTTTAATGGAGTGAGGGGTATAAACACCCGAGGGTCCATCAACAGGAGACTGAGTAAATAAATCAAGTTCCATTAGTACAATGTAATACAATGGTGTTATTAAAAAAAAAAAAAAAAAAAAAAAAAAAAGAATGGGCAGAGTTATATACATTGAAAAGAGAACCAAGATAGATAGTTACAAAAAAGTAGTTGTGAACATTGTAATTAGCATGATCTCATTTTTTTTTTAATTTTTTTTTCAACATTTATTTATTTTTGGGACAGAGAGAGACAGAGCATGAGCGGGGGAGGGGCAGAGAGAGAGGGAGACACAGAATTGGAAACAGGCTCCAGGCTCTGAGCCATCAGCCCAGAGCCCGACGCGGGGCTCGAACTCACGGACCGCGAGATCGTGACCTGGCTGAAGTCAGACGCTTAACCGACTGCGCCACCCAGGCGCCCCCATGATCTCATTTTTTAAATAAAAAGGCATGTATATACCCATATGAATACTTTGTATACAGAAAGCGTTTTGAGGGATATATATACTCAACCCATAATAATGGATACATCTTAGGAGTATGATTTGGAAAGGGGGAGAAATCTTTCACTACCAGTGACATTTAAGTTTTTAAATGTATATGTATCACTGTTATAATTTAAAATTATATATTAAAAACTATGTAGCTATTGAACTAGACCCTTAAAATCTCTGTGTTCCACTGTTGACAATTTAGGTAAATTATACCTCAATTTTAAAAAAAGGAGCTATATACAGAAGCTCAGCCCACCACCTTAAAACTGACATTATTGCTTTAAATGTATGATTTTGATTAGATAACCATTGAGAAATTAAGAAATTAATTTCATGTAATCATGATTATTTAGAAACAGGACACTTACTATTCTTCTTGACATTTTTACCAAGCTTTAAGGATTCTTACTTATTTAAAAAAAAATGTTATTGGGAACTGTTAAATAGGAACTATTTGGTGGGGCCTGGGGGAGTGGGCAATGATCATTTACTGCAGAGACATATTAAAGAATGACAAAACAAAATGTCTGCCATTTTGGCACTCACCATTTGGTACATATACGATGTGACAAGTATGTAAAATTCTGTTAGGAAGCAACAGATCTCAGTTGTTACGACCGTCAATGGATTCAATGTATGCACTATTCTTATGGCATCAAAATATTGGATATTTAAGAAGTCTCTTACTTTTTATCCATCCCATGAAGGAATCTTCTGAAGAAGAAAAAGAAAAACAGGAGAATGCTGCTGTCAAAATCCAAGCAGCCTTCCGGGGACATTTAGTCAGAGAGGAGGTGAAGAAAATGAAACCAGGTAATGCTCAAGAAAAGGAAACAGAGGAAAAGGAGTGAGGAGACTGGTTTTACTCCCCCGCTCCCCAGAAAAATGTGAACAAATAATCCAAACCCATCAACCTTGCTATGATTGTTTTTTTTTCTTAGCAAGGGAGATGTGATGTAGTGAAATAACATTTGTTGCTGTTGTGAAAATCTGTCATGAGCATTTGTTTAATAAACATGCCATTGAACACATGCCTCTTCAAGATTTCCCTGAGATCATGAGTCTTATTTATACTTCTCCCAAGTCTATGTGTAAAGATGAAGAGCCTTGGATTTAAAGTTACAGAACTGGTGTATCTGAGTTTTCAGAGACCTCAGAGGTTACGTGGTCTCACCATCATCTAATGAAGAAATCCTGTATCACATCGCTGCAAAACAGTCCTTTGGCTCCTGCTTCACTCCTGGTGATAGAGAATTTCACTGCCTTTCGAGAATAGTCCATTTAGTTTTTTTTAATAACTCAGATTATGAAAAAGATAAGCTGAGTCAAAAATCTGCCTCCCTGTAAGTTTCACCCATATGTTTTCATTTGTCACGCATGCATGCAGTCATTTAGTGAAAAATGTATTGAGCCCAATACACGTGCGATGATTTAGTAATGACTATCTGTCCCTCCACCCATGCAGCTGACAGTTTTTTATTTTTTTGCTCTCCAGAACCACACAAAATAAGGCGAATACATATTTAAGAAAAACAAAAGTCATCATAACATCTTAAATACCCTTCCTCAACTAAAACTTCCCAAGTTTTCCCCAAAGCACAAATAGTAATACGTGTATCATAAACTCAGAGGCTTTATGCCTTTTTTTCCCCCAGCGAATCATTCAAGCCCCCCACCCAGTACCTTATTTTTGGCAAGTTCAGTCTCTCCTTTTTGAGACCTCCTCACCCTTGAATACCTAAGAAACTGTGGGGTTCATGTCTTAGACCAAAAGATGCAGTACTCTTCTCGAAACAAAATACAGAAAAAAAAATGGAGTCTTGTTTAACTAATGCTGTTACCTTCTACCACAATAATATAGCATTGTGGTAATGTCCTGGCTGGTTCAGATTCCAGTCTGCACACATTGGATGTTCCAAGCTTTGGTTCTAGGATTACACCTCTCTCAGTTCATAGTCACACAACCATTGTTCCCCAAAGCTCAAAAACATGACTGGCTCTATCTCGAGGAGCTTCTAAAGCCAGCCACATGTTGTGCATAACAAGTGTGCTACTGCAAACACTTAGATCTTTTTCTTAAGCTCAGACATTCTCTTTCTGCAAAGCAGTTTTATTTCAGGTGCCCTGTTGCACCACACCTACCCCTGTCTCTGAGACTTTATCAGGCTCTACAACAGAAGTTCACCCAAGAACAGAAGTTCCCCCACTCAGATCAGATGACTTAGGCCAACGATTTCAAGGTTATGGCATCCATTCTCCAATCTCCACTCACCTCCGGACAGCCATCCCCCCTTCCAAGGTCTTACTGTCACTAGGGAGCTGCAGGCTAGCTAAACACAAGTCTCTAATATGCACTGGACCTCTTCCTCCCATCCTTAACCCCCCTCCCAGGCTTAGGGAGAAAAAAATAATAATCAACTCTACTCCAGCATTCCAGCTACTCATTCTATTCCATTCAAAGCACCAGCCTCCAATCCTTTTGCTCTTCAAACAAAGCCATCCTGCTTGAGGGATTATGAAGAGGACCCAGAATTAATACAAACACTTAGCTTCTCTGTCCTAGAGAGAAGACCAGAAGAGAAAAAAGGAATTTTCCTCCTAGTGAGTATATACCGAGAAAAAAATAAGATACCTGTTACCTTCTTCATAATTCTGTTATATTTATTTCTGTATAAAGTGATTAACACTGTGCTTTCCATATCGTACACACACATACACACACAAATCTAGTGGTGGTGACATTTTTGATGGAGGAAAAGGAAGAGAAGAAAGTAGGAAGGAATGGATGCCGTATTATAACAATGCATATGAGTAACACTTTACTGTCATTTAACTCATTTTCCTCTTCTCTCTCCTGCCTGCTCCTTCTCAATCTCCTTTGCTGGTAACTTCAACTCCCCAACCATGAAACTTGAAACTGCCCACCAGGCTCAGTTGCTAGACCCCTTTTCAAGTGATCACATTTTTTTGTTGATCTTATTCAGTGTCATGGCTTTAAAATCTGACTAATCTCGGGGCACCTGGGCGGCTCAGCCGACTGAGTGTCCGACTTCAGGCCAGGTCATGATCCCTCGCTTTGTGGGTTCAAGCCCAGCATCGGGCTCTGTGCTGACAGCTGGGAGCCTGGAGCCCGCTTCAGATTCTGTGTCTCCCTCTCTCTCTGCCCCTCCCCTGCTTGCACTCTGTCTCTGTCTCCCCAAGATAAGTAAATATTTTTTTAAAAAATTAAAAGCTGACTATTCTCGGCTGTCCACCTGTATACATTGGGCCTTCCTTCAACTCCAAACCTGTATATTCGATGACCAACCTAACATCCCTATTTGCCAACTCAAGCCAACTCAAACACATGCAATACCACGTCATTGTTCCTAGTAACAGCTCCTGATGTTACTTCAAGACTTGAGTTGTCTCAGTTTTTTCCGTCTCAGAAAATGACCACTCCATTCTCCTGTTTGCTCAAGCCAAAAGCCTAAAATTCATCCTCAACTCCTCTCTTTCACACTTCATTTATAATCCATTGGCTAAACCTGTGGGTTCTAATCTATAAAATATACCCAAAATCTGACCACTTCTACTGTGACCACCCTGGCCCTGATTCCCATCCTCTCTCTTGTGAATTATTGCAATTAACTCTCTATTGCTCAGTCATTACCACACTAATGCTGCATAACCCATCCCAAAGAGATTTCAGACAATTACTTTTTCTCATGAGTCTGTGGATCAGTAGCACTTTAATTGAGGCAGGCCAGATTCCAGGCTTGAGATTAGGTTCAGTCCACTTTAAGCTGAAGGTTTGAGGGTTGAGTGAGGAATGTTTGCCTCAGGCTGTGAGCCCAAGGGTCTACTATGTGTCTCTGCTTCATGTGTCCTATTCAGAGCCCATGCTGAAAATGCTACCCAAGACATGCTCTTCTCATGGGAGTCACAGAAGCACAAGAAGAAAAAAGCCAACATAGAAGAATATTTCAAGGTTTTTCCCATATCACTTCCCCTGACATCCCATTGACCAAAGAAAATCACTTGCACAAACCCAAAGCCAAGAGGTGAGAAAATACACTGCTCACCATGCAACCGTAGCAAAGGCCTCATGTATACATAATAATACTACAGGGTAATGAAGAATTGTGAAGAACCAGTAATTCAGTCTACCACAGTGTACTCTCTTGGTTATAATGATTCATATCCTTTTCACATTCAAAATAATTCTTTCCTGTCCCAAGACCTCTAAAAGGTCCATCAAGTCTTTGAAATACAGGATCTACATCAGGTCCAAATATGGCTGTTCTTGAGCCATATGAATTAAAAGAGCAGGTATCTTCTCATACATCCAACATACAACAAATGATGTACAAAACAATGTAACCACGACAAACAAAAATACTGTCATTAAAAAAAGAAAATAATGAAAGCAAAGGGCAGTCACTGGGCCATGACACATGAAATTCCACTGAGTGAAGCTTGTCAGTTTCCTCTATTTGGAAAAGGGAATAATGTACCATGATCAGGCATAGGTTCTGCTCTCTCAGAATGACTTTCCAGTCTATTCTCCATAATTCTTGGTTCTTCAGTCTAGAAAATAATTCTTTTTCCATCATCTATCTTAGTCACCTGGAAAGGGCACTGGAAAATACATCTTTCTTGGTGAATACGTGGAATTCTCAAACTGATTCCTGCTTATAGACAATTGAGAGACCAAATTTCTGTTCTTCTTGCACACACCCTTAGTCTCGTTTAGTTGTTTTGCCAATATGCTTTTCTTAAAAGCTTTGTGAGTTTTCTGTGTTTGACTCCAGTCAACTCCATGAGCCAAAAGCTGCATCCACAGTTTCTTTCGAGATATGCCTCCCCCCTCTCTCTAGATTTATATTAAAAAGAGTGAAATATTGCAATATACTAAAGCCTTATAACTGTCACAACTAGTCTTCCTGCTTCTACTCTTTTCCCTTTGCAGAACAGCAGCCAGAACGTCCTATTTTAGTTAAATCATACCTCGTCACTCCTCTGCTTAAAATTCCCAGTGGCTTCTCTTCTCACTCAGAGTAAAAGCGAAGTCTCCATCTCGGTCTGCAAAGCACTATGCAGATATTGCCTCCTGTCACCTCTCTTATTCCTTTCCCTTATCTTTTAAAATTGTCTCCATGCTTCTGAACACCATCTAATTAATGGATCTTCTATACTGCCCACTTTCTCCTACTGAAATGTACGTTCCATAGGGATACAGATTTGCTAGTTTGTTCACTGCCTGGTGCCCCTATTACATAGAGCAGAAAAGAGTGAATTCTTTCTAGTGACTCATACAAAAGTGGGGAGAGAAGGGGGAACAGACATTTCTGTTCCTCCATCAAATTAACCCTGATCAGGTTATACATCCATCCTCGAATAAATCACTGAGACCAGGGGAAAAGAATATGCTAATTGGCCTGTACTTATCAACATCAGAACCCACCGCTGGAGTAGAGGGTCAGTTCTGCCCCCCCAAAAAACCTGGTTGAAATTCAAGGAAGTTTGATGTCCCTTTTAGGAAATATAGGAATACTGTCAGGAGGAAGGGAGAGTAGACTCTGGGCAGGCAACCAACAAATACCCACCACAATACTTTAATCACCACATGGCTTCACACCACACTATGCTGTTTATTAAATTCTTTGCCAAAACCAAACACCAGGGAAGTATCACAAATGAAAGGAAAAACTTAAAACAACAAATGAGGGGCTAACAAACATGGCAATGTAGGGATCTGAGTCACCTGCCACGTAAATTGCAATGTTAACGCACCCCCCCCCCCCCACCGCCACTTGTAGTTGTACAATGCAAACAGGGAAATCTCCCAAGAGAAAGAGCTTTGGAGTCCAGGAGAACATGAAACATCATGTGAGAAAGAACCTAACCTGTTTTTAAAATATATGCAGGGCACCTGGGTGGCTCAGTCAGTTAAGCTTCCGACTTCGGCTCAGGTCATGATCTCACAGTTCATGAATTCCAGCCCTGAATCAGGCTCTGTGCTGACAGCTCAGAGCCTGGAGCCTGCTTCACATTCTGTGTCTCCCCCTCTCTCTGCCCCTCCCCCACTCACACTTTGTGTGTGTCTCTCTCTCAAAAATAAACATTAAAAAATTTTTTTAACTTACATGCAAAATTTTGTTCTGTGGGAGGCTAAGGGTAAGAATCTGTGACCATGAGGCTTTCATAAAACATTAAGAACACTGTACCTAGAGAAAAAATCTGAATTGATGCTGCCCTTCTGTCTTTAAACGTGACATCATCCACCATTGTTGTTAGTCTTAAAGCAAACTCAACAGTGACTTCCCTAATTTCTCAATAAAAGTAACCCAGTAGTTTCTCCATACCTCAAGCTACCTTGAGTTTTCTAATATTTGGAAACATTTCAACAGGTATCGGATTTTCTCCAAGCTGGGTTTTGTCCTATGGAATTTTTTCCATGTTCTTGTTTTATGGGAGAGAAGGGAGGCTGTATAAGAACCAGGTACTAATTTCCTACAAGGAGCTCTCTTGCCCTGAGGGTATTTCTTTTTTTTTTTTTAATTTTTTAATATTTATTTATTTTTTGAGAGAAACAGAGACAGAGCAGGAGCGGGGGAGGGGCACAGAGAGGGGAAGGCACAGATTCCGAAGCAGGCTCCAGGCTCCAAGCTGTTAGCACAGAGCCTGACGTGGGGCTTGAACTCACAAACCTCGAGATCATGACCTGAGCTGAAGTCGGACGCCCAACGGACTAAGCCACCCAGGCGCCCCTCTTGCCCTGAGGGTATTTCTAAAGAGCAGTTTACAAATATAACACTAGGACTTTGGCTCTTTGTTTTTAGTCCTTTTTTTTCCTCTCCCTTATATCTGTAATGAACATACAATGACCCATTTTGTATCGATTTATGATGGTGATAAACATATCCAATCTGAAGTGCTTTTTACAAATATAGCTACTGGGATTGACAATTACTTAGGACTGTGAGGCTCTCAGAAGAGAGTGGACGTGCAAAATACAATACTTCAGAACATGAAAACACTTCCGTGATGAAATGTGCTTGGGGATACGCAGCCTCTGTTGTATAGAGCCAAAATATAAAAGCCTGCTGGGCAGTGATGTTACTACACCTAAAATCTCAAGAGCCACCACACTCATTGCCAAATACCTTGGCAAAGGACTGTCAGCACTCTAAGACCAAGAGATCCCCACAGGAAGGAATATACTTTCCCAAGGGGCTCAGATAGGTAGGAGAAGGAGAAGGTATGAATGTCTGCTATCATTCTATCCCTGAAGACACCTGTCTCAGGGGCTTCTGACCAAAAACTCAAGCATTTTATTCCATTGAAATTGTATTTCTAAGAAGTAAGGCTCAGTTTGATAAACCAGGCATTAAGCCACTTTTGGAAACTGTCAGAGAGACTTATTTTTTAAATCCTTGAGACAATAGAAAGGAAGACGTGAGCAATTAGAAAGGAAACATGATCCCTGCAGTACCAATCCAACAATGCTTGCCTGAAAGACTTGAGCAATTAAAAAGAAACATGATCCCCGCAGTGCTAACCCAACAATGAGTTTAGAGTCACCTGCTTTTAAAATTTTTTTAAGTTTATTTCTTTATTTTGAGGGAGACAGAGACAGTACTAGTGGGGAAGGGCCCCAATTTGTCAGGACCAAAGTCTACTTCCTTTCTAGAAATTGCCTTCATTATTAGGGAGCTGCTTCACCCTAGGTTGTACCCTCCTTGGAGACAGCTTGCATCTAATGACTACAGTGGTACAAGGGCATGGCCCCTTGCCTTAAATTGAGACCACTCTGAAGGGCCATCCAGCTCTCAGACATAGGACTGGCTGAGTTTCTGTTGCAACTTTATCACAATTCAACTTCCTCCTCTATCCAGTCCTGCTTCTCTACCATCCTTACGGGTGTTGTTCAATAAACCACCTCTACTCAAACTCTCAAAACCATCAGTGTCAAAGAACATTTCCAAGGAACCTGACCCACGATAATTAAGTTGAAAGTCTCTGACATACCTGCACATATATAAACTCTTTGCTTCCTGTGATGTCATAAAAATTCAGGGATGGACACACCTGCTGATCAGAAGCTGATCCATAACAAAAAAATACACATTTCTATTTCTTCTCTAAATGAATTATAATTGCCAAAATTCCAAATATTAATACTATGTACTGAACTGTGCTTCCTCCCAAATTCATGTGTTGAGGCCCTAACCCTCAATGTGATAGTATTTGGATATGGGGACTTTGGGAGATACTTTGGTTTAGATGAAGTCCTCATGATGAAATTAGTGTCCTAATAAGAGACATCAGAAATCTCTCTCTCTTTCTATCCCTTTCCCTCTCTCTCTTCTTTCCATTATAATGGAGGAGCTAATGATGAGGGCTTAGGACTCATTAATTACCAGGTATTATATTGGGAGAACAATGACAATGGCCACTTAACTGCCACATTGGACATCATATCAGATTTTTCTGGGGGTGGCCATTTCTTGATCAAGTATCACTTCCACCTTCCCCCTTCCCATTAGCACCTAGCTTTTCCCTTGGATTTCTACACTTCATCAACACAGACCAAAACTTGCACCAGCTCTACAGATAAGTCCAGATTGGCTTAAGCCAAGTAGCACTTTCTGTCATTGTTTCAGGACCAGACATGGGATTTAGGCCTGTCTAATTAGGTGAGAATTTCTCAACGAAGGCTGATTTCACCCCACCCCCATCCCAGGAGATGTTTGGCAATGTCTGGAGCCATTTTTGGGTGCCCTAATTCAGGGTGGAGAGGAATGGTATTGGTATCTAATGGGTGGAAGCCAGAGATGCTTCTTAACATCCTATTATGCTCAAGATAGACACACACTCCCCCAACAAAGAATTATCTAGCCTAAATGTCACTGAATTAGGCATATAAATGTCATGTGGCGGCAAGGGAGCTTTAGAATAAAGCTGACCTAGTAGGAAGCGGGTCAAAAAGACAGAAATACATTGTATCTGGTCAATGACCTACAGAATGAGGAAAGTCTGAGGACTTTCCACTTGCATGAGACTATTTGTTTTTAATGGTTTTCAGCTATAACTGATACTCTTCTAAACTCATCACTCTGGCCTAAAAGAATAGGCAGGAGTAAAGCAGACACAGAGAAAAAGGAAAACAGAGGAAAGAGCACAAGGTAGTGACTAAAGGGCTCAGCAGCTAAAGCCAGATATGCAAAGAAAGACAACATGCTGCTGTGGACCAGGTGGGGCTTTTTGACCTAGCTGTTGGGAGTCCCCGGAATTAACATTGTAGAGGATGATCCTTTCCTCAAGGGAGTATAGAGATTTATCAAAAAGATAAGACATACAAAGAATACAGGAAAGATAGAAAAAGGATTTTTAAAATGTAACACAAAAAGCACAAACCATAAAAGAAACATCTGATAAATATGATCACATTAAAATTTAAACTTTCATATATCAAAAAACACCATAAGCAAAGTGAAAAACACAGCACAGAATGAGAGGAGATATTTGCAATTCAAAATGCATAAAATTAACAAAGGGTTAGTATCCAGAATATAGCTTCCACTCAGTATAAAAACTTAGCATGGGAATGATACACTAAATTCATGATAGTGATTATTGAGGAGAATGGAAAAAAATGGAATTGAAGAAGGGGGCCAAAAGGATCTCAGGTGTGTACAGGTTTTGTTTCTTTAAAATAAAACCTGAAGTAAGACAACGAATGAATACAAATAAGACAATTTAATAAGTCTGGGTGGTACATGAGTGTTTTTTATATTAGCCTCTATTCTTACCCATACATTTCAAATACATTTTACAAAAAAAAAATTGAGATCCTGCAAATCATTAAGAAGAAAAATTAGGGAAATCGGCACATATATGAGCAGAAGAGGAAACCCTGGTCCAGTAAACATATGGAAAAAAGATGTTCATTCTCCCCAGTAAGGGACATGTAGATTAAACAATGGTGAGATACAATTTCTCATGCGTAGATTGGCAAAACTTAAAAGTAGATGACGTAGAACAACTGGAATTCATACCGCTCTTGGGGATGCATGTACATCAATTGATACATTAGCAAGTAAACTTGTTGACAATAAGCATACTTGTTAGTGTTTAAAGAGGTCAATATATAATACTCCTTTCTTCCCCACCCGAATTCTGAACCAAATGAGGGGCATGGAAGAGAAAAACTGGGATCAAAAGATAACATTTAGAAACAGAATATTCAGATGGAACTATGATCAGTAATTAACATAGCTCAGAAATAGTAAGACTATCTCCCACATATGGATACAATTGCTATTTGGACTTTGTGTCTCCTTACTTTGAGGAGAGGGTAAGAATGACTTCATAAAGGGGTGTCTGGGTGGCTCACTTGGTTGAGCATCTGACCTTGGCTCAGGTCATGATCTCATAGTTCGTGAATCTGAGCCCCGTGTTGGGCTCACTGCCGTCACAGAGCCCACTTCGGATCTTCTGCCCCCCTCTCTCTCTGACCCTCCACTGCTCATATTCTATCTGTCTCTCTGTCTCTCTGTCCCTCTCACTCTCAAAAATAAATAAACATTAAAAAAAAAGAATGATTTTGCAAAAAGGTAGAAACGTAGAGTTGATTTCATTGCTGTATGGAATTTCAAATACGTTTAGTTGGGTGGATTATAATCCTAGTAGCCGACAGGGTAAACTACACCGGTTACTAAGCTATTGTCCTCAGCTTCAATTCCACCTTCTTGGCTTTGTGGCATTGGAACTGGGCTCTGCACACCACACGTTCCCCTTTGCCAGCTGGAGCTCTCTCTCTCTCTCTCTCTCTCTCTCTCTCTCTCTCTCTCTTTCTCTCTCTTTAATGTTTATTTATTTGAGAGAGAGAGAGAGAGAGAGAGAGAGAGAGAATGTGGGCGAGGGGCAGAGAGAGAGTGGGGAAGAGAGGATCCAAAGCGGGCTCTGTTGTGACAGCAGACAACCCGATGTGGGGCTCCAACTCAAGAACTGCGAGATCATGACCTGAGCCAGAGTCAGATACTCAACCTACCGAGCCACCCAGGTGCCCCGGCCAGATCTCTTTCAAGCTGTGACTACAAGGGCCATCAAGGAGAGACTTAAAGGCTGGAGGAGGGAGGTGGCACATGCTCCTGTTTCATTTCTGGTTGACTTCCTGTTAATGTCACTCAACATTGCTTCTTCCTCACCCCAGAGCAGCAGTTCAGAAGCAATTGAACCCAGCTTTCCAGTACTCATAGCTCGCCTCACGTCCCCACCAGAGACAACCAGCATCAGGCAGCGTTCTTCCTCAGATGCCGGAAGTTTCAGCTCTCCAAGGCCCTTTCACTAAGTTTGGAACTTTTAGTAATCCCAACTTCCTCTCTTTGTTCTCCAGGTCCAGCAGTAGCTGCTTCCCACAATTTCCATCTCCGTAATAGCTGAGTTTTCTATTTTAGCTTTTTTTAGTCGCCATGTAACAATTCTTTATACCTGATTAACAATTCTTTATGTTAAATTCTATTAAAGTAAGTATAGGGTTTTTGTCCCTTGATTAGGTCGTGACGAATTCAGATGGGAGTTTTGGGTTTTTTGGTTTTTTGGTTTTTGTGGTTTTTTTACTTAGAATAGTGGATTGGAGACTTCTGGATTAAGATGGAAGACTGAAGACATGCATCCAATTCCATATCATCTAGAAACTCCATCAAAGCAACAGCAAATCAGGGCAAATGGGTGGCTCAGTTAATTAAGATTCTGACTTCAGGGGCGCCTGGGTGGCTCAGTCGGTTACGTGGCCGACTTCGGCTCAGGTCATGATCTCGCGGTCCATGAGTTCGAGCCCCGCGTCGGGCTCTGTGCTGACAGCTCAGAGCCTGAAGCCTGTTTCAGATTCTGTGTCTCCCTCTCTCTGACCCTCCCCTGTTCATGCTCTGTCTCTCCCTGTCTCAAAAATAAATAAAACGTTAAAAAAAAAGAAAATTAAAAAAAAAAAAGATTCTGACTTCAGCTCAGGTCATGATCTCACAGCTCACAGGTTCGAGCCCCTCATTGGGCTGTGTGCTGACAGCTCAGAGCCTGGAGCTTGCTTCAGATTCTGTGTCTCCCTCTCTCTCTCTGCCCCTCCCCTGCTCACGCTCTGTCTCTCCTTAAAAATAAACATTAAAAAAATTACAAAAACAAAAAACAACAGCAAATGAACTTTTTTTTTTAATTAAAACATGATTAGTGCAATAGGAAATGAGACAAAATCAACAAGTTTTGGAAACTGGAAACCATATTCAGCAGAACCAAAAGAACCAAATCCCAAACCCAAAGTGAGGAAGACTGAGAATCAAGACAATTGCACGACAAAACTCACAAAAGTTACAGAAATAGACAGTGTCAGTTAACACAGGAACTAGAGGCAAAAGGGGAAAGCTAAATAAAACTGACTAAAAGCTGTTTGAGCAGCAGTTAGATCCTTAGGTTCATTTTCCCACTCCATGCCACTAGGAACCTGTCCCACCCCCATCTTAGCAGAAATCTGATGGCTTACAGTCCCGAGAGAACAGAAACAGCCTCCAGACCAGGAACTACCAGGCCTATTTGAGGACAGAAACACCATGCCCAAAGAAGGCTATGAAGTGACCATGTGCATATTGAATCATGTATCCAGAGACCTTCAGCCTTCTTTCCTCGCCATCCCCTAGAGTACAAGTAGAAAGATCCACAGGAGATTGGAAGGCTCTTCTCTGAAGAATCTGACCTAAATAACTGGCATTAGGGGTTCTCAACAAATAGCTCATCAAATCACTTTGACATTCATAGCCACCAAGACTACCCACATGATAGGCAACGTGATCCAGTCAGCTTTCTGGTTCCTCATTGTTGAATAAAATCGTTCTTGATCAGCCTAAGGTTATGAGACATAGACTGTGGGCAAAGCCTTTAACATAGAAACAGATTTTTTTAAATCAAATTAAATTAACTTTGTGAGACAACTATGCAGGAAGAAGAATTCTCAAAGAATATATATCATTGATATTCTCAGAGGGGAAGATATTACATTCCATTTTTAAAAAGAAGAACATTCAGGAAATGTTAAAAGGAGCTCTTAGAATTATTAAACTTGACAGTAGAACTTCAAAACTCAGTGGAGTTTGGCAGTTCCTGAGAAAGTTTAGAAATGCAATATAACCCAACAATTCCACCTCTGGGTGTATACCCAGAAGAACTGAAAACATATGTTGACACCAAAACTTGTACATAAATGTCCGTAGCAGCATTATTCATAGTATCCCCAAAGTGGAAATAACCCAAATGTCCATCAACAGACTAATGGGTAAACAAGATATGGTATATCCACACAATGGAATGTTATTCTGACATAAAAAAAAGAATCAAGTATTGTTACACTCTACAACATGGGTGAACCTTAAACAGACTATACTAAGTGAAAAAAGTTAGACACAAAAGGCCACATATTAATATGATTCCATTTATATGAAATGTCCAGAGTAGGTAAATCCATAAACACAGAAAATATACTAATGATTTGCAGGGGATGGGAGTAGGAGGGAATTGGGATTAACTGCTAATAGGTACAGAGATGTTAGAAATGTCCTGATCTTCTTGGGATGTTAGAAATGTCCTGGAATTTATAGCGGTAATGGTTGCCCAACATAGTGAATATACTAAAAATCACTGAAGCACACACTTTAAAGTAGCAAATTGTATGTTCTGTGAGGTATATCTCAATTTTGAATGCTATTAAAATAAAATTTGATACAAATATTGAAGGGAAAGTTTGGGGAAATTTCCCAGAAAGAAGGGCAAAAAGGCAAAGATGGGAAATAGGAGAAAATTAGAAATTTAGGGGAAAAGAGAGCAGGAAAACAGAATAAGGTAAATTATCAACGAAATCACTCTAGAAACATTTCCAGAACTGGAGGACACAGTTTCCAGATTAAAAGGAGCCTATGAGTATCTAGAACAAAAGATAAAAGTAAATCCACTACAAAGCACATGGAGAAAATCTGTGAATACTTAAGGACAGTAAAAAGACTCTACTAATTTCAAGAGAGAAAAAAGAGAGGTTTCTCAAGAACTATACCGCACTGGACATTTCTTTGAATTTTGAAAAAAATTATTCTGTATCCCACCAAACTATCGTACAAGTATAATGAAGCCAAGACATTTTCAGACATGCAAAGTATGTTGGGTATTTTCCATTTTCCCTTGCAGCCTTTCATCCTGCTTTGTGCACTAGGAGAATTTTTTTAAATGACCTGCACCAATAGTTTCCCCTGCCTTCTAGGTTTGATGCTAAGAGACACTAGCAGGAAGTCAGACCTTAGGAGGAGAGCAAGGGGGTGATATTTATTCCCTTTGCCTCCCTCTCTGGTTTCTACGAATTGTCTACGTCCCCCTACCAAAGGCCACAGCTCCTGTCAAACATCCTGTCCTGTAGCTTCTCTTTCCAGGTTCTAGTAACTTCTTCCTCCCCTTCATCCTTTAAGCCTACTATCAACATCTCTGAGGTTCTGCCTCACCTCACTGGTCTTTATTCTAGTGGACCGGCTAGCTATTGCTATACTAATCTACATATCCACCTCTCCAAAGTTCAATGTCCTAAAACAACCGTTTGTTCTCATACATCTGCAAGTCAGCTAGAACTTGGCTGATTTAGGCTGGGTTCAGTTGGGCATCTTTACTTCATGCTCTGATAGCCACAGCAGCTGTGCTGCTTCTCACTGTAGGTCTATGGGACAGTTGGACCAACTCTGTTCCACATGTCTCTCTCATCCTCCTTGGACTAGTATGGATGCTTCGGTCATGGTGATGACAGAGGCTCATAAGAACATACAAGAACATGTGACTCCTCTTGAGGCCTAAGCTTGGAACTGACATCCTCTCACTTCCACCCGCATGTCATTGGCCAAAAAGTCACATGACTCAGTCCAAAGCTATGAGGCAAGGAAGTACACTCCACCCATAAGGAGGACGTGAAATGGTATGGATAAAGATAGGGATGAAGAATTGAGCTCTACTCCCTCTACCATCCCTGCACTAACCTTTATAAATCGTTGCCTTATTAAATCCACCTCAATTACATTATTTGAGTGTGCCACGTGTTGCCTTCTTGGCTCTAGACTGATGTAAGAATAAGATACCAGGAAGGAGGACCCAAGAAACCGTCCCCAAAACAGGATTCTGATATTCCACTGCTCTCCTATTTGAAAAGCACAGAACTAACCTCCTTACCTGAAGAAAATGGGCTACTGCTAATCCATGGCATTCAGTGGCATCACAGTGACTCAGCTTCTCACACATGGTGGCAAGGAATGAAGTGCAGGTGGGGGACAATAGAAATAAAGTTACTGTGGTACTTAGTCTCCATGGTGACAATCGTGATTGTAAAGACTGTGGAGTCGGCTGGCTGCTTCTGATGGCTCCCCAGAGAGTAAACAGTGAAAAGGACATGTTGAAAGCCTCCAATACCCAACTGAGAACCAGGCGGAAGACAGTGTCTACGGTAGCTCTAAAGGACCCCATGTCCTGTAGTCTCTGAATTAATATGGATGAAGACCAAGTCTAGAAAATGATTTTAATGGTTACAGAGTTGCAAACCCAGTTAAATACTCAAATTCTTCAGTTTCAGTCTCTTACAGTAAGCTGAGGGTACTGATGGGAAGGAAGTGGGGCCCCAAGATATAGGATGGACATGTTTATGCAGACAAGATGGGACTGAGAACTTGAATGCTCAAATCCTCCTAAACCTCCCTTGAATATCCTGCAACCCTTTTGCCACTGAATAAAAACTTTTCAATGACTGAACCAAGGAAGTCAATTTCCCTCAGGACTCACCTCCACTACCATCATTGCTTCCAGATCCTCAAGGAAAGGTAAATGGCCGCATAGTTCAGACTGTAAAGTACCAGCCCTGGGCCTAGAGGAGAGAGACTATATGCCAAAAGAGTTGCAGGACTTCATCAACTTTATCAACAGGAGTCTGAGGAGCATGTATTTAAGTGGATTCTAACTTTGTTAGACCTTAAGACTTGAGTAGCTAATTTTTTTTTAATGGATGCTGGGAATTGGGATTTAATGTTATGGTTTGGGAAGTGGCATTACTAGACAAGTGAGTTGGCCAATATCAACCATAAGCTACATCCAGGAAGATCAAAATGTCAGAACTTCTTGGCATATTATAGATGGAAGAAGAAATCTAAATGCTACAGAATATGAGAATGTTAAAACGGATCTGTTATATGCAACCTGCTCAAACACCCCCATCCCTATTCCTTCAGGAGGCCCCAGAGGATAGGTACTCTATTCTTCAGGGTATTAAGAAATTAATTGAATTAAGTTAATCCTAAAATACTACCTTGGATCACTAATCAGAGTGTGTTTATGAAAGGTAAAAAAATGGAGTTTTCATTTAAGTCCAGTGGGACCATGAATCTATTTCATGGTTCTCAGAAGCTATATTTTGAACAGATGTACCTAGTAACTGGAAGAATCTTCATTTTGGTTCCCTGATCCACAGAGTGAGGTCTGTTATGGCCAGATGGGAGAACCACTGTAGAAGGCCCTAGAACTGCCCTACCCCAACCCATTTCCCCCTGCCAAACTAGTAATCCAAAAGCAAATCCAGCATCCTGGAAGAATGACAAAGTTAATGCCACCATTAAAACTTGAAAGAAGCAGAGGTGTGATTTCAATCACATCTCCATTTAACTTCCTTCCTGGCTCTTGTAAAAGCCAGATGGTCCTGGGGAATAGCTGTAGATTATCACACACTTAATCAGTGGTGCCATTTACAGCCAGTTCTGCTTGTGGCTACTTTGTTGAGCAAAACAACAGAGCCCTTGGTATGCAGATATTAAATTAACAAATTCCCCCCTACTCTCCATCTGTATCAACAAAAATAAGCAGAAGGAATTTGACTTCATGGGGCAGGGACGAAGGTATACCTTCACTGTTAATCATCCTGCTTTCTGTCATAATATAGTCTGGAGAATCCTTGATTGTCTTGATATCTTCGAGAACATCATACTAGTCCATTCCACTCTTAACATGATAGAAAGCTCAAGGGCTGACCACATCACTAAAGTCCCTAAGGATCTAGTGGTCTAGTTCATGCCAAGATATACTCTCTAAAGGAAAAGACAATTGGTTGCATCCATCCATAAAAAAGAGGCAAATATTTGACAGGACCCTTTGGATTTTAGAGGCAACATATACTACATATGAGTGTGTTGCTCCTACTCATTCATCAAGAAACTCATAATAAGGCTGTCAATTTGAGCTAGCACTAAACAAGAAAAGACGTCGCAAACAGGTTGCTGACCAAGATATACCTCCATTTTTAATTGTGTAGAGCAATGCTGTCTAAAGTTAGGTGAATGGAGCACATGCTGTCTAAAGGTAAGTGAATCCTCCATGAGGATTATTTTGCACACTTAGGGCCAAGGAACTTTTCTTTGGGGAAGAAGAGCTATGAGATTATAGAGGAAAGGAAGCAGGAGTCCATCCCAGTCAGGGAAAACAGCTAAAAGCTTGTGCATTTCTGGGGCTCCTGGGTGGCTCAGTTGGTTGAGCATCCTACTTTCGCTCAGGTCATGATCTCACCATCTGTGAGTTCAAGCCCTGCATCGGGCTCTGTGCTGACAGCTCAGAGCCTGGAGCCTGTTTTGGATTCCGCGTCTCCCTCTCTCTCTGCCCCTCCCCCGCTCATGCTCTGTCTCTCTTTCTCTCTCTCTGTCAAAAAGAAATAAACATTTTAAAAATTTAAATAAATAAATAAATAAATAAATAAATAAATAAATAAATAAATAAAAGTTTGTGTGTTTCCATTTAGCTTTGTTTCCAAAACCCTGGTCCCAGGAAGAAGTGTGATTCCTAAATTGGAGAGGTCCCGTGAAGTTCAGAGATTCCTGTACTCTGGTGACACAACCAGGATTAGGGATCATGGGCTTAATTCTCCCCAAGTTCCTCCAGACCCCAATGTAAAGTAAATCTTTGCCACCAACACTGACTCTGTTGATATGATACAGGGAGGCGACCCAAAATGGGGAAAATGAATGTGATACCCCTGGGTCAATCTTCACAGCGTAGGGGCTATGGCCACTCTTACCTAATATATTCAAGGATGATTTTTTAAAAATTGTTTTCCATTGTGTAACCACCATAGTCCCTTGAAGGACAGACTCCTTCCTGGGAGCGGACTAGGGCTGTCTTAGAGGTGGTTTCTCTCTGGAAACTTCCCTTAAGCGTTCCCAAATCCACACTGAGGCCAGAGGAAGGGGAAGGGCGGGAAAAGGCGCCCTGTCTGGTTCTGCCTTCCCTCTGGCTTTGGCGAAGTCGGAAATAAGTGGCACCCTGCACCCAGCTGCTCCCTGACAGCAAGGACTCCAGGGGACTCGGGGGAGCGTCGTTGGCGAGACCAGCAGAAAGGAACCTGGAGACCCAAGCTCAAGTCTATCCCCAGCACCGCGACTGCCCTTGCCCCTATCTCTCTCTCAGGGACAGAAACTGTGTCAGAAGCAGGCGTCTGCCACTCAGAGTCCTGTGATGGCTGAGGAGGCGGGCAAGGGCGTAGTAAATATTTGGCAAAGTTAGCAGCTTCCCCAATGGGAACGGAGTAGCGAATGATCCAGGGAGCAACATGGAGGCCCAGGCAGCCTGAGAGGTATTCTGGCTCCTA
The DNA here is from genome assembly GCF_018350175.1 of Felis catus. NCBI lineage: Eukaryota > Metazoa > Chordata > Mammalia > Carnivora > Felidae > Felis > Felis catus. The sequence goes on from NC_058377.1 coordinate 21,743,111, forward strand.
CTCCTGGAGGAAAAGGAACAGGTTTTCAAATACCTGCCTGCTGCGAACGCACCCCTTCCCTGCAGGCTTTGCAGCACCTCGCCGGGGGCCGCCCCGGAGGAGAGAAGCGCCCAGGCGTGGGGACAGCTGGGGGCGGCGGCGGCGGCCAGGCTGCAGGGGAGGCCGGGCGGCCGCGCGCCCACTCGGGCGGCGGTGCCCTGGGCGCGGGGAGGCGCTCCGGGGCCGAGCTGCTGCCGGGGGAGTTCTAGGCGGCATAATGATCTGTTTCTGGTCAACCACACAGTTGTTAGCGGTGGTGTTTTTATTGCCGCGGTTTAGCGCGTGGCAGCGCCTTGCCTCCCTCCGCTGTGCACGCCGGCTCCCCGGCTCCCGGGCCGTCCTCCGCGGACGCCGCGACCCCGGCCCGCAGGCGGGGCTCCCGCTTCCTCCTCCCCCACCCCCGGGTCCCCGTCCCCCGTCCCCGGTCCCCGTCCCCGTCCCCGGCAGGCAGCGTGCAGCCCGGGAGGGGGCAGGCGTCAGGCTGAGGTACTAATTGTATTAATGAAAATGGCAAATACGCATCCTTTCCATCTGGCAGCACAAAAGCAGAGGCTGTTGGGAATGCAATATTTGTCAGGTTTAGCGATGAAATTAATATCCCCCAATTACTAGAACCTCACTAATGACATGAGTACACATCGCCCTTCCTAGCTGCAAGTGCCTTAAAACCCCAAGTGCCTTTTATTCTGCAGGCATTTTCCATGTCTGAGGATTCAGGGTAGGGGAGCTTGAGAAGATGTTCTGATTGTCGGTGACGCACACCCTGACATTACAGGCTGGGGTTGCGTGTGTGGGAATGTCCATCTGGTGCCTGTGCTCTGGGGACTCCAGAGGGCGCTGGACAAGTCCCCAGACCTGCGTGAGGACATGGCCAAGGCCCCCACGCGCCCTGGGCCCACCCAATCACTTTGGCCATGCCACCTGCACAGCCTTTCAGGTCTACCGCAACAAATGGTTGTAGCCCACTTACGGCCAGATATTTCTGCAATTTCCGACATTTTTTTTTCTTCATGAAATTTGTATATAGCAAAAGCTGGGTTTGCTTTAGGCAGAGCATATGCTTCATATTTATTGGAATAAGTTTTCTAGTTCCTTAGCATTCTGTTCACTGATATTCCGTATGTTAAAAATATCTCCGCTTTTTCCCCTGATACTCAGTAGTAGGCAGCCACAGTTTTCCTCTATAGTTTTTCTGGGTAGAAACCAGAACCCGCTCTCCACAGCCCGGGGGAGTATTCGATACCTTAGGCGAGGATGACCTGATTTCCCACCCATTTCTTACTCTCCCCCGGTTTCCCGGATACCGCTATCAGGCAGCCTGCTTCCAGGGATCGAAGACCCTTATTTTTAGAAAGGAAAAAGCTAAGGCCCCTCACTCAGGGATTCTGAATTCTGCAGGTCTATAGTGTGTCCTGCGTAGGAAGCATAAAGAAGAGGATGTGAACACTTCAATGAGTTGGGGACTCAAGGAGTATGCAAATAAGCAGCAGGTGCACTCCTCCTAGGAGGAATAGCCGGTAATCCCCTCGGGACTGTCACATGCTGAGCCCACAAGTATAACAGCCTCTGTGATTTCCCAGAGGTCCAACAGGGAGGCCATCTTCCCTGCTGAGTCCCCAAGAGACACAGGGAACTACTATTTCAGCAATGGGAAATTGATTTTTATGACAACTCCAGCAATAAGTGAATAAGCCAGAACTATCCACACTTGAGAAACAGTTTTTGGAGTTAAAATGGTAAAATCAATATCCAAACTCATATGTGTGTGTATACATAATATACACATACATAATGTGTGTGTGTGTGTGTGTGAGAGAGAGAGAGAGAGAGAGAGAGAGAGAGAGAAACACAGAGGGAGACAGAGAGAGAGACAGAGAGAACGAGATGGTGGGCCGGGCTGGGTGGAAAGAGAACAAATCACACATTGGAGCAGATCTCAGTTGAATATGCCCCTCGTTTGCTGGGAGAATGGATAGACAATGGAGCTGCCAAGGCCAAGGCTATTCATTTACTGGCCCCAACAGCCCCTCAGAGATCTCCTGGGAAGACCCTCCCCAACAAAACCCATTTATGTGAATGACTGCAGCCTGTGGCCTTGTCTGAGCCAGGAACCTTCCAGAGTTGTCCGGAGCTACGTGTCATGGCATCATAGACCCACTGGCAAATCAGGTGCCCAACCTGGACCCTGACCTATCTTCTCTGGGCCTAGCCTCAAAGAGATTCTGTAAGCAGACCAAACTTATAAACTCCTTATGTTTCACATATTCTTTTGTAAGCTGATTATCTTTCATTTAAAATGCCTCTTCTGACATAAACAACACATTTATTCATTCACTCAACACTTGTTTATTGAGCGGGTGCTATCCCAGGTACTGGGGACACAATGGTGAAAAACAGACATAGATGTTACAATCTCAGATCAATCCACAAAAACCTATTTAATCAATAATAAAGACAAACTAATTTTTGTGTGTGGTAGAATTATATTCTGAGCTCCATCTTGGGCTACCTGGAAAATAGCATTCCTTGCCTTGGCAATCGCAGCTGAAATTCCCACCTGGTCCCTAAGCAACAGCAACCATAAGTAAGAAGTGCAGAAGCCAGTATCTGTTGCGTGCCTCCTGTATGTCTGGCTGTGCTAACACTTTACATACATCGATGGGATATGGCTTTATGAGGTAGACACAATTGCTCTCACTTTACAGATAAAGAATCCAATTCTCAAAAGCTAACTTTAGTTGCTTAAGGTGATAGAGTTCGCGACGAAGCTAGAGTTTGAGCTCAGGCTGCTGGCACCAAAGTCCCCATGTTCCTTCTTCGGTTCATCAACGGACTGCCTCAGTTTGGGCTTTGGGCCAGAGATGTGGGGCAGCTTGGGAAGGTGAGGACAGAAGGCACCTTTCCAGGACTTTGACTGTGGTGGGGGGCAGGGGAGGGGGGCACAGGGCCACAGGGAAGTGAAGCGTGCAGATGTGTAGATTATTCCTATGCCAGTGGTTCTGAAATCAAGCTCTGAGCACACCAGCCACTTTCCCTGACATGGCTTGTGTCTGTGATGCACCCTGCTTACCCGCCCTGGAATCCTTAAGATTGACCATGTATTTAAGTTACCAAGACTCCACTGGAACGAAGAACGTTTTTCTTCCACTGTGTTTTCTGGGGGAGATGCTGCTGGAGACAGGCAGGAGGAAGCCAGAGCGTGAGTAATGAAAAGAGTTGCTTATGTAATAGGAAACCACACAGTCTAGGCCACATGGACCACTCTGGGAGTCAGGGAGCCAGGATTCCAGAGTTCTGTTCCAAGATCTACCACACTTGGATCTGTCCCCTTGAGCAAATCGCCCACACCTCCCATTTTCCCCCATGTAACCTTGACAGAAGGATGATCTTCCTCCCATTTCCCACTGAGAGGCCGCCAGGGGAATGCCTATAGCACTGGAGCTGTGTGGCACTCTGAGTGACATCCTTTTGTCTCCAACCCCCAGCCAACGCCTCTCACCTTTGGGTGCTCACTTTTCCATGGTACTCCACAAGGGTTGTGCTCCCCCCCCCCCCCAGCCATTGGTCTCTCCAATGCCTTTAGACTTATTTGATGCACCTCAGACCTTTTCCCCCCAGGGCCCCAGTAAGGTTATCACGGCTTCTAATTATCTAGTTATGTACAAACGATTGCCAACAGCAGCTTTGACTTAAAATGGAAAGAGTCTTGGCCTGGCGAGCTGTTTCCTAGCACCACTTCTGCCACTAATTAGATCTGTCTTGGGAAAGTCACTTACCTCTCTGGAACTCGGTTTCTTCATTTTTAACAGAAGGGGATCGAGCCAGATGTCTCTAAGAGTTCTTTGCAGTTTCCTGATTTTGATCCCCTTACCTAGGAACCGGATCCTCTTTTACAGGTATCCTCCACTTTCTGAAAGTTCGCCTTCCACCACTTTGCTTTTACCAAAGACATATCATAGCACCTGTTTTCGCTAACTGAAAGAAATCCAAAGAGGATTTTCGCTTTTATGACAAAAGGCCAAAAGCGAAAATAGTGTTGCGTGTTTGTTCCAAAGAGGCAGTGCACGCATCCGTGCCCCCAAACAGTGAGCGTGACCCCACCAGAGCTTTGACGTGTGTCTGCGAGCAGCTAGCTTTATCTTGATTTATGTTGTGCACCCGTCAGCAAGATGTGTCCTAAGGTATCAGAAAGTCCTAAGAGAGGTTATTTTTGGGGTCTGCTACTGCTAAAAAATGTTCCGTATAAATTAACATGTAATTGCTTCTTTGCAATTTATACCATTTTGTACCATTTCGATTTAGGAATGGTTTCTTAGGAAAGCTCTACTTTTGGATAGCGGGGGAAACCTTACTTCCTTTTTTTTCATAACCTTAGGAATGACAAGACTCCGTGGCCTGATTGAAACAAACACACAGAAAGAGGCACACAAATCCAGGCCCTTCCTCAGTCACGCACCTAGTTAGTCCTCTAGCGTCAGGCTCTGAGAAGCACCGGTTCCAACCACTGCCATGGTCTATCTCCCCTACCCTTGCACCTGCTCCCCAGCACCTCTGCCCCCATCCAGTTCCTGGAGAGTTTCTTCTGTGCAGCAGGTGCCCACCAGACAGCCACTCCATGACATTAGAGGACGAAGCTGTAAGAGGAGACTTGCCCCTTGCCCAGCCATCCGCATCCCAGCCTTGGGACAGCTCTGCTCTGCTCCACACGCCCTGCGTGGGTTGGCTCCTGTTGCTAGGAGAACCTGACCATTTGCATTTCCTGCTGTTTTTATTTTAGATTAGCAGCCGCACTGCTGCAGGAACACAGGGTATTTTAAGAAAGACAGAAAAGGGAAGGGTGAGCGGAGCACCTCGCATGGGACCTCCCTCCCAAAGGCGTCCAAAACACTCAGAAGCCACCCATCCCAGACCCAGGCCCCATGCAGGCCTCTTTCTTGCGCTTCCCGGAACAGCACCGTCTCCCAGTGCTGACACCTTTACAAGCATTGTCAAGCTATCCGGGAGCAAAACAACAGTCTTCTTCTTCTATGCCTAAAAGATTAGGCCATGTAACTCAACCTAACACACACAGAGCACCAGTGTCCCCATCTTAGATGAAAACCTCCAGATTCTGGTTCAGTCAGTTAAGCATCTGACTCTTGATTTCGGCTCAGGTCATGATCACACGGGCTCTGTGCCTGTAGTGCGGTAGTGCGGTGCCTGCTTGAGATTCTCTCTCTCCCTCTCTCTGTGCCCCTCCTCCACTTCCACATGCATGTGTTCTCTCTCTTTCAAAATAAATAAACATGAAAAAAATTTTAAGCCACTTCTAGATTCCTATAAGGATTTCCAACTCTGTCAAGACACCTCATCTCCAAGGATGGCTTATGTTTCCTCCTTTCCCTTGCCACTTCTCTCCAGGCCTGCCTTAAAGGTGGAGGCTTGGCTTTTCCTTCAAGACCTCACAGAAATCAGTGTTACCTTCTCTTTTAGGGTTCCCAAACCCAATTCCAATGGGGGGGGCGGGGAGGGAGATCACACACACACACACACACACACACACACACAATGCCAAGCAATTCTCAGATAGCCTGCTGGTGTCTGAGAATTCGACTCAATTCTGATGCTAACTACCCAGAGATAACATCAGATTCCACAGGTTAAGGGTTCAGTCCTACAAGACTGTCCCCCATCCTCCACTTAAGATAACAGTCACAAGCCCCAGGCTGTTACTTTTGCTTCTGGCCCACCAGCTACAGATTGGAGGCTCCAATGACCTCATCCCTAGGTTTGATTAATTTGCTAGAGCAGCTTACAGAACCCATGGAAACACTTACATTTACCAGTTTATTACAAGATATGATAAAGGATGCAAATCAACAGCCAAATGAAGGATGCAGAGTGAGATCCTGAACAAAGGAGCTTTGTCCTCAAGGAGTTCAGGGCTCTGTTCGGTTGCATGCGGAAGCATTCTGGTTCCCCAAGCATGGAAGCTCACCTAAAAAGAACCAAAACATTGTCTTCTTGGGTTTTTATGGAGGCTTCATTACATAGTCATGATTGACTAAGTATTGCCTATTGGCCGATTCAACCTCCAGCCCCTCTCTACTCCCAGAGGTTAGAGGAGGGAGATGAAAGTTCCAAGCCTTTAATCACAGGTTGGTCCTCCTGGCAACCAGCCCCCGCCCTTAGGTGGGGTCCAAAAGTCACTTGCATTTATATCGAGACACCGTTTCACCTCATGGCTCTGAAATGTTTTCAGAAACTGTGGATGAAGACCAAATACAGCTGACAAATACATTTTGGTGATGTGAATGACCAAAGATGTATCATATCTTATGTATCATATCTTATATGATATATATATATATATCATATCTTAAAGATATGATATATATATATCATATAAGATATATAGCTTACAAATCATTGATTTATAAATGTAAATTGATTTATAAATCATATATGTGTGTATATATATATATGTGTGTGTGTATATATATATCTATATATATATCTTATAAATCATTATATTGAACCTTCCCAGATCCCCTTTTGTTCAATTAATCTCTCCCTCCCAGTTCTAAAAACACCTGCATCTTATCACCACGATTTGTTTCGGATCATTAATCTATTCTTCTGTCTTGCCCACAAGAGTGTTGAACTCCTAGAAGGCGGTGTCTTTGCAATTTTTGTTTTTCAATCCCCTTCTTACTGCTAGAATATTTGCTCACAATAGATGTTCATTAACACTTTTAAAATTTGTTCAGCCCCATCAGGCATGTATTGAGCCCTACCAGGACTTACACACCATAAGTAATCACGAAACATTCTCTATCATTTAGGAGCTCTTGTCCCCGGGGAGGAAGACAAGAAAACAGTTTTAAACAATGTGATGAATGTTGTAATAAAAGTATGTCCAGAATTGCAAGAAGTTTCCTGAGGCAGGGGTAAGGGTGGGGTGGAAAATGAGCAAGAAAAATCAGGAACGGTTTCATGGAGCTTACTCTTGAAGAGGGATTAACATCCACCATGGGATGGCCACTTCAATCAGGAAGAGCTCAGGTAAAGGTTCAAAGACCAAAAAAAAAAAAAAAAAAAAAAAAAAGATTGAATTGAATATACAACCCAGGTGCTTGACAAGTGGGATCTCAGGCTGGAATCCACCTCTCTGACACTCACTCCGCTGATCCATCCCTGATTAGCATCTTTCCTCAAGAAGTAACAATGTCCTCCCTCTCCTCAGCCACCTATTCCAGGCTGTGGGGAGCAAAATGCTGCCAGAAAGAAGATAATTATGAGACACCAAACAAAGCTGTTCCTAAACACATACCACAAAGCCCCCTGTGGAGCCACATTCCTCAGTGGGTGCTTGCTTGAACAAGCGCCCATTTAGCCTCCTTTCAACTAGCCATCTTTGCCAGAGGCTCACCCTACCAATCTCGCTTGGTAGGACCAGCCTCTGAAGACCAACTGTCAACTCACGAGGGGATGAGAGGACTCTGTGTGAACAAAGCAGGCACCCAGACGCTCAGCCTCTTTAGGCAGCTCTGTCTGGGCAGTGGGCATGCAACCTTTGGACAGATGGCAGAATCTCCTCCGCCAAATCCGCGATTCTTGACCTTTAGTGAGACAGAGACTGCAGCAGAAATTCCTAGTTGTCTGCCATCCTCTCCTTTTCCTTATTAACAGAAACACTGACTTTATGTGAAGTCAGCCGAAAGGCCCTACTTCGCAGCCTCTCCTGCAGGTGGGTATGGACGCAAGATGGAGGTGAATAGCTTCCTAACAGGGGGACAGAAAAAGGGAGTGGATCTTTTTGGCCCCCCTCTGCCCACCCCCTCCTCTCTTCCACTTCCTGCCCAGAAGATAGATGTTCATCTAAGTCTATCTAGTAGCCATCTTGGGCTATGAGGTGACCTCAAAGGTGGGTACCACATGCTGAGGATGATTCTACAGCTCTGACAGAAATTCACTACTGTCCCCAAAAAGCTGTTTGTGTGTGTATACACAGTTTTGCAAACGATTTCCAGGGTTTGGGGAGCCTTGACGCCAATGCATTGGACCCCAGGTTAAAAGAACCTTGCTTTAGACATGTGGGGAGAGCCCGCTCTACCGCGGCTGCTTAGATTATTCCCGTTCCAGTGGGGGGAACCTAGGATTGTGTTGTGACCATGTCCTCTAATAACCTGACAAGCCGTCTACTTCCCTCTCCAATTCCAGCACCAGTACCTCCCCTGCCTCATTCCTCTTAGGGGTTTTAACGCAGGGCCACCCATCTCTCCCTACCTCCCCTTCTTCCGCCTCCCCACCTATTCTCCCTGGGCTGCCAATCCCACTCCAAAGTCACTTTATACCAGGAAGGAAATTAGCATTTGTGTTGGGACAAAAAGTGACACTGCTCAGCTCTCCTTGTCATTCTGCTCTTAATTAATATTTAACCTCAGAGATTGTGTAGCAGACGGAAGTGGCTGCCGGGAGAACACAGCCAGAGCCTGGTATCCTTCTCAACACTGCCTCCCCTACTCCCAGCTTCCCTCCCTGTGCCTCGGGGCCCAGAGGGCCCAAGGGAAAGTGCCGAGGAGTGGTACTGGACACCCCTGAGTCCCTCGATTGTACTTTATGGATGTGCTCTCTCGGATCTCTTGTGTAAACAACCCTTCTGCAACAAAATGGGAGCTGCTGGAACTCAGAACTGACTCCCAGAGCTAGACCCAGGGCCTAGCCTGCCCAAAAGGACTAAGAGACAGGCAAGGGGGAAAGAAAAGCAATGCAAATGTGCCCCTCAACAGATTCCATTTAATGCACTATTTTTAGTTGCCTTCAATCCCTCGGGGTTGTCAGGGCGGTTGCAGCCCCCCTCCCCCGGGGAGTGGAAATGACAGGCATTATTACCCAGCCCAGAACACTGGTGGAGTGCGTGGTGGGGGGGGGGGGGGGGGGGGGGGGGGGGGGGGGTGCTGCCTTGCCAGCTCCAAAATTGGGGAGCTTAACTTCCAACGGGAAATTGAGGACACCAGGAAAGATCAGGCCACACACAGGAGGCCCACAGGACCCCCTCCTCTGTCCCAGCCAGCATGCCAGACCATCCCCAAATACACGTCCACTGGGCCCAGACCAGGAGTGTGGGAGTCTCCTCAGTCCCCAAGTGTCTCGAAAACTAGGTTATACAACATCCCTCACTGCCAAGTTCTTTCTTCTCTCTAATCTTAGCCCTGCCTTCGGTCTAAGCCCATTTCCCCTTGCTCTGAATGCAGAGGCAAAGAAGGACAGCTGGTCACCATCCCCCAGCAAGGGAGCCCTTCTTTGTCCTGAAGAAAACGATTCCATTTCCTCTGGGCCTTCTGTTCTCCCACCTGAGTCATAACCTTGCCACACACGTCATGTTTTTTAGCTGATCTCCTTGTTACTCTTCTAACCCTGCTCCGATTCTATCTCCAGCTTCCTCCCTGGCCCGTGATCAGACACTGGACCCTCGCCAGGGAGCCCCTGAAGATCAATTTACCGCATACTGTCTCAGAGAAGTTTGCTAAATTGACTTTGTTATCTTCCCTCTCCATAAGACTAAACTCTGTTACAGATTTCATCCTCTGCTTCTGGAACCTCCCTCACCCTCCTCTGCACCCAGCTAAGTGCAAAGCTTATAAGAAGCAGCACATACATTTTCATTGCATTTAGGTTTAAATGAGATGCACATATAACATTTTTCGGCAAAGTAGTTATCGTTTACTTTGTAAATTATACAGTGGCATCTAAGTGGTAGCTCTTACTATTGCTGTGCATGCCAGACCCCTGGAGAGTGCTTGTTTTTTTAACCAGAGCATTGCAAACCACAGCATTATATTATATTCATTCAACCAATAAACACTGATCGAATTTCTACTGCATTTCAGGCACTATGCTAGATCCTGAGACATCAGAATCAAAGACCAAGTTCTGATTCCACGGGCATTCACAGCCTTTGAGGAAGATAAGATGTAAACAATTACTGAGTAGTGTGGTAACTGCTGATAAAGCACACACACGTCCCAGGGGATATACAGAAGGAAGGACTGATCACAACTCTTTACTCTCTATGATTCCACCTTGCTGGGCATTGGTGTGACCATGCATATGACTGCCAGCATCCCGTCCAAGGGTTGGCCCGGTCTCTGTTGTCCAGAAGTATTTGTAGCAATGTGAGCACATACCCAAGAAGGGCAGTGCAGAACCGTTCCACAGAATTTGGTATTAGGACGCATAGAGAGAGATGGTCTCTTTCTTTTGTAGTTTGGGGTCGTGTCTGCAGCCTTCTCACCAATCCGAGGGTAAATCTAACCCAGAGAGACCCTGAGGGAAGCACTGCTGAGAAATGGAAAGGAAAACAGAGTTCTGTAACACCATTCTAAGCCCCTGAGTCCAGCCATGCCAACTCAATCAAGTGACCCCCTAAATCCTTGTTTTTGTTTCAGCTAGCAACTCCAGAGGAAGTAAAAGCCTGGAAAGAGCCTGCAGTACCAAGAGATGGGGGTTCCTGGGGGTGGTTGAAGGGTAGAAGGCGGCTTCCAGGTGTGCAAACTTAGGGTAATTTGTTTTCTTTCTTTCTTTCTTTTTTTCTTTCTTTCTTTCTTTCTTTCTTCTTTTTTGTATTTTTATTTAATTTATTTCTTTTTCATTTACATCCAAGTTAGTTAGCATATAGCGCAACAATGATTTCAGGAGTAGATTCCTTAATGCCCCTTACCCATTTAGCCCATCCCCCCTCCCACAACCCCTCCAGGAACCCTCTGTTTGTTCTCCATGTTTAAGAGTCTCTTATGTTTTGTCCCCCTCCCTGTTTTTATATTATTTTTGCTTCCCTTCCCTTATGTTCATCTGTTTTGTATCTTAAAGTCCTCATATGCATGAAGTCATATGATATTTGTCTGGGTAATTTGTTTTAATGGCTCCATGACTCTAAGATATATAGATTGAGGAGAAACTCAACTAGGGAGGAGAGGTGGTCAGGTGATGGAATCTCTTTGGAGATAAACAGACGCGAGTGGAATCGCAGCTCTGTTGCCTACCCGCCGTGTGACTTGTTCAAGGTACTTAACCTCTCTGTTTCCCCACATATTCCTTGTCTATAAAACATGGATAATAGTAATTGCTTCACTGGACTATTATGAGCATTTCCTGACTTAATGGACTGAAATAGACCTACGGTATTCAGTCAGCCTGGTCGGGAACAACTCACTTTTGTGGAACGGCTCTTCCCCACTCTGACCGAACTTCTGGAGGGCACCACCAATCATATAATCCAGCTGGCCACATGGCTGTGCCACAGGCTGGGTCAATTATAGCACTTCATTCTCCTAGCCATAAGGATTGGCGTGGGGATGGGCATGACACTGAGGTATGATCGAATCAGAGGCCTCTCCTGGGAACTTTTTAATTATTATTAACGTTGGGATTGAGGAATGATATTTCCTCTTTGGTTTCAAGGCTATAATGGTTTAAGTTCAAAGCTGCCTGCAGCCATAGTTCCAGCCATGTGAGGATGGCAGCATTATGCAGAAAGATACAAAGAGAAGAAATTAAAAGGGAAGAGGGTGCTATTAATATTTTATATTCCTGGATTTGGTTGTTCCTGAAGCTCCACCTGTGTCCTTGCAGTGAACTGATGCTTTTGTTAACGTAAATTGGGTTTCTATCCCTTACAACCAAGAGGATCTTGATTAATACAGCATGTGATGTCCTTCGTATGAAGCAGATGGCACATAATAAACACTCAAAATAAATATTTGGCACAGAAAGTGCTCCAAGGAAAATGGTTTGAGACCTTCCAGACTTATGAAATCTTTAATTTAAGGTCAATTCAGGAGTCCTGGCATGGATATACTGGTATACAATAATAAAAGTGCCCTTCCAGTATCCCAGAGGCTTCTGCTGATAGGTACAAAGCATTCCATTGTAGTGGTTAAAAGTCATGCCCATTTTAAAGGAGGCAACCTTCGTCAGCCAAAGGACTGATAGAGAATCTTCATCCTAGGGATAGCTAATTAACCCTTCAGAATATCAGCCCGATGAGACAGGCAACTTCATGTGGACTACCAGCACCGGCTGCAGGAACGATGGAGGAGAGGAGCGTGTCCTGAAAAGAGCTCTGAAGTCTGTACAAACAGAGATTCTGGACGAATATCTACTCTTCTTTCAATCTATCTCTTTCCAGAGATAACCTTGGAGAGTTTTATTTTTACTGAAAGAAGTGGGAACTTGCTTCATTGGGGGGTCTGATATGGTGGATCCCAATTCCCTTGAATACATTTTTTTAAGTTTATTTATTTATTTTGAGAGAGAGGGTGATAGCGTGAGCAGGGGAGGGGCAGGGAGAGAGGAGAGAGTGAGAATCCCAAGCAGGCTCCGCAATGCCAGCGTGAAGCCCAATGTGGGGCTCAAACCCACGAACTATGAGATCATGACCTGAGCCAAAGTCAGACGCTTTGAGCCACCCAGGCACCCCTATCTTGAATAAGTTTATATGTTAATGACTCGTCCTTACCAAACTAAACCAGTGGTCTATTGGGTGGATGAAGATCAGCCTGTCTCCGCCATTTATAAGGAATTAAGGATCTATCACCTATAACTTTTTAAAAACCAATATAGATCAGACATCCGGCTAGAGATAAAATGCCCAGACCCGTCCAGTCCTCATCTATCTCTGGATTCTTGTCTCTGTCCTAAAGGAATTTTCCTTAATTGTCAGTAATTCTAATTATAGCCAACCCACGCACCATTCATGGGACCACTGAGAGAGGGTGATGTGATAGCAATGTCAACAAGCCAGGGACAAAGGCTTCGAGCGTGACTACAGGAACTATAAATGGTCACTTAGAATCCTACAATGGTTCCTTTAATTAAGCAGAGGCGATCTAGGGCAACCAATTAGGAAGTCACGCTGTACAGGATCCCATACACTTGTGTCTGAATTACTAGCTATTTTAACTTAGAATTTTCAGGTCTGTCATCAAAGAATCCCTGGAAATAACTTGCACATGCAGTCCCTGTCTTGTCAGTGATAGGCGTCTTGATCTGCACTTGAACCTTTCTTGTATTATTATGTCATCTTAGGGATTCATTTGTGTAAACCTTATAGAAAGTTTGAATGATGACGGCTTAAATATAAAGGAGGGTCTTTTTTTACTTCGTGATTTCAGTATTTGACTTGCTGCATGGTGGAAAGATAGTGGATGTAGCTCCAGACTTCAGGTCTGTATTTAAGGCAGAAAGAAGGGGGCTGGTGGTGCCAGCTGCCTCTGCCTCCTCCTCTCGGGAAAGCAAAAGCTTTCCCAGAGGATTTCTCAGCAGAAATTTGCTTATATCTTATTGGCCATATCTGGGTCTTGTGACCAGCCCTAGCTGTCATAAAAGCTGAAGTGGGAACAGACTTAGACTGATTATGGCACCGTGTCAGGTCCGGACCCATGACTGCTCGCAACAAAATCGCAGTTCTGTTAACAAGCAAGAAGCGGAAATGCGTAGATATTGGCTAGGAAGCCAATAGTATCTGCCATGATGGTTTTCGTAAGATCTATACACATCCTCACATAGTTTCCCAAATGTGGAACTTTCCTGCTGTTATGATCTGACATATGTTTAGCAAATCATAACATAGCATAACTCCATGACGCTGTTCCCAGTAGAACAACAAACGTTCTTTTTTAAGGACCAGGCTTTATACTCTTTTGCTTCTGAGGAATATCTACGACACAGGATTGTGTCTACAGTATAGACCTTTGACTCTGTCTTCTGCATATATGTGAACACTGAATACAGACAGAAAGACTACTTAAACACCTTAAGGCTTCAAGGTCAAAAGGACAGGGTAGTTTTACCTGGCATGCCTTCTATCTAAACAGCAGGAACATTTCCACTAACAAACAGCCCAGTCCCAAAACAGCTCATGTTCCAGCACTCTCCACTCACCCCACTCCAACACACAATCCCACGGCAGGCAAAGCAAAAATAACAGAAGTATATCAACCCCAAATAACTACCAGTGCTTACCTCGTTAAACTCAAATGCTCCATCCAAATTACAGAATAACAAAAGCTTGTAGTTAATAATCCCTTACTTTCAGTGCTTCCATCTGACCAAAAAAGAAAAAAATTCAAACAAAACAAACATCACTTTCCAAGGTTAGAGGCAGCGTTAAGCTGGGTAGAACTACTCCCCCCCCCCCCCATTTTTACATAGGGAAAGATATTTGAATTAATTACCATATTCCTGTGTCATCCAGTTCCAGGGGTGTGTGATGTGTCTTTCATTTTGGGTGGTACCTTTAAGAAAGCTTTCTCTTGCAGATAGATGGCCTGCCACCCCGGCTTTACAATGGCTGAATTCCAGTATCTGTTCCCCCATATCTTGGCCATATTGGATGACAGTCTGCTAGGGCAATTCTGTCAATTCTCCTTCCTTTTGAAGTTTAGAGTAAGACACCTTTCCATACCAACATATACTGCTCTCACAGAAGTTCATACGGAAATGCAGTAGAAGATGATTGTTGGTAACACCATCTCAAGCCATATGCCTCATCTGTATTGGCTTAAGGAAAGTGATAGGTGGTAAGCCCTTAATTCCTTATAAATGACAGTGGCAGACTGGTTTCTTCTACTGACCAGGCCACTGGTTTGGCCTGGTAGGCAGAAAATATTAATACATAAACTTGTTCAAGGCAATTGGAATCAATCATGGTCAGACCACCCAATTAAACTTCCTCCTCTAAAAAATACAAAACAAAACAAAACTCTCCAAGGTTAGCAATGGGAAAAGAATCTCAAAATGGAACAGGGCAGCAAGACCACAAAGCTGGACTCTGATCCCCTGAGAGCCACCTTCCTTGTAACATGCCTCACTAATGGCTGTTGCCACCAAGTTGGCTGTTCCACCATGGGCTCTCTGGTCTGAGACTGAGTATATAACTCCTCCTTAAATGCCCCCCTTTCATAACTAAGACAAAGTTGAAATGCTTAACCCAGATGAAAGAAATAATAAGACAGAAATAGAAACATTAAACTCAATAAACCGCTTTATAGGCATGGCTCCTTCCCAAGTTCTTAGGTCCCTGTCATGCTTCATCTGCCATGCTGTTCCCAGAAACGGCCCACTTCTGCATGGACTTCCAAGGAACACATGGGTCTGTGTCTCGGCTCCTCAGAATGGCAGGCCTAAGACTGAATCTCAGAGAGATGAAGAGTTGACTGTGTATATAAGGCCCACCTACTAAGTTCTTGCTGAAGACATACCTGGCCTCTAACAGAATCTCACTGCAAATTAGATCATACATGATCACAGATACATGCACTTTTTTTTTTTACCTCTTGTTTCCTTTTGAAGTATTATTCATTCACCCCCTTATTCATTCAATCATTCAAAAAATATTTACTGAGTCCACTATGTCCCAGACATTGTGCTAAGACTACAGGGATAAAGAAAACAGCTCTAATCTCTTTCCTTATGGAGCTTCCAGGCTAAGGAACATATGCTTTAAAAATAGGCATTAAAGTGTTAGTATGTTTCAAGGACACACACTTAAATATTTATGAATGAAATGATGATGGGGGAATCATAAAGAAAATAGGTTAAATGAGTTTGGTGATGAGATGAGAATTGTTGAACATAGGTAACAGGTACAGTGGGATTCAATATATATTACTTAACTTTTGCAAGAGTTTAAATTTTCTAAAATAAGACAAAAGGTTAAAAAAAAAAAAAAGAAGACTGCGTTGGTAGATGCTGAATGAATGAGAGCCATGGCCAGTGGATCCAGATCAAATGCACTACTCCGAGCTCTCAGATTAGACAATGTCAACACGAAGAAGTGTGAGGCTGGGATACTGACCGCATACACAGACTCCAAGAGATGCTCATTCTCGTCGACAGGAAGAGGGTCTCCATCTCCTGGATAAGAGTTTCTTTCTGCCCTGAGGTAGAAAATGACAGTGAGAATGACCTGAACCTCACTTGACTCATTCCTGGTAGAACCAAGAATTTCTTTTATCTGAATGTCTGGGTGAACTACACCAGAAAAGGGTCTATAAGTGGACTAAAGAAGAAGTAAGAATTATGCCTCATGTGAGCCTTTTTTTTTTAATGTTTGTTTGTTTGTTTGTTTGTTTGTTTGTTTGTTTTGAGAGAGAGAGAAAGAGACAGAAAAACAGAGCATGAGCAGGGGAGGGGCAGAAAGAGAGGGAGACACAGAATCTGAAACAGGCTCCAGTGTCTGAGCTGTCAGTACAGAGCCTGGTGCAGGGGCTGGAACCCACGAACCCTGAGGTCATGACCTGAGCTGAAGTCGGACGCTTAACTGCCTCAGCCACCCAGGTGCCCCACATGTAAGCCTTTTTATAAAAATTAATTAAAACAGGCATTTGTCCGGACCAAAATTGAGATGGTTATTAGGCTTGTGCTAGAGCTTGGCATCAAAATATTATCAAGATGGTTGTTCCCTTGTTATAAGAATGATTGTGTAGGTCCCATGTTTACAGATGGGATGTGGCAGCCCAGAAGGTACAACACATTGCTCAGCCATCACTAGCTGTTATTCATAAAGAAAGGTGGGGAAGCAAACCGAGGAAAGGGAAGCGAAGGGGAACAAAACCAGTAGATGTTTAGGGCAATGCAGGAACGGGGAGTAAACTACATCCAGGACTTTGAACTACATAGGCCCAGAGAACAAGGGGGGCAGGGGCGGGGTAGGCAGGAGACAGATTCGTACCACACCAGTAGAAGCAAAGGGCAAGCATGTGTGCAAGCACCAGGAAGAGCAGGGCTGCAGAGGGGGCACAAGCACACATTTGGTGTGCACCTGCCGGTCCTGGAGTGCTTCGATATGTTGCCATAGATAAAACCAGGGCACCAAACTTCAGACATAAAACCTTGTGTGGGGGAAAGTTATTGCGATTGCTATCCTCAGGGCCTTTCTGGACTGGGGTAGCAGAAGCACAGTGACACTAAATGCAGTGCAAGTCTCACAACATCTTCTCCTGCCTAAGATGTCCTTCTGCCCATTTCCAGCTTCCTCTTCCAGGAAGCCTTCCTGGATCATCCAAATTCTCAATCATTTCTCCCATAACACTTACCGTCTGCATCATTCATTTGACATCCATCATTTATTACTTTAGGAGATATAAATATACCTCATACACACACACACATATACACACATCTATAACTATACATCTATACACGTATACCTGCACACATATACATAATGTACTTTTATCATCAGGCTATAAAATCCAAGAGAGAAGAGACTATATCTGATCTGCTAACCACTATAATCCAGTCCATGTAGCCCAGTACAAGGGCCGGATATGAGAGCAGTTCAGAGGTGAAAACACAGAATTCAAAGTTAGAACTCCTACCTTTTAGTCCTGGTTCTGCAGTTCACCAGAGGTCTCATTCTGGACAAGTCATTTAACTTTTCTAGGCCTTACTTTGTCCTCAGAAAAAGAGGTTAAAAAATACTAATACCTCTTCACACAGTTCTCAGGAGCAGCAAATTCAATCGTGAATTTGGAAGCACTTTGTAAAGCACTATCCAGATTTAGGATAATGTTATTATTCTGCTCTGAGTTTTGATCTAGATTCTTCCATTTAATGGCGATATAACCTTGGGTAAGTTCTTCAATCCCTTTGCTTCTTCTTCTATAAACTGGAAATACAATGACTAAGTTGTAGGATTGTTATAAGAATTTAAATGAAACCACATATATAACGCGGCTAGCACGGCACATGACATCTAGGACTCACTCACAAGTGTTGGGTCCTTCCCCATCTTTCCAAGTATATTAGACCTTCTGTGTTGTGCCCCTAATAGTGCCCTGCACACAACAGAAGTGCAAGGAGTATTTCCTCTTCTTGATAAAGCTGCTAATGATAATGGTGCCGCTGATGGTTGATAATGACTATTGGTGAAGACCACTTAATGATCAGCTAATGACCAGCAAAGCTGATTTGAATGCACCTTGAGCCATGTACTCCCCCCCCCCCCGACCTCTCCTTTAGGACATGTGGGGTGAGGGTGGGAGGAGGCCTCCAGTCTGGCAGAGGCCCCTTTAAAAATGTACCCGGGCTCCTCCTCTGCCAACCAAGTTGCTAAAAATACTACTACAGCAAAAGCTGAAATATTTGCAGAGAAAACTGAATTTCCTGCTACCCCCACCCCCTCCATTCAAATGGGTGAAATCCTGACCTAAGAAGCCCCCAGATCATCTCCACTGAAGGCACAGGCCTCCTACTTTCCACCCCCATCTTACCACGGAGTCCCTCTGTGGGCTTAAGCTGGGATATGATGTTCAGAAAGTGCCCACTCCAAGGAAGGGAAGCCACAAGTATTGGCAAATAGCTTGCCATGTGTCTTGGCTTTTCTCTCTGCTTATGAGGACCAAGTCTCTCCAAATCCCCCACCATCTGTCCCCAGATGGATCTGTACTGGACCCCGGAAGCTTCCCACTAATCCATCTCTTTTCTTTTGTCTAAAATCTCTTCCTTTGCTGGCCTCAGCTTCTATTTCGTGCCCCCCCACCGCCATGCTCCCTGTTAGAAACAGCCCACCTCACCCCCATGCCCCAGCTCCCTCTCTAACCTGGCCCTCCGGAGCTCATCTCATTTCCAGGCCTGCAGTCCCTCTCCTTCAAGAGCTGTGGGGGCCGCCGAAAATAGGGAAGAGTTTATGAAATTCGAAGAGTCAAGGAGGACAGACAGGGCCCATATCCAGCTGGTAAATAGGTGGCACCCCAAAAGATGACCTTGGCACCCAGGTCCTAAGCCCAGGCAGGCACTAGGGTCTTCCGGCACTGCTCCGCCAAGCTCTCAAGCTTTGCAGAGTGAGGCAGCCTGCTCCTCAAAGCAGCCAGACCCAGGCCTTCCACACAGCTCCTGTCCCTTCTCTGAGCTCATCTATTCGAAAGAAAAGCAGAGGCTCAGAGTTCCAGCCAGCCCGTCTTGCTGACAAACTCTGGCCACCTAGTCCAAAAGAGGAACCCCTTACCAAAAAGAATCATGTGCCCTCGATGCATGATAGTGAAGGGGTCCACTTCCGTGCATATCTTTGGATGGCAGTGGGTGGCAATGTGCCCACAGCATGTATCTCTGTGGATGTGTGAACAGCGTGTGTTTCTGTGCCTCTGGGTCGGGGTGTGTGTCATTTAAATGAGGCTGTACGCGGTGCTGCTCCTGCCTCTGGATTATTTGAGTCTGTCTTTGATTCCCGTCCTTGCCTTTCTCTGTCTACCTTTTCCTTACCTCAGAGACTGCCCATCCCCCAGGGCAAGCACAGTGGCCAGTTCCGCGTAGGCGCCTCAAGTGGGCTGTTGATGAAATGCTTGTTTTGCGGATGGAACTGACAGTTGCCATTTCTGCTCTTCCACCGCCGCCAGTGTTCAGAGACGCCCTCACCCCACACAAGGGCGTCTTAGGAAGAGGGAAGGGCTGGGCTGCCTGTGTGGGAGTTTAGGGGGGGCATGTTGTAAAGATACTCCCCCCCCCCTCCAGCTCTGACCAGCAGGAAGAAGGGCCCAGAGGCAGCGCAGCCTGCAGAGGGATGTTGCCTAGCAACTTGGGAGACTTTACTGCAAACTCGCTAAATCCCGAATTCCTCGGCTCTAATTTGGGAAGAGAAAAGCACAGAGTCCAGGCCTGATACCCATTCTATCCCCAATTTCCTCCTTCCCTTTCCCCTCTGGATTCTGAATTTGAAGTTCAACAAGAGCTGGCACAAACCAAGGCCCCAGATGTGCCCGTGATTTAGGCAAGGGACTGAGTTCCAGGACATCCTGCCATTTGGTGGAGGTGGGGGGGATCGAGGATGTGCCAGAGACAGATTGGGGAACAGATTTTCAGTTACAAGGGTGGGTGGGTCCCAAACATACTGGGAGAGACGCCCCTATGCCCCAAACCCTGGAATCCCGGCCAGCTTCCAGCTCGGTTTGGGAGCCTAAGCTGACTAACCCCATTCCCATCATGAGTGGCCACCAGAATTTCCCTCCCACTCATTTTCCCTTTGGCAAACAGAGCCTACATGTAGCCCAAACATTCAGGTAGGAAGGAAAGCGTGCAACAGCTATGCTATGACTGGCCAGTGGCTGTGGATTCACTGCAGTGCTGTTTTAAGATCCCCTCTCCCAACCAGAACCACAGGGCATTTTCCCCTCCTTGCCCGCTTCAGTTATTGAGCCTGAGCAACAGCCACCCTTTCTTTCCTTCCCTCCTCTGGGAGCTTAGCTGAGAAAGACTTTCTTTCTACTTTCCTCCGAGATGGCCCACTCTATCCATTTAACAAGCCACACTGCCAGCTCCAGTACCCTGACTGGCTAGGGGACACTGGCCACCACAATCCAGTCAAGCTGCTGCTCCACAATTCTCCTCCCCTATCTCCTTTTCCCAGCCTCTCACAAAAGCCCACATCCTTCCTCCACCACAGACCCCAAAAGACAACGATTTTTTTTATATTTCCCAATACTAGGGTTTAGGGTATTTTTCTTCCTCCCAGGCAAGGTGAGAGTGGCTTTTTTGTTTTATTCTGAAGCAAGATACCAAGAGGTTAGGGAGATTCTAGTATGGGAAGGGAAGGATGTTTCTCTGAAGCCAGTATCTATGCATAAATATATACATTAGATAGATGATGGATGATTGATAGGTGATAGATAGATAGATAGATAGATAGATAGATAGATAAGGATGTAATGCAACATCTCGGATAGGGTGACTACCCCTGTGTCATACATCTGCATGCACACGTCTGCATTTATCTGCACAGCGTGTGTGTACAAGTTCTGTGCAATTATTTTTGTACGTTGTGTCTGTAGAATCTATTGAAGAAGTGCACATTTTAGTGAGCCCGGGCAGTATCATATATGCACATGTGGGGCTTGTGAGCTTTTGGGTTTATGTGTGCTCATCCCCAGGTTATGTATCAACAGCTTTCTTGATTCCCTAGCAGAGTGATGATGGGACTTTTTAAACGCACGTCTTAGGGGGCTTTTTTATGAGGACTGGCGGGGGTGAGGGGAGGAGGAGTTAGAGCGAGCCATATTTGGGACTCTAGCTAAGTTGTGCAAGTGTGGGGAGGTGGGTGAGAGGTGCGTGGTTTTCTACATATGGGTGGGAGAGGTGTTGTGCCCAGATGTGAGTGTATTTGTGCCCGGGTAGTCGGGGGCCTCCTTCTGCCCGCGGCGGCATACATCTGCCTGGCAGTCTGCCGCCTCAGCAAACAAGGGGGTTGAGCTTGAGAAGCTGGGGTGTGTAGGAGGAATGGATGGAAGTGTGTAGGCGGAGGGGTTGGGGCTGGAGGGGGAGGGAGGCGGAGGGAGCAGAGAGGGGGCGTGGTCCTCCCTGCAATATCCCCGCCCGCCCTGCCCAAGGCTTATCCTGATTGGCTTCTCGACCGAAGGGCTCAGGTTACATTCGCGAGCAGAGCGGAGCGCGGGAGAGAGGACCCGAGAGCAGAGCGGCTGTTTCGACGCTGGTCAGCGGGCGCCCCAAGGCCCCAGAGTCCCCACCCAGACCCCACCCCTGCCCTGCGCCAGCCTGTGCCCCAGCCAAGGACCCCCAACATCAGCATGGACTGCTGCACCGTAAGTTAGAGGGCCGGGGGGACCGGCACTCTGCCTGATCTGGGGCAAGGGGTCCCCAAGAACCCCCCCCCCCCAGAGGGAGAGTAAGGGATGGAAGTGCATTTGAGGGTGCAGAAGACCCAAGAGCCATAGGGGTGCCTGCTGAGACGTGGGTGGTGGGTGGTGGAAGGCACTCGCCTGACTTGGAGCCCGAGGAAAAATGCTCCCCAACTCGCGGGGGCGTCTGGGCGCCCAGCCGCCAGGCAGCCTAGGTTGGACAGGGAACCCGGCAGGGCTCTGCAGCAAGGAAGCTGCAGGTTAGACGAGAAGAGGAACTTCCTCCAGAGAGGCGCTGTAAACTGTAGCGAAGCTGCGGCGACTCCTTTCGGTATCCTTTCCCCCTGGCTTTTGCCCTCGCCCCGTTCCCCATCCCACTGCCACCGCCGTGGGTGGGCAGACGGGATGATCTCCATGACCCTCGTGCACTGTACAGAGCAGGATGGGACAGTCGTTCATATCGGTTAGCTCAGCAATGATGATGGGCAGCAGAGAGCCTAGTCAGTTGGTTCTGGGGAGGGGTTGGCCCGTCCCCCAACGCCTTCTAGCCCTGGAAGGGGGCTGGGTGAAATGACCGCGAGAGAGCCCTGCTGGCGAGGGAAGGAAGTGTCTGCAATTTGTCAGCGCCCACGGAGACCTGGATGCGGCAAGTGCCTAATGCCAAAGTAGGTTGCTGTTAAGGTGACTTGGGTATGAAGGCGCCCGGCACAGGACCTGGCTCCCTGCACACTAGAGGAATACAGTGATCATGCGTATATAAAATGTGTTTTTTTTTTATTTTTAATTATTATTTATTTTTAGCCCCTATCTATGGAGAAAGACCACTCCAAAGCCCTTGCCTTCTCTGTCATTCAGTCAACCCGGGTAATGATAAGGTTATGACTTTGCCTGCCCCCCACCCTCCACACTACGGCTTACAAAAGAAAAAAAAAAGTGACGTTTGGAAGGAAAGAATAGCCCAGTTTATAAGAGGTGAGACGTCGTACCAAGAGGCAGAAAGAACTTAGGGACAAATTGTTGTGATGGTTATTATGATTTAATAATATCAGTAATATTTGTCACTTTGTGAATGTTTGCCATGTGCCTGACTTTATATTTAATCATCCCAACAACCCTGTGAGGCCCTGTCCTAGATCGGCAGAGCTAAAGGACTGAGCAGGAGGCAGCCCGATTGTCAAACTGTGCAGAGGGCAAGAAAAGGGAGAAGAGGTGACAGGGGCAGAGGGCTGGGACAGGGCTGGAACTGGGCACCTTCCTACCTCATCTCCATTATGTGGAGGTGGACTCCTAGCTGGAAGGGAGCTGGGACATGGAGAGAACAGAGTGCATCTGGGGTCTAGAGGCAGGGCCCTCTTTTTTTTTTTTTTTTTTTTTTTTTTAAGTAAGCTCTATGCCCAAGTGAGGCTTGAATTCACAACCCCCTCAAGATCAAGAATCGCATGTTCTACCCACTGAGCCAGCCAGGCACCCCAAGGCAGGAAGGACTCTCTTCATCTTTCATTCTGGGGCTCTCCTTGCTGACCATCTGACCTGGTGTTTGGGAAACACTTAATCCTGCCTTATTTCCTTCTTACCCCTTGGTAAGGAGGCTCAGACAGAAATGAGAAGAAAACCTGCCTCTTTTTTTAAGAGGCAGTGCTGTCGATTCAAATGCACCAGTTGCTGATTTACATAGTCACATATATGTGCCTTTCCTACATTCACTTAATATGAAAAGGCAAAGACATTTTTTTGGATCCCACTCCTTTCTTTCGCTTGGTCTAGTTGAACTTAGAGGTCTAGCTGAACTCATAGAAATAATTACCTGTCCTGAGGCAGTCATTAACAGCCAGGCTTCTGAATCCCATCACAATTTGTTAGCTCTGCTGGCCTCTGCTAAGTTACAAAATGTCTCTGAGGCTGTTTTTTGACCTCTGAAATGGGGATTCAGTGAGGTAATGTGTGCGAAGCACTTAGCACCGGGCCTGGCATACAATAAGCATTAGGAAGGGATAATTCTTAAAGCTTTTAGGATTTGGGACCTAAAGAATTTATTCATCTAGGCTAAATTCCATTTGTGGCTGAAGAAACTGAGACCCTCAGGGGTGAAGGGATATGCTCACTTGGGACCAGAAGCCTTGGCCCCTGTTTTGGCCACTAGTGCACTTTCCACCTCCAGTTCCTACAGAGCTCTCAGGCACACATCATCAGATCTTGGCTTTAGAAGGCACCAGCCCAGGAACCATGACGCTTCCCAGATTCCTTTTACTCTCTCTAGCAGTTCTGCCCTGAGAATTCAGCTGGAGTGAGAGGAGGCTGATTGGGGGAGGAACAGTGTGTTGGGTGGCTTTTCCTCTTGTTCCAGGTTTCCATTCTGTATCCAGCTGGGGTGGGTAGAGACAGCAGGTTGGCCTTAACATGACTGGGGGAAGGTACTCCTTCCTCCACAGCTACTGGCCAAAGAGAGGTGGGTCAGGAATGGGTTTATGTTGTTGTTGTTGTTGTTGTTGTTGTTGTTGTGATCATTGTCCTCTGTTGAGGAGACACTTCACTGTTCCCTAAGGATATCCCAAGAGAGGCCTGAGCGCTAAGAATCAAGGAACCCAAAAGAGTTGTTTCTGATGACAGGTGGAGACTAAGATGTCAGAGAGAGAGCGCTAGACCTGCAGAAGACAAAAAGAGTGTCAGTCCCCTCCACAACCACACTGGCTTCTGGATAACTCCTTTTAACTGCATTTAAATCAATCGTGGGCATCTTGAGCACAAATTGCAAAACTCTGAAACCCAGGAAATGACAACAGCATTGTGAAGCATGATGAGCGGAAGCCATTTTTAAAATAGTAATAGTCCTTAGGGGAGAGGAAAAAAAGGACAATTCTTAGAAGCCAGAGGGCCAAAGCAAAAGCAAAATCCCTTTTTAACTCCATAGTAACTATCTGCATCCCAACCCACATTCATGCTGTAATGTTAACCAACAAAGGGGCACAGGGACGGAGGCCCTCTCCATTCCAGAGCCTTACCTCTAAAATCAATGCCATCTATTCCCTAACCCTTTCCACTGTCAGATAGGGCAGGTTATGGGAGACAGAAACCTGAGGCGTAGGGGTGGATGTGATTATTATAGGCAGAACCATATGAAATTGTTTTTATATGACCACTTTCAGCCTACAGAAACAACTATTTCACATAAACTTATTAATTAAAAGAATCATAGTAATAGATACTATACATTGAGTGACTAGATTGTGCCAGAAACTTTATGTGTATCATGGGGTTTATTGTTCCTCACAACCCACAGAGGTAGATGTTATATCCTGATTTCAGATGAAGGAGCTGATATAAGACATTAGATAACTTGTCCCAAACCACACAGGTAGCAAGTGGTAGAGCTCGGGTCATTTTCTTGATGGCCTCTGCTGATTTTTACGGAATAGGGGTTAAAAATATACTCTGGACTCTGACATACAAGGGTCTAAATCATAGATACCATCTAAATCATAGTAACCATCTGTATCACCTCATGTAAGGTTTATAAACACTTAAGTCATCTGTTTTAGTAGGGGCAAACTAGGATAACAATAAAAGGTGCGTCATAGCTTTGCCAGGACTAAATAAAATAATGTCTGTAAAACACTGTGTTACTGTGCCTGGAACAAGGGAAGTGCTTAATGGGTAGCTATTGTCATAATTCCTCTCTTCTGGAGCACACAAGGCTAAGGGCTACTTGCTCCTACTCATCTTTCCTTTGCCTTTTTCTGGAGTGAAGCCTTCTCAGCTTCTTCCAGACCATCTCCTCTCTTCTGTGTTTGAGTGCCCCCTGGGGAACTTTAGAAAAGGAAGAGTCCATGGCAAAGCAGTCTCTGGGCCTCTAGCCCTAGGGAGAAGGAGGCTGACTCCAGGGGCTAGCCCCACTCTCACCCTAATTCCAGCACTGAGTCCTGGTGTGATTTTACTCAGGGAAGGGACCAGCCTGATTCTTCTACACCCTGTCCAAGGGAATCCTGGACTCCTGCAAGGAGCCTTTCTGAGCCGGAGGCACCCTCTGAGGACAAGGGGAGGGGCAGTCACGTCCAACAGTCCCTCTCATTGTTTATTTTGCTCCTCCCAGCCCACCAGCCATCAGTTCTGCAGCTCCTCAGCCCTGCTGATGGTGAAGGACCCTTCCCTCAGGGCTATCTGGCTGTCTTGTACCCCGTCCCACCGTGCACGTCTCTTTCCCGAGTTGGGAATAGGGCCGTGGCCACCTGACCCCCTGACCCTTCCTTTTTGCTTGCCGTTCCCTAGGAGGGACACACACACACACACACACACACACACGCACAGCCCTTCCTCAGCCCTTCTCGACGCACCCGCAGCTCCCCTCTCTGCGCTTCCCACTCGTGCGTCTCCCTCGTCTCAGCCCCGCAAGGCTCTACTCCTACCCTATCCTCGCGCGGGGTCTCGGCCCAGTCACCCCACAAGTACCCCCTGCCCCGCCCCGCCCCCAGGAGAGCGCGTGCTCCAAGCCGGACGACGACATTCTAGACATCCCGCTGGACGATCCTGGCGCCAACGCGGCCGCTGCCAAAATCCAGGCGAGTTTCCGGGGCCACATGGCAAGGAAGAAGATAAAGAGCGGAGAGCGCGGCCGGAAGGGCCCGGGCCACGGGGGAACGGGCGGAGCTGGGGGCGCCCGGGGAGGCGCGGGCGGCGGCCCCAGCGGAGACTAGGCCAGGTGAGGCGGGCGGGGCGCGGCGGGCCGCAGGGTTCCCCTTTCCCAAGCCCGGGACCTGCTGCGAGCGGCCCCGCTCCCCACCCCCCACCCCGGGAAAGAGTGCGGACTCAGGGCGTGCAGCGGGTGGAGAGGTGGAGAGGGAGCTAAGGGTGGGGGACTTACCCCCGGGACGTGAGGTGGGTGGCTGGGAGGACGCTGAAGGTGCTGCGGGCTCCGAGAGCTCACCTGTTCCTCTCTCTCCTCCCTCCCTCTTGCCCCGCCCTGGACCGAAGAACTGAGCATTTTCAAAGGTAATGAATACGACTCGGAAACGGGTGGGAGGCCTGAGTGGGAGAAAAGGACCCAATCGTCCACCCTTCCTTCTGCCCGCCCTCACCCCCTCCCAGCCTGAGGGTTTCCTGATCCATCTGGACGCCTGAGGCTGCGACAGGGACACACCTGGACCTATACAGAACCGCAGCCACCCCCATTTGGCTGCACAAACCCGGCCTGAGGCTATAAACACACTGAGGCGCACGCACGCACTGGCCGCGGGCTTATTTCAGCTCAGTGACTCGGGTTGGGGGTTCTGGGTGACTGGGGTCCCCTGGCCCTTCCCGCCCTTTTGTCCTGGTTCGGGAAGGGAGAAGGAAAAAGGAGAGGAAGCACCGGGGAGGGCAGGTGCTCAGACCTTCTCTGTCCTCAGTTGCCAGGAGAGACGGATGGCGCGTCCCCTTCGCAGTGATGAGACTTCCCTGCCGTGTTTGTGATCCTCTCCTTTCCACCAACCTGCCAGCTTCAGGAGCCCTCCCTGCGTCCCCAGAGACTCCCACTCCCAGGCAGGCTCCATCGAGGAGTCGCTAAGTCTGTGCCCTTTTAGTTAGTCCTCCAGTCTAGAATGGTCCCCATTCGCCCTTTCTTCCCACCCTAGCCCCAAACCCTGCGCTCCCACATCTTCCTTCTTTTGCTTCTCGCCCACCTCCGCAAGCACCCCGCATGCAGCTCTGCCTCCGCAGTCTCTGCGCACTTCCCTGCGCGCACTGCGGGGGGCGCCCTAAGCGTCGCCCAAGTATACTCACTTAAAAAAAAAAAAAAACAACAGTCCTTTCGTTCTGTGCGCAGCTGAAGGGGGCGCTCTGCGTCTCTGTGCTGTTCGCGCCCCAGCCTAGCCCCAGAATTTTGGCTCTGGGGCGAGGAGAGAGGGGAAGAGGGTTTTCATGGTGCCGGATGCCTCTTGCTCTGATCGTAAGGGAAGTACCTATTTCGCACCTATAACCCCACGCCTGCCTGTAATCTGCTTCCCCTCCCCACCCCCCCAGCGCACCCCGAGAGCCGCCTCTCCAGCTCTCACCTTGTTTATGCAAACGCCGAGCGCCTGGGAGGCTCGGTAGGAGGAGTCTGCCGCGGCCCCGCCCCCGCCCCTGCTAGCCCTGCCCCCGCCGGGCTCCTGGGGTTGTGGCCCGAAGGATTTTTATCTCCGTGTGTGCATGTGACCGTGCTGGGTTGGAATGTGAACAATAAAGAGGAATGTCCAAGTATTCAGAGGGTGCCAGAGGGGAGGGAGTTTGGGTGCACAAGGCCACCACCTGAAGCTTGGGCAAATTTCACTTGATCAAACCAAAAAGTGGAGGTGAGCAAAGGGGAAGAGGACCTCTGTTAAAACCTACTCCCTTGGAGCCAAACTTCCCACCTACAGCATCACCTCTAGGACTCCCAGCCCATCCCGTCTTCTACTGGTGAAAAGGAATTTGCTATGCCGGCAGAAAGAAGAGGGAGACCATATGACACCCAAAGGCTTTAATTCTTGATATTCCCCTTCAAGGACAGGGGGAGAAATCAGACAACCATAGGGAGCTTGGACTTGGTGGTCGTCACACTGCTGGAAGAGGGGGGTCTCTGCAGGAGCCCTTTGCTAGAATCTGGTCTCACAGAAGTTTGCTCAGAAATCCCAGGAGCAATGGCATCCTCCCTGGTAGATATAAGCAAATTTTTAGTGAAGGCTGGCGGCATCCCTCAGAGGTCTCCGCCCCCATCCCATCCTCTAACCTGAGGACTTCGCATGTTTACTGTGCATGAGAATCATCTGTGGAATTTTGGCTGAAATGAAGATTCCAGGTCCATCACCCTCACCCCCCCAGATTCTGCTTCAGGAGGGATAGGAAGCAGCCTGAATCTGAATGTTTAACAAGCTCCTGGTATGTTCTGTCCAGGTAATCTGAGGACCACACTCTGAGAACTAGCGCTCTGATCCCTATTCAGGACCCAAAGGTTGACAAGCTAAAGCGGTTGACACAGGCAGCTTTTGCCTCTCCTTTCCTTACTACCCCCACCCAGAAAAACTGAACTCAGCTGAGGGCTCAGGGCAAATCCAACTCCTGGCATCCACATCCTGTAGATATGTATGAAAAGGCCTCAAAAACTGAAAATTCTATGAAGTATGAGGAGGTTGAGGGAAGCCATGAACCAAGTCCCCCACCCTGCACACTGCTCACACACAAATGCACTTGCTGTACTGCCCCCCCCACACACCAAATCCCAGAGCTGAACAGCACTCCTTACCCCCAAACACCCCTAAAGATGTCAGAGTTTGAGGGCTGGAGTCACCCACTCATAACCTAAGCCCTTTTCTCCCTTTCTGTACCCTCCCCCAGCCCTCCAGCTCACCGAATGTCACTGCCCCCATATGTCTCCTTGGGCCTCTTCCTCCTGTCTTTCTGGAACCTTATCAGGCAGAATGCAGCAACTGACAACAACAGCACGCCCAGGAGCACCCCAATCAGAGCCCCAGCCACTCGGCCTTTGGATGGGTCTAAGGAGACACAGGAAGCTCAGAGCAGCAGACCTTCCTTTGCCCCTCCCCAGATAGTTCCATGCAGCCTCTCCAACCCAGGCCTGCCAGCTGGGCCTCTGCCCAGTGTCCCCTACCAGTCACAGAGAGGGTCAGCTCACAGGATGCACTGCCCATCTGGTTGGTGGCCACACAGCGGTAGGTGCCCGAATAGGTCAGGGAGAGATTGGTGAGAATGAGTTGGCCAGACACCTCATCTAGAGGGTAAGGAGGAAGCCTTCCATCATTCATTTGAATCACAGTGAGCACCTACTAAGATGAAAGCAAATTTCACTACCTCCTTACAACAATCCTGTCAAGAAGGGGCTAACCTCATTTATTAAAAGTGGGGAAGCCGGCTCAGAGAAGGAAAGTAACTGTCTAAGGTGACCCAGAAAGTGCCAAAGCCACTGCCACTTCTGTGTTCTTTCCACTCTACACAGCTGCCTTTTCAGAGGATGGGGAGAAGGCAAGGAATTGGGTAGGGATGCTTACTACCTGATGTCAGGTTCCTGGTTGGGGGGGGGGGGAAGTCTTGATTGTTAGAAACTGTAGCCTCTGGGGTGACTCAGCTCACCCAAATGTCTTCCTAAGCTTTTTACTTTCCCTTTAGAAGCCAGAGCATACACCAGATGATCTGGAAGGTTCTCTGGATCCATAAAGGAGTTGGCTGGGGCTGGGGCTGGAGCAAGCATGAGGAGGCTGAGAAGCCAAGGCTCTTACCCAATTATATGTTTCCTCCAAAGAAACTGACTGTGATTCAAGCCAGTCCATGCTACTCTGCCTCAGTTTCCTCTCTAGGAAGTTTGGCAATGATTCATGACCCTTAAGAAATCCCCCAAAGTGGGACTCTTATGCCCCCTGCCTTCCACTCTCTTCTAAGATATCAGGAATACGTTTCAGTTAAAAAATGCTCCCAGGAACGTAGAGCCACAGATTGCAGGAAGATAGACAGGAGGGAGCAATACAGGACACCAAGAAAGATGCAGGGAAAGGTATGGCAATTTGTCCCATACCCACAGGCATGGAATTGATAGTGTGGGTATATGGAGTCTAGAGACAGATTTGCCCCAGTCTTGAGTCCTCTCTTCCCAGATGTTCTGGGCCCTTACCTTGCACCATGCTGCCAAGAGAAGGTGTAGGGGAAGATCCAAGGCGTACCCAGTTGTACACTGGCTTGGGGGCTCCCTGGGAAGAACTGCATTTCAGTGCAGCAGAGCCCCCCACAGAGGTCTGACCACTTTTACTGCACAAGGGACTACTGGGAGGCACTGCAAAAATCACAGAAAGTACCTTAGCAATCTTTTAGCCTCACTCCCATTAAATGCTAGAATTCCTGCTCCAATACTCCTACCAAATAGTAGTCCACTTCTGTTCACATTCCACTGCATCCCCAGGAAATGATTCCCACTATTGGAAGTTCTGATTGTTAGAAAATTCTTCCTCATACTGAGCCAAAATCTGTGTTGATATAACATCCACCCATTTGGTCCTAACTTCTGCCCTCCAGGCCCGCAAAGAGAAATGAAAAATCTCTCCTCCACAAGACAACCCTTCAGATATTTGAATGCTGTTGTTATACACCTCCTAAGCCTTCACTTTTCCATCTAGACATCCCCAGCCTCTTTAATAGTTTCTGTTTGCTCATCCATGAGCAGGCTCTAGGTTGGAGTAAGACGGAAACTCTGAGCACAAAGCTGCTGCTTTGTGAGAGGGGCCCTTGTTCCTTTAGTGGCCACTCTCCTTCTCTGCCACTCACCTAAGGAGAGAAAAAACCTGGGCTACAAATGAGACATTCTTTCAAAGATAGAGTTGTTGGGACCATGACTCAGATCCCTATGTTTGGGAAGGGCTTTCTCTCTCATGAATCTTTTTTTTCTAGGGGCCAAGGGAGGAGTCATTCTTCAAGGAGGGTAGGCCAGGAGTAGGACCATCTAGATTAGAAGACTTTGGGAAGGAGGCATTTTCCTTTGGGGTCCCCAGTGCAGTTGTATGCTTGGGCTGGAAATCGAGATATGGGGTAGGGAAGGGGGGCGGTAGAGAGAAGATTTAGCAGATTTAGCAGGGCCACTGCAATCTTTTGTGGTACATGGGTGTCTGGTAGGTCCCCAGCCGGCCTTACCCAGCACAGTAAGGTTGATTAGCCCCAACCCATTTGTGTAGAAATCTGGTGGGTTATAAACTTGGCAGAGGTAGGTTCCAGTATCCGAGGGGTGGACATCAGTCAGTTTCAGGGTGGCTACCCCTCCTGTGGGGGGGTTCTGAAGCAGGCTGGCCCTCTTTGCCTGAGAACCAGTTGGATACAGATGGCCATTGGTGAAGTACAGGATCTGGGGAGAAGCAAAAGACACACATGTGTGCCTTTTTCTGCCTGGTGTCAACTCTACAGTCCTTTCTCCAAAACAAAGAGGCCCCTCCTTTAGGGGCACCTGGGTGGCTCAGTCAGTTGAGCTTCTGACTCTCCATCTCGGTTCAGGTCATGATCTTGAGGTTGGTGGGATTGAGTCCCCCATCCGGCTCTGTGCTGACAGCCTGAAACCTGCTTGGGATTGTTTCTCTCCCTCTCTCTCCCCACCTCTCAAAATAAATAAATACACTTAAAAAAAAAAAAAAGAGGCCCTTCCTTTATATCAGACAGGGAAACTGATGCTCTGGAGTCAGAACCAGCAAGGTCTATCTGTCCCCAAATACCATCCCTTCCTAGGTGCTACTTGAGCTAGATTTATTGCTTTCAGCTAAGCATGGCTCTTGATGGGGAGAGAGGGTTGGGGAATTAATGCAAATATTCCTGGAAGGGGCATCATTTGATCCTACTAACAGTCTCCAGAGCTTAGCCTCAATGGGTTTATTAACGGTAACTGGGACTGCGCTAGAATAGGGGAGTTGCACGTCGGAGCTAGGAGAGAGGAGGCTGGATACACAGAGCCATATACGGGATACAGGGTCGTGCAGGCTGTGGTCCTAAGAAGATCTAGAAAGAGTCCACTCATGTTTTCCTCGGAGCTCACTGATCCCCAAACGCACCCTCTCTGACCCCGCTCCCTCATCCTGGGTGGGCCCTCTGTACCAGCCCCTCCCAGCCAACCCCACCAAGAGGCAGGAGGGCCGCCCCGCTCGAGCGCAATTGCTCTCAACTCACGGGATGGGACGCAGAGAGGGGCTTCCCCGGCGGCACAAAGCTCCACTCCAGGGCGAAGCTGTCTCCCACCGACGTGCTGTAGCTGCAGGTCAGCTCGGCGGTCTTGCCCACGGGGGTGCTCAGGGGCTCGGCGGGCACCTTCACCTCCACGGCTACCCCGGGGTCTGGGGGACGCAGAAGGAGGCCGGCGGGAGGAGCGCTCGACGGCGCCAGGCCCGGGGTTGGGGTGGGGCGGAGGCCCGGCGCCAAATCCCGGCGGTCTGAGGGTCCCGCCCCACCTTCGGCTCCCGAGGCCGAGGCCGAGGGCTCCCTCCCTCCTGCGGAGCTCACCTACCTCCCCGCAACCCATCCCTTCTCGAAACCTGAGGTTTCCGGGAGGGAGGAGCACACACCCCAGCCGGTTTTTTTGTGGGTAAAAGGACTGAGACTGGGTCAGGTACGCGGGTGTGTTTGCCAGAGAAAGGAAAACAATGGTCGGGTGGTGGTTAGACCCTCCCGGGGAGACCCAACTTGCCTGCCCGCCTGCGCTTGCGCGCCTGTGGCCCTCGCCCACCAGGCCTCCGACGCCCTCTCCCGGCCTCGCCCCCGCCATCCCGAGCCCCCTCCTCCCAGCCCGACCCGCAGAACTGAGCAGGCCCCAGGAGCCTGGAGGTCAGGCCTCGCCCCACCACCCCCCCCCCACCCCAGCTCTGACCGCGGTCCCTCCCAGCCGCCTCCTCACCCAGGCAAGCGGAGCCCAGCAGGGCCCCACAGAGCAACAGCCCAGAAAGCTGGGCCATGGCCGAGTCCTGCCGTCCAGCCGTCTATGGGTTGGTCTGGGCGTCTGGGTCTGGTGGGGAGGGAAGGCAGCACCCACAGGGCAGCCTCCTCGAGCTGGGCAGGAGCGAGACTGGCTATCTCAGAGCAAACAAGGGGAGAGGCCTGCGCCCTCAGGTAAAGAAATGCTCCTCCCTCCTCTAGGCCCAATACTGGAATCATTCTAGCCCTGCTCCCTTTTTCTGTCCTCTTTCCCCCCAACTAATGAAGCTGTCAGGCTCTGGGACAAGGGCTGGGCTTGGGTGGGCACCCAAGGGGAAGGGGTCGGAACTGGAGCTCTCTGTAGGCAAATGGTCACCCTGGAAGAAGAGGGGGGCATTCTGATAACAAACGACATCACCACTTTGGGGCCTCACCCCAAGCATGAGACCTGGGCAGAACAGAAGACCCTTTCTGATCCCTTCAGAGATGACTATTCCTTCCAAGCCCTTCTTCTTTTCTCTGAGATCCCTTCTTTGGCACCTGTATCACCACTTGGCTGTGAGGTAGAAGTCTCCGTGGAAACTAGAGCCACATCCCCACTCCCAGAGCCACTCCATTTCAGGGGCAAAGAAGTCTTGGAGGAGAGACCCCACTCTTGATAGGAAAGGGTGTGGCAGAATTGGGGCACCTGCCTGTACCATGTCCAGCTTTCCCCCACTACCAGGGGGTCACTGTTGGCTGGGCAAGGAGATGTGTTTGTTAAGGACTCAGTGGTCTGGGAGAAAGAGGCATAAGTCAGGTGCCTCTTAAGGCACCTGAGGCATAAGTCAGGTGCCCTTAAGAAGAAGCTGGAGATTAAGAGCACCACACCCCAAGCCTTGGGAACTCAAGCCCTAGCAGACAGGGCACCAAATTTCATCCCCTTACCCCCCAGAGTGGATTAGGATCTTCCCAGCCTCAGGCTTCTGGGGCCTTCCCCCGGCCACCTGATAGCAAATGACCCTTTTAAAGATTCTGGGAAGCTGTGTGGAGAAGCGCTCTTGGGTTTGAAAAGGCAATTTGACTCTCACTTTCCATACGAACACAATGCATCTTTATTAAAATTTGCAAAATAAAAACAAAAACAGACATTTCAAGTTAGTTTAAAAAATACCTTCTTTATCCCCTGCCCCAGCAAAACCCAGCCAAGCCAGCAGGACAGGTTATCTGAATGCAGGGAGCTGGCTCAGGAGTGAAGGGTGATGTTAGATGGGGTGGAGTACAGATCAAGGGGGCCTGGAGGACTCCCTGACTGGCAGTCCCCACCAGGGCCCCAGTGGGCAGGTAGCCAACCTCAGCAGCATTCACTAGAGCCACTGAAAGAACTGGGCAAGGGGGTGGACGCTCTTCATAACCTGAGGTCCACTTCCCCTTCTACCTCCTGAAAATTTGAGTCTTAACTGAGACTCAGTTTTCCCATAGGAAAGAAAGGTGGGGGCAGAGGACTGGAGGTCTAGAAGGTGGTCTCCCAAGACTCAGGCCTCTGTGCTAGGGGTGACCGCTAGAAGAAGGGGATAAACCAGATAGCTTAGCTAGCAAGTGGCTGGACCATCACACCAGAGACCCAGCCTGACTCTGGGCGGGCACCATTACAGGGACAGCACCCATGCGGCTCAGAGTGGAGGAAGACACCCCACCAGGGCTGGGGGATGTTGGCTGAGGGTGGGCCCCATCTGTCCTGAGCAGCCTGGGTGAGGGCCGGACCTGACTGGAAAGGCTGGGTGTGGGGGTCAGTGCACCAGGCCTGGGAGGACCTTGGGGTTGCCGGAGGGCTCGTGCTGAGGTGACAGATGAAAGGGTCCCGTTCTTGGAGATTGTGTCTGAGCCCTTGGGCCAGGGCAGGGTCGGGGGAGCAATGGCGTCCTCCCTAGTCATCAAAGAAGTAATAAGATGTCAGAAGCTGGATGGGGGAAGAGGGGGGATTTCTACCTGCTTTGTCTTACTCCCCCCTCACACACCAGTTCACTCTCCTCTCCCTTAAAATCCCCCAATGGAATGATGTTTCAGTCACTGCCCACCTTTCCTTTAGATGACAGCTGCCTAAACTCCCAGCTGGGGGAAGCTAGGAGAACCCCATTGGGACAGAGACTGGGGACACTTACTTAATGTCATTGGCCGGCTCCTCTAGGGCCTTGCTCCGGCGATGGTACAAGAGGACCAGCCCAGCGAGCAGTCCTAGTCCAACCAGAGTGCCTACAACAGCTCCAGCAACAACAGCAGGCCCTGGCCCTGGGGAAACCTTGGTGTCAGAGGGAGATCCCCAGCCGTTCTCCACTCCCTCCAATCCCACTACCCCACTGCCACCATTAACAGTTTTTCTCTTTTTCCATGTTAAGAAGAGGGGTTGACTGTCAGCAGGAAATGGTCAGCCAGCCAGTGACCAAACATTTGGACAAACATTTGACCAGGACAAGCAGACAGGCCTCCTCTCCTCTTGCAGCCCCACCCCCACCAGTGACCGGTCTTCTCCTTAACCACACTTACCCCTCACTGACCTGTGCTCACTTCCAAGGTCACATTGCACTGGGCACTGCCCACCTCATTGTGGGCCTTGCAGATATAGACTCCGGACATGGAAGTGGAAAGGTTTGTGAGGCTTAAAGACCCCCGGATGGCATCTGTGGACACAATTTGACCATCAGTCCAGGGACCTTCTTTCCCACTGAAAAATTCTGCCCCTTCCAGGATGTCCTCTTTGATTCTCTGGGAGACTCGTGGTGGGAAAAGTTGTGACCACCATGCTGAGTTCTCCCCCCAGGTACAAAGCTGCTAGCTCCATGCCCCTCTCCATTTCTTCTGCCCAGTGTCCCCAACTGAAATCTAAAAAGATTTAAGGAGGAATTGATGCCCAGAGAAACCCAAATATCAGTTTTACTTCTGTTCCAGATTGGCGGTGTGGTGAAAAAGAAAATATTAGGCTAGGAATCAGAAAACCTGAGCTCCCGAATAGGCCATGTGACTTTAAACAAGTTACTTCCTCTTCCTGGGGCCCAATTTCTTCATCTATAAAATGGGGTAATATGACCTCCATGATGGCATTAAAAGCATTATATGAAATAATCATTATAACAGTTAAAGTTTATTGGTTGCTTACTCTATGCCAGAGACTAAGTCCCTTATGTGTACAAACTTGTGAAAATTTCACAACAAACCTATGAGATAAGCACTGTTAAAAAAAAAAAAACAAAAAACAAAAAAAACAAAAACAAAAAAAAAAGAAAAAAAAAGAAAAAACAAAACAAAAACAAAACAAAAACAAAAACAACAAAAAAACCCCCACAACTTTTGGGAAGCCTGGGGGGGCTCGGTCGGTGTGTGTCTGACCTCTTGATTTTAGCTCAGGTCTTGATCCCAGGGTCATGGGATTGAGCCCGCTCGGTGTGGAGCCTGCTCAAGATTCCCTCTCTCCCTCTGCCCCTCCTCCCCCTCTGTAAAATTAAAAAAAAAAAAAAAAAGTAGCTTAAAAAATAAATATATTTTTATATATTTATAAACCCATTATAAAATTGGTCAAATGAAAAGTAGAAAAAGGGACAAATTGAAAACTCATATACCCACTACTTAGATTCAACAATTGCTAACATTTTGCTATATTTATTTCATTTCTCTTTTCATGAGATTTTTTTTAATTTTTTTAATGTTTATTTATTTTTGAGAGAAAGAGAGACAGAGCATGAGCGGGGAAGGGGCAGAGAGAGAAGGAGACAGAGAATCAATCCTAAGCAGGCTCTAGGCTCTGAGCTGGGAACCCACAAACTGAGATCATGACCTGAGCCCAAGTTGAACACTTAACCAACTGAGCCACCCAGGTGCCCCAAAGAATTTTTGTGAGACATTTAAAAATAAGTACTTCAGCATGAATCTCCAAAAAATAAGGACCCTGACCACATAACTACAATACCATTGCCACACCCAATAAATTAATAGTTCTCTAAAAGAATGATCTAATACCTAATAATAACTATCTAATTATCCATATTGAAAACGTTTCAATTGTCCCCAAATATCTTTTGTAGCTAGTGTGTTCAAATCAGGGCTGTGATATCCCCGTTTTACAAATGAGGAAGTGGAGGGGCTTCTGGATGACTCAGTTGGTTAAGCGTCTGACTTCGGCTCAGGTCATGATCTCATGGTTTGTGAGTTCGAGCCCTGTGTCGGGCTCTGTGCTGACAGCTGGGAGCCTGGATGGAGCCTGCTTCAGATTTTGTGTCTCCCTCTTTCTCTGCCCCTCCCCCTTCCTCTGCCCCTCCCTCTCTCTCTGCCCCTCCTTCTCTCTCTCTGACCCTCCTCCACTCGCACTCTCTCTCTCTCCCTCAAAAACAAACAGTAAAAATTTTAAAAATAAAAATAAATAAAAATAAATAAATGAGGAAATGGAAGCACAGAGTCACACAGCTAGTCAATGGCCGGGCTGGAATTCGAATGCAGATCATCTGCTCTAGACCCTCTTCAGTAACAAAAGTACATACAAAAGTACATAGCATGCAGAAGCCCTCAACACAGTGCCTGCACCTGGTGGGTCATCTTTTTCCACCCTTCTCCCCACGTCCTCCTCCACCCCAGTACCTGGCAGCATTGCCTCCCCTTTTCACACCCCCCCCCCCCCGCAACCCCCCCTCCCCGTACCTCTCATCCTTCCCTGCCCCAGCCACACACTCATTTGTCTCCAGAAGTTCCCTCACCTAAAACTGGTGCAAAGAAAACCTGGGCGGATGGGGGTGCCCGCTCCCACTGGTATTGGGCAGCTGGCTTACTCCTGGGGGACTGGCAGCTCAGGGTCACGTTGGTCCCCACACGGGCCACACCCAGGAGACGGCAGGATGGAGGAGCTGGAGGAACTGGAGCAGGGAGACAGGTTAAAAATTCAATCCCCAGGAACCAACAGACTCCCACCTCCACCACCTCCTACACTCCCCGCCTCCCTCTTCTGTCACTCCATCTACCCTCCTCCAACCTTTTACACGCAGCCTTTTGGGAGAGACCTGCCTGACCTCCCTGGGGGCTGGGGCGGTATTGCAAAGCGTGTGCTTCACACTTACCCAGCACACTGAGTTCTAAAGTTTTGCTGCTGTGGCTCCTATTTATGCCTTGATGGTCTTGCACATTCACAGAGCAGCGGTAGGACCCAGAGTCTTTCTCCCGGAGGCCCTGCAGCCGCAGCGACACGTTGTGGGAGGGCATGGAGTAGACCAGGGATACCCTAGGTTTGCTTGTCGTGGTCCTGCCGATGTACGCCAACACCTGGTGTGGGGCACGACGCCTCCCGGTTATCACATGTATGCACTGTGCCCGCGGGCTCAGCCAATCCCCTCCCACACACCGGCAGTCTTCAAGTGCTCCTCCCCTGCACCCATCCCCTCCAACCTGTACCAGCTCCCCATTCACCCTGTTCCCTCCTAGCCACCCTCACTGGCCCTGGGTCCTCTTTACCATGACGCTTCTTGATCCCCTGTGCCTTGTCTCTTTATCTCCCACTTCGGGTGTTTAGAAAGGTGGTATAATGGGTGAGGGATAATGTAAACAGGGGGTATTTATGACAGAAACTTAGAATTCAGGGATAGATCCAGGATTTTTAAAATATCTTTTTTTAATCTTTTTCTTGAAGACATCCCCCCCTTCCCTATGTATAAGTTCAGGCCCTGCAAAACTTACATCTACCCCTGTAATCTCAATTTCTGTCACACATACCCCCTATTTATCAAATGACTTCTAGAACATACTTTTCAGAGCCTAGGGAGGAGCTCATGCAAATAAGGGGCTCTGAAAATGACATTTCATTGGCTTCTGGGTAAATCTGCCTCTGAAAATAGGTCTGATGTTAGGAGGTGGAGGGGGGGGTGGGGCAGGAGCCTACCACTTGCCTCTCAAAGGAGTGTATGAAGGGGCAGCAGGACAGATAATCACGTGGGAAGAGAAGTGGCCTGTGACAGTGTCCAAAGCACAGAGAAGATGAAAATAGGGTGATGCTCAGCTCTTTAAAATTATGGAATATTTGCCCTAACCCTTCCTTCCTCCTCAAACCCCAATCCTCAGTGCCCCTCCTCAAAGCAAAGCAAAGCAAAATGCCTTTCCACTTTCCAGTGTTTCGTGTGCTGGATTTCTAGGGAAAATTGGGGACAAGAAAATTCTTTGGGGCAGCCTCCAAGCTCAGAACAAAAACTGAGCCCGTGAGGGACCTTGCATTTTCCTGAAACTCCTTCCCTGTCCCCCATTCCCTGGCCACCCCTCCTGTTCTCCTCAGCTCTTCCCTGCCCTCAGTCACAGGGTGTAGCCAGCCTCCGGCTGAGATGCTTTCCTCCCTCACCTGGTTCAGATCCTTCCCTTCTTGTTCCAAGAACCACATCACGGTGAGCAACTCCCACGTCTGGCCGGAGGACACCTGCCCTTGCAGGGTGTACCACACCGGGAGCACTACTTCTGCTCCTTCCACCGCCTTCAGCTTGGTGAGGCCAGCGGGCACGTGGAGCTCCAGCTGGGCCTGCGAGGGGGACGCTGGGGACAAGAGCCACAGGTGTGAGCGCGGAGGGCTGGCTTCCCACTCTGCCTGAGGGCCCTGCCCAGGGCAGCAGAGGAGAGGACGAACCTTGCAAGATCCCACACTGCCCAGGGACGGCAGACCTAGTGTCCTGCGTTGGGATTTTATCAGACCTTATTCTCCACAACCTCAGCTCCTGGGTTCATAACAGGGGTAGGGACACATTTCTGTGCATTTATTGGTATCCAGATTTCAGAGCACCAGGAAGAGGGGGCAGATTTCCAGTGGGGAGGGGAAGACATCTGAGAGGAAGGGTAGGTTTAACACTTTTCATCTACACTCTGCATAGCCCACTTGCTCCCCCAATTTCCCTGGGCCAGAGTGGGTCTCGATGCTGCTGAGGGTCGCCAGCGATGGGCAGAGGGGGTTGGAAGGCCTGCCGGTTACCGATTAACCCGCGCGGCTCCTTCTGATCTAGCGCTCCACCTGGCCCACTGACGGTAGTGCTCCCCAGGCCCCCAGGCTCAGTCCCGACCCAGGGACTTCTCCAGGAAAGCGGAGAGTTGAGAACCCAGAAAGGGGCCCTTTTTGGGTCCAGGCGATCCGGACGGGTCCTGTGAGGTTACAGGAACTCTTGGCAGAGCGGGAACACGCATGATGGTCCCCTGATAATCAAGTACAAATCTTATGTCTGTGTGCGTATGGAGTTCAGGCGGTGGACTGGGGTGTCAGTTTCAAGGAGCGGACAATGGAATCTATGCTTGCATGATGGCGTCCAGAAACATTCACGTTCTGCCCTTCAGAGAGGCAATGGAGCAGCCCAATCCTAAACCCTTCCGGGGGCGGGTGGATAACCTCGGGCTTGTACCCGGCCAGGCCTGAGGATGCTGGCCACCGTAGTCCTTGGCCTCAGCACTCTGCATTGGAATCTGAGATGCCATCTCTACATGGTGACCAGGCGGCCAAGGCGCGGACAGAGGCCGCACGCAGGTCCGGCTTTCCGCCCTCCAGGAGCAGGCCCTAAAGGCCTCTAAGGGCCAGGCGCAGATCCGGCCAGGATGCGCGCCACCCCCACGGCTTTCCGGCTGTGCGTCTTTACAGAACCCCCGGCCCTATTCCTTGGCCTTCGCCGCACCCCCCTTATCCATTTCCTGGCGGGTCCCCGCGGGCCGGGCGGGAAACTTGTGCCCGGTG
Organism: Felis catus; assembly: GCF_018350175.1. NCBI lineage: Eukaryota > Metazoa > Chordata > Mammalia > Carnivora > Felidae > Felis > Felis catus. The sequence goes on from NC_058377.1 coordinate 21,783,845, forward strand.
ATAAGGCAGAAGACAATGACGGAGGCGCAGCTAGACCGGAGGCTCTAGAGGCGAAAACAACCTCTGCCTCAAGGAGCCCGACCCCCCTGGGGACCTGGCCCGCTCGCCGAGCGGGGAGGCCGGGGACGCCGGGAGGCCTTCGGGCAGTGCCGGATCTTCCCTGGCCTTTCTGGAGCACACTCCCGAGAGACCACAAACGTTTCCCCTTGGGAACCCTGCCTGGGTCCCGGGAGAGGCAAGAGCTTCTTCGCCACAGGCGACCCAGACGACCTCCCCCAGGTCCTGCATTTATCCTACCACTTTGCAAAAGGAAGACTAGGGGTGGTAAAAGATAGTGATGGACACACTGGGGTCTGGGCACACGCCCCTGTCAGAAACCAATGGCTGAAGGGGGCCAGAGGCTTCCCTGCCCTGGGTCTGGGTGCCCGCTGCAGCAGAAGCCCCTTTCGCTCACAAGGTCCGTGGTGCCCTGGGGAGAGGACACCGGAGTAGTGGGTCTGAGTGCAGGACACAGGGGCACCCCAAGAAAGGGACCCTTCTGGCCCACTCTGAGACCAGAGTGAGAGAGCAGGCAAGGGCCTAAAGAGCACAAAAATGGGCCCGCTCCCCGGGGCTACTATTTTTAGTCTCCCTTTCTCTGAGAAACTCCCCCCGCCGGCTTCTCACGCCCCAGGGGCAGCAGCGCAGAACCGCGGAGGAGCGCGGAACAGACTGGCCTCCGGGAGAGCCCAGTGCAGCCTAGCCCAGCAGAGCAGATGCCTGCCCCAAGCGCCTGGTGGCGGCCAGAGTGCCATTTAACTCTAGAGCGGCCACGGAGAGGTCAGCAGCCCCCTGCAGTGGCCTGCTGGGGACGTTGAGCCTGGGCTATCGTGTAAAAACTGGTGTTCAAAGTTAGGATAGAAAAAAAAGAGGTTACAGGAGAGATGTAGACCAGGCCCAAGCAGTGAACTTGGACTTTTCTCTTCCCTTGCTTCCCAAATGGCCAGCAGGGAGATGGGGGAAAGGCAGAAGGGAAAGGGGCATTGAGGTTGACCTTGGGAGAAGGGACCTGAGAAGTTAAGGGATCCTGGAGTAGGCCCACGAAGCCCAAAGGGGCAGAAAGATGTTCCATCTTCAGTGTGGCCGGTGGGCTGCTCTAGAGCCCTCTTTGTCTGGGGACCCACTTCATGTCCCCACACTTTGCAGCACAAAGCTAAAGGGGGCACGGGTGAGCATTAGGTGTTCCCCATCTCGGACCCCATCACTGTGACTGAATCGTACTGCATATCTCTCTGCATCTGGTGACTTCCAAAGTGAGAGAAATAAGGGGTTAAAGTTGACCTTGACAAACTCACCCTTCACCCTATTCGGGATCCTTGAAAAAAGATGGCAAGAAAGCCTTGGAGTAAGTGAAATGAACTTAGAATGGGCTTAGGTCATGATGGGTCCTTTTCCCTCCAGATGTAGGAATGGAAGCCCTCAACACTCCTTAGGCACTTGCTCCAAGGAGGCACCCTTCCTCTCTGACTCTTTGAGGAACTTCCTCTCTATTTCCTTTGTCCCTTTGGCTCTGGGAACCAATGGGGGTGGTGGACCTCGTGGGGGGGGGGTCACAATTCTGCTCCTCTAGGCATTCAAACCCCTCCCCCACTTCCTGTGTCCCAAGTGACCTCACGGTCATGCTTTTGGGGCACCTCCCTTTATTCCCAGGGCAGGAAGCAGGAGGGGGCTAGAGAGAGGATCTGGGCTGGGGAATTGACACGAAGTGCATTTGTTAAGCCTGGGATCCAGGGAATTCCTGGGGGTTCTTGCACATCAGCTTGTGTGGGGGGTGGGGGATATGAGGGGGGCTGGAGTTAAGTCCTTAAGCTCTTTAGCCAGTGTCTCATCTAGTAGCTCAGTTCATCCGGCTCTGCTGGGTGGAGGTGGGGAGTACGCATGAGGAATGTTCCCACATCTCGCGGTAGAGGTCTACCCAGCTAGATGCCCTGCCCCTCTCCCCTACTACACACACACCGCACCCAAAGTGGTAGCTGTCGAGGACGACACGGAGACAGAAGTCAATACCAGCCAGCGATGCCCTCCCTGGGTGCGGAGAGGGCGGAGGAGTGTGGGGGGAGGAGGAAGAGAGTCAGAGGCGGGAGTCCCCTTCCATCCAGTTCCTCACCAGTGCCCCAAACCACCTCCCTCGGGGGCTGTATTCATCCCATTTCCCATCTCAGGTTACCCACCCCCACTCCGGTCCCGGGTGGCACTCACCGAGGGTACTCAGCCCCAGGAACAAAAACCGCAGCAAGTTGGTCGCTGGGGACCTGGGCAGGGAAACCATGGCCCCCCTTCCTGGCCCCGACGGAGTCAGGGGCGCCGGCTCCGGGACTCAGCGACCGACAGGTGCTAAGGCGGCTCCGCAGCTGGGGCGGACGCGGGAGCCCGGCCACTGACACCAAGGGCGGCTCTAGCCGGAGTCTGTGCGCGCGTGTCCCGCCGGCGGGGTGGGGACCGACGGGGACAGGGGGGCGGGGCGTCCGGAGGGGGCGGAGAGGTCGCGGTCTCCCCGGGCTGGGCGTGCGGGTGACCCTCCGCGGGCGGGGGTTGGGGAGGGCTCCCGCGCTCCGACGGCCGGACCTCGCGGCCTCCGCCCAGGCAGAATGCAGGGTGGGGTCGGGTAAGTGGCGGTGTCCCCACAGCTCCCACAGCCGGCCGGGGGCCAGGGGAAACGGGAAGGTCCCGAACTGCCACACTGGGGCCATGCCCTCCCCCCTCCGCTCGCTTGGGGTGGGAACGGAAGACCGGGAAGGGAGGGAGGTCTGGGGATCCTCCGACGTCCAGGAGCCACCCGCACGCCTGACACCGTAGCCGGCCTGGGCTCTGGCTCCGGGCGTGGGGGGACAGCGTCCTCGGCCTAAGCGGGACAGCCTTCCTGGAGGAAGAGGGGAGCCGCGTTGTCCCGGAGCCACTGCGCTTCCCGAAGTGTGTGGGGCGGAGCGGCGGGAAGGGGCGCGGTTCTCCCGCCCGCAACAGCTGCTTTCCTCGGAGCCGGGCGGGGAAGAGATGCGGCCGCCCCGCCTCCACCCTGCCTCGCAGGGGCGCCCCGCAGCTGCCACCCGGCAGGCCTAGGGCCGCGTCCGCAGGTGCGCGCGGGGACCGTCTGCACCTGCGGGCGGCGAAGAGAGGCGCTCTCCGCAGGTCCTCGGAGATCCCCTAAAACCCAGCCCTCAAGGTGACCGGGTCTTGTGCCTCACACCCCTAGCAGGGAAAGGACTGGAGCAATGCTGAGCAGGAAACTGAGGAAACAGGAGCCCGGCTCCCAGCTCCTCACCTCCAGCCAGAATGGTTTATAGGCCTTACGCTGACTGGGGAGGAAGGAGCAGCTGTGGGAAGGTAAACTGGACAAAGTCCCCCCATTTCTTTATCCTTGTATCTTCACTGCCCCTTATCCGTCATCGTGCCGGCTCTGATCCTTTAATTCCCGGGACTAGATCGCGTTCGCTGCGAATTTAATTTAACCGTTCCGCCGCCCACACTCTCGCCCCTCCGCCGGGTCTGTCCAGAGGCACCTCTGCGCCCTCTGGCGGCCGCAGCTCCCTTACAGAAGGGGACGCACCTGTTCTCGCTTCTCTGTCCAACAGCCAAAATACGGATGCTTCAAACATCCGGGCACAGTTTAACCGCCGAGCAAAGGTCACTGGGGGCAGAAAGCATAACAAAGAATCCTTGGTGCTGCCTGCTCCGAGTGGCAGTGGACTGGGAAGAAAAGCAGTCAGGACTCCGATTCCATTTACTCCACATACAGTTCTGCACTGTTTTAACACCGAGTGTGGTCCTTGTGCTTGCACGGCACAAGATCTTTTTGTACACAGTGCCCCACAGACCCTTTCAGATGCCTCTTCCTAGCGTGACTTTGCTGGCTGCTCTTCAAATACCTGCCATGCAGTGGCTTTGAGCAATGCCTATGCAAACACCAGACCGCTCATGTAACCCCTGGAATCTAATACTTGGCAGCTCAGCGGCAGCAAAGGCAACAGAAATAGATTACTGCCAGTCTCATACCTTTATTCAAGGACCTACAAGCTTAGACTGTCAAGGTGTTTTGTGTGTGTGTGTGTGTGTGTGTGTGTGTGTGTGTGTGTGTGTACTAGGGGGAGGGGGCTGTTGGTTTGGTTTTTCTATTCTATCACACTCAAATTTTCCTTTAGTTTACACTGCAAACCAGCTCCTGTAAACATTCCTCCTTCATTTCCACACCAGGGTTAATGTACCCCAAATAAGTAACTCCCTCCAAGAAAGTACAAAGTCTTTTGGCTGCATCTCAGGAACGCCAAAGCAACTAATTTCGCAGGCTGTGCTCATACCTATCAAGTGCTATATTAGAGCCTCAATATACACACTCTCTGTAGCCAACTTTTCCTTTGGAATTTAGATCCCAAATAACTTGCAACATCAGAAGTAAAGCTGCAACCAAAGATGTGTAGGCAGTGAAAATCTCCATGTGACACAGGGGCAGTCCTGTGAGGACTCTTTCACCACCCTTGACCCCAACCAAAACATTTCCCACTGGAACGCCTATTCCAACCACTTCTTTCTGCTGACCCTGAGCCAGTCAAAGTGACAGCAGTTAGCAGAGCAGCTCTATTCCTTTCTGAAAGTGCCAAGATGCATTTTGGGACGAACCCTATTCTCTACCCTTGTGTAAAATGAGAATGTTGGCAGATAACCTGTGAGTGACCTGGAGCCTGCTTCCACAAACATGTTGCACGTAAGAGCTAAGTTCATAGTTCGTATTTAAGAGACGTGCAGGTCACTAGTATTTCTTCCAATTATACCTCATCTCGTGCTCGCTTCGGCAGCACATACACCAATTATACCTCATCTCATATCTCAAAGTATCTTCTCATGCGGATTCTTATGTCTGAACATAGGGTCTCCGTCCCCCTTGACTCATTATAAGGCTTCATTAAAGCCCCCTCCCCCCCCTCCCCCCGTTTTATTTTGCAAAGCTCATATAGTTATCTGATTCCCTGCTATCCTCTCTTCTAGATTGTTCTGGCCAAAGAAACTAGATATTCAGTTAGCAGCAGCTACTTTCTTTCCAAGCGTCCATTTCCCAGTGTTCAGTTTTGTCCTCTTGCCGTTACGGCTCATCCGTCCGAAGCCAAATGGTGAAAACATACTGGATCCTGGATCCAGTCTTGGCCATCTTCGTCGGGCTGCTCACAGTGGTCTAGTAGTGCCCCATTCTCAGTAATGTTAGGTCAGTCTGAAACATCCTCACTAAATGTTCCCCAAATGATCTGCCCCAGCTAAGTAACTAAACAGCAGCAGGAAGTGGGATAGAGTGGAAAAAATGCCTGAAGCACATTGGTTTGGGGCTTTGTCAGTGGCAAAGTTTCGGGGATACCGTGTGGTACTCTGGTAATGCATTTTCCTGCAGCACTTAGCGCTGAAATATTAAGAAATTACTGCTATAAGATGGTCAGTGCAGCCTCAGCCTTTAGGTCTGTAATTCCAAGTTCCAAAGAAAAGCAAGCTCATGAGAATTTCATAAGGCCCATACCTACAGACTGTACCTAGGGAGAAGAGGTGCTACACTCAAATTCCAAGAATATTTGTACTCTCACTGAACTAGCATCCATTAAAAAAAATTATTTTCAGTAATCTCTACGCCCAATGTGGGGGTTGAACTCATGACCCCAAGATCAAGAATTGCATGCTCTACCAACTGAGCCAGCCAGGCACCCCAACTAGCAAACCCTGTTTAGCAGCTTCTATCAGAAAACAGCCAACTCCTTAAACCCAGACTAAAATGACATTCATAAGTCATCCCACTGATTAGAAGCCCTCTAGCCATTTGAAAAATAAGCTTCAACAAGCCAAGAGGTATCAGGATGAGAAAATCACTGATTTGAGACCAAGGTGCAGGAAGGAAAAGAATATTTTTTATCAATGTGCAAGTTTATCTTCAATAGTATTAAAAATGGGGAAAATTAGAGCTCTTACCTGGATTTGCAGTCAGTGTAAAGCAGAGCGCCTGAGAGATGTTGGGGGACTCATTAAAGGTAAATCATCAATCTAACAAGTCTTGGCCATAAGACCAAAGTGATCCTTGACTGCCCTTCTAGTAATCTAGTCGTTAGTGAAGAGCACTAACCCCTAAGTAAAGTGCTAGTTGATGCAAAGAAATCCCTGAGAGATCGAAATGTGATAACCACTTTCCTAATGGACTTCTTTCTTACAACCTCCTAACCTGTGGATCACTTTCAAAAACGTTTTGGGTGTTTCTATTGGATCGTCTCTCCTTTTTTGTAAACAGCATGATGACAGTTCTCCACTTGTACTCTTTGAGAGAGTCGCCCCTGACTACTGAGTGTAAAGATGAGGAATGAAAATCTCTTACAAATTCACACGCTTAGGGTCAGCAGGAATATCCTAGTCATTTAAAAAAAAAAAAAAAAAAAGGAAATATGAAATGAAATGCCCCATTTGTTCCATACATTCTCAGCTCTGCTACAAAAAGCTCAACTAGTACTCCAAGAGGTCAAGAATTACTTTAATAATTTCTTTGTTAAAAAGTTTAAATGGTAACACAACCATAAAGTTGGTACATCACAGAAACAAAGGTCTTTGCAGGCAACACTGATCGGGAATAGCAAAACACTTGGTTGGTGAAAAAAATGAAACTCTAAATTATATACAATATAGCTAAGGGTGATATTGAAAAACAGTCTTATTTACGGTGACTCAAGATTTAACTTGCCATTATCTATTGCTTATTTATTCAGGGTTGTAAATAACACTTATATAGAGACATAGAGATGTGTAAAAATGAAACATTGTGAAAAAAATACAATTTTTCAATTTCATATGAAACTCAAAGTATAAGTTTTGTCCAATATGGAATGTACCTACATTTGTTTATATTAGGGCTCTAAAATCCATTTAAAAATTGTTTTTTGTTTTTAAAAAAGAAACAGTTGACCCACCATGCAAGTTCGCTGTATATCTTGCTTGCTCAAAATAAGCATTTTCAGGTGAGGTCTGTTTTTTCTGCCCAAAGTCTAGTATGATTCCGTAGAAGTTGTACTGGCCCAATTGTGGAAAGAATTCCCATGAAGAGTCTGATGGCAGCATCTGGATGAGGGGCAGTCTGAGTAATGGAAAGTGAGTAGAGAAGAGGGAGGTAAGAGCCCAAATCCTTATGAAGGATGACATTCAGTTGTTAAATTTTAAGGGGTATCCAATGGCTTTTTCCAGGCACTCAACTAAAGAGCCAGCGGAAAGAAAATCCCTCTCTACTTCGACAAATTTGATATAGATGGATTTGGGGGAAACTCCAGGATCCACAATACAGTTCTGAGACAAAAACCCATTAATACCAACCCAATCTTTGCTGAAGGTTTTGGTATTTGCTTGGAAATGTAAAAATAAGCATTGCTGGAGAGTCCTGACCTCAGCAATCCCGAGGTAGCAATAGATTATTCGGGTGGGTTCGATTTCCACCTGTAATGAGGCTTGTGCTGACAGGGTCTCCAAGTCAACCCGGCCCTCCTTTCCTGGGTCTAGGGAACGTCGCTCCATGTGGGGTGAGGGGGGCCTCTCAATACATTCTTCATAACCAATGGCATAAAGGCCTGGACTTTTGGGAATGCCTCCTGGTAATAAATATTGAACAACGTTCCCACCAGTTGGTTTGGAATGGGCGATGGGTATCCAGTCAATTTCCATGTGCAGCTCCAGGCACCGAGCTTCACTAATGGTGATCTCTAAAAATTTGTAGTAAACATTTTTCCAGTTCATTTTCTGCACGCGGGTCATAATGATCCGTCCCTCGGGCTTCTCGGAGTTGAAGTACTCCCGGAGTCGCTTGCCCAGGGGCACCTGGGAGCTGATCTCAGCATAATGGTAACGGATATCCTCTTTCCAACGGGTATTATAACCAATTCCAAAAATGGCCAGTTTATTAGAAAGATGCAGCCTTGAAAAGTCTGTCCAGCTCTGAAACAGTTCCCATTTCAATTGTACTGATTCCAAAATCTGTACAATATTTTGCATGATGTCTCTCTTCCTGGAAAGAGAAACACAAGTCAAGTTCTTCAGGTGTCTAGATCAGCACTGTCCAACACAACTTTCTGCAATGATGCAAATGTTCTACATCTGTGCTGTCCAATATGGTAGCCATTAGCACTGAGAATGTGGCTAGTGTGAGTGAACTATTACATTTTTTCAACGTTTATTTATTTTTGGGACAGAGAGAGACAGAGCATGAACGGGGGAGGGGCAGAGAGAGAGGGAGACACAGAATTGGAAACAGGCTCCAGGCTCCGAGCCAGCAGCCCAGAGCCTGACGTGGGGCTCGAACTCACGGACCGCGAGATCGTGACCTGGCTGAAGTCGGACGCTTAACCGACTGCGCCACCCAGGCGCCCCTGAACTATTACATTTTTAATCATAATTTGAAATTAAGTTTAAATAGCCACATGTGACTAATGGCTACCTTATCAGACAGTGCAGGTCTAGATAATCATAGTATTAAAATCTGAGAAACACTCTTTCTAGGAAATTTCTAGGAATTAATGACAAACTGCTTTCCATTACTTCTATAGTCTGGCTGTATTAAACCTAGTAACTATTGATACGTTAAGACCCTAGGGTTTCAGAAATCCAAGGATCAAGAGTTTTTAAAAATTATTATTATTAACTCCACTAGTGTTAACATAGTGTCATATTAGTTTCAGGTGTACAATATAGTGATTCAACAATTCCATACATCACCCAGTGCTCATCACAAGTGCACTCCTTAATCCCCCTCAGCTATTTCACCTATCCCCCACCTACCTCCCCTCTGGTAACCCCTTCCCTTTGCTTGTATGTTTCTTAAATTCCGCATATGAGTAAAATCATATGGTATTTGCCTTTCTCTGAGTGACTTATAAAGTGGCTGTTATAATTCACATGGTGGCCTTCAGACCTAAGCACCAAAAGCAGATAAAGGATGTTGTATTCAAAAAGGTATTCAGTATCAATTAAAATAATGAACAGCTTAATTTCTAACCTGGAAATTCTTAAAGTTCAATAATTTTGGCCCATATGTGTTTGCTGTAGGAAAATATACAGTTGATTAGGACTAATGACCTCATGCAAAAACAAAATGACATTTTCTATTTGTCTAAAATTCATTACTACTGGTGCGCCTGGGTGGCTCAGTCGGTAAGCGTCCGACTTCGGCTCAGGTCATGATCTCACGGTCCGTGAGTTCGAGCCCCGCGTCGGGCTCTCTGTGCTGACAGCTCAGAGCCTGGAGCCTGCTTCAGATTCTGTGTCTCCCTCTCTCTCTGACCCTCCCCTGTTCATGCTCTGTCTCTCTCTGTCTCAAAAATAAATAAACATTAAAAAATAAAATAAAATAAAATAAAATAAAATAAAATAAAATAAAATAAAATTCATTACTACTCCCAAATTTAGAAGAACTGTCAGTTAAGCACAAAATTAAGACCTGAGAATTCAGATGGAAAAGGTCTACATCAAGCTCAGGTTTTAAGAGGGGAAAATGAATGAATCAAGCCTATTCTAGAAAATATTTTCGGGGCGCCTGGGTGCTCAGTCAGTTAAGTGTCCCGACTTCAGCTCAGATTATGATCTTGTGGTTCATGGGTTGGAGCCCCGCGTTGGGCTCTGTGCTGACAGCTCAGACCCTGGAGCCTGCTTCAAATTTTGTGTCTCCCTCTCTCTCTCTGCCCCTCCCCCACTCACATGCTCTGTGTCTGTCTCTCAAAAGTAAATAAAAATGTTAAAAAAAATTTTTTTAACAAAATACTTTCTAACAGGGAACAAAAGCATAGAAACAATTTCAATTTTGATTTGGACAGTTAAGGAGTAAGGCAGAAAATGCTGGGAAGTTCTTGTTTCACATGCTGCTTAACTCCTATAATTGTAACTGCTGCTTCAATAATTCACGTACTATAATGAGGATACGCAATTACAAGTTTGTTTCTCAGGTATGGCAAAACTTGGATATTGGAAGATTGAAGTCTGTTATGTATTAACTTCACAACCAACTATCACAGTCTACATCGGTTACAGGTTTAAACTACAAAAATACTCAACTACCGTCCTTATGTACAATCCAACAGGCAAGAGAAGAGGATGTACATTGGTTGCTAATGGCTTCGCGGAAGGAGACAGATACTTGAAAGCTTCCTATTCAATTCTTGTATCTTTGAGGGGAAGAGCTTTTGGAACAAAATGGGGAATCTCCCACACAGCCATTCTCAGTCTGTCCTCGTACTCTCTTTGGCCTTCTTTGCAAGATGACAAAATGCCATTATTTGGTTATCAGCTGCTTCTTGGAGCCAAAGACTGCCCTGGACTTATCGGCCGCTCTTGAGTTTGTCATGGAAGTTTCAAGTATCAGCGTGGCCACCTTGATGAAACCACTGGATTAGTGGGGACTGTTCTTCTCAGAGAACACAAAGGCACTCAGTGATCACTTCTCTCACATTTAGCTTGGTGCTTGTGAGGTGAAGATATAGAACCATGTTTCTGCATGGGTCAACGCTTTCAAAAAAAGCTATCTTTCACAGCCACATCCTTCCGTGTCGTCTTTTGAAATGTGACACTGACCTCAAGGACAGGCTAAGGAGTTGGGAGGGAGGGCAGAGATTTTCATCTATTCGGCTCACTGACGTGTCCCAATGCCTGACATAAAGGAGGCACTTGACAAATAAATGTGGACTGAATGAGCAGATTAGGTGACTCTTCTTTATGGATGAAGCATGGACTATTTTAACTATAGGCTATGTCAGCGGGCTCAGGCTAATCCCACCTATACTTAGAGGAAAAAAATAATCCAATGCCCAAATGAAGTTATTTTATTCAACACTGTCAATGCCCTAAATCATCAATAAGAAACAGTTCTGGGGAAACTTGTACTGGAAAATAAATGGCCTACTAGGAATCAATCTAATATTTTTTCCCCCGTGAGCCAAAACCTCGAGAAGAGGCAGCAAATCTATTTCTACATAGCCTGTCAGTTTCTTGCCCTGCTTAGTTTCTTGCCTCAGCCTGAAGGTCCCTGGGCTTAAGACTCATCACATTTGCAAAACTACAGAGCACAGTGAAAACGAGACCCAGGTACTTAAGTGGTTCCAGAGAACTGTCTATTATACTTCCTGACTTCTGAAGTTCCAACCACAAGAAAAGTGCAGATGGTTTGAACATAGTGACACCAATTCTGTAAAGTTTCACTTCATCTCCAGTTACATCAACTGAGTCTCCCCTGGGTGAAAGGGAGAGATGGGACATTTTAATGAAGGGGAGACAATGGCCTTTTTGGAGAATAGGGGTCTGAAGATATGGACTTGTAATAATGCATTTTTAAAAATACTCATCAAAGTTAACCTTTCTTTGGGACATTCCGATGTCACAATTTGAAAACAGACCCACTTCCCAACGAGAGACGGCTTCAAACTTACTGACTTGAGCCATAAACTTCTTTTTTAAGGAGTGGGGAGTGGTTACAATTTTAAGGAACAATTCTTGATCCCTAAACTTTCACCGTCTCCCCAGTCATGGAAGCAGCTGATATTGGGAATTCTTTGGTCCCACAGATGCTCTGAAAAAGGCAGGAGCGTTTGCAAAGGGTGGTGGTGGTGGTGGTTTGGTAAATGAAAACATCAGTTTCCTTTTTATATTGCTTGTTGCCTATCACACCTCTTTCTGTCTTGCCTGTTCCCCCTTTCTCCACCATCCCTCAAACATCAAGATCGAATGTATGGAATGAAGTACAGAAGAAAAAATGGGTGATGACCAGGCTTAAAAAAAAAATGGTGTCCCTCCACTTTTCCACTAAATTTATCTTTTAATATATTTCATAGATATAATCAGGGATTTACTTAAAGCTATTCAAAATATGGGGCGCCTGGGTGGCGCAGTCGGTTAAGCGTCCGACTTCAGCCAGGTCACGATCTCGCGGTCCGTGAGTTCGAGCCCGGCATCAGGCTCTGGGCTGATGGCTCAGAGCCTGGAGCCTGTTTCCGATTCTGTGTCTCCCTCTCTCTCTGCCCCTCCCCCGTTCATGCTCTGTCTCTCTCTGTCCCAAAAATAAATAAACGTTGAAAAAAAAATTAAAAAAAAAAAAAAAAGCTATTCAAAATAACCACAAACAGGGGCGCCTGGGTGGCTCAGGTGGTTAAGCATCATCATCTCCTGGTTCATGAGTTCAAACCTCATGTTGGGCTCGCTGCTGTCAGTACAGAGCCTGCTTTGGATCCTCTGTCCCCCACTCTTCTCTCTGCCCCTACCCCACTCACAGTCTCTCTCTTAAAAACAAACAAACAAACAAACAAACAAACAAACAAACGAACCACAAATATAGTATCACTGAAATTCAGAGAGCTGTGATATCCTTACAGAAGAGATAGTGCTGAACTTCACCAGGTGAAGGGCCCTGGCCCAGGTTAATCTTTCCTCCAGCAATTGCTTTCTTTTCCAGATGTGTAAAAAGGCTGTCTAACAGCTTGCTTTTTGATTCTTACAGTGTGATATCATAAGGAATGTAAGTGTCCCTCTGGCCCTCCTGTCCTCTCACCTAAGCCCAGATAAACTCAGGGCCCCATGGATCATCTCAGTACCATAACTGGACATCCATACATCCACATTCACGTACAGGCAAACACCATAAACACACTTATTTTTGTGTAATACATTTATTTCTTTGTGTCGCACACAAAATTCTCAATGTTTTTGGTTAACCACTGGCAAACTTCAGCTAAGAAGATGTGAAACAATAACTACATGCAGTGGCATGCCTACAATTTCCACCACAAGTCTAACGACAGCCATGACTTTCTGGATCTTCCCAATGGTCATTACATTTAGGTAAATACACTTTATAGAAAGAAGCATCTACTTACTGTGCTTCTTCAGAAGACTCTTGTTTTATTTTTAATGTTCTCTTTGTGACAGGTATTTCATCTGAAAAGCAAGGTTTTTGAAAGAGATTATATTTTTCTAAGTAGCAGACATTTATGTACATAAGTCATTGTGTTTACTGTCTGTTCCATACTTTCCAACGCAAGACCGTAATTCTAGTGTCAAACACTGTCCAATGCCAGATTTATAAATATAACTCTTATATAATGAGATGCATACATTTATATGCAAGATCAGAAACCAGCTCTACAAGTATAAAATTCTTCAAGGTCACCAGGGGGATTTCTAGCTAGGAGCTTAAAGCTTAATTTCAGTGCAAACATGATTTTTGAAGGAACAAGAATGAAAAATAATTCTCTTCTATTTAGGTTTTCTATGTAGGTTTTACACAGCAACTATTCCCCCAATATCAGAATCAATATCCTCTGCATGTTATTTTATTTTATTTTTTCCCAAAGGTTTGGGTGACTTAATTCTCCATGGCAAAACCAGAGTTACAGGATGCCAAAGTAATTTAGACCTTACTACTGTTTGGAAATTAAAAGGTAGTGATCACTTGGTATCTGCCCTTTTTATTTTTCCAGTCCTTAAGTCTCTCTTTTACATGGCATTAGTTTTACAGTTTAAGAGTTTCTTCTCTCCCTGTCTTCCGATATTTGAGAGATTTAAAAAGAAATCGCATTTGAAAGAAATATTAGCATTTAATCCTTTTTCTTTTGCATTAGCATTTCTCTATCATCAGGAATTCTGTAAAACAATGCCTGTGGACTTTTATCTTAAGCCAGGGAAGCACGTTCATAGTGCCAATCCTACTTATACTTCTTTGGAGCTTGCCCGAGTAGCTCACTGGGGAGAAAACATTTACTTGTAAGGGAACACGCATCACACAACTTGCTACTGAAGCCCAGTGACTGCAGCAGAAACTGATTAGCACTTCCAAATTATAAAAATCCAAACTGGAGAGTCTGTTGCAAAAAGAAACAAAAACTAACTACGTATCCCCTCTTAATTAGGCCACCCGCGTTTAGATTTGATGGCCAGGAGTTTTATTTTCCATTCATTGTTAATGCTAAGTCTGAATCATTCCAGCCACTGCTCAGATGGGATCCTTAATGAATTCTGAAGGAGTATGATCACTGATAAAATTCAAATATCATCTTTTTTCAAGATAAACAGAGGCTTCTCTTCTTCTTCTTCTTCTTCTTTTTTTTTTTTTTTTTTTTTGTTCAGACTAAAGTGTGGGTGGGGACCTTTTCCAAATCACAAACAGAAAATAAAAAGTATTTGGAATAAAGCAAGGAAAAGAAAGTCATGTCTACAGCAGTTTTGAGCCAAGAGTTAATCTTCTTGGCAGCTATCTTAGAACAAGGAGGTGTAGGATATTTGAAACGGCATATAGGATTCTTCTACCTGTCACTGATTAGGAATTGTGGGTCTTTAGGACTTTTGCTGGTCCGCAAATCCAAATGACTAACACCAGGCACTAGCTGGCAATTGAGGGCTAAACCAACCATGTCCAGATTGCCCCAAATGGGCTGGCTGTGTGCCTTGTGCTGACAGCAGGAACTGAACTACTAAGTACAAATACACATATAAAGGGGCGTGCGTGCACACACACACACACACACACACACACACACACACGTTAAGTATCATATATATTGGCTTTCTTACCCAATTCCTGATCTGTTGGATAGCCATGGAGATCCTGACTGTGGTTTCCCCAGTCCTCCTGTGAATACTCCTCCATAGTGCTGCCATCTGACTCCAGCTCCTGGTACAAGCCACTACTGTTAATAAGTACAGGCTGGCAGGGCTGAGCATCCCATCCTCCCTGACCAAACACCTGTTCCAACTGTTCAAATGTGTAACTGCTCTTTCTTTTCCCAACACCATGTTCTTTCACCCGACTGTAACACCTGCGAAGGGTCTAAGACACAAAGTCTTTTGTTATTCCTTTAAAGCTGTACTTCCTCTTCCAGGTACGGACCACAGATATTAATTACTATTAGACAGACACAGACAGACAAACACAGACACATTGTTACAGGAATGCTAGATTTCAAATTCATTATTATATTAGAAAAAAAACTAATTTAGCATTTACTCAAACATGTTATAATTCAAACAATTATTTTGCAATTAATCATCCATTAAACAACAAGAAACATTACAACATTATTGCATGTACCCCATAACACATATTTTTATACCCCCACCCCCATTTAAAAAGAAGAAGTAGGAAAAAAAAAAAAAAAAGAAAACAAGAAATACCAGCCAGCCAATAGGATGCACACCTGCCACAGAAGAGAAAGAGCTGCTATTGTGCCCAGAATTTGGAAAAAGTGAGGGAAGGGGGGACAGAAAGAAGAATTTCCCAAGCGAAGAATATAACCTTCCCTACTCTTCAGAAGGAAATCAGGGTGAAAACAATCGCCTAAGTGAATCAGCTAGTAAAACATACTATCCTCAAAGTCCACAGTCCTTACTAAGTTACTCGGTCTTTAGGGAAATTGCTAAATTTAAAAGAGGTCAAATAATTATGCTACAGAGCCCCAGTCTCAAACATCAACTATCAAGAAACAAACAATGTGCTAATTCCTACATCGAAAGATTAGCCAGTTCTAATCTATTCTACCAACTCAAACTGCCAGGAAACAAACCAATAATCTCCTTTCCTGGGGGGGAAAGTGAGGTGGAGGGATACCATTGCACTCCTTTTTCTGCCTTATGCTACGCAGCAAATAAAAATCACTATGCAAGTCCACAGGGAAAACCTGGATCATTTTAATGTCTTGCACAAACCATTTTCTTCATGCTCTTCTAACGCATACTTGTTTCTGATCATTAGCCCAGTTTCCTTAATTATTGGCATCTTTTACTCTGTCTTACATGGTATTTCAAAAGATAAACCAAGGACTTAGTCCCAGCATCCAAATTTAGTTTACTGACATCCAGTCTCTATCCCATCTCTGCTCTTTCTGCTCCTTCTAATCTCCCTTCTACTTTACTGAATTTCACTCAGAATTTTCTTGAAAGACAAGACCCCTTTTCCCTGGTGGCTCTCATATACCTTCTGACTCAACTGTGCAAAACCGGTTCACTTCAGACTTAATTTATATGCATTAGTCAGACTGTACGTTTCTCCTAAATGTGAGATTACTTTCCATAGCAATATATCACATATTCCCACCAAACTAAAACAACTCTTCATAATCTTTACAGAGCCTCCACGAAAGTTCAGTATCTTGAAATCACAGGTGACAAATGACAAGACACTCTGTCAAATACTTTGCAGATCTGTTCCTTGAGGCCAGGAATCCAGATGGGCAAAAGCAGTAATAAAAGCATGGCACATAGGATGATCTTCCTCAGACATACACAGAGTGGTGATTAGTCACCCTGTCCCAAAACCGGCCAGTCTACCCCCTGCATAAGCATCTGCCTTTCTCCCTTTCTTGAGATCTCTGGTGCCTCAAATGATGCTTTAAAGAGCCAAGGTTTCTGATTAAAAGTGTTCCGTCTTTCTCTTTGTAAAAGATTGTCACAACTACATAACACAAAACTTTCTAGAAAAAAAGTCAGAAATGAACTTGGGGAATGCGTCACAGGGTAACTTTTCCAATGGAAGGAGACAAATGCCAGCAGCAGATCTCATTTAATTTTCTATATACTCCCCTTTCCCAGTGCCCTCTGCCCTCCTTGCAGGGATTGGAATTTGAATTGCAAACATCTCCTGCCAACTTATTTTTATCTCACAATGTCTAGTTTCTGCCTCCAAGAACACCCCAACTGCTCTTTTCGACTCCTCCAAGGACCGTACATGGAGAGTCCCGGCCATGTCCCTTTCACCCTGCCAAGGCCATAAATGGAGATGTCACTGCTCACTACTTTCTGGCTGCCTCGAGAAGTGCACGCAGCACACAAGAGTCCAGTCGCCTCTGTCACTGGGGGTCATTTCAGAAGTCAAGGAATAAACTCACGTTCCTTGGAAGGAATGTCGTGACACGGGCATCTTAAGCAAAGCCACCAATCTTTTGACAATGTGCATGGTGGGGAACGACAGGTTTCTTTGAAACCACCAAATTGAGCTTAAAATTTCACTTGGCTTATGTAATTGTGAATAGCAATATCTAATGGTTTTAGATACAGAAGAACAGTCAGATGATGTATTTTATATTTCATCAAAAAAGGCTATAAGATCTTGCCACCTCTTTCCTTGTAGTGTACTTTTGTGATACACTTTAATAGTGTCGTGTGTTGATATGAAAAATATCTCTTAGGGGTCTGGAGGAAAAATGCTTGGTAATTCCTAAATCCATACGATAGGAATTTGATATATTGGAATAATGTTAAAAAGACTTCCAAATTGATTTTAACACTCTCAAGACATAAAATACACATAAGAGGTAACTTCTGGGTTCAGCAAAGGATCCAGGGATCCAAGGAGAGGCTGTTTGAATAGGACACATCAACTAAGATAGAAAACGAAAGGGAGAACTCAAACCTGAGCAAGACCACCGCTGTGGGAGACAATGAACTCAGTGAAGCTGCAGGGACTTTAGAAACAGATAAAAGGAACCTATGGAGGCCTTCCAATCAAGAAAGGTCACACTTCCTATACCCCGAACGATGAACCAAAGCACGCAATTAAAAGACTGCGTGTCTGTGTCAACAGTCCTAAATAAGCCAACTTAAAACTCTACTCTAAATCTGAGGTTATGATAATGCTCCAAACTCTAGGAAAAGCAAAGCCTCACCTCGCACTTCAGACAGCCACACCAAACCCAACAAGAACCTCAAGTTTAGCTTTCTTGGGAGGGCCGTTTCCTACCCAACACAAATACCTTACTCCCCTTCCTTCTTTCTTTACCTCACTCATCTTAGAAATGTATGGCAATTTAACCTCTAGCATTTTCTTTTAAAAGTTAAGATTTTGTGGGAATTGGGAGGGGGGGGAAGAATTTGCTCAAAATTATGAAAAGACCAGCCTATTCACAATTAGGAAGAATAACGCTTTCCTTATTGCTAGAAGTTTCCATGGTAAATCAATATTACAGTCTCCTCCCTGGGGAAGAGCAGTGAGGTAATACTGTATTCTTGAAGGAAGTCAGAGGGATAGAGGTCAGGAGGAGTCAAGAGAATCTAGAAAGAACTAAAGGGTAGGTAACCACTTGATCAGGTGGTCAAATCAGAAGAGTTCGTAGGTCTTTGATTTGGAAGAAATGCCAAGTGTTTAATCACCACAACAGGAAAAGAACCAGAGACAAGGCTTAAAAGACGTCCCATTACCAAAGCAGGGAGGAAAACAAGATGGCTGACAATTGATAATTTATAGACGGAGGGAAAGTTCTGCCAAAGTTTAAGATTGGAGGGAAAGGAAATGAGAGAATAAAGATGACATTCATTGCAGATGAATGTGGGGGGGAGGTCTGCGGGGGAGGGGGCAGGTAAACAAAGGTAGGAGTTTTAGATTGGCAGGATTGGGGGTTTAACGGCAGCAATGCAGAGAAAGACCCAGGGTTACAGTACATGTAACATTAAATACAGTGCACAATGCAGCTATCTTGCCAAAGTAAGTAAATCCAGTATTGGGTTGTATAAGCAGAGGAATCACATGTAAGCTATGAAGGTGGCTCTTCCTCTCTATTCAGCACCGGTGAGGCCACAGCTGGAGCACAGCATTCAGTTCTGGGCATCGAACCAGCTACAAGAGAGGGAAATTGTAGAGTTCAGAAAAGGGCAAATAAAATAATGAAAGGCTTGGAAAATAAGATCTATAAGTAGGGCCAGTGGTTTCGTCAAAGCCCTTCCTGACATTATATAAGCTACTTTGGGGGTAAAAATAAGGTTTCTTTCGCTTCAGTGTCCTTCAATCCCTCCTTTGACTTTCAGGAAGTGGGAGGAATTGAATTTTTCCCTGGTATGGCAAAGCAGGAAGCCAACTAAATAAATCATATGGGCATATGCCAACCAATTCTGCTACTGGCTCGTTTTCTCAAAATTTGCCCCATTTCATCCAATCGAAACATAATCACTGTGACAAAACCACTGTTCTAACAGAACTGACTACAGGTGGAACAGGGTCTATAATAAGGAGGAATGGAAATGTGTAGCATAATAGCTACATAAATGTGTTGTCCAGAAAACACTGGCATGATCAGCCTAAGATGTCAGATGAAAAAGTCAAACCGCAGGGCAGGATAGCTTAGTTATAACAGCAGGAAACAATGTTATAAGAAAAAACAAGCCGTGAAACAGATTTTCAAATGTAGTTGTCAAACTGGCCACACTAGAAATGGATTACATAGATGATCTTAACCCTCTGCAAACTAAATATGATAAATTTTAGCTTTTTTTTTTTTTAACCCAAATGATTCCATAAAGAATATGCTTATTTGCAGTCAGAGTCTTAAGAATCACATATCATATTTCACAAGAGATAGAGGAAATTACACTGGGGGCAAATCTCCAATGACTAGCTGTTTATAAAAATTAAAAACAATACCTTAGCCTTAGCAGATGTGGATTTTTAAAGCAAAAGTCTTTGTGAAACACATTAATCTTCTTCCTTTAAAGTTACCGCTTTATTGTAACTGTTACAACTAGTTGCTCTTAATGAGGCAACAACAACAACAACAACAAACCCATTGAATTTATTTCAATATCTTTTGGAGAGACTCAATATGTCTTTAATTAGTTTTAGTTTCTTACTGTGAGCACAAAAGGTAGAAAATAAAATAAAACTCCAAGTAGGAGAATAAATAAATAAACACATTTCTGCACACAGTAAGAGGGGTATTATGAATACAGCATAAATTCCTACATAGAGATGTAAATTACACCAAGCTAGAACTAATGATTAGGAAGTCACGTAAGGCAAAATCTATCTGGGGCCAGCAGAAGTTTTACTACCTATTTACTACCTGTTTTCTATACATCAAAATCTGGCAAACTGATTTGCCAATCACTTAATCCTTTAAAACCAGCCAACCCTAAACCCTAACAAAACAAAACTCAAACCAAAAATATAGCCCTTGCATCACACTCCCCCAGTTCTTAGCGCTACAGGGGAGGTTTGGCAAGTGAGAAAGCTTTTTATTCTTAAATATTCCTTTTCCTTTTCCTCTCCAGAATAGAAGTTCTTTTCTTTTTTGGGTCATGGATCCATCCCCAGAAAAAAACACACATACAAAACTGTTCCATACAATTTCAAGAACACGGACTCTGAAGAGCCCATACCAGAACCTCGGGTTAAAAACTCCTCTATACCATGTGGTTGTTTCTTCCATAAAAGAATATAACAGGTATTAGTCAGAAGCCCTAAAATAAGGTAGACTTAATTTGTGTATTAAGTTTGACAAGAGATTATAAAGATTGGGACAACCAGTTTAAGTAAAATTTATCCAGTTTGCTCCATATTCTGCTCATTTAGATAAAGCAGCATTAATATCTTCTTTAAGAGGCCAATTAGTCAAATTCCCATGCTTTTTGAGAGAAACAATTCCTAGCAGTAAGAACACACAGGGATATCAATTTACTCTTCACAAAAATATAGGAGTTTTTTTTTTTCTTTTTTCCACCTGCTAGGGAAGAAATCTTTTTCTGAAGTGGAAACTAAGCAATATTAAATGATTCATAAATTATGCTTTTTATCTGTCCCAATTGAATCACATAATACTTGACCATTCATTATCTGATACACGTATCAATACAGATGCTACATAAATTACCTAAAGGAAATTCACGTATCTTGGAACAAGCATAGGAAAGGAAGTCTTGACTACTTTCCTTAGTAGTCACGATGGCTAAGCTTTTGCATCTTCCCATTTTAATACTGCCTAAAGACCAAAGGGTCTGAAAGGACTAGGCAATGTCTACACTAATTCAATCCTTAACCCAATGGGACTCAGTCTGATCTATTATTCTGCCGAAACCATTCATATCATGGTCAGCAATTTCTTAATTACTGAGAAGAATGACCCTCAAACTTTGTCCTTAACTCATTTGACTTTCCTGCAGCACCTGATATAATGCCTATCTGTCTATGACACTAGCCTTGCCAAATATCTCTTTTATATAATCTACTGATTGACAGGGGGTGGGTGGAGCTGCCCAAGGCTCTAATAGCAAACCAAGTTCCAAACTTCTAAAATATTATGGATGTTTTGAATGGAAAAGAACCTCAGAGATCATGGAGTCCTCACTTAACAAATGAGGAGCCAAGGCCCCAAGACAAGTATTTCTTCAAAGGGGATTTGGAAAACAAACAAACAAACAAATTACCAAATGCCACTCATATAATGTGAATGCTTCCTAAGAGAACTATTCTTAGTAGAATATTCTTGATGATCTATTCTTAGATCATCAACTCTATGAGGTAGGAACTAGGTATGTCTGCCTAGTTCTCGGTTTCTCTGAGCCCAGAAGAGTGCCTATCACGTAAGGGTTCAATATACATTTATTAAGTAAATGAATTAAGGTAATTTTAATATTGCAAATCATTAGCAAGAAGATAAATTTTGTTTCTTACCAAAGAAAATCAGGAAACTCACTGTTTAACCACATGGTAGATTATATTTATAGAATCAATAAATCTAAGGTACGTAAGGCTCCTACTTGAAAAAAGCAGGAGCAGAAAATGGTATGAAGCATAGATACAGCTCAAATTACCAAAGCAAATTCCCTTTGTGACAAAGGGAATAACTGCAGAGGGCCAGGTTATTTTAAAAAGATCTACCATTCTTGTTTTTAAAATTTTTCTCGGTGGTGGGAGAGGGGTTTCCTGCCACACAGACCTCTGTTGCTCTGTCCAAATTTTATTATTTCTTATGCCTTACACATTGAATAAGTAATATATTCAAGGATACAGAGTTCTGTCAAAGATAGAAAAGGAAAAAGACTCAATTGTTTCCTGGATTCTGATAGGGTCAAACAGAACGACCACCAGAAACCAAAAGATCTTACCTCTCTGGAGCCCCAGTCTCTGTGGGGAACTGTCCAGGATTGAATTCTATTGACTTGCACTGCATTCCGAATCTGGCTATGAACGACTCACTTTTTTGTCTACAACTGGTCAGTACTGTCTTCATCGGGGAGAGATTCTTGTGTGGAACAAATAATTCAGCAAATTTTGATTCTCAGTGAGGATCAACTCCTCCAAGTTTTCTAGGTTCCTCCATGCTAGCTGATGAGGGTCTTGTCCATTCAGGTTATGAACGGAAAAAAAACCCTCCAGGAGGACAATACTAATTGTCAAAAACAAACACCTTCCATTGCTCAAGGAACTATATTCATATGACCATAAAGTTTTTAACCCTATGCTGTAGGTAAATCATATCTCCTATTGGCAGTAATATCATAAGAGCCATACCTAGTAAGCGTAGTCCTGTTTAAGGACTTCTTTGGGATACAAGAATCCTTCCAGGCATGAAGACAGGTAAAAACATTAGGGCTTTAGTGAACTACTTAACTATTCCAGACATAAGCAGCAACAGATACATTACAGTCATCAAAGACAGTCAGATACCACTATTTGCCTACAACCTCCTTCCCATCTAGATGGGGCGGGGCGGGGGGAAGGTGGTGGGAACCAGTTGTCTGGTAAAGAATTATCCTGGATTAGGTAGGTTGTTTTCATCTGACCTCCTACATCACCTCTAAAGTTGCTATATTAGCATTTCCGTTAGATTTTCCGTTTACTTCACACCCCGGGCACCATCTCAAAGTGGTATTCAGATGATATTTATTTAAAATGTTAACTTTTACTAATATGTGAGGAAAAAAAAACATATTTGAGTATTAGCTACAGTATTTCTAGGACAGCAGGGGAGAATCATTCACCTTTAAAGGCCTCCCACACAAACACCCTGAATTGCACACTAACTGGTCCATAATCAACCATGTCTAAAATTTAAGAAGTACACATGCATGCATACACATTACAATAACATCTCACACAGCTTTACCATTACATCACATTGCTTCCCAAACACAAAGGCACTTTCTACTGGTGATAAGACCTGTGTTTAAAAGGGAAATGGTGCAGAGCAGTTACCCCACCCCCTCCAAAACAGGTCACTTTATTCCTTTCATGAAAGTTTTGTAGTCTTTTTTTTTTTTTTTTTTACTAAAAACTACCATCTATAATGAAAAGATAATCTATAATACAAATTCCTTCCATTAGTAATTTTTACGTATTTGGCTGTGACATCTAGATAAAATCATCTAAGAAGTAAGGTTATTAGAAATCCTCCATGAAGGTATCTGGGTACAAATATTAGTCTCCCCTGAATCTGGGTCAAGACTCAGTCAGGTGTTCTTTAAAAAGGTAAATGTTGACTTAAAGTTGACCCTTGAACAGCATGGATTTGAACTACAAGGTTTTTTTCAATAAATATATTACTGCAAATGTATTTTCTCCTCCTTATGATCATCTTAATAACAATTTCTTTCCTCTGGTGTATTCTGTTGTAAGAATACAGTATAGAATAGATGTAACATACAAAATACGTTAATCCACTGCTCATGTTATCAGTAAGTCTTCTAATCAACAGCAGGCTATTAGTAGCTAAGTTTCTGGGGAGTCAGAAGTTATATCCAGATTTTTGACTGAACAGGGCATCAGTGTCCCTAACACCTATGTTGTTCAGGGTCAACTCTACTTCAAAAAGTGGTTTTGTTTTTGTTTTTTTGTTTTTGCATTTACATGCTGTAAACTACAGATCATAAATGCATGAAAAGAACAAATATTCATATGCTGACAAATACTCTATGAAAAACCTGAAAATAAGCATGTTTTAAGTGTATACATCTGTCTGTAGGCAACCTGAACATATTTAGAAAGTTGTTAGAAAGAAATTCAGGCAATCATAATACTTTTTATAGCTCATTTGGTAACATTTTTATATTTTACTCTTACCTTTACGAGGACTGCTAAAAGCAATAGCCATATGAAAAATGTACTGTCTACAAAAAGCAAACATTTTCCATATGTGGCTCAATGTCCTGTGCAATGAAGGTAAAAACCATAACTACCATTTTCTCAGTGCCTACTTACTGTGTGCTGAGACTTAAGCAGTTTATATTTATTATTCCTAATTTTACTTTAATGCTAAAAGAGAGAGTCCCAGGAAACAGACTGAGGAGTCTGTGCAGCAGGCTTACTGGGGAGGGCTCTTGAGAACGAATACCTGTGAGAGACTGACCGGAACAGGGTTGGGCGGACGAAGACGTTGACGAAGACACAGTTGCACCAAAGGCCTCAGCTAACCCAAAGTGAGGTGTGGAAACTGGATGAACCTTCAGATTTGTCCTGAACTGGGGCAAGGAAACTGTTCCTTTGGATTTCAGCACGGACCAGTCACTGGATTCAGGCTTCCCTGGAGAGGGAGCCTTACCTTGGGGGAGACAGCTCCCTTGGGCGAAGGAATTCAACTGGCAGCTGTCACCAATCGTTGCTCCAGGCAGCTGGGGGAGGGGCTGGGTGTCTCATTCCTGGAGGAGGGGTCTGGGGACTATATCACATGTATGTGGAAGATATGTGATACATTTCTATTTAACTGAATAGAGAGCTAAGGGAAAGGTAAGAGCTTATTATCCAAAGTCACTAACAGAACTTCTTTAATGTAAATTTAGGTTTCAAAACTAGGACCTGGTGTTCCTCTCTTCAGTAGACATTGAAAAGTCTACAAAGTCACTGTGTTTACCTTTTTGCCATAGTTGCCAGGAAGTTCACAGCTCATTTTAATATTTAGCGGATGTAACTATATTTACCTGGGTTACTCACTGCACCCTCTGATCTCTCATTTTCTATTTTTAGCTTTCTTCATATGCATATGCTTTTTTCGTACGTTTACATTATATATTCTAAACAACCCATCTCCTCTTTGTCATCTCTAAGAACACTTAGCCATAGGTAATGGACGCTCTATGGCCTCCTTTTGGTAAGCCACATCCTTAACCTTTTACTGCAGAAAAAAGTACTTCTACTTTGTAAATTCCTTCTGTAATTCAAACTTACTTCAAGAGGAGTCGGTAGTTCAATAAATGCCATCATTTATATAAAGATTTGAGTGAACTGAGTCTTTGACAATAAAAGCCTATTCTAAATGTTTTGACGCCTGTTGTCAACTCTTCCTTGGGACTTCCAAATCAAACGTTTTTCACGTGTTTATAACCTTAGGACACCATGAATTATCTGCAAGAATTTTTAAAACCTGTGTTTTCCTACTGTGAGAAGTAACATGTATGAGCATAACATCCATCTGTACTGCTCTGTTTTGGCTATTGCATTGGACCGTTTATAATCACACTGTTGCCAAAATCTTACTTCAATTGTCCACATTTTTCAAAGGTGGGTTGACGGTTCATAAAGGGGCAATATACCACCTGCTGGCTTTGTGACATTATACAAATTAATCTCATTGTGCCTCAACTTCTCCATCTGTTAGGTGGGGTTAATAACAGTACCTCCATCACAGATTTGCTGTGAGCGTTCAATGAAAAAATACAAACAGAGCACTTAAAACAGTGCCTAAGAGCTTGCACTCAACAAATGTTAGTCATTTTGATTGTTACAAAAATAATAGTCACACCACATGGAGACCACTTATAAATAAAGGTTAGTTCAAGTAGGGAAAGGTAACCCCAAAGTTTTATCACAAAGCACATGGTAGGAATAACAAACTGTAGCAGTCAATATCAGAATCTCGTTTGGAAAGCAAGTTTCAGTTACACCACATCATCTAGTGTTAAAGGAATGCTAGCTTGATTTTCTGAATTTTAGTTTTATTAGTACATAAAAGTATTTTACAGTTATTTTTGTTTGATAACACATGAGATCTACAAATAACAAGTTTACACCTAGATTTAGGTTTGTTACACATCAAGTAACGTTGTTGTATAAACATGCTTTAGATTATTCAAGTTTCAGAAATACCTGGCTATACTAGCATAGCTTCTTCAACTTTTTGCTCTTATTTCCTCTCTCTTTATAAAAGCTAATTATCTAACCATTTTCAAAAGTTTGTAGTCCTGGCAAGAATAATGTGACTAACACTGACATATAAACCAAAGGGGAAACAAGGAATCTTAACTAACCATAGGAACATGCCTCACTCACCAGGCAGCCTGCTTACAAGAAGCTGTAGGCAGACAAACAGTGAAGTATGAATGGCTCATATATTTTCCTGGACTTCAATGGAACAAAAAACATGTAGACCTCTCATTCCTTTTTTGGTGCATGGAAATTTTCCTGGAAGTAAAATCAGACTGACCACCACCTCTTGAAAATTAGGGTTTCATAGATATGTTAGTTCTGCTATAAAGTTAAATTTTCTCCCTTGATTTTTCCTCTTAATTTTATGTGGTTTACATTACTTATATAAAGGAAAAAAATATTTTATACTGTTCTAAAACAGGTACAATCTGATCCCTCAAAATCTAACTGTTAACCATGTCTTCTAATTTGCAAAAGAGAAGGGACATTACCTGGTTATACAGAAGACTGAATAGGGGTGCTCATAATCTAATGACTGAATGACTATTAACAATGTTGCACTTTGCTGCTTGATGGGGCAAACCCCAGTGACAACTGGACATACCACAATAAAAAGATATAAAGTCATGTAAATCATTCTTAAGAAAGTAAAGGCAAATGGTAACATTTGGTAAAGGCAAAAGTAACATATAATGAATAAGAGCTCTAATGTTCTAAGGTCAACAAGGCTGATATCTAGTTATATCATATTTGAGGCAATTTCTTTCTATTGTGCTAATTGTTTTGAATTGCATATTTTAAATATCATATTGGTTTCTACCAGAATGTAAGCTCTTTGAAGGCAGGAGTTTATTTCAATTTTGTTCACTGATGTATTTCCAGTACCTACATCAATGGCCAGCACGCAGAAGCAGCTCAGTGGGTTTTTGCTAAATGAATGAATGGATGAATGAATGAATGAAAGAAAATTCCTTAAGATTTTATATGTCAGCTGAGAGATTAAACGTAAGGTTGAGGTACTTTTTGACCTATCACACTCTTCTTTCTAAATCATAAACCAGCTCTTCCCATTTAGAGAAAGTATCTGCAAACTTAAAATAATAATAATAAAAGCAGTTTTTGATAGATACGAACTTTATTCTGGTTTTATTAATACCAATTACAAACATAATTGACTTATTTGAATAAATGAAATCTGAAGGTAGATAGTAGAGCAACAATAATACTGTGAGTTTCAAAAATTCAGGCTAATACAACAAAATAGTCTTACATAGGCTGAGAAAAGGCAACTAGAAGACGTATCTAAGTAAATAACTTCCATTCTATTGTATCAATTTATATTGACTGAAATATTATTTGGTAGCTCAAAATATGTAATTTATGAATACAGCCAAGAGCACATATATAAAAATAAAATGATGGCTGTTATTCCTGAAATGTCTGAGAATAAACACAGGTTTGTATTTTATACTAAGGAATAACAACACATCCCACTAAGTGACAAGAGAACACTCACTTGATTAGTGCCAAGAAAAAAAAGTATTTCCACTGGCTCTCAAGGACTCTCTCAACTACAACAGGTAAGAATTAAAACAGATTTAAATACATGCCTTTTTCCATTCGCAGACATTTTCCAATGATTTGGAACAGTAGGGGGAAGACTCCGCATAGTTTACAAACTCCAGATATTTGCAACATATGCATACTAGGCCCAGATTTGTTAAGCATTCATCCTGAATACTGAATGCTGTTTCTGCAATGGTCAACAGCAGGCAGAGAAGAACACACTGCATGAACCGCTCCCCCGCCCCAAACCAGGATTAAAGAGTACCCAATAATCAAAGCAGTCCCAACAATCAACTGTTTAAAAGTTAAAGCTCTTGTGATCCTGGTCTGTTTTTGAAACTCAAGACATTCTTTCTCCCATTTTTAAGCCTTTTTTAAACATTACATAGATACAACCTTCCAAAAGGGGGGAAAACTGCTCTTCTACCTCAGCCTAGCAGTATGAGCAACTTCAGAGTGCCTGTATGACAATCAATATCTGAAATTGGAGATGTGAATTTTAGTTCTTGCCCTCTGGTAATGTTAGAAAAAAAGAGGGGAAAAAAGAAGGCAGGGTCATCACTTCTGAAGTTTAGGGAGATTAGAATCCAAGAGTCTAGAGTACATCTTAGAGGTAACAGAGCTGTGCCGAAATGATATTTTAGTTGGATTTCACTGGGTTCTAGAACCAACTCTAAAAATTCAGGCAATGAAGCACTGTGATGATCTTTGAGGACTACAACAAAGAATCCTGTGTAAGCTGGTAGAAGATTTAACAAACCCCATAAAATTTTCAGATTCCCAAACAGCCCCGCTGATTTTAGTATATCTGAAATCTATTGTCTTCTGTTTTCATGGCCACTGTTTTATTGTACCTCTTGTCTAGCTTACTGCAAGAAGCCTCTGAGTGATCTTTGTCCTTCCAGTCTTACCCTTGCCAATTCATTTTCCACATTACAGCCAGTCCTAGGACCTAAGACTATGTCCACCTCCCAGCTTACAGCTCTTTGATGACTAAGTCTAGGGTCAAGTCTAAACCCCCTAGGTACCTCATCTCACCTCTTATGTATGTCTCCAGTCTCATTTCTGATCACTTCCCACCTCCTTTCACCCTCTTCCCTCTAACCTCAGGCTCCAGCTAGCTAGAACTACATCATATAAAACACTTCACCAGAATATTGGGGACATGACCTGTTCCAAATTAATGCTTCTTAAGTTTTGATGCCTTAAATCTAAAAGAGCACAATGATTGAAAAAAAAAAAAAAGCCAATGTCACCTCAGTATCTTCTAATTTTCTTTTATCTAACTGCAGGTTATAGCCCACGAGTGGGCTGAGTTGGGAAATCAATTTTAGTAGGTTGTGACCACCTTTCTAAACACCCGAAGTGGGAGATAAAGAGACAAGGCACAGGGGATCAAGAAGCGTCATGGTAAAGAGAACCCAGGGCCAGTGACGGTGGCTAGGGGGGAACAGGGTGAATGGGGAGCTGGTACAGCTTGGAGGGGATGGGTGCAGGGGAGGAGCACTTGAAGACTGCCAGTGTGGGGGAGGGGATTGGCTGAGCCCTCGGGCACAGTGCATACATGTGATAACCGGGAGGCGTCGTGCCCCACACCAGGTGTTGGCGTACATCGGCAGGACCACGACAAGCAAACCTGGGGTATCCCTGGTCTACTCCATGCCCTCCCACAACGTGTCGCTGCGGCTGCAGGGCCTCCGGGAGAAAGACTCTGGGTCCTACCGCTGCTCTGTGAATGTCCAAGACCATCAAGGCATAAATAGGAGCCACAGCAGCAAAACTTTAGAACTCAGTGTGCTGGGTAAGTGTGAAGCACACGCTTTGCAATACCGCCCCAGCCCCCAGGGAGGTCAGGCAGGTCTCTCCCAAAAGGCTGCCTGTAAAGGTTGGAGGAGGGCAGATGGAGTGACAGAAGAGGGAGGCGGGGAGTGTAGGAGGTGGTGGAGGTGGGGGTCTGTTGGCTCCTGGGGATTGAATTTTTAACCTGTCTCCCTGCTCCAGTTCCTCCAGCTCCTCCGTCCTGCCGTCTCCTGGGTGTGGCCCGTGTGGGGACCAACGTGACCCTGAGCTGCCAGTCCCCCAGGAGTAAGCCAGCTGCCCAATACCAGTGGGAGCGGGCACCCCCATCCGCCCAGGTTTTCTTTGCACCAGTTTTAGGTGAGGGAACTTCTGGAGACAAATGAGTGTGTGGCTGGGGCAGGGAAGGATGAGAGGTACCAGGAGGGGGTGGGTGGTGAAAAGGGGAGGCAATGCTGCCAAGTACTGGGGTAGAGGAGGTGTGGTGGTGGTGGTGGTGGAGGACGAAGTACCTGTAGGGAGGAGACTGGAGAAAGAGCCTACCAGGTACAGGCAATGTGCTGGGTGTGTTCGTGTGCTGTATACTTATGATACTCGAGAGGACATATGACCTGGTGGTTCTAGAGCCAGATTAGCTGTGCTCGAATATAATAGAACATACCAGAGGGTACTGCACATAGTTAAGTAGCATGTCATTTTGCGGATTAAATAAGTGAATATTTGCAAAGCACCTAGAACGGTGCATGGCACATAGTAAATGTTACAGAAGTGTTGGCTACAATCATTATTATTTTGTGGAAATGTTTCAGTTAAACATATATATTACGTGACTATTAGGCCACAGGGTAAAATATATTTCTTCTTACTGTATGTTCAAAAGATGCATTGCTTTGGTTTTTTATTCCAGTATATAAGAATGAGATATGTAATAGATACCTGCACAACTACAATCTAACACTATAAAAAGGTTATCTATCAAAACATATAAATTGTCTACAATTGGTATGCCCACCATACTGTTATTCCAAAACTATCTGCTCCACCCTTTCTTGGTTCTTTAAGACACCACTAACGAGTCATTTGTAGATTCTAAGTCATACCTTCACCAAATGCCATGCACTATAGCAAACTGTTATTCAGTTGAAAGGCATGACTTTTTTATTTAATTTAATTTTTTTTTTTTTTAAGTAGGCTTCACGACCAGTATGGAGGCTTGAACTCATGACGCTGAGATCAAGACCTGAGCTGAGGTCAAGAGTGGGACGCTTAACCGACTGAGCCACCCAGGTGCCCCAAAAGGGATGACTTTTTAAACAGCTTACCACTTATAAATCTTCTGTGAGTGAAATAAGTCAGTCAGAGGAAGACAGATATCATATGTTTTCGCTCATATGTGGATCTTGAGAAACTTAGAAGACCATGGGGGGAGGGAAGGGGGAAAAATAGTCACTTATAAATTTTCTGGAACAAATGCGGTATTTGGATGTTTCCAGTTTAAGATTCTTGAACAAAATATATTTTACTATACTGGCAGTTTACACTGTTCTAGGTTATGCTGCCTCTGGTCTTTTACCCCAAGTGCTCATCTCTATCTACCCTCTTCTACTCAGTTCAGTCCACTCTACCTTCAGGATCCACCTCCTGAAAGCCTATGACGACGTGCCTTTCCTGTGTATGCCTGAAGCACCATGAGCTTAATGTCAACGTGTCACACAGACCTTGCTCACAACCCTGTAACTGGTGCTTTTGTAGTCTGACTCTTTCACTGGAAGGTGGACACTCTGACGGTAAATGGTACACTGCAGCATCTCTAGGACCTACTGCACAAGGCACTCAAATATTTGTGGTGAATAATAATAATAATAATAAAGTAAGTCCCTATTTCAGACTTCAGTATTTGGAGAAACCCTGTGATGAAATCTGTCAGCTGGGTCTGATGAAAGGGAATGGGTAAGATCTCCAAATCCTCCCACAGATTCTTGCACTTTAGCCAAGAGTTAAGCTCCACATCTTTCTCCTGCTTCCTAAGGACAGTGGAATTCAAGGGTCCAGTCCCGCTACGGCTGCCAAGAAAGATATCAGAAAGATGCTCAGAGTTCTAAAGCAGTGGCCTCCCACTGGGGTATTCCTACTCTTTCATGATTAATCAAGGCATCATAAAACCTTAGGGATTCCTGGCATTTCCAGCTGGCATGTATTTCTTACGTGTAAAGCTTGGCCCCTGAATTTAGAATAACCAAAGCAATATAGGTTAGGGATATTGGTTTTCTTTAAATGTTAAGTGGAATATTGTCTGATCATCAACATTCTCAAGATACATTTGATAAAATCTACAGATAAGAATTTTGCGTGGATTTTTCAGATTCATAGTACATTACTGAGTACATTTTACAGTCAATGCTCATTTTATTCATCCCATACTAGATTTAATATTTCCTATATCCTATTAACATCCTGTAAACTTTCACCTATAACAAAAAAACTTTAATGTCCATTTTAAAATGTTCAAGAGAGTACAAAAAGTCTTTTGGGAGCACAAAAACAAACAAAGTTTGAATATCATTATTCCAAAGCTGTTCTGGCCCATACAGTAGCCACTGGCTACATGTATATGACCATTTAAATTAAAATTAAAGAAAATTAAAAATTCAGTTTCACACCGTCACACTAGCCACAGTTCAAGTGTTCAATAACCACCTGTGGCTAGTGGCTATTGCTCAGTGGCTGACGGACAGTGCAGACAACAGGACACATATATCACAGAAAGTTCTATCAGACAGCATTGTCCTAGAAAATCAAGAATATGACACTGTTTGCCCTAGCTAACTGAGATTATAAGACTTTATTCTGTGCACTAAAAGCTCTTCCTCCTTAGTAGGGTGGACCATTT
Source organism: Felis catus (assembly GCF_018350175.1). Lineage (NCBI taxonomy): Eukaryota > Metazoa > Chordata > Mammalia > Carnivora > Felidae > Felis > Felis catus. Next base: position 21,816,004 of record NC_058377.1, read on the forward strand.
TTCTTTACTTTTATCAAGGTTCCTCCTACTGTGGGGTAAAGAGACAGGGAGGGCAAAAAAAAAAAGGAACTTTGAGCTTCCCTTAAAGGTTTGAGTATGTAGCTAAGAAAACTGTTTCGTAAAATAGACTTCTTTAATATTCCAAATAACAACTTTTTACCTGCACTGTTCAATATGGTAGCCACTAGCCACATGTGGCATTTATAATTTAAAATTAAATTAATTAAAATGAAACACAATTTAAAATCCAGTTCCTCGGGCACACTAACCACATTCCAAGGTCTCAACAGCCACAAGTGACTGGTAGCTATCACAATGAACTGTGTTAGATATAGAACATGTCCATCATCACAGAAAGTTTTATTACACAGCACTGTTTGTACTATGTGCTTTCTAAATTCTTTTTTCTTTTTATGTATCATCTTATTGAAGGATCCATAATAACTTCATTCCACTCTTCACTAGATTTCCCCAAATGCCAAGAAATAAACTCAGAAGACTATTCATCCAAAGTTTTAACATGTGCTTGTTAGACCCTTACCTCCTAAACTGAAAGACTGTAAGTGTATGGTCGGTAGTCCAAGATGGTCTATGCCTTTAAGATACACATCAAGCCTCTATCAGACTCACAAGCAGGCAAGCGTTCTGGAACACACAAGCCTCTGGATGACAGTGGCACGGGAACAACAGAAACAGAATATGTAAAAAATGGAAGCAAACAAATCTGACCCAATCTTTCTTGCAAACGATTTGAGTGGTATACCATATTTCTCAGAAATCTTTCAATGACAGTACAGAGGGAACGTCTTGTCTGCAAACACCAGAGAAAAATCCTCAGAGGTGGGTGGAGTCTATTAAAATGCTACACAGGGACACAGGTTATCTGCTGGCTTCAAGCCATCTTTACCTCACTGGTTCTCACAAACAAATGCCAAGGCTTGAGGGCTAAAACGAAAGGTCAATATGTAATTTGTCTGCTAAAGCATGAATTTTGTTCTAAAGATTACAACAATTACTAATGAATAAATCTAAGCAATACCCCTAAAACACTGATCATTTTGGTTGCTAGGCAGAAGACTCCCTACCACTTTTAAATTTGTCTGATGAGCAACCAGTACTGATCCAGCAAACACAAGCTTTTTAGGTCATACAATCACCTTGCATTTCATCTCGAGGCAGAGCTAGAAGTACACATCTGTTTCAAAGACATAAAGCCAACTCTCAAGAGGCAAATTTTTGGAGAACACCCAAAAATATGGGACTTGAGAATGAGTTTTGCAGTGCATCAGATTAACTGACTGAAGTGTGAATACAGCATCTGGCTCAGAAGTGAATGCTTTCATGAATGCCAAGTCTAGATAGATCTTTCAACTACTACAGTATGGACTGTGATGAGATCTCTCCCTCCTTTGAAGTCATCACACTTATTGTCTGCTTTAGTCATACGACACTTAATCAAATACTGCCATCACATACCATCCCTTGTGTTGTCCAGCTTTAACTCTTTGATGTGTCTATACATACTTCAACTGCACTGTAAGCTCTTTATTTATCCTAACATCTAGCATACAGCCCTGCACATAGTAAGCACTCAAGTTATTTGGTGAATGGAGACATGATGAAAAGGCCTATAGAATAAGAGAAAAATCATGCAATCACCAGACAGAAAACCACCCATTTGTTTATCTGGCTCCAAAATTAGGCTGGAATTGTTAGTGGACGGATTTTCTTCTGGCAAACAAACAAAAAAAGCAGCAAAACTTCAGAACCAAACAGTAATCTGTGCAGTAAGGCAGCATCAAACACATCCATTTTATCCAAATGACTGAACGAATACCAATAAATGGACATGTCGGACTTCAAAATGAAACTCTTTGCAGCAACAAACAAATGTTTATATCTGACTTTAAGCTAAAACCCTGTGCACTTAGAAATATACACATTCACTTAGCATGCAAAAATAGTACTTTGGTAGCAAAATCCAAGAGCTATTAATTTCAAAATTTACAATTTCAATAGATAAGAAGTCTAAAACGCAGTCCAAAAAAGGGAAGTGATGTGTTTTTCAGGTTATTCAGGAAGGTAGCCAGGGAAGAGGCTGGGATGGGACTCAGCTTTCTGATGCCTTCTTGTGATGAGATGAAGGCTGCTACCTCAACGTACTGAAACTATGATTAAAGGAAAGTTTCCTGGAAAAACCGAAGTTCCTATATACCTCTTCCCTCCTTTCAAACTTAGAAGAAATTGTTTACTGAGTTTTCATAATTGCATATTTCAAATGCATTGAGCCAGAAATTTAATGGACACACAGGATATTCCTTCCCTGTGACCCTCTGACATGAATTCACTTTTAAGTGAGCACATTAGTCCATACAAAAACTTCCTCATGGTCCATATCTACTGTACTTTTTCTATTTTGTGAAATTCAAAGCACAAAAGATTGCTGAATTTCTTTTTGCAGTTCTCATCAAGACAATAAAGTAAAAGAAGAGCTTTCTGGTTGTGCCTGGGCAGCTCAGTCGGTGAAACGTCCGACTCTTGATCTTGGCTCAGGTCATGATCTCAGAGTTCGTGATATGGAGCACTGAGTCGGGCTCTGGGCTGACAGCATGGAGCCTGCTAGGGATTCTTTCTCTCCCCCTTTTTCTCTCAAAAATAAATAAATAAACTTAAAAAACAAGAAGAAGAGATTTCCGAATTACTCATTCTGAATAAGCATTTCTGAAACTGGGATCTAAAGATTTGCTTTCAGGTATCTGAGACTCCCTGAGAATTTTTTAAAGTTGTGTTTTTATTTTCATAAACATACTCTGGATTACTTGGGGACATCCACCTCATAACTGTGTAAGGCTACGGTCTCAGTGACGACATTTGCTTCTGTGCTTAAGATTACATTTATACTAAGTCTTCTAGAGGGAGAGAGCTTAGTATTCAATGCAAAATTTTTCAAACTGGGTTTCAGTCTATGTCTTTGAGTTAAAGTTTGAGTAACACTGATCTAGATCTCTATACTTTCCAAAGTTCTCCTTCTAGACTGTATTTGGTAAATTTAATAAATATGTGTCCAGTGTCTACTATGTGCTAGGCACGGAAATATGGCAGTGAATAAGAGAAACCAGAACTTGTCCTTACAGAGCTTATATTCCGGCAGGAAAGACCAACATTGTTAATGAAGAAATCTGGTTCCTTGGTTGAAATCACTTAACAAGTAGAGAAAAAAAAATACATACAGTTATCTGCCCTCCTGTCACCTACAACTGTTGATCAGAGAATCCACTGTCATCAACATGTTCTCAAAATATTCTAAGAGCTTGAGGTCAATTTGGTCTTATCTGTTTGACATCAGGTGAACAGATCCTCTTTTAAAAATTCTTCAGAGGGGGCAGCTGGGTGGCTCAGTCGGTTAAGCATCTGACTCTTGATTTCGGCTCAGGTCATGATATCATGGTTTGTGAGTTTGAGCCCCGCTTCCAACTCTGCGCTGACAGCATGGGGCCTGCTTGGGATTCTCTCTCTCTGCTCCTCCCCTGCTCATGCTCGCTCTCTCTCTCTCAAAATAAATAAACATTTAAAAAATTAAAAACAATTCTTCAGAGAAGCTCAATCTCCTTTCCTTGCTTTAGGTTATGCTTCTCATAAGTGGACAAAGACACAACTAGCTATTTCCTGGTTGTTTGAGAAACAGTTTTATGGAGAGATTTATATTCATTGAGGTTTTGATTGCACAACACTTTACCCTTTTGATTGGGAAATTTCTATGGACAAAATCAATCAAGCCAAAACAGTTACAAATGCCTAAGTACACTTCTAAACTTATGAAAAGTTCTTGGGTGGATGCTAACCAGCACGGTGCAAAAACTCCCAGAAATTTAACCTTAATGACCTTGAAATTGAATTTATAACTTTATTCTTTAATAGAACAATAAATGAGATTCAGAACACAGTGGCTCCTATTAGCTACTACTTTAATCCTGTCTATAAACTACTACTTTAATGACACCCTTGTTAAGGGGGTATAAAAAGAGAGGGTGGTAAGAAGACCTAAATGTAAACATTATCAAGTAAACCAATTCAATTCTGTAATTGGGAAGTGGGTGCCAAATTCCCTGAACGACAGTCAATAAGTTTGAAATATCTTAGTTTCTGGACCAAATTTCCTAAGCAACAATGTCCCGGGATGAACACTACTTGAGCCAAGATCTCTCCAACTTTGGAACAATCTCCTCCCTTAGCGTGATTGTGATTGTTCTCACTGGGTTTTTACCCAAGGAGCTGGGGGGGAAAGTGCCATCCCTACCAGAAGAGAAGTACACCGATACTATGACTATTAACAAGAAGTAGTTCATTGAAAACTGGGAGAAAGATTCCTACCAGAATCTTTTAGCAGACACTATGACAAGGGAACTAGCTTACCTAAAAGACAACTCCCTCTCTGCCAATAATACAAATCTGAAAGCCTAAAGGTCAAAACAAACAACGGAAAGATAACCTGGCTGGCGATAAAAATTTCTAGCCCAAATTAAGCCTCTGTACCTGAACACTCAGATCCACAGATAGCCAGATGCACACTGAGAGCTTTACTTTTCACCACATCCGGCACAATAACTAAAGCAGGGAAAAACTGGCTTTCGTGAAGGAGCTTAGTCAGAAACATAGAAGGGCCTCAAGCCAACCTAACTCTGGAGACATCGACACTCTACAAATTCCAGACCAACTCTCAGCCAGGCTAACTTTAATTGTGCCCCTAACTCCACGATAACAATACACTATCTGACTACAACCGAGCCTCTTCAATTCTCCAAAGCATCTCAAGTCTTATCCTTCGAAGCTCAAGTTAGAAAAGCAAGGCGACTGACACAAAGGCCAGTCGTCCAAAGGCGCTTTTTGCGTGGCTCTGCACTGCCACTCATTTGAAAATTCCTAAACTGAGGGCTCACCGGCCCCCCTCTTCTATCCTTCCTCAATTCCGCCCCGGCTGGTAAGCCTCGGCCTGGGAGCCCCTCAGCCTGGAACAAAGCGAGGGGCCCCGGCGGTGGGGGCGAGAGGCGCCAGCGACACGGGAACTGCCGCACAGCGCACAATGAGAAACTACCAACTTCAGAGCGTAGGAACATCAATTGGCAAGAAAGAGGGGCGGCGGCAGGCACGCCCAACTTCAAACTCAGGAAACCTACGGGCTGGCGGCCATCTGGAAAAAAGCCCCCTTCCCAGGGAAAGAAGAAAAAGGCGGAGGAGATGCGAATCGCCCACCGGGCCCCGGAGGGGAGCCCTGAGCTCAGACCGGCCCCCGCCCCCGAGGCCCGCTTCCCCGCCTTCTCTCTGCCTCTGGTTCGCTGCCCCAGGCCGGGCGGCCGGTTACCTTGATGCGCTCCCGGCACTGGGAAGGGGTCCGCTCGTAGCCCAGCTCGGCCAGGGCCCGGGACACGCGCTCGTACATGGCTGGCCCAGGGGCCTTGCTGCCGAACACCGTGCCGGCTCCCTCCAGCTGCTGGTACCGCGCCTCCACCAGCCGCTCGTTGCCCCATACTGCGATGAGCGCGTTCGTCTCGGCCGGCGTCCACGACATGCCCCGGCAGGCGGCGGCGGCGGCTGCCGCAGCCCCGCCACCGCCGCCACCAGGGGAGAAGGAGACCGAGGACGAGGCGGCGCTGCGGCCCCCCAGCCCCAGCCCGAGACCCCCAGACGCCGCTGCCCCCGAGCCCGTCGCACTGCCCGGCCCGAGCGGGGAGGCACCCCGAGGCGTGGAAGGGTCGGACAGCGATGGATTTCCGTCGCTCAGGCCACCAGGAGAAGCCGGGGAGAGCACCTCCATCTTCGGGATTTTTAGCGGCGAGTTGGCGGGCAGCTCCGAGCCACAGGGCGCAGCCATCTTCCAAGCGGCCGCCGCTGCACCGCCCGGAAGTGACGCGCCCGCGCATCCGGCCGCCGCGGTCTCCGGGGCTGCCCTCGGGCCTGGCTCGCCCGAGGGCGGGCGGCTGCGGGCCCCTGCTGCCGAACGGAGGCCGTCCGCTTCCCCCGGCCTCTCTCCGCGGGCCCTACCGCGCCGCCCGCTCCTCTCCCGGGGTGAGGGGCGGGGATGAGGCGCGCCGAAGCCCCGAGCTGACGAGAAGGGTGGGGGCATGAGGGCGCTGGTGTGAGGAACAGATTGGAGCCTTCCCACTTCCTCTCCAATCTCAGCCCCCGGGAGGAGGGGTGAGGCCCGCGAGGGGGCCCAGAGTTAAGGAGGACTTGACCATTTCCCTCGCTCTCTCTCTTCTCTCCCTCCGCTCTGCCTCCCCTCCCTCTGAGCTGGCCTCGGGGCGCCGAGGCTGACGTCCAGGGCGGAGACTGGGGAAACCTGCCGAGGGCTTCTCCGGGAAGCGCCGAGGCCGAAGGAGAGCATTTCTGGGGGAGGCTTTAAAAAGCAGTTGTAGACCAGGGTTAGAGTTGGTTCGCTGTGGCTTTTCGAGAAACCCTTGCGCCATTATTTGAGGAGCAGCAACTCTGGCTCCAGTTAAGATCTGTTTTCCAGTTAGCCTGGGTAGGTGTGACCATGTGTAGAAAAACTTAGATGTCTTTATCGCGTTTGTACTTTGTAGTTTAAACATGCAGGAACTCTGGAGCCCGGCAGAAAAGTTACTTTCCAATACCATTCTCCATCATCCCTGATTTGGAAGTTGCCTCGTTTTCCTACTGTATTTCACACCCTGGAGTGTAAGGAGTTTGAAAAGACGACTGCCAATTATGGCAGCTCTTGTGACCTCTGGTAATTAGTTTATCAGCCGTTCCTGAATACTCCTCAAAGTGCTGCAGTTTAATGAACATTAGCACGCCAAAGCCAATAGTAGCTGTAAGGTATTTCAATAATCTTCAAAGCCAAATATCTGATTGTTTATCTTGAATCCTTAACTTAAAAGCCTCAGCGGATCTTTTTCAAATATGTGGAATTTTTTTTGGAAAGCAAATATATGTTAGGTTTTTAAAAGAAAATGGAGCTGAGGGGGTGCCTGGGTGGCTCAGTCCCTCAAGTGTCCGAGTCTTGATCTCAGCTCAGGTGTTGAGTTCAGGGTGGTGAGTTCAAGCCCCCTATTGGGCTCCTGCCCGGTATGGAAACAATAAATGAATGAATGAATAGATAAATAAATAAATATAGAGCTGAGGTCAGCTACACCCTAGAATCACACTAAGAGAATAATATGCTTAGAAAGCCAAAGGAGGGGCGCCTGGGTGGTGCAGTCGTTAACCGACTTGATCTCGCGGTCCGGGAGTTCGAGCCCCGCGTCAGGCTCTGGGCTGATGGCTCAGAGCCTGGAGCCTGTTTCCGATTCTGTGTCTCCCTCTCTCTCTGCCCCTCCCCCGTTCATGCTCTGTCTCTCTCTGTCCCAAAAAAAAAAAAAAAAAAAAAAAAAAAAAAAGCCAAAGGAATAAGCAGTAGGGATGAAGTAGAGGAGGTAACTGTCTCTGTTTATCATATTAAAAGGCCCCCATAGTTTTCAGTATGAAGAATCATAAAGAAGCTCCAGAATTTATGCTATATTTTCCTCTTTTTCTAAGAAAAAGATATGGTCAAACACCTTGGTGAAGAGTATGGATTCTATGGGAGTTGGGAAGGGGTTAAAAAAAAAAAGTTTGGATTCTAGAGTCGAAATGCCTGGCTTCAAATTCCAGTTGCGCAACCTCAGCCAATTTAGTTAAGCAATCTCTCAGTACCTTGCTTTCTTCATTTATAAAATGGGGATGACCTCACAGCATTGTCATGAGAATTAAATGGGTTGATACCGGTAAAGCCCTTAGAAGGGTGCCTGGTTCACCGTAAACGTTAGATGAACATTAGCTATTATCTCATTTGGGCTACGCGACAGTCCTCTCTTATGCACGATTTCACTTTCAGGGTTTCAGTTGCCAGTGCCAAAAGGCAGTCCGGAAGCAGATCGTCCAGATTTATGGCCAGAAGGTCAATAGCCTAAGGCTATCTCACAGTGCCTCTGTCAGTCACTTCTCTTCATCTCCTCGTGTAGGCAGTATCTAGTTCATCTCACATCATCGCAGGAAGGGTGAGTACAGTACGATAAGGTATTTTGAGAGAAAGGAACCACATTCACATAATTTTTGTTATAATACGTTGTTATAATTGGGCTATTGTTATTGTCATTAATCTCTAACCATGGCTAATTTATAAATTAAACTTTATCTTAGGTATGCATGTATATGAAAGAACATAGTACATGTAGAGTTGGGGACTATGTGTGCTTTCAGGCATCCACTGGGGGTCTTGGACCAATCCTCTGTGGATAAGGAGGACTACTGTAGGTTCTTTAATAGAGACTCTTTCCTTTGTCGCTTTCTCTCCACCACTAGCTTTCAGTGTCTTCATTTTCGGTTCTTTTAAGGGCTCTTATGGCATCTCAAACACCTGTCAAAGCAAAATTCACTCTTATTCCACCCAACAGTACGTTTTTTAATGTCATAAGGTATTTAATGTGCATGAAAGGGGAGAGTCATGTCTAAATCAGAGACTCCGAAGAGTTTTAAAATCACTGCTTATCCTGCTCTCATTTTCCCAGGAGCCTGAAAAAGAGCCTCCCTCCTTCTTTTGTTAATTCTGGATGATTCTCAAATCAACTCTGACTCATGCAGGAAGCCTTCCTAGATAAAGTGGGTTGACTGGGAAGTCTCCCTTCCCACAAACTTCTGTTTCTAGACATTATTTCTATATGCCCCCCCCCCTTATTCCCACAGCTCATCAGTCTATCCAATGAGAAAAAGTGTCAAAAATAAAATTTCCAGTAATATCCTGAGGTTACAATTAATTCAATAACATAAAAGCCATTAGTATGTACTACACAGTATGGAGGCATTGCTGCATAGGCAACCTGGATCATGTGCTTGTCATGCTGGCTAACAATGGCTGATCCTGGATTCCTGGAGCTGTGTGATGTGCTCGTTCAAGGCTTCATAGTTCAATCAGAATTTCTGGAATGTGTTTGAAGTAGTGTACTACACTTTTTGTGGATTCAAATGATAGCATGAGTAGATGAAAAACCTATTTGAGAGATAATGTATACAATGTCTCAAAATAATGTGCAAAAGAGGTCAGAACGATACAGAGTAATCAACCTGTAAACTGTCAACTACCTCCCTTTAATTGCATCATCCCCTTTTCCATTTCCTCCACAATCTATGCCCAGTATTTGTTTTCTCAACTTTTCTTTCTTTTTTTTCCCCCCATTGATTATCTTCCCTATGCTGTATCTTTTATTCCCATGACCTGTTCATTCCATAACTAGAAGCCTGAATCTTCCCTTCCCCTACATCTCTTTTGTGCATTTCCTTACCTCCCTCCCCTCCAGCAACCATCACTTTGTTTTCTGTATTTATGAGTCTATTTCTGCTTTTTGTTTGCTTGTTTGTTTGGTTTGTTTTTTGGATTCCAAATATACGTGAAACCATATGCTATTTGTCTTTGACTTAATTCACTTAGTATTATACTCGCTAGGTCTATTCATGTTGTCACAAAGGGCAAGATCTCATCCTTTTTATGGATGAGTAAATATTCCATTGTGTATATACCATGTCTTCTTTATCAATTCATCTGTCAATGGACACTTGGGTTGCTTCCATATCTTGGCTATTGTAAATAATGCTTCAATAAACACAGGGGTGCATATAACTTTTCAAATTAGTGCTTTCATTTTCCTTTGGGTAAGTACCCTATTGTGGAATTATTAGATTGTATGGTATTTCTGTTTTAGTTTTTTGAGGAAATTCCATACCATTTTTCTCAGTGGCTATACCAATTTACATTCCCACCAACAGTGCATGAGGGTTCCTTTATCTCCACATCCTCATCAACACTTATTTCTTGTCTTTTTTACTCTAATTTTTTTAATGTTTATTTATTTTTGAGAGAGAGAGAGACAGAATGCGAGTGGAGGAGAGGTAGAGAGACAGGAGACACAGAATCTGAAGCAGGCTCCAGGTTCTGAGCTGTCAGCACAGAGCCTGATGCAGGGCTTGAACTCACGGACAGTGAGATCATCACCTGAGCTGAAGTTGGACTAACCAACTGAGCCACCCAGGTGCCCCTCTTGTCTTTTTTATTCTGGCCATTCAGACAGGTATAAGGTGATAACCTCATTGTGGTTTTGATTTCCGTTTCCCTGATGATTAGTGATGTTGAGTATCCTGTCATGTGTGTGTTGGCCATCTGTATATTTTCTTTGGAAATGTCTGTTCAGGTCCTGTGCCCAGTTTGTAAAGGGATTATTTGTGGAGTTTTTGGGTATTGAGTTGTATAAGTTCTTTATATAGTCTGCATATGAACCCTTTTCAGATGTATCACTTGCAAATATCTTCTCCCACTTAGTAGTAGCCTTTTCATTTTGTCGACGGTTTCCTTCACTGTGCAGAAGCTTTTTGATGTCGTCCCTGTAGTTTATTTTTGTGTTTGTTTCCCTTGCCTTAAGAGACATATCTAGAACAATGTTGTTATGGCTGATGTCAAAGAAATTACTGCCTATGTTCTATTTTAGGAGTTTTGTGGTTTCAGGTCTCACATTTAGGTCCTTAATCCATTTTGAGTTTATTTTAAAAGAAAGTGGTCCAGTTTCATTTTTTTTGCATGTGGCTGTCCAGTTTGCCCAGCACTATTTGTTGAAAAGACCATCTATTTCCCAGTGCATATTCCTCTGTGCCCAGTGTTTGTATTTCCAACTTTTGTCTGAAGCCTCTCCTAATCAGTTGGACAAAAGTTCTCCGTCTAGTACCCACTCACACAATTTAGCATTTCACCTTAATGTTTTCTGTTTCAAAAGCTTTATTCATTCTGTTATATACTTACTCCCTTGCTGTGTTTTATGACTGTCAGTGTGTTTGCTGTTTCATCTTTTTTTCCCTTCATATTCCACATCAAGTCCTGTTACCTCTGAAATCTTTCCTAAATCTGACTTCTCAACTCTAGCCTCCATCATGTCTTTCCTGGACAACTGGACTTTCTATGTGCACACTTGTCTGCTTACACAGTAGCCAAGGTGAATTTGGTTTTTTAAAACTTTTTTCTTGTGAAATGTAACATGAATACAGAGGAGTATATGAAACATACATGTACAACTACTCTATGGTTTATTATAAAGCAAATAGTGCATAGCCACAATAAAGTCAAAGAAATAGAATGTAGATAGCACTCTAGAAGCTTTGCCCCATAATCCCTTCCCAATGTTAAGCCCTTATCTCCCTTATAGAGATAACCACTATACTGACTTGCCTTTCTTTATAATTTTATCACTGTATCTCATCCACCCAAGCACTGTCAGAAAGGAATGTAGGCCCACCTTGCCAAGCTTCCAACTTTTAAGGAAGGCCAGAAGTCTGGCTTTTAAATTTTTTTAAATTTAATTTTAAAATGTTGCATTATTTTTTTAAAAATATGGCACTGCAGAAAAAACGAATCTTTGCTGGTCGAACCCCTCCCCCCCCCAAAACAATAATTTTACCATTGTATCCTACATCACTAAAAGTTTTTCCTGGTTTTGATTTTTTTTTTTTTTTTTGTAAGTGAAATCACATGTATTATATATCTGGCTTCTTTCATTCAGTATTATGTTTTTAATTAAGAGTCATCTATTCTGTATGAGGCTACAGTTTATTCATTTTCATTGCTGTAAAATACTCTTATTTTATGAATACGTCAAATTTTATTTATCCATCCTACTATTGAATTTTGGGCTGTTTCTAATTTAGGATATTATGAATAATGCTGCTACAAACATTCTTGTCCATGTCTCCCAGCGCATATGGTCAAGAGTATATGTCTTCCTCCCTCCCCTCTTCTCTTCCTTCTTTCCATGTGTATACCCAATTCTTCCAACTCCATTTTCTGAAAAGACCATCCTTTCCCTCCTCCTTTTGCAATGCTATCTTTGACTTAAATCGAGTGTCCATATGTGCATGGGTCTGTTTCTGGGCTCTTTTATTACATTGGTCTATTTGTCTGTCTATTTTTCTGTGTTCCCTGCCGCAATATCACACTGCTACAATAATGAGTCACACTGGCTTTATAATAAGGCTATGTCAAGTCGAGAAAGTCCTTCCTCCTCCTCTTCCTTTTCTTCCTCCTCCTTTTTCAAGAGTGGCTTTCTATTCTTGATCCTTAATATTTCCACATACATTTTAGAATTAGCTTATCAAGTTCTACAGAAGAAGCTGTGGGCATTTTGATTGGTATTACACTGAATCTATAGACCAATTTGAGAAAGACTGACATCTTTATAATAATTGGTCTTACAGTCCTTGAAAATGATGTCTCTTCAGGTGCCTGGGTAGCTCAGTTGGTTGAGCGTCTGACTCTTGATTTCAGCTCAGGTCATGATCCCAGAGTTGTGGGATTGAGCTGCACATTGGGCTCCCCACTGGGATCGAGCCCTTCGTCAGGCTCCGCACTGAGCATGGGGCATGCTTAAGACTGTCTCTCCCCTTGCCTCTATCCTCTACTCACACTCTCTCTTTCTAAAGAAAAAGAAAAAGAAAAAAAGAAAAGGAAATGATATCCTTGGAATGATATCCCTTCATTAGTCTTTAGTTTCTCTCAATAAAATTTTATAGTTTCCTACACAAAGGTCCTATACACTTTGTTGGATTTATCCCTGGGTGGTTGGTATATTTTTTAACACTCTTATAAATGGTATCATTTCTTAAATTTTATTCTCTAATTGTTTTTGCTGGTATGTAAAAATACAATTGATTCTTGCGTGTTTATTTTGTACCTAGTAATCTTGATGGAACAGTCTTTTAAAACTGTAAATCATTACATGTCATTCCCTTGTTAAAAACCCACCAATGGCTTCTTATTATAAAAATATAATCCAAACTCTTCACAGTGACCATGGTGATTTTGAAACATGTTCACATGTTATTTGACACTCTTCCAACAGGAAGGTGAGTCTGCATTCCCTCCCCTTGGACCTGGGTGAATCTTTGTGATTGCCTGAATGAACCAGAAGTGGTAGAAGGGACACTGTGTGACTTTCAGGGATAGGTTTAGAAATACCCTGAAGCTTCTGCCAGTTTCTCTTGCTCTGAAAACCTCTAGCTACCATGTAAGAAATTGAGCTACCCTATGTCCATGTGGACAGAGAAAGCCAAGGAGCCAGAAATGTTCCAGCCTCCAGTTATTGTGTACCTAGCCAGACATGTGAATGCAGAAGCTCTGAGACAATCCTAGCCTCAGCCACCACCTGACTGTACCCACATGAGAGACCCTAGCAAGAGCTGCCTAGCTGACCCCAGGTATCCCCAGATTCATGGGCAAAATTAATGATTGTTGTTGTTCTGTGCCACTAACTTCTAGGGTGTTTTGTTATGCAGTGATAGGTAATTGGAACAAGGGTCTACAAGGCCCTTTTTACTCTAAGCTCAATCTACCTACCTCACCAACCTCATCTCCCACTCCAGCCACACTGGCCTTATATATGTCCTATCAACCAAGTCAAGCTTATTTCTGTTTTGAGGCCTTTGGGATGATCATAGATCCTTTGTCTTAGAACACTCTTATCTTAACTCTTTAAGTGGTAGCGTCCTTCTCATAATTCATCTCCTCAAACATGAATCACCTCCCTAGAGATGTCTTTCTATCTGCCTCTCTACCACATTACTGTCTTATTTTATCAGTACACATTTTCCAGGGTACCTGGGTAGCTCAGTCGGTTAAGCGTCTGACTTCTGCTCAGGTCATGATCTTGCGGTCTGTGAGTTCGAGCCCCGCGTAGGGCTCTGTGCTAACAGCTCAGAGCCTGGAGCCTCCTTCAGATTCTGTGTCTCCGTCTCTCTCTGCCCCTCCCCCGTTCACACTCTCTCACTCAAAAATAAATAAAAATTTTAAAAATACACATTTTCCAAAATCATTTATTTATGCATATTTATTTTGCTTTCATGTATTTATTGTCTGCCCTCCCCCTCTAGAATGTAAGCTGTTTGAAGCCCAAGAGTGTCCATTTTGTTCTCTTCTAATAGGTCCAGCACTTAGAATGGTGTCAGGCAGGTTTCACTATCAACGAAGATGGAGTAACAGAGACTAGACATACCCTCCTATCTTAAGTAGCTAGAAAACCAGACAAAATATATGAAACAATGGATTTCAAGGCAATGGTACAACCACTTACAAATCTAATCATAGTCTTACCATGAGATCTAATGGTGGTGCTTACATGCACACAAACACCTGCATGTGAATGTTTGTAACAGCCTTATTCGTAATTGTCCAAACCAGGAAGCAACCAAGAAGTCCTTCAATAGGTGAATGGAAAAAAATAAAACAAAATAAAAAACTGTGGTACATCCACACAACGAACAAAGGAAATGAGCTATCAAGCCATGAAAAGACATAGAGGAATGCATATTGCTAAGTGAGAGAAGCCAGTCTGAAAAGCTACATGATTCCAACTATATGATGTTTTGGAAAAGGCAAAACAATGGAGACAATGAGGAAAGACCAAGAACGGTGGTTGCCAGAGGTTGGGCAGGAAGGGAGGAAGGGATGGATAGGTGGAGCACAGGATCTTTAGGGCAGTGAAAATATTCTGTATGATACTGACATACACATGGATACTGACGTTATACATTTGCCAAAACCCATACAATTCTGGGACATAAAGGGCAGATGCTAATGTAAACTGTGGCCTTTAATTAATAGTAAGGTTTCAGGACCAGTTCATCAATTGTGACAAATGTACCAGGATAGCAAGATGTTAATAACAGGGGAAACTGCAGGGCGAGGAGGACTGTCCATACTTTCTGTTCAGTTTTTCTGTAAACCTAAAGCTGCTCTAAGGAAAAAAAAATGTCTATTAATAATTTATGGAAAAAGAGGCTTCCATACAATTTATTAACTTTTAAAAGGGTTGAAATAATATGCAACAGGGTTTAATACTGCCTGTATCTAATTCTGGTTTTCATTTTGCTGTTGATCTTTGTTTTCTCACAAAGAAAAAAAAGGATGGTTTTGTGATACCTAAGAAAACAAAATAAACTCAGTTATTTTTAAATTAATTTTTAAATTTTTATTTATTTTAATTTTTTATTTAGTTAACACACATGTTACATTAGTTTCAGGTGTACAACATAGTGATTCCACAAGTTTAAACATTATGCTGTGCTCACCACAAGTATAGCTACCATATGTCGCCCTACAACACTATTACAGTATAATTGACTGTATTCCTTATGCTATGCCTTTTATTCCCGTGACTTCCTCATTCCATACCTGGAAGCCTGTACCTGCCATTCCCCTTCACCCATTTTGCCCATCTTCTCACCCCTCCTACCCTCTGGCAATGATCAGTCTGTTCTTTGGGTTTACAGGTCTGATTCTGCTTTTTAAGACCCAGTAGAAGTGTTGGAAGAAGTAGCGCAATAATTTTCCCTCTCTCCCATGGCTGTAGCACTTGTGGGCACTATAACACTGAATGTGGACTGTGTCAATTTGTTCCCAAATGGGGACATAGTGCCTACCTCTTAGGAAATGTATGAAGCATTTGATAATGCTTCATACATAAGCATAAGATAATGATAAAGTGCACTTAATAGAAGATAGCTGCTGGGGCACCTGGGTGGCTCAATCAGTTGAGCATCCAACTCTTGGTTTCAGCTCAGGTCGTGATCTCATGGTTCACTTGGGAGTATAAGCCCCACATCATCATTGGGCTCTGCGCTGATAGTGCCCAGAGCCTGCTTGGGATTTCTCTCTCTCCACCTCTCGCTGACCCTCCCCAACTCACAAGCGCGCGCGCGCGCGCGCGCGCGCGCGCGCGCGCGTGTGTGTGTGTGTGTGTGTGTGTGTGTGTGTCCATTTTCTCTCTAAAGGTGGATACATAAACTTAAAAAAAAAGAAGGTAGCTGCTCCCACCCCAAGCCCCGACCCAATACAACAGTGACGGCCTTGTGACTGCTACCTCTACACTACCGCTATCAGACTTGGGACTATCAGAACTAATCTCATCACACCCTTTTCCCTGTTTAAGTCACTCCTCACAGGAATATAAGGACATCTTAAATGCCGTGTAATTTAATAACCCTGAAACTCTGTAAATTCTCTTTTCTGATTCCATTACCCACCCCTTCAAACTCCTGTGTCCTCCAGTGTTTGTGATCAGTGATCAAAAAAACTCTCTATGTCCTCAGTTTCTTCTCTGACCCTTCTGTACACCTTCTTGCTCCTAGTAAACCCTGGCTGTCCCCAGCTTCCAGCTTCAACCCTTATAAACGAGGGCTGTAATCTTTCATTCACTTGCTCCTTTTCTGTCTTTGTAGCACTCATTGGCAAAATCACAATCCTGTTTAAATCCAACTGTCTGCTTATGAACCCTGCACCATGCAGCTGCTGTTGGTTGGAGAAAACCACAAATCAGAATGACTGGTCTGCCTATCAATTAAATGGTGATTGCTGACCTCAAGTCCCCTTGATATGG
This sequence comes from Felis catus, assembly GCF_018350175.1. Classification (NCBI taxonomy): domain Eukaryota; kingdom Metazoa; phylum Chordata; class Mammalia; order Carnivora; family Felidae; genus Felis; species Felis catus. Next base: position 21,832,443 of record NC_058377.1, read on the forward strand.
TTGAACAATCATTTTATTTCCCTCATTCATTCTCTCACTCTCCTGCAAGACTAGATTATTTGATGCCTTTGTTTGTCTCATATTAAATGAGGAAGGGGTCCAACTTTTTTTCCTTTTATTTTTTTCCTTTTTTTTTTTTTTTTTGCATCTGGATATCCTGTTGTCCCAACACTGTGGGGAAGACTATTCTTTACCAATTTAATTGTTTTGCCCACCTCCCCATCAAATATCAATTGATTGTAAATGTGAGGTTTATTTTTAGACTCTTTCTTATTTATTTATTTATTTATTTATTTATTTATTTATTTATTTATTTTTAGAGAGAGCAAGAGAGCACAAACAGCGGAGAGGGGAAAGAGAGAGAGAGAGGGAGAGAGAGGAAGAGAGAGGGAGAGAGGGGGAGAGAGAGAGAGAGAGAGAGAGAGAGAGAGAGAGAGAGAGAGAGAATCTTAAGAAAGCTCCATGCTCAGCATGGAGCACTATATATGGGACTTGATCTTACAATGCAGGGATCATGACCTGAGCTAAAATCAAGAGTTGGATGCTCAACTGACTGAGCTACCCAGGTACCCCTGGACTCTCAATTCTATTCCACTGATCTTCTGTCTATCACTTTGTCATAATCATACTGTCTTCATTACTGTAGCTTTATAGTAAGTTTTGAAATTCTGAAGGGTAAGTCCTACAATTCAAATTCAAGATTGTTTTGGTATCCTGGGTCTCTTGTATGTCTATATGAATTTTAGCATCAGCTTGTTAATTTGTGCTCTGCCCTCCCCCTCAAAAAAGCCAGTATATATCTGGTAGTGATTGCTACTTATTGGTACATCAATTTCCATCTTAACAATATTAAATCTTCCAATCAATGAAAATAGAATATCTTTCCATTTATTCAGGTCTTCTTTAATTCCTTTCAACAAGTTTTGTGGTTTTCAGAGTGTAAGTTTTACACTTTTTGTGGCTAAATACATCCCTAGGTAGTTTATTCTTTTTGATGCTACTCCAAGTGGAATTATTTTCTTAATTTCATTATCAGATTGTTCATTGCTAGTGTCTAAAAATCCTATTGATGTATGTAATTGATCTTGTAGCCTGCAACCTTGTTAGCTTGTTTATTCTAATAATTTTTTAGTGAATTATTTATTATTTTCTATATAATTTCTACATGATTTTCATCTAAAAAATTGAGATATTTTTAGGGGCGCCTGGGTGGCTCAGTCAGTTAAGCGTCCGACTTCGGCTCAGGTCACGATCTCACGGTATGTGGGTTCGAGCCCCGCGTCGGGCTCTGTGCTGACTGCTCAGAGCCTGGAGCCTGTTTCAGATTCTGTGTCTCCCTCTCTCTCTGACCCTCCCCCATTCATGCTCTGTCTCTCTCTGTCTCAAAAATAAATAAACGTTAAAAAAAATTTTTTTTTAAATTGAGATATTTTTACTTCTTCCTTTCCAATATGAATGTCTTTTACTTCATTTTCTCACCTAACTACCTTGGCTAAAAGGTAATTATCTTATTTCCTTATCTTATTTCTGATGGTAAGGGGAAAAGCATTAAGTCTTTCACCATTAATGCTGTTAGCTGTGAGTTTTTGGTAGATGTCCTCTATCAAGTTAAGGACACTCTCTACTATTCCTAGTTTGTTGAATATTTTTATTATGAAGGGATATTGGAGTGTTGGATATTGTCAAATACTTTTTCAGCTTCTATTGAGATGATCATTTGTCCTTTATTGATATGGTGATCATTTGTCCTTTATTGATGATCATTTGTCCATGATTTTTGTCCTTTATTGATACGGTGACTTATATTAATGAACTTTCAGATGTTTAAACAACTTTGTATTTTGGGGATAAATCCTACTTGGTTATGAATTATAATCCCTTCCATATGTTGCTGGATTCAGTTTATTAGTATTTTTATCTTTTTAGGATTTTCACATCTACATTCACACTTGATAGTTAGGTACCACTAATTGCCAGCTGATTGGTCTATTGTTTTCTATAATAGAGTGGGGCACATATTGTCCCACAGTGGGAACCAATGAAATCTGGTTCTCTTTGCTGGGGTAGGTGTGTGTGTGTGTGTGTGTGTGTGTGTGTGTGTGTGTGTGTAAGATTTTATTGAATAATCTCTACACCCAGTGTGGGGCTTGAACTCACAACCCCTAGATCAAGAGTCACATGCTCCACCTACTGAGCCAGCCAGGCTCCCCCTGCAGGGGTAGTTTTTGAGGTAAGTTTTTGAGGTTTGTCCTGACCCCAGGAGGGCTGTTCTTAGCTGACTCTTTCCCCAGTTCTCTCTGGTAAACTTGTTGGCTTACAATTTAGCTTATTGTCCTCATGGAGGTACCAGCCTTTTAATTGCTTACCACCAAAATCTCCATTGTTTTCAAAAGTGCCCTTAGGCTTGAACTTCCCCACACTGTGTTCCAAATAAAGTTAGTTCCCTTGATGAAAGCCTTGGCACTCTCTGTTTTTATGGCCTACTTCTCCCCTAGGGCAAAATCTTACACTACTGCTTTAGAGCCAGTGGCGGGGACAGTTGTCCAAGTATTTCAAAGTGATCTCTCTCTGCAGGGCACAGGGTGGGGGTAGTAACCATCTGATCTCCTTGGCTTGCTTCTGGCCATAAGGAACCTCTGTCTGTGAGTGATGGGCCCCAGTGTTCTAGGCCTGTCACGCCTGGGTAGAGCCTCCGACCTACACATGGGGGCTTGGTGAAGGAGGAGAGACTCCAGCCTCTTGGTAGCACTTCCCTGGAATTTAACCTCTGCCACACAGAGTTTGGAGGTATGGAAAATGCTGGTAGCCTGCCCTGCACAGAGAGATAACAGTCTGTGACTGGGAGCTGGAGAGAAAGGAAGCCCTGTCTTCATGGCCACTGCTGCCATGCAGAGTTTCTATCCAGCTGAGATGGGAGAGTGGTCAAGAGGGGGAGGGGTGTTGTGGCTTAAGTGCCACAGACTCTCCCTGTTTAAACTGAGATCTAATACACTTTTGTTGAATAAATATTTGTTTGCTTGATGCTCTTAAGACAATTTACAGGGACTGAAAGATTGGTTTTTAAGAAATAATTTTCACCAGTTATGGCTGTTTCACTGGAGAGGGCATCCGCAGAGCTCCTCACACTACCATTCCAGAAATGATCCTCTCTCTTCTTCCCTCTTGAGCAAAGCTTCTCAAAAGTGTTTCAGTATTTCACGTTCAATTCCTGTCTCCTTCCTCCTGCCCCTTGCCAAACCCGTTTTTTGTTTTGTTTTTTTGTTTTTGTTTTTAATGTTTATTTTTGAGAGAGAGAGAGAGAAAGAGAGAGAGAGAGAGAGAGAGAGAGAGAGAGAGGGAGCACGAGCAGGGGAGGGGCAGAGAGAGAGGGAGACACAGAATCCGAAGCAGGCTCCAGGCTCTGAGCCATCAGCACAGAGCCTGACGTGGAGCTCCAACCACAGACCGAGAGATCATGACCTGAGCCAAAGTTGGATGCTCAACTGACTGAGCCACCCAGGTGCCCCCATGTTGCTAAGTTCTATAGGTACAATCTCATTTTTATCTTACCTGAACTGGCAGCCTTATTTGACACTGTTGATCTCACCTTCGTCCTTCAAATGTTTTCATCACTTCGCTCTTAGAAACCTATACTTTTCCTGGTTCCTTGTTTTCCTCCTACCACATTTATTGCTCCTTCTCAGTCTCCTTTGCTAGTGGCTCCGAAGCAGTTCTTAGACTTCTTGTCCTTTTCATGTACACTCATTTCCTTGGTGATCTCCTCCAGTCTCACAGTTTTCAATAATTCTCCATATGCTGATGGCTTTCAAATGTATATCTCCAGGCAAGGCCTCTCTTCCAAACTGCACACTTGTATAACATGCTGCCTGCTTGACATTTCCACATGGTCACATAATGGGCTTCTCAAACTGAATGTACAAAACAGCTTCTGATCTTCTCTTCCAAACCTGTTCCTTCCAGTCTTCCTCATCATTCCAGCTGTTCAAAGGCCAAAAACCATGGTATTGTCATTGACTCTTTCTCACTCTGTGTCCAAGCTATCAGCCAATCCTGCTAGGGCTACCTTCCAAATTCAAAATATGACCTCCTACAGCTTCCACTGCTGTTCTAAGTCATTATCATGTTTTGCCTAGATTATTTCAAGAACTGCTTAAGTGGTCTTCCTGCTTCCATTCAGTTACCTCTCTGACCTCATCTCTTATTGCTGCCTCCAACCTCCAGTCACACTGGCTTCCTTGCTGTTTCTTGAATACACAAGGCATGTGGATGAGTGTCTTGGATTGGCAACACTCTGCATGTTACCACACATCAATGCTAGGAGGGAGACCCATTCTTGAGGACACAAAAGTTTGCATTCGGAACCTTCTCACTTCTAGATTCTGCCATATGTGTCTCTTCCTCTGGTTCATTCTAATTTGTATCCTTTCATTATAGTAAAACTGTAATCATAAGTCCTGAGTTCTGTGGGTCATTCCAACAAATTATTGAACCTGATGGTGGTCATGAGAGCTCCCTAATTTGCAGCCAGCTGATCGGAAGTAAAGGTGGTCCTAGGGGTCCCTGAACTTGCAGCTGGTACCTGGAGTCTTGGGTACACTTGGAAGCCTGGAGGACTGTGCCCTTACCCTCAACTCTGGCTACTCGTGGTAGCACTAGAAGAAGTTAGGCAGGCATATCTAGTATCTCAGCTTGAGAAAGATGGTGGTGTCCTTCAGGCAATGATGGTTTAGAATCGCTGAGTTTCCACATGTTACATTAGATTCTGGATGGCATCTAGAACCTCTAGGTAAACATCATAACATATATTTTTACATCTTACCTTTGCAAATTACTTTCATATTTGAGCTTCAAAACAGGTAATATCACCCTCCTTTTACACGTGAAGAAACTGAAGCGAAGGGGAAGACACTTGTCCGAAGTCACTAGACTCAAACACGGCATTCTACTTCAATGCAGAACTCCTTATACCAGAGCCCACAAGCTACAGGAGTCAGTTACAACACATATGCAGGAGAGGGCAGGGAATCTTTATGATCAGTTCTCCATTAGCACCTTTTAGGAAACTGAAGGCACCTGGGTCCCTCCAGACTTAGGATTCTCTCCCACCTGATTTTCTCCTTTGGGGGCAGTGAGATTTGGAGGAAGATATCTAGAAACTTGGGTCTTCTCCAGTTAGAGAACTACATATTTCCTTAGAGCTCATTTATGGTCTCCTCATAGTAATTGCCTTTCCCAAGGGAGAAAATTTGTTACTCTCAGCAAGACCAAAATTGGGTATGTAAGAAATCTTTTAGTTCAGAGACTCAAGAGAACCTGTCCCAGAGTTGGTATCCAAGTATCCCACTCTTAAGTGCATTGGAAGATGATGCATCATACCTACAAACCAAATGGAAAATGGCAAACATATGACCGGCTGGTTTCAAGAAGAGAAAATATAATTGGTTCTTAATAAAATATTCCCAATCTCACTCACAATACGCAAAATACAAATTAAAACTACAAGAAGATGTCATTTTTACCTATCAGACTGGCAGAGAAAATAATTTGGAAAACACATTGTGTTGTGAGATCTGGGGAAACCTCAACTGGCATCCTCATATGTTGCTGGTGAGTTTCAAAATTTGTATAACCTCTGTGAAGGGTGACTGGCAATATTTCACAAATACATATTTGCACTGGACTCATCAGCAAGTTCACTCTTAGGGATTTATTCTAAAGATGTATCTACACACAGTGTAAAGATGTCTGTTGTGGATTGCAAAGCATTGTCACAATGTCTGACAAGCCTTTCCATTAAAAGATGAGTCTATTTCCCCAGACTCCTTAAATCTGGAATGGCCCTGTGGCTTAGTACAATAAAATGTAGCAGAAGTGATGCTGTTCCAGAGCCTAACCTCAAACGCTTGGTAACTTCCACTCTCATACTCCAGGAATTCTGCCCTTGGACCAGTTGGTGGTTAGAGGCTGGAGAAACACCAAAGAGGCTATTAGCAAAGACTGGAGGAGTGGAGGACAAACAGTTGCTGGAGGCTGGGAATGCAGTGAGAAAATGGTTATCAGAGGCCGGAGAGAGGACAACTTTGGTTGTGTAGTGATGCAGTAACTGGCAAATGGTTGCCTGTGAAAACGTGAAAGATGGAAAAGATACCTAATAGACTTTCAGAAATAGGATTAAGGAGATTTCCAGACAGAATGTTGAAAGTGCCATTTGGCTGCTTCTAACCATATGACAATGGGCAGGAAGAGAGAGATGAGCAAAAGCAAGAACTATGGCACTTAGAAGAAGAATCTCAAGGGTATCTCAAAGCCCAAGGATTAGCTGGTTTGGAAAACATAACTTTCCCCCAGTTCTCCCAGCTGGTAAAAATTTCTCAAAGCTAAGAGTCTGAGGCCAGGATGCCTGGGTGGCTCAGTCTGTTAAGAGTCTGACTTTGGCTCAGGTCATGGTCTCAGGGTCCGTGGGTTCGAGCCCCGCGTCGGGCTCTGTGCTGACAGCTCAGAGCCTGGAGCCTGCTTCAGATTCTGTGTCTCCCTTTCTCTCTACCCCTCCCCCCCTCACAGTCTGTCTCTCTGTCTCTCCCAAAAATGAATAAACCTTAAAAATTTTTTTTTAATAAAAAAATAGTAAGAGAGTCTGAGGCCAAAAATCAAATCAAGAGTATGGCTGTAAACCCTTGTTAAGACCCTGAATGATTTAAGGTAATGTCTAAAGGGCTCTCTCGACTAGGGCTTCTGAGAATCTTCAGGATATTTTCCCACAGCAGCCTCAAAGTATTGCCCAAAAGACCGTATATATAACAACACAAAGTTCCCTTACTTTGAGGGCATTACATTAATTGGATCACTTGAATACCAGAGGGGAAGAAACAAATGCTGAAATGAGTCAGGGGTCTACCACATCAGTGAAGCTTCAAGGAGGCCGGGTGTCTGAAAGATGCCAAGATGTCCACACCAAGTTTGGGGACAAGTGACTTGCCTTTGCTACCACTCAGAGCTGCCCTACTGGTAGGCCTCTTCGGACTTTGGAGACAACATATACTACACTTAGGATCCAATCTGTGTATAGAGGAACAAGTTTTGAGGGGGGCCCAGAGCAAGGGCAGATTCCCCGCAGCAGGTTCTGGCTGCAGTTTCACTGGCCTTACTGCTTAGGCCATAAGACTAGTCGATTCCAGGAGGCTGGTGTCATTTGTTGTGGACACCTGTGCCATTAGTCCTTTGCAGGCTCCATTAGGAAGGCTGCAGGATAGACCTTGAGGGTCCTGTTGCATGTCCGTCCTTTTAAACATTCCCAGAAGCAGATCTTAACCAATGCTGGATGGAGAGTTAGTAGCTAAATATCCCAACTTCTTGCTCCTACATGGTATAACTCTGAGATGTGTCTTGTGCCATCTCCCAGAGTTCCCTGATGGGATAAAATGCCAGGTACCCGCAACCCAGCCTTTATCGGCTTCCTTCCTTTCACTCCCACGCTTCTGTTGTCCTACTGGTAATCCTCTTCCCCAAATAAACTCCTCGCTCTCTAATCTTTGTCTCAGTGTCTACCTCTGGAAGGACCCACCTAACCTACTGACAATTAGAAGAAAGGGAGAGGGTCTTACTTACTTACTTACTTACTCACAACAGAGCTTTTGTTTTGTTTTGTTTTTTCCCAGAAAAGAAACTCGCTATGATGCAGTACCCTGGTTTACTGACAGTTCAATGAGCTTTCTGCTGTATTGCTAGTCTGTTCACACTGTCTCCATCACAGGTAAAAGTTTGCCAGAAATCACCTGAAGCCACAGGGGTGATATAGGCTGCTGTTGTCACAGAGCTTAGGGTCTGGTGGATACCAAGAGCTTTCATTCACTGATGCTTTCTAGTAGACACTACACTAAGCATTTTATATGCATTACCTTATTTAAACCTCACTTTACAGTGAAGTTAGCTTAAGCTCAGAGAAGTTAAGTTACTTGGCCCAAATCATATCACTGGTCAGTGGTGGATCTGAACTTCAAACCTGAGATTATCTGATACCAGTTTATGCTCTAAACCTGTATTAGTTTTCATATGTTAATCACCTTATGTCAGCTCTACAATTTGATGGAAAGTGTCTCCTTTTTTTAAAAAAGTTTATTCATTTTTGAGAGAGAGTGAGAGCACGTGTATGAGTGAGGGAGGGGCAGAGGGAAAGGGAGAGAGAGAATCCCAAGCAGGCTCTCTGCAGACAGCACAGAGCCCATCTTGGGGCTCAATCCCACAAACTATGAGATTGTGACCTGAGCCAAAATCAAGAGTTGGATGCTTAACCGTCTGAGATACCCAGGTGCCTCAACTGTATCCTTCTTTTAAGGCAGAGTTGGACCCTCTCTCCATCTCTAGTTTTTGTCTCTCCTCCTGCCCTGAGAAGGCAGGGGAGACAGTAGAGAAGTTTGGATTAGGCACTGGTTGCAGAAAGATTTGGGACTAGAAACAAGGGACAGAAATAGAATGGTGGCAGTCCTACTGCGACTGGGAAGCATTAACAAGACCCCACAACTCTTTCAAACATCTCTCTGCTAGATAACTTGGGCTTTTCAAGATGTGGGGGAAAGTTCCATTTCAGCGCCTTATGTAGGCAATGGAAATTCCTTGTGAAATGAATAATGAACGAAGACAGAACCAACTTTGTATACGTACATATGCTAATAAAGGTTGTTAAAGTTAGCTGTGGGAAGAAACAATTATAAATTAATTTCAAAGACGAGATATTGGTTTGGATGAATCTGGATATTTGCCTTGATCAACAGTATCTCAGTAAAAAGTAGGGTTTTTTGTTTGTTTTTTTGTTTTTTGTTTTTGAGCCTAGATTCCTGGTATGAGTCAAGAGGATATGACATTCCATAAGTGTTATAGATGTGAACATAATTTCATTTTTTGGTGGCCATTAATGGCCTATAACCAGGGCACAACCTTCCAGGTAAACATTTAACTTTGGAGCATTAATAGAAGATGATTCATTAACTTCTAAAATCATTCTTCCCTCATACGAACACTGGGTCATTAGGTTTGTAGCTTCTAAATCCATATGCTCAGACATAGGTATAATAAATTCACATATATTATTTTCACTGTGTGACGGTTTACATAAGGCCTTCCTAGTACAAACGGGGTTGTTAATTTTGCATCTCAAATTAGTTTCTGCTAACCCAACAACTAAAGCAAATTCCTTTGTGAAAAAAAGTTTCCAAGCATGACCTGGTAATTGTTTTAATGGATTTTCAATGAAGGGTGAAGTGCCATGCTATGTGCCCTGAAGGCATTCCATAAATATGTTTTGAGTGACTTTGTTAACCCACAAAGAAAAAAAACCCAAATATGTACCATTTAAATCATATTTTTTTTTTCTTATGGTCTCTGTCTTTACCACTCATATCCATCAACATTGAAAGTGAACAAGGGGCTGCTGCAATGGCAGAGAATTAATCAATGAAGTACTCTGGGCTGGGAAGCTTTGCTTAGTCTGAGATGGTCAGTGTGTACCTGGGATCTTCCCACTCCCGAATGAGGGAGGAAGCCTAAAGTTGATCAACTAAGAGAAGTAATGTCCCCTGCAGGCTAACAGGATAATATCCCATCTATGTTAGAGAGCCTGATACTGGTATGTACAATTTCCTGCTCCCCCCCCTTTTTTTTTAAGTTTGTTTGTTTGTTTGTTTGTTTGTTTATTTATTTATTTATAGAGAGGAGAGAGAGTGAGTGAGTGGTACAGGAGTAGAGAGAAGGGAGAGAGAGAGAATCCCAAGCAGGCTCCGTCTCTGCTGCTGGTGCAGAGCCCAATGCAGGGCTCTGTCCCATGAACCACGAGATCATGTCCTGAGCCAAAGTCAGATGCTTAACCAACTGAGCCACCCAGGCAACCCTACAATTTCCTGTTTTCTATGTAAGGAATAGATCTGTTCTGACCTTGACATTGTGGTGGATACTACTGTATTTTCAGTGTTTGTTGGTACACCTGAAATGAGAAAGGTGTATAAAACAGAAATCTTCACCTTCCCTTCTCTCAAAACTTTCATTGAGCCCTCCTGTAAGAGATATATACATATGTTTGTGCTGTACGTGTGTAACTCTTGCTTACTTATTGGAGGATTTAGGTTTTGTTGACTGTTGAGTATCATCTGAGGGCATGATCATTTGAGACCATCCACATGTCCCTTAGATTGCCAACTGGAATTTAGTAAGAAAACCCCTGAGCAGATTCTACAGTTAGAATAAAGCTTTAATTTTATGTTCAAAAAAAGTTCAGTATGAACAACAGAACAAAGAACTTTCGGATGAAAGGAAATAAAGGGGTGCCTCCCTGACAATGGGCAGGAGAAAGAGGCCAAACAATGTGCCTATAAAGTGGTTTAGAGTTGCCATATGTCTTTAAGGCATCAGAAACCTCTGGTTTGAAGTGACATTCTTTGTATTTTTCTTAGTTAAATAACCCATTTTCTTAAATCTGCAAAGAGGGTGTACCTCTTTTCCGGTAGGAAAAACTAGAACATTCCATTGCTCCCTTTCTCACTGATGAGGAAGCTCAGGGAATCACTCAAGTACCTTGGCAGCAGTTACTAAGGTATTTACAAGCAATTGGCCTCCCTGCCTCAATTCCCAAGTCTTCTAATTAGAGAACAGCCCTTTTGTCCTGGCTCTGATTTGAAAAAAGTAGAGCTTAGGCTGGGCTTCAAATGTAGGGTTCTTCTCATTCATGAGGCATGGTCTGCCACCTGGTGGTAAGAAATAAAATGCCACTTGCTTTTTTCATCCTCTCTCTCTCCCTCCTTCCTTACCTCCCTCCCTTTCTTTAAATGTATTTATTTTGAGAGAGTGGAGAGAGAATCCCAAGCAGGCTCTCATAGTCAGTGCATAACCCAGTGTGGGGCTTGAACTCATGAACCATAAGATCATGACCTGAGCCAAAGTGTGACGCTTAACTGACAGAGCCACCTAGCCATCTCACCCTTAATTCAATTTTTGCAAACCCATCCTTAAGCCTCTGACTTAAGACTTGCTTGCTTGCCACCTGACAAAGGCTCCTAACTGGTGATAAAGATACTGACACCTCAAAAAGAATTTTCCAGCAAATATCTGGAATTCAACCATCTTAAATCACCTTTAAAGTGTTTTAGAACAGCTGGGAGAAGCAAAGGTGAGAAGGAGGGGACTTGTAAGTGTTAGGGCTCTCGAGAAGAAAAAAAACAATTATACACATTCACTGATTCATTGCTGAATAGCAAAAACCTATGCTAACCAGTTTGCAAACAAAGGTATATGACAACACCCCTCTTCCTTTAGTGACAAAGAGATGAGTGGATGAACCAAATTAGGTTGGGAAAATTAGGGAAATTCTTGCTGCCATTTGTAAGGCTGAGGAAAGTGTAGAATCATTAGAGTCCATTAGGGGGAGTGCTAAGTCTCCAGGAAAGTATCATACCCTGGGCTAATTCAGAACTATGCCCACAATTCCTTGGGGATTTAGTCTATCTTTCCCTCACAGAGAGAGAAGATACCCCAGTACCCTTGAGAGCCTGAACTGCCAATAACCGTTTCCAATACCACACATACAGTACTACAGTCCTTTCCTTATTCACCAGCCCCTATTTTTCCTTTCTGCCTAGGCTGGTCGCAGGCATCAGCAGGGTCATCACCTGGGAAACTTTTAAAAATGCAGATTCTCACACCCTACCACAGACTGACTGAATCAGAAACTGGAAGCATTTTAAGATTTCCGAGTAATTTCGATGCAAGTTAAAGTCTGAGAACCACTGGTCTAGTAACCCATTGGGCATGGACCAGCAAGACTTGTGAGAGTGGAAGGGAAGAGAAAGAGCAATGGATCCTACAAGCCAGTACAGTTAGCCCCACAGTGTTCGAGGAAGCAGAGGAACACCTGCAAAGAGGGATGACAGAGTTGCAGAGGCTTTTGGCAACTCTGTGTTGTGGACACTAACCCCCAAATTCACTCTACGTCAGCTTGGCTATGGTACCATGATCTTCACACTAGAAACACAGACTCAGTCTTCAATTCATGCTACTCTAGAGAGGGAGCCGTCCAGGGCAGGTAAGATAAGCCACCGGTACCCACGCTCAGCTCCAGCTCTCTCCACTTTCTTCCCATTGGACCTCCCTGGCAGTGTGGTGTAGTGATAAGCACCCCCCCCTCCCCGCCCCATGCACACTAGTGTTCAGGATGCCTGGATTTAACAGTAACCCACCAAACCTCTGGTGGCATTCTGGACCCTGCTCCCTCCTCTGTTGAATGGGGAGAATACTACTTACTAAAGGAAATGCTATTTAAATGTACAGTATTGCTGTATATAGAATACTCAGGACAGGCATTATTCCTTTTTTTTTTTTTCCATCCTTTCCCACTCTCCTCTCCCCACCCTCATCCTGTCTGCCTGAGCCTCCCTACCTGGCATTTCTAGCACAAAATGGGCACTTGATTTAAAGAAGAGTGGAAAGAACAACGTTAGCATGCTTCTGCTATTTTCCTCTAGCTGCTGCCCAGAAGTGCCAGCTCAGAGCCAGGGGCGCAGACTTTGTCAGTCTCTTCTGAAAACACACACACACACAAAACCCCCAAAACCCCAAAACACCTTTTTTAAGCAGAAAAATAATAAACTTATTCAGGTATCTGTCTGACCTCCATTCCTCCTCCCCCCCCCCCCCCCCCCAACGTGGGCACACAAAGAGCAGAAGCCAGGGTGTGAGTCGAGGAGGCAGGCTCCGGCTGTCCAAAGTCCCGGTCAACCTCGGCCCGGAGTGCGTCTAACTCAGCTGCAGACTCGAAGATGGGGCCTGGGAGGGGCACAGAGCCCTCCCCGCCCCCCACCTCCCCGGGTTGGGTGACTGTCAGGCCGCATCTGCTCCAAATTTATAGCTGCTCCTCCGGCCGCTGCCGTCCTCTCCACGGCCTCTTTACCAAGTGCAGCCCCAGCTGAGACCCCTCCCGCGGGGAGGGAGAGGACACACCCGCGTCGGCCCCGGGCTGGGGGCGGGGAGCAGGTGTGAAGCGGGGGTCGCAGCCGCGCGCGCGGTCACCCTCCATCGCACCGCGGAGACCCGCCTTCACCCTAACGTGTACACAATGGCGCGGGACCAGGAGCTCATTACCGGGACCCGCAGAGGAGCGGATGATGAAAGAGTTGGGAGCAAGGGAGGGCCGGTCTCCTGACCATTGCTCGCAGACCCCTGGGCCGAAGCGCGCGACAGTGGAGGGACGAGGCCTGCACAGAGGACACCGGTTCGGTAGCGGCCCGGAACCGATCCTTGCCAAACCCCTACCGTCGGTGCCAAGCTGGGCTCCCAGGGCCAGGCGGGAGAGGAGGAGCCGAGGAACAATAGAGGCCTGCGGGCTGGGGAGGGCCGGGACGCGCCCTGGGAGCGCGCTCCCTGTGGGCGTCCCCCCGCCCCCGCCCCCGCCGCTCCCCAGCCCCGGGGTCTGCTGATTGCCTATTGTCCGTCTCCCGTCCGCGCCCGCCTGGCGTCCCGGGCCCCGCCGCTACCCCCAGCCTTCAGATCGCGTAATTCATTCTCCCAGCCCGCCTCTTCGGCTCTAAATGAGCAGCTAGCAGCGCAGACACGTGCCGGGGGAAGGGTCGTCCACTGCGGAGGGAGAAGTAGGGGTGGAGGGAGGAGGGGATGCAACCAGAAGAGGCTGCACAGAAAAAGCACTAAGCCCGGGTCCAACACAGTCCCCCCCAGGAGCCAGCGGATAAGGGGACTTTCACTCGCTCCCCGCCCCCACCCCAAATGCTCTGTCTCCCCATACTGACAACGCTCTTCTCTAACCTGAACTGCCTCGGGGGAGATTCCTGTCTTTCATTATTTTATTTTTTTTCTGGGCAGTGGATTCCTTTGTCTAGGTTCTGGAACGCAGAGGTAAACGGTGGGAGGTCCAGCCGGATGCTGTGTGTACCTTTAAGGTTGAGAAAGAGTGGGATATGGGAAGGGCGCCTGCAGGGATTTTAAGGAAGGGTGCTAGGTTGTGACAGCTCTTAACTTGCAGTTCCAAGTCTCCCTAATCCCTGTGTCTTCTGTCCCGGGGAACTCTTCCTAGTGTTCATGGCTTTGTTGATGCTCCTCTCTGCCACACCATTTCCTGTTCCCTGGGAGATGGGCACCTCTGAGAAAGAAGCTGAAAAGGGACCAGGAAGAGGTTTGGGATGATGAGGTCTAGTAATAAAGGTTCTCACCACTGATGGTTTGGTTCACAGGCAATTTAGAGTTGAATGGAACCACAACCTGGTGCCCATGAGCCAAACTGAGGCAACAGACACATTTTGGCCCATAAAGTATTTTTAAAACATTCTACTATGGATAAGAGCATATTGTGGATAATAAAAATACCCCAAATTAGAGAGAATAATAGAATGAAGCCCTGTATATCCATCACCAAGCCTCAGCACTTATCCATTGAAAGGCAACCTCCATCATCTATACCCCCACACTCCCCTTGTGATTTGAAAGCAAATCTTGGAAATCCTATTTCTTCTGTAAATATTTCAATGTAGTTCTAAAAAGTAAGGACTCATTACATAATGTAATGACAACACCATTATCAACCTAAAATATGTCATCATCTATAACCAATGTTCAAACTTCCCCAATCGTCTCAATTATTTTTCTTCATTGGTATTGTCGTTCAAATTAGAATCCAAATGAGTCTGTACTGTGCAATGACTCTTTGAACCTGATGTTCTCCATGTAATCTCTCTCTTTTTCCCTTGCAATTTATTTGTGAAAAACTGAGTCATTTGTTCTGTAGAATTTCCCACAGTCTGGATTTTGTGAGAATGTATCCCCATGGTGTCATTTAACATGTTCTTCTGCCCCTATATTTTCTGTAAATTGGTTGCCAGATATAGAAGCCCAATCAATTAATGTCTGGGTTTGTTGTTGTTGTTGTTGTTGTTTTGTTGTTGTTGCAGGAATACTTCATAGGCAATATCGTTTGTCCCAAGAGTAATGGCTGCTTGTCTGTTTTGTTGTTGTGTTGTTATATTAGCATCCAGCAATGATTATTGCCCAGACCCATTATTTCATTAAGGATTGCCAAATTGTGACATTCTAATTCTGTGATTCCATCTTCATTTATTAGCCGGAATACTTCTGTAAAGAAAACCTGTCATCGGGGTGCCTGGGTGGCTCAGTTGGTTAAGTGTCTGACTTTCAGCTCAGGTCATGATCTCACAGTTCATGAGTTCGAGCCCCGCATCGGGCTCTGTGCTGACAGCTCAGAGCCTAGAGTCTGCTTTAGATTCTGGTTCTCCCTCTCTCTGTTCCTCCCCCGCTATGCTCTTGTCTCTCTCTCAAAAATTGATGAATAAGCATTAAGGGAAAAAAAGCAAAAAGAAAACCTGTCATAGACTATTTGTTTATCCTGAGATACATTCTGAATAGGAAAGGTAGGATAAATGCTTGATTCTCTCTTCACTCATTTCTCAAAATAACAAGTTGATTACTTAGCATCATCTAAAGGTGAGCAGTGATTTAAATATATAAATATAAATATAAATGTAATTATATATATGTATGTATATATGTATGTATGTATGTATATAAAATTATGGGGGCACCTCAGTGGCTTAGGCAGTTAAGCCTCCAACTCTGGATTTTGGTTCAGGTCATGATCTCATGGGGTTCCTGAGATCAAGCCCTGTCCCCCCAGCTTTGGCTCAGTGTGTTGACAGCAGGGAGCTGCTTGGGATTCTCTCTGTCTCCCTCTCTCTCTGTCCCTCCTCTGTTCGCATTCTCTCAAAATAAATAAATAAACCTAAAAATATATCTTTACAAATTCATGGACTTCAATATATTTGATATGTTTCAAACCAAGTATGTTTTTTTTTTAATTTTTTTTCAACGTTTATTTATTTTTGGGACAGAGAGAGACAGAGCATGAACGGGGGAGGGGCAGAGAGAAAGGGAGACACAGAATCGGAAACAGGCTCCAGGCTCTGAGCCATCAGCCCAGAGCCTGACGCGGGGCTCGAACTCCCGGACCGCGAGATCGTGACCTGGCTGAAGTTGGACGCTTAACCGACTGCGCCACCCAGGTGCCCCAAACCAAGTATGTTTTAATTGCATGGGTATTTTTAAATTAGGAGATACCATATTAAAAACACTGAGCTCTAGCACCTGGCTGGCTTCATTGTAGAGCATGGGAGTTTTGATCTTAGGATTGTGAGTTCAAGCCCCATGTTGGGTGTAGAGATTACTTTTAACATTTTTTTTTAATCTTAAAAAAAATACTGAGCTCTGGCTTTTCCTTTAGATCATCTGGAATCCTGAGCCTCTTTCCAGCATGGCTGGAGTAGTCTGTGGTTGAAGGGCACTGCCCTCTTAGTGGGCACCTATTCTCACCCTGGTCTGCTTAGATCTTTTCTTTTATCTTCCTGCACCCTACAGGTGTGAGTTTGTAAGCCCGATCCAATCCGTGTTTCATCTTATGGACAAGAAAGCCGATGAGGTAATTTACTTACCTAGGACTGGAAGATAGATCTCCTGGTTGCCTCCCACGAGGGCAGAAGTAGCTGGAGTCAGCCTTCCCTCTAATTTGAGTTGAGTCAGACACCTTGGAATATCTCAACATAATCTTCCTCCCAATTCCCACATCCACCCTTTACAGAGGAAACTTGGGAATATTTGAAACCCCCCTCTTCTTTCTCCTCCCACACCACGTCAGTCACCTAACTTGTTAATTGGCCTCCCTGCCTCCATTCCTGTCCTCCTCCAAATCCTCTTCCTCACTGGAAAAGAGGTTTTTCAAGAACATTAGTCTAATCATGTCACTGTCTGGCTTTAAAATCCGTCTGTAACTCCTCCATTGCCTTTAGGTTAGATCTAAGTCAACTTCCTTTGCATAGCACACAAAGCCCCTCATCACCTGGGTGCTGTCCCCTGGTCAGGACCCTGTGCTCCAACCAGATCAGATTACCCACAGGGCTTTGCACACACAGTGCTGCCTGTATTTTGTCCTCTGTATTTGCTATTTGCACTACTCTGGCACCAGCTAACTCCCACTTAGACTTTTCGTCCCACTTCCAGCTGTGATCCTCTCAGAAAAACCTTTTTTTTTTTTTTTTTTTGGCGTGCCCTGGCTGCATTCCAGGTCTTGCTCTGCACTTCTGTAGCATCCTGTGCTTTCTTTTAAGAACATCACCTTGCCATGGTGGGTTTTTGTTTTTGCTGCTGCGTTTTCAAGTTGTGTTGGATTTTTTTCCATTTGTCTCCCTCCTGGATGGTGTGGGAACTCCCTGAAGCCTAACCAGCCACTGTGTCTGTGTCTCCAGCACCTGAAACCACAGCACACAGCAGGCGGGGCAGCGAGGGTTTGATGAGTAAATGAAATTAGACTAAAGAGTTGAAGGTTTGAGGACTTTTTTGGACAGAAGTTCTCCCTTCCCTTGTAGGAAGGGGACTTGATGTAAATGACAACTCTATAGTACTCCTTCGACAGATGCCCAGTAGAAGCTAGCGCTGCCTGGGGCTGATGGAGCTTCCCGGGAACCGAGCCCGGTGTCTGCTGCCCTGGCTGGGTCACGACCCAGGACCTGCTTGGGCTTGGCCATCCGCGGGCTGGTGTGTGCACGCGAACGTGCGGGCGGATCGGTGTGTGTGCACGCGCCCCGACCGGGGTGTGTGTGTGTGTGTGTGTGTGTGCGCGCGCGCGCGCGCGCGTCCGTCCGTCCGCCCGAGCACCTCGCCCACCCCGCCTCCTCCCGCTGGGAGGATAATTAAAGCGCCAAACGGCGGAGCTGGCCGGCAGTGTTCCCGGGGGCGCATTTCATCGGGGCTGATTAATGAGGCCGGGGAGTTAATGAGGAGAAAGCTAAACGGAGGGAGCTGAGCAGCGGAAGCCATCTCCGAGGCCCCGGAGGGGGCCCTCCGAAGGCATCTCCCGCCCTCTCTTTTCAGGAGAGGCTTAGCGCAAGCCACATGGTGCCCCTGGCTCCATTCACCGCCTCCGGCCGGGGAGAGGAGGGGTCGCTGCCGGCGCACGCTGGCCACAGTGGGGGACTCGCTTCTCCTTCCTCCGCGTGTGCCTAACCTGGCTAAACAGAAAAAGAACCTGCCCTTGCCAACCACAACACAACAAAGGACCCCAGAAGATCGACCGCCCCTTTCTTTTCACCTTGAGGAACGTTTGGGTAGGAGTCCCAGACCACCTGCAGATTCCATTCCCACCTGGAATTAAAAATCAGCTCTGTCGTTGTCAACTGAGTGACCTTAAACAAATTCCTGGTAATCTGAGCCTCAGTCTCTGCATCTGTAAAATTGGGTCATACTCCTTATTACCCCCTTCAAACTGGCTAACCCTGATTGAGAACCTAGTATATGCCAGACCCTAAGCGGGTGGCATGTGTAATCTCTTTTAAAAATTTTTTCTAATGTTTATTTATTACTGAGAGACAGAGAGACACAGAGCGTGAGCAGGGGAGGCGTAGAGAGAGGGGGAGACACAGAATCTGAAGCAGGCTTCAGGCTCTGAGCTGTCAGCATAGAGCCTGAAGCAGGGCTGGGACATCACAAACTGTGACATCATGACCTGAGCCGAAATCTTGGTTGCCCAACCAACTGAGCCACCCAGGTGCCCCTGTAATCTCTTTTATTGTCCCCAGCAACTCTAGGAAGTAGGCTGTTGTTATCATCTGTATTCCATAGATAAGGACATTGAGGCAGGGAATGGGACATAACCTACCTGAGGTCACCTAGCTACCTGCTTGGGATGACCCAGCTACGAAGGCCTGGGTAGTAAACCCACAGTGGGACTCTAGAACCTGTGTCCTTAAGCATTAAGCAACGGTGCTAGGTCATGAGGTGGTTACAAGAATCTAATCATATAACACACGAAAAGGACTTTGTGAACTGTAAAATGCTAAGCAAACCTGAGAAGAAGCCACCATTATTTTTTTTTAATTTTTTTTAACGTTTATTTATTTTTGAGACAGAGAGAGACAGAGCATGAACAGGGGAGGGTCACAGAGAGAGGGAGACACAGAATCTGAAACAGGCTCCAGGCTCTGAGCTGTCAGCACAGAGCCCGTCGCGGGGCTCGAACCCACAGACCGCGAGATCATGACCTAAGCCGAAGTCGGAAGCTTAACCGACCGAGCCACCCAGGCGCCCCAAGAAGCCACCATTATTAATATTGACAATACTTTCTTTCATTCTTGGGGCACCCGGGTGGCTCAGTTGCCTTCTACTTGGGCTCAGGTCATGATCTTGCAGTTCACCAGTTCGAGCCCTGGATGGGGCTCTGTGGTGACAGCTCAGAGCCTGGAGCCTACTTCCCGTTCTGTGTGTGTGTGTGTCTCTCTTTGCCCCTCCACACACACCCCCTCTCAAAAATAAACAAACATTAAAAATAATTAAAAATAATAAATAGCTGTTCTTTCATTCCCAGTTTTGAACCTGGGGTAGAGAGGAGGCAATGAGGGATGGAGATCCTGAACAGAGAGGACAGGCAGTGTGATGGCCTCTCCATCGGTCTGTGGCCTTGTGTCCTAACCATGCTGATAGAGAAGAACAGAAAATGGCCTCTGCATGAGCGCCCTGTACCTACCCCTCCGGGCACATACTTCTATGGTCAGACTACAGACACCCCAAGTGTCCTCTGTGCCCCCACAAGTGGCATACGAGTAGTAGCCAGTAGCCTCAGTTTTAAAGGCTGGAGCGTGGCACAATGAGGCTGGACTCAGAAGAGCCATGTTACAGTATGACTTTGCCATGGACCATCCATGTGAACCTGAGTGAGTTGCTTGAGGACGCCGAGCCTGCCAGTTGGGAATGATAACGGCCACATACCTATTTCATGGGACTGATGTAAAAGGACAGGCGCGAAGCTTTCCATGTAAAAGCCTTTGTAACTTGATGTGCTCTGTATCTGGAAATGGCTGGAAGGAGAATCCAGGTCACTTCCCCCTGGGGTGTGCCAGGCGGGTCTAGCAATGGGCAACAGCGCCTGAGCTCCCTGATGAACACACCTCCCTTACCCCAGTAATCTGACTTTGGGATCTGCAACTCCATATTGATTTCTTCCAGTCAAGAGTGATGTGAGACCAGAAGCCAACCAGCTCCAACAAAGTCTTGGTGAGCTTGAAATGAGCCAGTTTCCTCTGGATGAGTTTCTTCTGCTGAATCACGGAAATGGAGGCTGCCCAGGCCAACGAAAACCAAATCTGTCTGCCCTGTCTTGTCAGACACCTCCGCCTTCCCCACCAACTGGACGCTGAAGCCCCCAGCCCTCGCTAATGTTCCACACCACCCCCCTCACTGTGGGAGCTGGCCAGCACTGGCAAAAGGGTAGCATCAGTAATTTTCTCCAAAGGAGCTTGTGCCTAGAGAAACCAATATTTAACATCCCCATTTACATTGAAAGCGTGATTCTGATTATGAGATGGTAATGAGGGGATTAGCCAGAGAGAGCCCCCCTGCCTGCCGCCCCCTCCCATTCTTCTCTCCTTCACCCTGCTCCGTGGGCTTACTCCTGGAGGAGGAGGTGTGGGGGGAGGGTGCGGGCACTCCCACTGGGAGAGCATCAGAGATGCCAGAGCAGGGCAGGGGTCCTCCAAGACCCCATCTGAGGACCCCTTATTCATGTCTGGAATCAATTAGCCCTAGAAGAGGTGATGGGTGAGATGTGAGACACCTGACTCTGAGGGCCCTTCCTTTCATTCTTTTCCCTAGACTCTGCTGAGACCCTCTACTCTCTGGTTCTGTTCCATATTTCAGATGGGGGAACTTCTTAGGTCACGCTTTCCCTCGAGGTAGAGGAGTGAAGTACAAAAGTCTGTTGGGAGAACTTTTGCTTGGCTCCTGGCTTCTCTGACTTCATCCCAAACCCAGCCTCCTCCCCTAAATCGCCTGCCTCTCTGGACCGGCATCCTTGTTGTCCTTGTCCCAGACCCTGCCTTTTAACCAGGCAGCAGTTTATCTCTGGCTCTTCTTGTGGGGTGAGGGGTGGGGGAAGGAGAGAACCCAAGGGGGTCACCCATCCTGAGGCCCCGTTTGTTGGTGGACAATTGCGCTCAGACAGGATAATTCAGTGTGTGATTGTGGTCACGCCCCCCCTTTTGTGCCCCTTTCAGAGCCAATCTCCCAGGCCCAGATGGGTTAATCCATAATGCAGACGAGCAAGTAATTGGCTGTCAGCCCAGCCCCCTGCACCCCCTCCCCTATTAGTGCCACTGCCCTAATGAAGCCCAGCTTGGAGAGCCCCCTTCTCAATGAGGCGCCAGCCCCAACCCAGCCAGGCACACATGTGTCTCCGCTCCTCTGCCTGAAGCCTGGCTCCCTTTAGGGACCCCCAGCCCAGCCTCCCCGGGGTGACCCAGCTGCCAGGGCTGCAGCGGCCCCGGGGGGAGGCTGTGATGGATGGGAGGGAGTTAGTTAATAGAGCCCAAAACACATGGGCCCTGTCCCCACACCGACCCTCCCCCCTCACACACACACTTTTACAGCTTCCTCTGACAGCAGCCCTAGCCTTTTGAAATAGTCCCATAGAATATTTCCTCACTCCCCTCTCCAACCTAAGCTGTGCCAAAATAGGGCCCAAAAGGGGGCCATGAAGCTGCTTCTTTGGACACTGGCCCAAGTCATTGCTGTTCACACTGTCTCCAACCTCTGCCAATCTAGGTCTTCTTGTGGGTTTTGGGCAGAGATGGCTCATGGCAATGTTAAAAAGGGGAACTTGGCCCTCAGTCTCCAGTGTCTCAACTGTTATTAAAATCATAACGAGATTTCTTTTCCTTTGATTCTTGGATTCCATCTCTGTTCCTTGATCCCATTTCTCTTCCGAACCACTTCCTGACCAATACTTCAGCTAGAGACAAAGCTAGGTCTGTAGCAGATATCCACAGACAAGAGCTGTTCTCTTTGTTGGGAGCTGCCTCATCATGGACTAGGCTTCCCTGCCAGCCTTTAAGCTCCCTGTATCTGGAAGGATTCAAGCCAAGGCTGGATAAGGTCTGTTTGAAATGTCATAGAGGGAGGTTTGGGGAGGATATTTGCAAAGGGACCTACCACTCTTGGGTTCCTTGCATTTATGTCCTATTCCCTCATCTCTGTTCGCTCCTTTCCCCCATGAAGAGAGTGGTGGCTTTGCTGGGCCTTTTTCCAAACCAGTGGAGGAAAGTTGAGATTGGCTGCTGCCTGGGTTGGGCTGCTCCTACATTCATGCCCACTGAAGCAGGGGCTTTATGTCCTGAGGAGAGTCCTGGACCCATAACCTCCCTATCTTCCTTCCTCTACTTAACACTTTAAAAATGATAATTTTAGGGGCACCTGGGTAGCTCAGTCAGTAGGCGTCTGAATTTGGCTCAGGTCACGATCTCATGGCTTGTGGGTTCGAGCATAGGACTCTGTGCTGACAACTCAGAGCCTGGAGCCTACTTCAGATTCTGTGTCTCCTTCTCTCTGCCCCTCCCCTGCTTGCGCTCTGTCTCTCTTTCCTCCAAAAATAAATAAACATTAATTGTTTTTTTAAAAATGATACTTTTATATCGTCCACTATTAATTAACAAAATATTGTTAAATGGAGAAAAGATGGAAACATTGTAGATATTCCCTCACACCTAACCAAATATTGCTTATATTTCAGTTTATTTTTCTTTCTATTTTTAAAAATGTTTATTTATTTATTTTGGGGGGGGGAGAGAGAGAGAGAGAATAAGCACAAGTGGGGGAGGGGCAGAGAGAGGGAGACACAGAATCCAAAGCAGGCTCCAGGCTCCAAAGCTGTCAGCAGAGTCTGACACGGGGTCCAAACCCATGAACCACGAGTCCATGACCTGAACTGAAGTCAGGATGCTCAACTGATTGAGCCACCCAGGCACCCCTCTTTCCATTTTTATATGCATATAGGAAATCATTCAGCACAATGAAAATATTTGCTAAATGTGTTCTGTGGGTCAAGCAGAGTGCTTGTAATTTTTCTACTTCTATCATAACTCCAGATCTGTTCCTATATTTCCTTCTCCTCTTCTTATGCCAGGGTTATTACCCTAGAATAGGTAAACCTTCTCATCGTGGAATATTTGAGAATTCTCACATTGAGAGAGAGGGGTCTCAGAGCCTATCAAGGCTGGAGCCAGTGAGGAGCTCCAAAGTCTCAGTGGGCAATCCCTTTATGATTAAGATCATGGAGAGGAAAGTAAGGCACCCATACTGATAAGTGCAGGGCTCAGGGGTGGAGGCAGGTGACCCTGAGAAAAGTCTAGCCCCATTTCTGATTAGATGAAGGAACAACACTGAGTGGTGAAATATCATTCAGAGGTTGCTTCTAGGAAATGTTGAATATTTATGAGCTATGCAATCAGGACCTAGGAGGTAAGGCTTTAAAAATAAACAGGCAGCAAGATGGGAGTAGAGAAAATGGAAGGGGAGAGGACATGGCAGAGAAGCCATGGGAAAAGAAGAAGGGCACATGAAAGGAAAGGAAAGGAAAGGAAAGGAAGGAAGGAAGGAAGGAAGGAAGGAAGGAAGGAAGGAAGGAAGGGAGGGAGGGAGGGAGGGAGGGAGGAAGGAAGGTTCCCATTACTGGTCAGAATAGTGACTTCTCTGCTGCTCCTAAAATCTAGGTGATTCTCTACTCATCGTGGAGATGGGGAATGAGGTCACAGTGAAGCTGAACTTTCCTTGGTCAGACTGTGCTTCTTTGTGGGACCCACAGAGATCTTGTCCTCTTCATTCCAAGGAACTGAGCTCCAGGATATGTCATAAAAAGAAGCCCCTTATGGTATAGAAAACCAAAGATCCATGTAGAACAGTGGATGGAGGGACTCCAGGATAGAGGGCTCTCTGCAAATACAGGAGATAGTTATGGTATTCAAGGTAAATATAAACAAATCTATGAACACACACACAAGCAACCAAAGTAACACAGGGAATAAAGACTTAGTAGTGTAAGGTGGAAAACCGTTCACATATATTTAATGCAAAAGCATTTCCTTCTGAATGTAAATCCTTAGAGGCAAGAGAACAGTCATCTTTAATTGAAAAATGGGATATCCTCTGTTGGATGTGGAGGAATTGAAGATCTTAATTAGTCTCTTCCTTTGTGAATTTGATACTCATGGAGAGAGAGAGGGAGGGAGAGAGAGAGAGAGAGAGAGAGAGAGAGAGAGAGAGAGAGGAACAGAGTCCATTTCTGGGTTCCCTGAAGCTGTAAAAGTGTCAGAATTACAGAAATGAGCAAATACAAAAAGCAGCAGGATTATAATGGTAGGTACCAGGGACTAGGGCATTTAGGAACAAAAAACAGAATGGAAGAAAAAGATATGAATGTCTTAGTTGATTATACTCAGCAATACGAGTGTGAACTTATTCTGTTACTAGAATTACACGTAAGCATAGAATGTTGGACGAGGAAGTGGGGGTGTCTTCCTTCTGATACCCTCAGATGCAGGTCTTTTGCAGAGTTGTGATATACTAAGCACACAGCTGTAGCCTTAGCCTGAGTTAAGCCAAGTAACTTTGGGCAACTTAATTAATCACTCTGTGCCTCAATCTCTCCATATGTAAAACGAGTGTAATAACAGTACCCGTTCATAGAGTTTTAGGAGAATTACATGAATAAAGCACTTAGAACAGCCCTGGTGAGAGTAAGTTTGCAATCAATGTTATCCATTGTGGGGTGCCTGGGTGGCTCAGTCGATTAGTGTCAGACTTCGGCTCGGGTCATGATCCCATAGCTCATGGGTTCAAGCCTTGTGTCGGGCTCTGTGCTGACAGCTCAGAGCCTGGAACCTGCTTCAAATTCTGTGTCCCCATCTCTCTCTGCCCCTTCCCTGCTCGTGCTCTGTCTCCCTCTCTCAAAACTAAATAAACATTAAAAAAAATAAATGTTATCTATTGTAATTCATGTTTTCCTTAACGTTAAATGAACACTGACTATATGCTACCCATTAAGTTAGGCACCAGCGGTGCAAAGATAATAAGATATAGTCCCTATTCTTTAAGGAGAACTTGGAGCTTATGGGGGAAGATAGACATGTAAGCAAATAATTAAAAGATCGTATGTTAAGTTATACAGTAGGGGAATAAACCAAGTGGTCTGGGGAAACACTGTAGTCTATGTGGGAGAGTCAGGGAAGGCTTCATTAACCAGGTGACTAAAGCTGGATTGCCAGGAGAAAAGGAATCCAGCAGGTGGAGATGGAGAGGAAAAGGCATTTCAGGAAGAGGTGATGGGAAACACCACCCTTTACAGAAATAAGGTAGCTTGGTGGTGGGATATAGATGGCCAGGGGGGAGGAGGAAAGACAGATAGCATCCAGACTATGGCCATAATGGTGTGCCACGTATATGGGATCTACCCCATAGGAACTGAGGAGCCATTATAATTCTCAAGTGAGCGACATGATCAGTTTTGAACATTAGAGCTAAGTATGTAGCTTGGTACTTGGTAGGTGCTTACTAAATGGGGGTTGAACAACTATAGGACAACTCCCCTAAGCAGCAGTGTGGATAATGGACTCTCACTGGGAGAGTAGATGCAGGGAGTTCGTTTGCAATTGTCAGAATGAAAGATAGTGAGGCCATGGCACTGGAGATGGGCAGGAGGTACAGAACTGATGAAATGCCTCTCAAAAACTCACGGCAGTGGCATGCTCACCTTGGGTTTCAGAGGTTTTTTTTTAAAGTTTATTAATTTTGAGAGAGAGAGAGAGAGAGAGAGAGAGAGAGAGAGAGAGAGAGAGAATGAATGAATCCCAAGCAGGCTCTTCACTGTCAGTGTGGAATCCCTGACATGGGGCTTGAACTGACAAACCGTGAAATCATGACCTGAGCTGAAATTGAGTCAGATGCTTAATGGACTGACCCACCCAAGCATCCTGGGGTTCAGAGTTAAGGGGGATATGAAGAAGTTAGAAACAGTTCAAAACAAAGATCCTGAATTGGGGCGCCTGGGTGGCTCAGTCAGTTGAGCGGACTTTGGCTCAGGTCATGATCTCACGGCTCATGTGGCTTGTGTGGCTTGTGGGTTCGAATCCTGACTCGGGCTCTATGCTGACAGCTCAGAACCTGGAGCCTGCTTTGGGTTCTATGTCTCCCTCTCTCTCCGCCCCTGCCCCACTCACACTCTGTCTTTCTCCCTCAAAATTAAGCAAATGTTAAAAAAATATATATTTAAAAGAAAGATCCTGTATACAATTGAAACACAACAATAATAAACATTGGAATAAACAAACAAGGAGTGTTCAAGATCTAGATGATGAAAACTTTTCAAGTTACTAAAATACATAAAAATGAGGTGACTTTTTTCCTCCGCAGACCTGTACCACTGGTCCTAGAGGGGGATAAACATACTCCTTGCTCTTCATTGTTGAATCTGAACCATTCACCCACCCTCCTCCCTAAAAAACTCTCCAAGTTTGACTCTAATGTCATAAGACCTACCCACTATCTCAGGACTACCCACTACCTACTCCTGGGCATACCACCTTGTTGCTTGTGGGGTTTAGCTCCCAGCTTACTGTCCCTCATTAGCTCTTCCCTTGCTGTAATTCTTGATGGTTTTAATAGCCACTTAGATGATCCATCCAGTACCTTTGCAGCTCAGTCTCTTGATCTCTCCTACCACAATCTTGTTGTCTGCTCTACCCTAGCCATTAATTCCTGTGGTCATACCCTGGTGGACCTTGTCATAACCAATAAACGAATAATCTTAATTAGCCATAATCTTAATTTCAAGCATTCTCATTTTTAATCAGCATCTCCTATTTTTTCCTGTTCACTTCTTCTGATATTCCAATTCCCACAAACCTTAGACCCCATCAACATAATCCTTTGATCAATTTTTCCCATTGATTTCAACTCCTTTTCACTATCACTTTTTTGGTTTATCAACTCATGGCTCTACTTCACTTTTTTAAAATTTTATTTTAGGGAGGGAGTGTGCACACACGTGCAAGCAGGGAAGAAGGGCAGGAGGAGAGAGAGAGAGAGAGAGAGAGAAGAGAGAGAGAGAATCTTAAGCAGGCTCCAAACTCAGCATGGGGCCTTGATTCAGGACTTGATCCCATGACCCTGGGATCATGACCTGAGCTGATATCAAGAGTCAGACCCTCAACTGACTGAGCCACCCAGGCACCCCTCTATTTTCCTTTTTCCTCAGCATAAATTCCCATCATCAATCATCATGATTGGTTTCTTGCATACATTCTCAACTTCCCCCATGACTCTCACTTCTATAAGCTTGTTTGGCTAACACACAAATTTGGTCAAATCCAACTCTCTACCTCTTCTGTACCTGCACCCAAGCACCTGAATGGATCTGTAAAAAAAAAAACCAAAATCATGCACAGTTGTCTCACTTTTAATTCATGATTACTAACCTCAAGCAGTCCTCTACTGCTGTCTAGCAATTATATTGTATTTCCTCAGTCGTTAAGTCTTCTGCTTTCCCACACAACTCTCATACACTCTCATCTCTCCTCAAACTGTCCACACCTCTTTCCCTATCTTCATTCTTAGCTGATAACTTTGCTTCCCATTACATGGACAATTGAGAAACCATCAGAAGAGAGCTCCCACTGGCTCCAACCACACCTTACTACCTATTTGTATGTGTCCACACACCCTACCCTTTGTTACTGTGGATGAACGATGTTACTAACTACTTGAACCTGTTTACTTATGGACTAGACTTCATCCTCTCTCCTATTTGAGGACATTGCTCCAGGAACTCTCCCTCTTTACATCATGGATTTCCTTTCCCTATTAGGTAATTTCAGTCAAATTTATATCTTTATAAAGATATTTCTTATCCCACTTTTTTCCAGCCATCTCCATATGAATCTTCTCATTTCAGCAAAACTAATTTCTTTCCTTGCATTTACTCTTGAATCCACTCCAATTAGATTTTGTCTCCACCAACCCACCAAAACTGCTTTTCACATGGCCAACAGTGGCATCCACGTTACTAAATCCAGTAGTTAATCTTTGTCTCCATCCTAATTGATCTTACCCCCTTAGTGTTGATCCCTCCTCTGTCCCCTGGGTTCCTCTTTCTTTTTTTTTTTTTAATTTTTAAATGTTTTTATTTATTTTTAAGACAGAGAGAGACAGAGCATGAGCAGGGGAGGGGCAGAGAGAGGGAGACACAGAATCCGAAGCAGGCTGCAGGCTCCAAGCTGTCAGCACAGAGCCCGACGTGGGGCTTGAACTCATGGACTGTGAGATCATGACCTGAGCCGAAGTCGGACGCTTAACCGACTGAGCCACCCAGGCACCCCTGGGTTCCCCTTTCTTAACTTGCGTTCCAGGACATCACATTCTCCCAGATTCCTTCTTAGGTCTCTGGTCCCTTTTTAGTTTTCTTTTCACTTCATCCTCAACTCCCTAAATTCTAAATGTTAGAGTACCCAAAGTCCCAGTCCTTGGACTTGTCCATTTTTTTTCTACCTCCTCTAATGATCTCATCTTGTTCTATGGCTTCATATACTATTTGTATGACGAGGACTCTCAAATTCATATCCCTAGCCTAGACTGTTCCTCTGAACTTCCAGACTAGGTCATCCATCCAACTGCCCATGTGATGACACCACCAAGATTTTGAACACGCATCTCAAACTTAACAGGAAATTAGGTTTCCTGAGATTTCCTGAGAAATTTCCTGAGATTATGCATTGAATCTGAATTTCCCCAACCTCAGTAAAATCTTGCCAGCTCTAATTTCAAAATACATCCAGAATCTGGCTATTGTTCATCACGACTGGTCCTAATCACCATCATCACTTGACTGTGTTATTGCAAAAGCGTTCTGTTTTGTTTTCCCTTCTCTACCTTTGCCCATCTTCAGTGTATTCCTACCATAGTAGCCAGAGAAATCCTGTTTAAAATAAGCCAGATTTGGGGCGCCTGGGTGGCTCAGTCGGTTAAGCATCCGACTTCAGCTCAGGTCATGATCTCACGGTCCGTGAGTTCGAGCCCCGCGTCGGGCTCTGTGCTGACAGCTCAGAGCCTGGAGCCTGCTTCAGATTCTGTGTCTCCCTCTCTCTCTGACCCTCCCCCATTCATGCTCTGTCTCTCTCTGTCTCAAAAGTAAATAAAACATTAAAAAATTTAAAAAAAAATATAAGCCAGATTACGTTACTCCTCTGCTCAAAAGCTTTCCTGAGTGACTTTGGGCAGTTTACTTAAGTAAAATTATGTACTATCCTTTCTTAGGCCCAGTTTCCTAATCTGAAAATTTGAGAGAACAGTACCTACCTCATTAATTTCCTGTGAAAATTGCACAAGAATATGCTTTCAAAATGCTCAGGCCAGATTTCTTGTCTTATCTTTCTCACACTGGTAGCCCCCACATCCAAACATCTGGCGCATAGTAGGTGCCTGGTGAACATCTGCTGGGTGGTTGAAGGAATAGAATCACTCGATAAACATTAGCTATTATTTGCCCCCACAACTTCACTTCTGAGAATTTACCCTACAGATATGCATGCGTGAAAAGATACATGTATGTTTATTTGTTGATTTGCTTATTTATAAAAAGAAGAAACCATCCAAATTTCCATAAATAGGGGACTGATTACAATTGAATGATAAATCATACGATGGAATATTAGGCAGTCATTGAAGTAAAAAAGATGGAGACACATATACTGACATGAAACAATGCCCTAAAAATATTGATAAGTTTAAAATAGCAAGCTGTGAAACAGTACAAATAGTATGATGATAATTGTGCTTTTAAAAAGATAGAGATATATATGCTTTTTAGAAGTCTGGAAAGATACATGGGGCGCCTGGGTGGCGCAGTCGGTTGAGCGTCCGACTTCAGCCAGGTCACGATCTCGCGGTCCGTGAGTTCGAGCCCCGCGTCGGGCTCTGGGCTGATGGCTCAGAGCCTGGAGCCTGTTTCCGATTCTGTGTCTCCCTCTCTCTCTGCCCCTCCCCCGTTCATGCTCTGTCTCTCTCTGTCCCAAAAATAAATAAACGTTGAAAAAAAATTAAAAAAAAAAAAAAAAGAAGTCTGGAAAGATACACAAGAAACCTTCAGTAGCTACCCCAGGCAAATGGGTCTATAGGATGAAGAATGACTTAAGAGTGGTGGGGACTTTGACCATCCATCTGATACTCTCTTATTCTGCTTGGGTATTTTTGCATGTGCACGTGTGTATCATGCTTGGGTATTTTTGCATGTGCACGTGTGTATCATACCTATAATAACAAAACTATTTTTAAAACTAGCAAAATAGGGCCCTTAGGAGAGCATCAGGAACAGTAGAGGGGGAAAGGGGGAAAGAAAAACAGGAAAAGAAGGCACATTGTGTTGAATAATATCCTCCCAAATTGATATCCACCCAGAACTTCAGAATGTGAGTTTATTTGGAATTAGGATTTTTGGAGAGATAATTAAGAGGAGGTCATGCTGTTCTGATGTGGGCTCTAATCCAATGACTGCTGTCCTTATAACACACACACACACACACACACTCACTCATGGAAGAATTCCATATGAAAATGGAAGCAGGGATTGGAGTGATGCTGTAAAAGCCAAGGACTGCCAGCACCCACCAGAGCCTGGAAGAGGCAAGGAAGGATTCCCCCTAAAGCCTTCAGACAGGGCATAGCCCTGCTGACCCACTGGCTTCAGACTTCTAGCCTCCAGAACTGTGAGAGAATACATTTCTGCTGTGTGAGGCCACTAGTTTGTGGTACTTCGTAACAGCAGGCCTCAGAAATAATATAAGAAGGGGAGTAGGGTGGAGGCAGCCAGGCAGAGAAGGCTAGTGGGCTCCGAGGGCGCAGTTGTGAGGACTAGGCGTTAATCAGATGTAATCACTAAACCAGTATTTACGGAGTGCTTGCTCCATACCAAGTTTTATAAAAGGAACTGAGAAAGCTCTTTCTCCCTCAGTCATTGTTGTTCCGTTTGGACTGAGGTGTGGATATTTCTGCCCAGTTGCCTCCAGATTTCCAGACTTGCTGGAGTGTGTTGCAAAGTGTCTCCCTGCATGCTCCTCCACTGGAGCCCTGGGGGGGAAAGGGTACCCTTGGGCAGGGGGCCCTGGCTTATTATCTCAGCAGCTACAGGGGTCGAGCCAACAAACTCTGGCTCCTGCCGGGGGCAGGCTCCTGCTGTCTGCTTTCCAGCCGGGTGTCTGCTCTTTGCTCTCTGATCCCCCCTCCTGTTTGGCCCTCTGGCCCCTGCTGGCTGGGTCACTGCCCCCTGGCATCCTCACTCTGAAGCCAGCGACCCTGCTGGGCCATTCGCAGGCATAGCCTAGTAGGGGTGGAAGACAGATGTTAGTTCCTTGCCCCTCCCCAAAACACACACATATGCTCAATGTGTACCAGTGCTCTGGGAAGAGGTCCAGGCAGAGAGAGTAATGGAGGAGAGGAGCTGCAGGCTCTAGGGGGATGTAAATGGACTGGGCGATATGTATGTGTGGGTGTGTGGGTGGGTGTGTGTGCACATGCGAACGTACTGGGGAGACAGAGAGTGGCAGTAATCCGTGTGGATTGGGGGGAGGTTTGTCCTCAGACTGCCCCCCTGGGCAATTACATGCCAGCAGCTTCATCTACTACCAGCTGGCATGCAGGCTTTGGACCACCAAGAAGCCTCCTATACAGCCCCCAGCTCGGTCACTGAAAATTCCCAGCCACATTCTCTGGCCTATGTGCTGGCCCTAGGCCAAGCAAGCTGGCCTGGGGTAACTACTCTCTCCCTCAACACACACACACACACACACACACACACACACACACACACACACACTCCCCCTAGATACCATAACCCTATCAGAACAAACTTCTTTCTCCATAGGCTTAACTTTCCCCAACCTCCCTGCCTGCTGCTACTCTCTCTTCTGTCTGCTAACTTCCAAACTTCCTTTTTTCTTCCTTACCTTACACTTCCTTTTAAAGTGCAGACTCTAAGGGCGCCTGGGTGGCTCAGTCAGTTGAGCATCTGACTTCAGCTCAGGTCACGATCTCAGGGTTCGTGAGTCCCAGCCCCACATTGGGCTCTCTGCTGTCAGCACAGAGACTGCTTTGGATCCTCTGTCTCCCTCTCTCTCTGCCCCTCCCCCCTCTCAAAAATGAATAAACATTAAAAAAAAATAAAGTGCAGACTCTATTACTGATAAGTCTCTGGAAAAGAAGTAGTCTCCTGACACAGTAGAAGGGATGGGCCCAGAACTCGACTCTGATTCTTTTTTCAGCCTAAGGTGGAAACTTACAAATGAATCGAATGGATCCCTACACAAGGGCCCTGTGATTGCAATGCACACATAGTGTTTTAGATGCTACACAAGCACCTACAGTCTACAAGTCAGGAAATGGAGGTAGAGTTACTTACTCTCTCTACGTAAGAGGTAGAAGCCAGAGTTTAGTATTTTGTGGGAGGAGAGGGGCGGCCAGTGAGGAGACAAATAGGAGGCAAACTCCTTCTATAATGGCCTCTGGAAATAGCCCAGAGAAAAGTTTACTTGAAAAGGTGCAGGGCCAGTTTTCATGCTGCCCCTTTGACTTTAAGTAAAGAAAGGAAGGGAAAGAGTGGGCTGCAGAACTGGAAGGTGTGACCCCTGCTGGACCTTCTCTGTCTTTTCTCTGGGTTCTAGGGTTCTAGGAACACTTGGGCAGGGGGAGGGAACTTAGACTTGGGAGGTATTTGTTCTCCAGTATATCCCCAGTTGAGTATTCACCTACTTTTTGTCATCAGGTCTGAGTTGGTTTAATGGGAGAGAATTCTGGAGATACAGAGACGTACAAAGCAAGGAAAGAACAGAGAGAAACAAGAAGAAAGGTGTGGATAGGAAAAAGAATGTACCAAGAAGGGGTGAGATGTAGAAGAGGAATGGGAGATTCAGGCCAGGAGGGTCCCGGAAAGGAGAGTGGCCCCACTATTTGTCAAACCTCCAAATCAGGATGACAGGGATTAGGAAGCAGCCTCGCTCATGGGCTGAATTGCAGCCTCCGCTCAGGGAACCCTGAGCAAATACGCCCTGATCCCCACATAAAGGGCCAATTAACTGCGCCGTCTCTGGGAACAAATCCGCTAACAGGGTGACAAGCCCCTAGACGCTGGCAGGCGCTGTGTTTGCTGAGAGGCCGACAGGGAGCAAATCAGGGGATTAGGATGGGGCAGGAGCCACATGGCAGGATGCAGTTTCCTGTCTGCTGCAACCCTCCACGCCCCACAGCAGGGCCAGGTGCCAGGACCCCGGATTTCTGTCCTGCCTTAGCCCTGGTGTGATGGAACCTGGGTGACCCCAGTCAGCAGGAGGCACAGCAGAGGGCCCCCAGCCAGAAATCTGAAGCATCAGAGCAGAGAAAGTAGTACAATTTCTCCTTAACAGATGAGGAAATTGAAGTCCAGAGCGATGGTGTCTTCTAATTGGCATAAATGGGATCGGAACGCATTTCTGGGCTGGTCATTCCTGAACGGGTTGATTTCTGGTGAGGGAAACCTATCCCTTAGATTCTATCTTACCTGAATGCAGCCTGGCCCTGGGGTAAGGGGCAGGCGTCATATCCCATCTTTTAGTATCCTGGTGCTTTAGAGAGAATGTGTCGCTACCCCCTCTCTCATCTACCCCAACTCATTTCAGCCTCATGGTCTGCTCGGATTTAAGCCATTTGTGGGGCGCCAGACCCCAAGTTCAGCACGGGCAGAGGAGGTGCTGAAAGAACAGCTCCCAGGGCGCTGCCTCCCACAATTCTGTCTCCACGCCCCAACCCCCACCACCCCCACCACCCCCACCACCCCCACCACCCCCAGCACCTTTGCTTCCGGCTTTGCTAAATTCAGGGCAAAGCTGACTCGAGAGGGTAGGAAGATACCTAAACACCTGTTACTTTGTTAGTTTGAGGCCACAGGGGCCAGCGTGTGGATTGAGGGTGGAGTTTTGGGACAAGCCTGCCATCCTTTGACAAAGTCTCTGGTTCACTGGAGCGCTGCCTGCCCGAATACTCCAACTCTTGAGTGTGCTTACTGTGGAGCTCTACGACCGTATAGCAGACGCCTCTCTGGATCTCGACCTGTTCACCTAGCCCCTCCCAGGTCAGAAGCAGCGACCCCACTGAGGTGATCTCATCATACAGAAACTGATGACTGAGCTAGAACTCCACCACTCAGCCATCAATACGACCTTACCCCAGATCGGAAGCCCCCGGTCTCTCTTCCCTTGACACCCCAATGCTATCTCCAGCCTAGGAAAGTGAGCGAGTGAGTGTGTGTGTACACGCGCGAGTGGACGGGTGGGTGGGCGGTGGGGGACTAGATCTTCAGGTAAAAAGAACTGCAGAAAATTCGGAAGCAGTCTGGACGGAGGAGAGGAGATCATGGTTTCTCCCCACTGCTCCCCGTGGGAAGGACCGTTATCAGGATGTGCACGAGTTTTGCATCAACCCCTCCTCTTTTCTTGAACTTGCCTTTACAGAAACAATGTTGCTCTCTTTGTCTTTGTCCTGGACTATCTGATTCATTCAGTCTCCTCAAGAAGGTAAAACAATTTAATAGACAATGTCAGAGCACAGTAATGCAAAAGTATGCAAATCGATGCCAGAGGTATGCATATAGCTGTTAAATGCCTGGGAGCCTGGGGCTCCGCCCCCCCCTCCGGTTTTATTCTTGTTCTTAGCCTCCTGCAAGAACTAGTAGATTAGAGCGTCTGAAGCAGGACTCCGGTTCAGGACTCGGCACCTTGTCCCCTGGCTTCTCGGCTGCCAAACGGGCGGCCGCGGGGTAAAGGGGTGGACGTGCCATGCAGTTACTCCCCACCCACTCCCAACTTCCGCTCCAAACCACCCCAGCCTCCAGCACTGCGCCGCTAAGACCCCGGACTTGGGAGGAAATGAAAGCCAGGGCTTTGACAGCCAGGGGAGTGTTCTTGCTCTTTTGCCTAAGGGCCGTTAAAAGAGAGATGGGATTCTTGTTTTAAAGTCAGTCATAAGGGCAGAGTCCGACAGAGCCTCGCCCCTCATCTTGGCTGCTTTGAGAAAGGAGGGAAACTCTCCTGCGGTGTCCAGAGCCCGACCCAGGACGCGGGGCGCGGGGCGGGGACTCCAACTCGCGCGCTACGCAACTCTAGTCTCTGGCCCTGCTAGTGGCCATCCGGGTGGGGATGGGAGGGTGGAAGGAGGCGGATTAATCCCTTAATTACGCCGTGATCGGCGTGGCACCTGCTTTCCGCCCGCCCAGCTCCCGGGGGACCCCGGCACTGGGGGGTGGAGAGAAGGACGAGGGAAGGAGGAGGGCACGCGGAGGCACGCACCGTACCCAGGCGCGCCGGCAGGAGAGCGGCACCGTGGCTGGGGCAGTGCGCAGAGGCTGTGGAGGGGCTTTCGGCTCCCGGCCCGCGGGTCTCAGACCCAGGGGCTGGGCCCCGAGCCCCCCGCCCCGGTCCCAGTTGGGTCGCGCCATGCTGCGCTACCTGCTCAAAACACTGCTGCAGATGAACTTGTTCGCGGACTCCCTGGCGGGGGACATTTCCAACTCCAGTGACCTGCTCTTCGGCTTCAACTCCTCGGTAGCGGCGCTCAACCACAGCCTGCTGCCCCCCGGCGATCCCTCTTTCAACGGTAAGACCTTGCTCCATGGGGACCTCAGATCAAGGGATGGAGTAAGGTGGGAGGGCGTCGTGGAAGGGGAGGTCAAAGAGCTCCTGTCCCAATAACTGGGACCAAGCGGCGCCTCCTAGCGCCTCCTCCGGATTGGGGACCAGGGGATAATTTGGAACTTCTAGCACCCGAGTGGAGGTATCGACGGAAGATCGAGGGCTTGGGAGGAGATGGCTGCTAAGTCCGTTGCTCTCCACCTGCCCCACCGACCGCCACTGCCGCCCCAAGTGAGGAGAACCGTGGCTGGTGACGGGCAACTACGGAGCTTAGAGTGGCTGGGACCCACTGCAGGGAGGGCAGAGGAGGGAACGCGGTGGCCAAGCCGCGTCACTTAGTGACTCACCCAGGTAGCAAGTTTTCCTTCGGGACCCTAAGTTTTCCAAGAGCTCACTTAGAATTAGGGTGAGGAAGCTAAAATGTTGGGTGTGTTTACTACAGAGGGCGACAGACGCTGAGACCGTTTAGGGAAACTCAGAAGTTTGCCCCTCAGAGGTGGAACTCACCCCGGCCCACCCCGCGGAACTGCGGCGGGCTGGCTGCGCCGGCGGCGAGGTCGTTACCGCTAATTACGGTGATTAATAAATGACTAGACAGCGCGCTCGCCCCTAGCGCGGCGGGGAGGCGGCCAGAGTTGATCTCCCGGAGTCTGGGGAGAGGCCCGATCGCGCCCCCTGCGGGCGGTGTCGGGAATCCCCCGCTTTCCCGGACCTCTTTGCGGGTGATTTCCCCCGTGGTTCCTGCCCAGTCCCCATCCCTTGACATCCACCCACTCGAATCTAGGGGCAGCACGGTCCTGGAAACTCGAAGATGACGGTAAAGGAGACCTAGACAATGTGCATGTGTTTGTGTCTGGGGTACTCCAGGTGCTGGGGGAGGAGCCCCAGAGCCCTATTAGCATGATCATTAGCTATTCATTAGCTGCTGTCTGAGCCTCTCCTGAGACCGGGAATGACAGGGAAGAAATTCCAGGGAAAGGGCGCCTGCAGCTGTGTCTACAGGAATTAGGGGGAAAGGGCCGACCAGAAGGGTGTGGTATGTACACGAAGGAGCAGGGACGAAGAAAGTCGGAAATGAGCCGGAGGTCTCCAAATTCCTGACCCGCTGTAGATTCCCAGGAGGGTAGGCACAGAGAGAGCCCTTCTCACAGACGCCCCAGACACACCTCCGTTCCCCCAGCGCTCTTAGGGTGTAGGTTCCACCATACACTGCCTCATTCAAGCTGGAAAATGTAAGGAGGTATGTAGGGAAGGCGTTGATGGCCACATTTTGCAAGTGAGGAAACAAATTCAGAAAAGATGAAAAGTACCCCAGGGGTCACAGAAGCAACATAAAGCTTAGCAATAACAAACCTATTTCCAGTACACTCTAATGATTTGTGAAGGGGAACAAAGGAATATTGGGGCCTGTTAGAATCTGAGTCAGGTACAGACTATAGTAGCCAAGATAAGCTAAGGTAGGCCAGGGAGGGAGAGCCCTCAAGTCATCACAGAATTGACATATATATTGAGCCTTCCCTCAATTGCTTTACATATATTATGATCTGAAGACAACCCTGTCACTACTCCCATATTTAAAATAAATAAACTGAGACTCAAACAAATTCAATAATTTGCCCAAGTTCTTGCAGTCAGGAAGTGTCAAATCTGAGATCCCAGCCCTACTTGGTTCCAGGACGACCCCTGAGCTCTTCACCACTCTAGTGTTGCTCAGGATGGAGGTCTGTCTAAACCGGATGGGGACGAGGTGCAGGGGAAGAGACGACCGAGAAGCAGAGATCTCCATTTGGAAGGAAGCAACCGGAGAAAAATTACTCCCTTCCCTAAGTAGGAGGGACACTAATCTGGTCCTAGCCAGTTAAATAAATTCTCCCCGGGACAGTACCAGCATGGGGCAACCTCTTTCCGGCCTAGTCTCCATAAGAACTTCTCAGGGTAGGGGTGGGGAAATGAAACCCGATCCCACACGAAGCGTGAAGCTACAGGGAGGTCCCTGCGGATTTTGGAACAGAGTGGGAGGGGCGCGGGCGGGGAAGGGTAAGGTAGAAAACAGAAGCGGGGGTAGTCCCTGGTTATATCGGAGGACACCAAATCACGCGAGGCAGCAGCGGCGCCTACTGGCCGCCATGGGTTATGAATCCACTTCAGAAGAAGCTGGAAGTGTCTGAGCCTAACGGGTTCCAGGATCCTGGATCCCAAGGCAAGTGCAGAGGATGAAGCCAGCAGAAGTCTGTAGGCCAAGTGAGAGGCAGGAACAGAACATCCAGGTGAATGGATCTGATGAGTCAGGAAGGAGAGGAATCCCCTTCCCAGTGGTTCTTAGCCTCTATCCGTCGATCAACCTGTAGAATAATCTGTTGAAAACTTTGCACCTCTAGAAAAGGAGCCACTACTAACATTTTCACTACCATTTTCACTCAAGTCCTATGACTCTACAGGTTTTTCCAAGCATGATTGTCTGGGGTGTCAGTAAGAGGGGCACCTGGCTGGCTCAGTTGGGAGAGCAGGTGACTCTTGATCTCAAGGTTGTGAGTTGGAGCCCCATGTTGGGCATTGAGTTTACTTAATAAAAAAAAAAAATTTTTTTTTTAAGAAATGAAAAAGAAGAAGAAGGGCTCCATGTCCATGCATTGGCTCCAGGTTAAGAACCCCTTCTAGTCCAGTCTCTAGTCGGATCAGTCTCCTCTTACCTTTCCTAAGGGAGGGACTCCAGGCTTGTCCCCATTCTCCATTTTTATGACCCGCGGCCATGCAGAGGGCCAAGAAACAAGTGTTAGCTCTGGTGCAGGTCTTCAGGGGCAAGGACAATCTGAAAACCAGTGAGGGTGGGAGACTGAATAACAGTGGGCTGGAGGGGAAGCCCTGTCACTCATACTTGGCCAGAGAGAAGGCTAGTGTCTGTCTTTGGGCAGCCTAGAAAGCCAGCCTAGGAGTTGGTGTCCTGATTCCTCTACCGATCTGCCTGTTTGTAACGTGTGTCCTCACCAGCCCAAGAACGTGGGAGTGCCTTCCCAGAGGAGACAATGGACCCTACAGAGAAAGGGTGGGCAGGGTGGGCAGGAGTGGTTATTTTTCTCTCTGGAGCCTCAATCTCTCCCCTAATTTCCCGGTCTAAATGCTCTGTGCCAACACCCCTACTCTTAGCGTCAAGGGTCGAGCCGGAGGACGCGATGCCGCGCATCGTGGAGCAGCCGCCTGATCTGTTGGTCTCCAGAGGCGAGCCGGCCACTCTGCCCTGTCGCGCGGAGGGCCGGCCCCGGCCCAACATCGAGTGGTACAAGAATGGGGCGCGAGTGGCCACTGCGCGCGAGGACCCGCGCGCTCACCGCCTGCTGCTGCCCAGCGGGGCACTCTTCTTCCCGCGCATCGTTCACGGGCGCCGCGCGCGGCCCGACGAAGGTGTCTACACTTGCGTGGCTCGCAACTACCTGGGGGCAGCGGCTAGTAGAAATGCCTCGCTAGAAGTGGCAGGTGAGAGTCCGCACTGTCCGCTGGTTGCTTCCCCAGCCTAGGGGAGGCGGGAGGGTACCAGATAATCCGATCCAGAACCAGCCCGATGTCAGCTCCTTCAACATCTTCTTTGGAGACCGTGACCTTTGGTCTCTAACATCCATGCCTTGACCGGAGGGAGGAAGTGGCCCTGGTATTTTGGCCCCTGGGCAAGAGTTCCCGTCGGCGGTGATACAGCCCTCCCCAAAACAATTGCCTTGTGTCTTAACCCAGTTACTCCTGTTTATTCCCCTGGTCATTCATTCTCACTGTCTCTTTGTCTCTGTCTCTGTCTTTGTCTGTCTGTCTCTCTTTACAGTCCTCCGTGATGATTTCCGGCAGTCTCCTGGGAACGTGGTGGTGGCAGTGGGGGAGCCAGCGGTAATGGAATGCGTGCCCCCCCGTGGCCACCCGGAGCCTTCCGTGTCTTGGAAGAAGGACAGTGCAAGACTCAAGGAGGAGGAGGGAAGGATCACGGTGAGGAGGCGTGCCCTGGCTGGGGATCTGACTAAGGGCCAGGGCCAGAGCCATCATGAGAGGTGGGGCCACAGGTTAGGGGGTTGGGTATGTCTCAAAGGAGGAAGCAGTGAATCTCAGGGTCTTGGAGGGGCGAGGAATAATGTCTTAGATGTGATAAGGCAGGAGATTTAAGGTCAGGGTATCAGCTGACCAGAGGCTGAGAGGCAGCTATTAAGTAAGGGATAAGTTAAGGATGGATAGGAAGAAACTGGTATGAATTAGGTGGGGAGCAAGATGCCCCAGGGACTTGTGGGAGGTGGTTTGGGCTGTGGGAACAAACACAGACCTGAGCCCCACCTTGGGTAAATCACTTAAGGAATCCTTATCTGATAAGTGAGTCAACTTTATAGGTTTTCATTAGTTTACTAGGAGGATCAAATAAATAAATATACTTTGATGGTTACAAAAGACCAAAGTTACCATTATTACTCTGCAGATTCGTGGAGGGAAGCTGATGATGTCACATACACTCAAGAGTGATGCAGGGATGTATGTGTGTGTGGCCTCCAACATGGCAGGAGAACGGGAGAGTGGGGCAGCCGAACTTGTGGTCCTGGGTAGGCACAGGGAGTTTGGGAATTATGGGGGTGTGCAGCCTGGGCAGTAAGAAGCTGTGCAGATCCCTTGACGATTCACTCCTTCCCGATCCATAGAGCGACCCTCATTCCTGCGTAGACCTGTGAATCAGGTGGTCCTGGCAGATGCCCCCGTGGATTTTCCATGTGAGGTGCAAGGAGATCCGCCACCTCGTCTAAGATGGCGCAAGGAAGATGGGGAACTACCCACAGGCAGGTGAGAAGCCCCCTCCTCCTGCCTGTAAGGAGACCCAACCACTCAAGAGCACACCCTGCCCTAGAAAAGGGACAGGCAGACACCCTCTCACTTGACAGCTCAGAGAAATCTGTTACCCTGGAGCCTGTGGCCCCTCCCCTCTCCAGTCCCCAGCTCCTTTTATGGGTCCATGGGTACCAGCCTCTGTCCCTGTTGAGGCCTACCTTATCTTTAGGTACCCTGATCCTGGTGTCTGTCTGGGGGAGAGAGAAGGGGTCTCTAGCTGTGGCCAACCCATTCTGGGGGTGGGGAGTGGAGCAGGTATGAGATCCGGAGTGACCACAGCCTTTGGATCGGGCGTGTGAGTGCGGACGATGAGGGGACGTACACCTGTGTGGCTGAGAACAGCGTGGGCCGTGCCGAAGCATCTGGCTCCCTCAGTGTTCACGGTGAGGGCCGGCCTGGGACTGTCAGAAGCAGGGATGAAATGAGGGACCAGGGAGGCTGGGATGAAGAGGAGAATGAGGGACAAAGGACAGAATGGGAGATATGGTGGTGGTGGGGGGATCCCTTGACACTTCTAGAAGGAGAGAGCTGAACAGGCTTGAACAAGAGATGGATATCTGCTCTTACTTAAGCCAAGCTTGGGCTTCTCTCTCCTGTTCCCTCAGTCTCCCTTCTGAGTACCCTGACTCCCTGTTCCTTTATCCCCTCCCCCTTCCCAGTCCCTCCCCAGCTGGTCACCCAGCCCCAGGACCAGATGGCAGCTCCTGGAGAGAGCGTGGCTTTCCAATGCGAGACCAAAGGAAACCCCCCACCTGCCATCTTCTGGCAGAAGGAGGGAAGTCAAGTAGGTGGCCAGCTGCATGGTGGGCCTTCCCACAATCTTCTCCTCTGGGTCTTAGCCTCCCCGCTTCTGTATTCTCTGCACACTTCTCTCTGTTTTACCTTTGGTCCTCCCAGAAACGCTTGCAGGTTATTTGGGTGGGTCAAATAAGATAATGAATATAAAAGGGCTAGCTAACATACCGAACACTTAAAAAAAAAAAAAAAAAACTGATAATATGTTTAGGTGAAAGGAAATAGTCCTGTATGGTAATTCCTTGGAGAATCCTTCTATTTTAGGCAAGGCTGCCCTGAGGATGTAGCACATCCACTTGGATGCCTCCTCTCCCAGACACCTGAGGTCTGGGCTTTAATACGCTGCTCTGGAAAGTGTGTACTGTACCAAAGCTGCTCAGCGAACAGCATTACTTGCTCATCATTTTACAAGGGACTTCCACCAGGGGGAGCTCACAGGCACCCCTCTCCCAATCTTCGCAAACAAATTGCTGATTGCACAACAGGAAGGAATATTAACTGAAGTTACAACACGAGTCCCGCCCACTAGGTGAAAGGTGGGCATTTTGCTCCTAGGAAGCAGGGTCAGTATAATAAAATAAGTCTGCCTAACTCCACCTCCCTGGAAAACCAGCTCTCCCACTACCTCATTTCAAATCCACAGCCACAATTTTCCAATATCTTCTCTAGCATCTGGGATTGCTGTATTTTAAATGAATAAAAATGCTGGTGGTAGTAGAGGGTGGGAGTAGGTATCCATCAGGGGATCAGCCTGGTGCCATTTACCTGTGACCCAACCACCTTCCCTACCTTCCATGTATCTAGGTAACGTAAAATGTTAAAGCCAGAAAGAAGGGGAAAGTTTTTGACAATTATCACACAATGCATTAAAAGATTTTCATATGTTTAATCATTTAATCCTCATGACTATCCTCATGACTATCAACTTTGTGGAAACTGGGGCTCAGGAAGGTTAAATATGTTGCTCAGAGTTTCCCAACTAGTAATCACAAAGCTAGGAAGTGCACCCCAATATCATCTCATAAAATTTCCACATTTTTGTGAGTCAATCTAACTATTTTGCCCAAGGTCATATAACTGGCTGGGGACAGTATGAACTAGAACCTTAGGGATTCTCTGAATTCGGGGGTTGATGGGAATGGGGATCTCTCTGCCAGCTGCCTGTTCATTCCTTGTCTCGGTTCCTGGCTTTGTCCACAGGTCCTGCTTTTCCCCAGTCAGCCACTTCAGCCCAAGGGGCGCTTCTCAGTCTCTCCCAGAGGCCAGCTCAACATTACTGATGTGCAGAGTGGGGACGCTGGCTACTATGTGTGTCAGGCTGTTAGTGTGGCCGGCAGCATCCTGGCCAAGGCCCTGTTGGAGGTAAAAGCAGGTAAGTGCTCATGGAGAGAGGCCTGGCCCCATGGCCTGGAAGGAAATCATGGCTTAAGGACATCTGTTTTTCTTGGGTTCTGTATCATATGTCTGCAAGGGGAGGGGCGTGTTCCTGAGACATGGCCTTGAAGTTAGGAAATCAGCTACAGAAGCCAGTAATAGATGGCTGGTTCCAGGCAGAGACTACAGATGATTATCGAAACCCTTCCAATCTCCAGGGGAAGGAGGGCTGAAGGAGCAGAGAAGGAGGACAAGGGGCTGGTTTCCTGAACCCAGGATCCTCTCCTGAGGTGCCCAAGTTCTTCCTCTCTCAGCCTCCTCCTTGGACGGGCTGCCTCCCATCATCCTCCAGGGACCAGCCAATCAGACGCTGGCACTTGGCTCCTCTGTGTGGCTGCCATGCAGAGTGACTGGGAACCCTCAACCTAGCATCCAGTGGAAGAAGGACGGGCAGTGGCTGCAGGGGGATGACGTGCAACTCAATCTAATGGCCAACGGTACCCTGTACATCGCCAGGGTGCAGGTGAGTCTCACCCCTGGGCCCTGAGTA
Organism: Felis catus; assembly: GCF_018350175.1. Lineage (NCBI taxonomy): Eukaryota > Metazoa > Chordata > Mammalia > Carnivora > Felidae > Felis > Felis catus. Next base: position 21,875,580 of record NC_058377.1, read on the forward strand.
ACCAAGAATGGCCACACAGTCCACATGCCCAAATCTCAGAAGTACCCTCTGGGACTAACTCCATTTCTACTCCTCTGCTTAGACCGCCTAAAGTGTACAATGCCCTCACCACCCTTCTGTATACCCACCGCCACCCCTCGCCCTACCTTGATCCACTCTGTTTGCCAGTCCTCTACCCTCTCCCGCAGGAGATGGACATGGGTTTCTACAGTTGTGTGGCCAAGAGTTCCACAGGGGAGGCCACATGGAGTAGCTGGCTTAGGAGGCGGGGTGAGTTTTGTTTGTCCCCTTGCTTTGCCAGCACCTTCATCCAAACCTGCTTCGAAGGTACTCAGTACCTCCCTGAGCCCCAGAACTGATTTATCTTCCAAATGCCACGGCCATGGTGGTGAGGAGGAGCTTGACACAAGTGATGCCCTTGGGAGGCAGATGTGAGGAGGGGTCAGTTCAGTAACCACGTCCCCGTCTCCACCATTACCACTGCCACAGCCCCAGAGCTTCTCTGGGAAGGAGGCTGGTGACGCAGGTGCCGTCCCTTTCCCATCCTTCTACTGAAAGATTATCGCCTCACTGCAGAGGACTGGGGAGTTTCGTCAGAGCCCCCTACGGAGCCCAGTACCCCTCCAGGGCCTCCCTCTCAGCCACTGGTCACTGAGATCACCAAGAACAGCATTACCCTGACCTGGAAGCCCAACCCGCAGGCGGGGGCCACAGTCACCTCTTACGTGATAGAGGCCTTCAGGTATGGAGAAAATGTTGAAAGCAAACCTGGAAAGTTGGAAGAAGGGAATCTTATGTCCTTAGGGTCTTTGCTATGGTGGGGAGAGTTTTGCCAGTTCCCTCTCCCAGGGCAAGGAGATAGTAGGGGGCCACAGAGAATGGGTGAGGGGTTCCCAGGCTCAGACAAGTCTGTCACCCCATTCCTCTTGCAGCCAAGCAGCTGGCAACACGTGGCGGACAGTGGCAGATGGCGTGCAGCTGGAGACACACACTGTCAGCGGTCTGCAGCCCAACACCATCTATCTGTTCCTGGTACGAGCTGTGGGAGCCTGGGGCCTCAGTGAGCCCAGCGCCGTCTCTGAGCCTGTCCGCACCCGGGGTGAGTAGAGCCAGAGTCCCTGACTCAAGGCTATGACATGAAATGCTGCAGAGCACGCCTCCCCCCCCAAACCACGGGAGCACAGCCACTCTCTTCTGCTGTGTCATGTCTCTACTGTGGCCCAGCCTGGAGTAGGTCAGGCCTCCCTCTCATCTAGGGACAAGAGAAGAGGGGATTACCCACAGATAACGTAGCTTATGAGGACTGGAAGGGACACTGGAGAGTTCATCTTCATGTTGGAGATGAGGAACTGAGGTCTTTAAAGGCTACATATGTGGTTATGCAGAAAGTAGATTCACATTCGCTGGACACACAGGCCCACCTCTGGAAGCTATTCCCCTGACCAGCCCCCTCCTGAGGCTGGGATGTGCTCTGGAGGACTGAGGATACAGTCGGTACAGCACACTTTCAGTCTGACTCTATCCTTGGTGGCCCTTGCTGAGTGGGCTTTTTGGTCAATAGACAGCAACCCATCCAGGCCAGTGGAGGACCCATGGAGAGGCCAGAGGGGACTGGCTGAAGTGGCCGTGCGTATGCAGGAGCCCATAGTCCTTGGGCCCCGGACCTTGCAGGTGTCCTGGACTGTGAGTGTGGCATGGGGACAAGGTTAAGGGCAGGGACGATGATGGGGGTGGTAGAGATCTCCAAGAATGGGTACGGGAAAGTGGGAAGTGAGTGGCTGGGAAAGACAGGTAAGTGGAGGAGGGACAGGACCTGGAGGACTTGTGTGGTCCTTACTTCTCCTTCTGGTATGCTTTGTCCTGTCTCCTGTAGGTAGATGGCCCAGTCCAGCTGGTGCAAGGTTTCCGAGTGTCTTGGAAGGTAGCAGGCCCTGATGGGGGACACTGGACAATACTGGACCTACAGTCCCCAAGCCAGCAAAGTACTGTGCTAAGAGGACTCCCCCCAGGGACCCAAATTCAGGTCAAGGTGCAAGCCCAAGGCCAGGAGGGGCTGGGGCCTGAAAGTCCCTTCATGACCAGAAGCATTCCTGAGGAGGGTAAGGGAGGTGGTACACAGAGCTGATGAACAGACAACAGGAAAGAGGGAGAGGGGGAGGATAAAGGTTTGCAGGGGGAGAGCAAGGGGAGTTGTGGGAAGAAAAGATACCTTCCTTCCCTAAGATGTCAACCTGGGAGGGGGCAGGTTGGGGCAGGAAGGGTAGCTGGCATGACTGTGTCTTTCTCACCATGCTCTACCCTGGCCCAGCCCCCAGTGGTCCCCCCCAGGGAGTGACAGTAGCCCTGGGGGGTGAAGGCAACAGCAGTGTCACAGTGTCCTGGGAACCTCCACTCCCTTCCCAGCAAAATGGGATCATCAAGGAATACCAGGTACAGGGTTTGAGAAGGGACTGGGGAGGGGAGGGAGAGGGAGGACCTAGGGGCTAGGATTAGGGAGGAGGAAACCCAGGACTGGCTTTGGGGTTGGAGATGAGGTTGGGGGAAAGGAGAGAGGTTTCAAGAGTATCCCTCCAGGCTGAACGATGCCTGGCTAAGCCCCGTCTACCATTCAGAGCTTCAAGTTTCCACGTGAGGCCAGGATCCCATTTCAGACTCTCTGAACCCGGGTCTCCTCTCCCCAGATATGGTGCCTGGGCAATGAGAGTCGCTTCCACCTCAACCGGTCTGCGGCAGGCTGGGCACGCTCCGCGGTGCTCCGGGGACTGCTGCCCGGTGTTCTCTACCGGACCCAGGTCGCGGCGGCCACCAGCGTGGGCGTGGGCGTGGCCAGTGCCCCGGTGTCAGTGCAACTGCGTGAGTCCGGGGGTGGGAGTGGGAGTGGGAGTGGGGTGGGGGTGGGCGCGCTGGGGAACTGAAGTGGGGTCCTAGTGTAACCGTGCCTGCGGGGTCAGGGATGACCCCTTCCTCGCTCCCGGGTTTCCAGGCCCCTAGTCCCCTCACCTCTCTGACCCCTACAGCTTCCCCGCCGGGATTGGAGCCTGGGCTCGAGGTGGGCCCGGGGCTGGCGGAGCGGCTGGCGAGGGTGCTGCGGGAGCCTGCCTTCCTCGCGGGCAGCGGCGCCGCGTGCGGGGCGCTGCTCCTCGGGCTCTGCGGCGTCCTCTACCGGCGCCGGAGGCAGCGCAAGGAGCTCAGTCACTACACGGGTGAGCGGGACCTGGGGCCCTGCGCGGGCCGAGGGGCGCACTTGGGCTTTGGGAAGACCGAGAGGAGCTCCTTGGAGTGGGCGGAGCCTGGAGGGAGGGAGGCGGGCGGAACCGAGAGCGGGACGGGAGGGGCTCACGGCTCGGTGAGTGGGGGGGCGGGGAAGTCAGAAGGAAGGGGTCGCACCACAGCTCAGCCCCTTGCAGAGGGGCGGGGTACGCAAAGATGGGGCAGGGAGCCGACGGGACTGGGGGAACGGCGGAGCCCGTACCTGAATCTGGGGACAGGGGTAATATTTCCCCCTAAGATGCCTCGATAAGACAGCGGGCTTTGCCATCCGTCTCTGTATAGAAGGGGCAATTCTGGAGAGGGGGAAAACTCACTTCCCGAAAGGCGGGGCCTAGCAGCAGGTGGGTGGCCAGGACCCTGGACGTTAAATTGTGGGGCGGGATCTGGGTGGAAAGGTGGGGCCCGCTGAGAGGGGCGACTTGATTTCTGCTACTCCGCCCATAAGGGGCGTGTCTGGAGAGATTCAGAGGTCTCTGAGATCAGGGGGCCCCCCCATCTTGGCTACACATAAGAATCACTTGGGAACTTTAGAAAAAATACTGATGCTTGAGTCCCACTCCTAGAAATTCTGATGAAATTGGTCCAGGGTACAGGTTGAGTGGTGGAATTGGGACCGGGGCCAAGAAGGGGACAAGAATGTGAGTATTTCTGACCCTTTCTCCATTTACCCTCCTCTTTCTCCCATGGATTCCTTTTCGGAAGCCTCCTTTGCCTACACACCTGCAGGTAAGATATCTCTGCTCCAGTGGGGTTCAGACCCCAAGTACGGGCCCTTCTCTCACTCAGTGTCCCCCTCATCTTCCCCAGTGTCCTTCCCACACTCAGAGGGCCTCTCTGGAGCCAGTTCCAGGTAATCCTCTTAATTCATCTCTCAAGGATAATCCCCTCCATCAAGAGACTATTCTCCTTCCTCCCCAGGCCTCAGTGCCTCCCCACGCTGCCTACCACCTGTCACCCCCAAATTCTCCATCACTGCCCTAGGACTCCTGGTTACTCTTACATTCGCTGGCCTGTTCGGGCTCTCGGTCCCCAGCGTTCACGTGCTTTCCCTCAGGCCACCCATGGGCCTTGGCCCCGCCCCCTACCCATGGCTAGCAGACTCGTGGCCCCACCCATCTCGAAGCCCCTCAGCCCCGGAGCCCAGGGGAAGCTGCTGCCCCAGCAATCCTGACCCAGATGACAGATATTACAATGGTGAGGAGTTCTAATTCTCTCAGGGGCACACCTGGCCCCCAACACCCTTCTCTCCTCTCAACCTACTGGGGCAAACTGAAGGGAGCCGAGGATTGCCAGTCTTCCTGAGGTTGGTCAGTCCTTGGGGAGGATATGAGTTGGGGGAGCCTCTCTCATGCCTAACCTTCACCCTGGTTTGGAAGTAAGGCTTGGGAAGGGGGAGAAGTTGGTCCGGTGGGATCTCCTTTTGCCCTCCATTCTCCTGTTGTCCGCTATTTTTCTGTCTCTGCCCCCTGCCCCTTGCCTCCCCCCCTGGCCTCCCTCTTTCTCCTCCTCAGAAGCAGGAATCTCCCTGTACCTGGCTCAGATGGCCCGGGGTCCTGCCGCCCCGACTGAGGGTCCTGTCTACAGCACCATTGACCCAGCTGGGGAGGAGCTGCAGACCTTCCACGGGGGATTCCCCCCAAATCCCTCAGGGGATCCAGGCACCTGGAGCCAGTACGCTCCTCCAGAATGGAGCCAGGGGAACAGTGGTATGACTGTGGTTCCAAATACCCCCCCCCCCTTTTAGCTCTGAGCAGAGGATCCCCAAAGAATATCCTTTACCGTTCCCCTCTGGGACCTAGCCCAGCATTTTCTTCTGACATTTCTCATCTGCCTCCTATCTTGGTGTGTCCCCATCCTACCCTCCTCAGGAGCCAGGGGAGGCAAAGTAAAGCTTCTGGGAAAACCTGTGCAGATGCCCTCTCTCAACTGGCCAGAAGCCCTGCCACCACCTCCCCCTTCCTGTGAACTGAGCTGCCTCGAGGGGCCTGAGGAGGAGCTGGAGGGCGGGTAAGGATGTGCCCTGCTGCGGATGCCCTATACAGATGGGACTGCAGGGCCTCCTGCAGGGGGAGGGCAGAGGCGCTGGGAGAGGAAGGGAAGAGGGCAACTGGAAGGCCAAGGGGAAGGTGTGGAAGCTACTCAGTCACCCCTGTTTGCCCCCAGCTCAGAGCCAGAAGAGTGGTGTCCACCAATGCCTGAGAGGAGCCACCTGGCAGAGCCCAGCTCCAGTGGAGGGTGCTTGGTCCCTCCGTCCCAAGGGGAAGCCCCCTCTCCCACATCTTCCTATGGACAGCAGTCCACAGCCACTCTTACCCCCTCACCTCCTGACCCTCCCCAGCCCCCCACTGACATCCCCCATCTCCACCAGATGCCCAGGTAGGGAGGTATATGATGCCTTGCACATTATAGGCCCTGGGTACATATCTATGGAGTGGATGACTGGATGGATAGATGAATGGATGGATGGATGGATGGATGGATGGATGGATGAATCTGGGACGCAGAGGTCTCATGGCCACGTCACAGTGGAAGTGTGATTTGGGAAGGAACGTGGAGGCTGACAAGGTCTCTCACTCCCTTCAGACTGTTTCTCCATTGGACTGGTTCTGCAAGCTTCTCGGGCATTTCAAAGACATGGCTCTCCTCATACTTGACTAGCTGGGGAGCCTTGTTGGGGGCAGGCTGTGCCTTATTCGTCTGAGTGTCTAGCACATGGTAGGCACTTAGCGTTTGTCACGTGAACAAATGCTGAGGCCTCATGTCATTGCAGGAGGGTGCCCCTTGGTCCAAGTTCCCCTCTCAGTGTATCCCAGCCCACTCTGAGTAGCCATGAAGGGAGGCCTGCTGGCCTGGGTGCTGGACCCACAGCCTCCCATCACCTCAGCCCCAGCCCTGTCCCTAGTACAGCCAGCAGTGCCCCAGGTGAGTCTGCAGAAGCCTTAACCTGCTCCTACTTCTCCATACCCTTCGGAAGCTTCTTTCTTCTTCATCCTCAAGCCTGTTTCCTGATCCTCTGTCTCACCTGCTCTTCCTGTCCCCTAATGCTACAGGGAGAACCCGGCAGGTCCCTGGGGAGATGACTCCTCCACTTCAAGCGCCCCGTGCCCGAATCCGGAAACCCAAGGCTGTTCCCTACCGACGGGAGCACAGTCCTGGGGGTGAGGGTGCCAGGGGCCTGAGAGATGGTGAAAGGAGGGGGAACAGGCAGGAAACCAAGGGTGAGCTCTGCTTGGGGGGGGGGTAGTGCTGGAGGAGGAAGCAGGTGCACCCAAATCTTGGGCTGTTCAGTCGCAGCCTCCTGGTGCCAGGGAGTAGGAGTGGGAGGAAGACTGGTATCAGGAGGAGCGGGAGACTCTGCTGAAAACAGATCTCTCCCCAGACTTGCCCCCGCCGCCCTTGCCGCCACCAGAGGAAGAGGCAAGCTGGGCCGTAGGGCTGAGGGCAGCAGGCAGCATGTCCTCCTTGGAACGGGAACGGGAGCGCAGTGGAGAGAGGAGAATGGTGCAGGCCGGGCCCTTGGGGGCCCAGCGGGGTCCCCACCTGGATGGTAAGGAGGGCCAGGAAAGGCCAGAAGGTCATCCCTACCCAAGAAGGTGGGACTGGCGGCTAGTGTAGTACAGCCATGAAGGACTAATGTTCACCCAGCTCACCCCTCGTCTTCAGCAGGGTTCATGCACTTGATCAAATCCTACACGATGTCTCTGTAGCTCTCTCTGGGAAAGATCCCCAGAAGTTGCCAAGTTGTATAGTTTCCCAGGACTGAAGCCCAGAAGAGGCAAGAGTGGGACTCCATGTTCTGTCCCTCCTTTCCCAAGGCTCCCTCTGCCCGGGAGCTCCCTCTGGGTGTCTGAGCAGGTGCTATGTCAAGGCCATGTGCTGGGTGTTCTGTGTCTCCTCAGCCCCCAGAAGGGCCTGGGCCCTATGCCTGCCCTCCACCCTCCTTCCAGATCTGGGATTGCAGTCAAGGTGGCACAGTGGGCAAACAGTGACCTTCTGCTCTCTGCCCGGGCTTGGTGGCCCTTCTCTCTTGTGCTGCAGAAGAGGCCTGGCTCCCTTACAGCCGACCCAGCTTCCTGTCCCGGGGCCAGGGCACCAGCACCTGTTCCACAGCTGGCAGCAACTCCTCCAGAGGCTCCAGCAGCTCTCGAGGCTCCCGGGGCCCTGGAAGGAGCCGGAGCCGGAGCCGGAGCCAAAGACCAGGACGGAAACGCGGAGAGGTGGGGGCTGGGGTAGGCAAACTATGGGAGACGAGAAGACTAGGAGGGGCGAGCCAAGGGATGATTGGAAACAGGAAAGGAGAGAAGGGCTTTCTGAGCAAGTGTCAAAAAGGAGGGGACCCAGTGGGTGAGGGGGAAGGGAGGGATCCTGGAGAACAGGTGACAAAGGGTGAGGACAAGGTGATATGTGGAGGAGCCTGGGCTCCCCAGAGGAGAGTGGGTTCAGGAGGAGGGCTGAGGAGAAAAGAGGCACGTCCCCCCCATAGCCTGTTTGCCAGGGCCTAGGGCCTTGCAAACCAGCCTCTTTCTCTCTCTAGGAACCAAGATGACCCTGGATGAGGATATCAGGAGTTCCACGGGGAAGGGCTTGTCCCTGGGCCGGGAGCCTTGGATGGGAGCCCCTCCCCCTGGTAAATGGGTGTGAGCAGAGAGGAGCAGGGGGGGCCCTCTTCCCTCCCAGCAATGATGCTTAAAAGCCAGAGAGCCAGCTCTTCCTACCTGAAACTTTCCACCTCTTTCTACCTGAAACTCATGTGTAAAAGGGACAAATAAAAAGAGTCTGTTCAGAGCTCTGGGCCCTGCTTGTCTGGTTTCATGCGGGGCATGGGGAAGAAAGACTGCGAGACAGTGTAGATCAAGGCACTCGCTTGAAACTCTTCTGTCAAAAGCACCAGCTGAGGACAGGGGCTAAGAGATGCTGGCCTGGCCTGCCTCCTGAAGGAGCTGAAACTTGTCCCACCTTCAGATAACTAAGCCAGGCTCTCCCTTGGTGCCCTCCTCTGTGGCCTATCTCCTCTCTAGGGGGAAATATGCCCCTAACAATAATAATACAAAAAAGGAGTTGGGGCACCTTGGTGGCTCAGTCGGTTAGGCGTCCAACTTTGGGTCAGGTCATGATCTCATGGTTCGTGGGTTCGAGTCCTGCATCAGGCTCTGTGCTGATAGCTTAAAGCCTGAAGCCCGCTTCAGATTCTATGTCTCCCTCTCTATCTGCCCCTCCCCCACTCACACTCTGTCTGTCTGTCACTCTCTCAAAAATAAATAAACATTAAAAAAAATTAAAAAAAATAATAGAAAGGAGTTGATGGGGGAAACCCCAGCCAAGAAGGGAAAACAGGCTTTTGTCAGGCTCCCTGACCCTGGATGTGTGCAAACAGATACCTCCTGGCCAGGCGAGACCCCAATGTGATGGGTTTGGCTGACACAGGATTTTTTAAAATATTGGCCCCGAATGCCATAGTGACCATTGCTCCCCCACCCACAGCCCATGCCACTCACTGGTTTTCTGTGGTTTGTTTCCTTCTCATTTTTTCACCCCCAGGCTCAGGAACTGCTCTGGGCTCTCAGGGGATGGCCACTACTCCCCACCCCCACCCCAAGCCCAGGCCTCTGACCTCTCCTGCCACTTTGACCTAAGTGTGCACAAATCCCTTTTTCTCCTTTGGTCTGGCAAACAGGGTTGGAATGTTTTCAAAAGGAATTTTACCAGGAAACTAAAAGAAAAACAAAATCCAAAAAAGGAAAAGCAAATAGAGAGGAACGGATATGTATCCGGAGCACTGATTTCTCATCCTGAGATTATGACATTCCAGACCAGACTGGCCGGTTTAAGGTAGTTCAGGCAGCACCGTGTCCCCCCGGCTCACGCAGCCTCTGAGTTCAGAGTGGCCTCCAGGTAGAGCTGCCTTGGTTTCGGTGGGGGGGGGATTATCACCCCCTTCCAGGGCCTGCTTCCTGATCAGCCCTCCCTAAAGGTGTCCTCCGGTGGCCCTGGTCACATGCAGGAGCACCATCCCCTGCAGCTTGTGTGTGTCCTGCCCCTGCCTTTCTCACCAAGTTAGAAAAAAGACCAGCCCCCACCTGCCCCGCTTTCTGTGGCTCAGGCTTGTCAGTCCTGCTCCATTTCTCTGTGCTGTTGTTTTGTCTGAAGAGTACTCACTAGGCAACCATTATAGGTGGTCCTACCTTTTGTGGAATCTAGCTACTTTGTCTATTTTAAGAAAACACCTGTTCTTAACCATCCGGGACTGGTCTCTGGGGAGCGGGGCACCGGGACCGCTGAAAACAGGAGTGTCTTCCCAGGACCAGTTGCTACGACCAGCAGACTGGGAAAATCTGATGGACGCGTGTAACTCTTCCCTCAATTGCAGAACAGAAATAAGTGACACGCCCTGAGTGCCAACGAATGCTCAGTTCCGCCCCAACTGAGAGAATTCTTCCCATACCTCCAGGTACCCTCCCCAGAATGGTGCTCTGGGGGATGATCTCAACAAACTCAAGTCATTTCAGTTTAACGGTATCAATTTCTTAAGCTCATAGAGTCCACAGTATGAAGAGGGTGTTGGCCCCACATTTTCCCACCACCCTTCCTTGGCTCCCTCCCTAGGTCCATTCTCGACCCTCTGCCTTGGAAACAAGGTTGGTCCTCACTGGGTGTTCCTCCATCCTTCCTTTACGGGTGTGGCTGGGGAGAAGTGAGCCTGCCTACGTAGGAAAGGTGCCTTCCTGAGAGGCATGGCTCCATAAAGCTCCTTCCCTAACCAGCCTGTCCCACAAGATGCTGTTGTCCTCTGGGAAGATCTCTGGTTCTTCCACTTCTGGTGATGCAAATGGGGGGGGGGGGTGGGGAGATCAGGAGATAAGCCTGCTTCTCCGGCCACAAGATCCGGTTTGGGATGGATGGAGCAGAGGAGAAAGCAAGGGGTAGGAGTCAGGCCGAGATGACTTTTTGCTCACTGGGGGCTCCAGGTCTGCTTTGTTCTTATTTTGTTTTGCTTTCATTTGTTCTCACAATCCCAGAAGGAGAACTGTCCTGGTGGCGAGGCAAGGTGGTCCCCCAGCTGCAGAGAATAGAGGGCAAGACTGACACTCCTCAGCGGGGTGGTTTTGATTCTCCTCTTGGCCGTCTCCTGTCTCAGGTACACTTCATGAGGAGCCTGCAGGGAAGTTGAAGGAGAATGGAGTTACTCTCCTTAATCTCACCTCTCCAACCCCAGGGGTTCCCTCTTGGCTCCTTCCCAGAATCCCTCCATCAAGAGTATGGCAGACAGGCACTCACTGCCGGCCTTGGGCTCAGGACGGCTGAGCTGACTTCTTCTGGAAGAGATCCGAGAGTCGGGGGGCCAGGGAGGCAGCCCCCTTCCCAGCCGCTGGCTGTGGTTGTTCTCCATGTCCTCCAACCAGTCTGACCTCCACTCCCACAGGGGCAGGGAGAGGGTGGAGGTCAGGAAGAGGTCATCCCGGGGGGAGGTTGGTGAGGAGGCATCTGTCAGGGAGGGTAGATTTGTTTGTGGAGGGTTGGCCTTCACTCTGAGGGACCAGTTTAGGGCAGAACACTTAGGACCTGCTTAAGGCATACATCCAACCCAGAAGATAACCTAGCCCCAACTCGGTCCATCAATTCTGGGGCCACTGGAATGAGTCCATTGGTTTCTTAGGGAGAATAGCTTGAACTGTTTCCTCCTAGCCCACCTCTGGCCTTCTTTTTATTTATTTATTTATTTATTTATTTTGAGAGAGACAGGCAGTGTGAGTGGGGGGAGGGGCAGAGGGAGAGGGAGACAGAATCCCAAGCAGGCTCCACACTGTTGGTGTGGAAACCATGAGATCACGACCAGAGCCAAAACCAAGAGTCAGACACTTAACTGACTGAACCACCCAGGTGCCCCCCAGCTCTGGCCCTCTATCCATACTCTTTCCCTTCACCCTTCCTCTCCCCGGGCACCTTTCTTCTCCCTCTGTTGTGGGCGCTTCTACCCTGGATAATCCTTGCTTTCCCGTTTACTACAAGCCTGGTTGTTTTTATTGGGGTTCATAAGATGGCGATAGGGGATCTGACAGAGTGTATGAGGAAGGGGCACGGGGAGCCCTGAGCTACCTTCTGTTGCCATGGAGATAATGGGCCCACTCTGGTAGACATGTGAAGGAGTGAGCCCATCTTCTCTTTACCCCAGCCACAGACAGGACAAGAGGAGGGCTTGCAAGCACAGTGGGAAATAAGAGAGAAAACAGAAGTTCCCATCATGAGGAGAATCTGAAACGGGGTTGGAGTAAATAGTAAATAGAAGAGGTGGGGAGCAATCTTTCCTGGTGATCGGTGTCTGGGTAAGACGAGGGACCTGGGGGGAGGACAACACAACTGGCTGCCTCTGGGCTTTAGACTTGAACATTTTGTCCTTGTTCTTGTGGGCAACCTTGGGCAAGTTAAAAAACCTGTTTGACTTACAGTTCCCTCATTTGGAAGAGAAAGATAAGCAATATTTTTCATAGAGTTGTTAATATTGAATGTATATAAAGCACTTACCACAGGGCCTGGGGCATAGTAATCATTCAATAAAAGCTGGCTGTTTTAAGGATAACCACAAAGACAATGATTGGGGGGCGCCTGGGTGGCTCAGTCGGTTTAGCGTCCACCTCTTAATTTCGGCTCAAGTCATGGTCTCACAGTCGTTAGATTGAGCCGCACATCAGGCTCTGTGCTGACAGCACTGAGCCTGCTTGGACTTCTTTCTCTCCCTTTCTCTCTGCCCCTCCCCCTGCTCACGAGGGCTCTCTCTCTCTCTCTCTCTCTCAAAATAAACTTAAAAAAAAACAACAAAGACAAAGATTAGGAAGCCTTGCCTCTTGGTTGGGGAAAAGGAGGGAGGGGTTCTTATGGGATCTGAGTTCATTCCAAGGGGTGGGGTGAGGAGGAAGGCAGGGTGGTCTCACATACCCATGAAGACGCAGTCGGCCTCCCTGGGCTCCAGACCAAAGCCAAAGCTGTCCACAGCCATTGCCAGGGCCCGGGCAAAGTGGGCGTCCGCAAGGAAGGAGCCGTCAGAGGAGCTGACAAGGCTGGCTCTGGCGCTGGGGGCGTTGTCCTCAGAGGCTGAGCCCCAGCCGTTGGCCAAGGAGCCCTCGCTGGGGGTGGGGGTGGGGCAGGGCCGGGGTGGGCACAGCAAGCCCCTCACTTCGGACCCCACCCCTCCTCCGGCCCTGCCTACGTCCGCCAGCTCTGAGGCTGTCGGGATGCTGATGTAGCCGTAGGTGACAGGGGGTGAAGGAGCCCTTGGCATAGGAGAGACACTATTCCTAGAAAAGGCAAAATGGGACACAGGGCTATGGCTGAGGTGGGTCTACTGGCACAGCAGAGACATTCCAGTTGAGATAAGCATGCCCCTGTTGTGTGCGTATCTGCAGTCCTTTGGTCATCCCTCAGACAACTCACCTGGGGGTCTCCTCACCGTCACTGAGCTCCAGGCACAGGGCCACCTCCTCAGGAGTCAGTACACTGTCCTGATCTTCCCCCAGGGATGACAGCGAGGAGCTGGACAGACGACTGGAAGGTGGACTGGGGCCAGAGAGGGAAGAGGCCTGGGGGCTGGAGGGACTGGGGGGACTGGAGGGGACAGGGATGGGGAGGGGGGCGGCTGGCAGTGGGAGGGAGGAGGGAGCTTGGGGCTCCGCCGAGGGCCTGATGGGGGTAAGAGAGTGATGACAGGGTCATTCCTGCAACCCCTGTCCACCCCTCCCCCAGCCCCTATTCAAGCACAGCAAAGACCCCTCACACCCCAGTCCCCCACCCCTGCTTCCTGACCCCATGCCCTCTTACTGGGTCTGCTGACTCTGAGTGGAGGCTCCGCGAGAAGCGAGGGGTGCTGGGGGGAGAGGGCGCGAAACCAGCTCATTGGAGGATCGGAGGAGCTGCGGTCCCAGGGCCCTCCAGGCAACCAGAGCTTGGGGCACGGCTCCTGGAGAACAATAGCCTAGGGGTGAGAATGGCAGGGCCCCCATGAGCCCCAGCCCCAACCCTGTCCCCCAGCTTCCTGTTCCCACTCCCACCCCTACACCCTGCCTCACCTCCTCACTTTCCTCTCAGGGCCTCCTCTTACCTGGACTTTGGGAAAGGTTCTTGGAGCCTTTACTCCCCAACTCCCAGGCCCAGAACTCCATAGGGTGGCTGGCCCGGAGGGGCGGGGAGCTGTTGGCTTGGTGCAGCTCTGCAAAGGCGAGAGTCAGTGGGTGGGGGGCAAGCCAGGGTGGGCCTTTCAGACCCCAACCACAGGCTCTATGTTCAGCCTTGTCATTCAGTCAGGCGTTAGGGTCCCTGAATTCAGAGACAAGAGGGAAGAACCTCCCTGCGTCCTCTGCCCCGCCCCCCTTCCCCCATGCAGGAAGGTAGCACGAGGCTTGGAGTCAAAAGACCTGCGCTCACAGCCCAGCGCAGTTACATAGTTGCTGTGTGACCTCAGGCAAATCCACTAAATTTTCTGGGCTCCTGTTTCACTTGGGAACATCCAGTGAAACCATAGTTTTGCCAATTTTAATTTATTTCTAAAAACAGATTGGAAAGTTCCTGGTGCCTAAAAGACACTTGGACAACTTTCTTTTCCTCATGTATACATCCCAATCTTCCTGATCTCTATCCCCCTACCTTGCTACTCTTCTCATGAATTTTGGCTCTGTGAAGACAAATACCCCTTCTTTTCTTGAAGAGAATCTGTTAATTTCCATTTCTCACATTACAAATATCTCATGTGGTTGTGGGTAACCTTGCCCGAGAAACCCGAGTGTTTCTCACTTGGGAAGAAGGGTTGGACTATCAAGTTGAGCTGAGTAGGTAAGACAACCCCACACCATGCCGAGTGGGACAGGAGTCAGCTGAGGAGGAGAGGACCTCTAGAATAGGAAGAGTGTTGGTCTCACCCAGGGAGACAGTGCCCTACCGATAGATATTCGGTGATATTTGTTGAATGAATGAACAAACAGATGGATAATATGAGAGAGGTAGATGTAAACACAAGGTGAGAAGAATCACAAGATTGCGGCTACCATCTGGCTCACATGGCCACTCAAGAGACAGGGCTCTCAGTGAACTCTGATAGTGGAGAAGCTGAGGTAACTGAAGAAACAGACCTAGCTGGGTGCAGTGACCCTAGAGCATGCTTTTTGGTCAGGCCAAACCCCAAACGGATCTCAGTTTAAGCCAAAAGGGAACCAGAAGGGTGATAGAGGGAAGAGATTTCCTCAAGACCAGGAACCAGGAAACTATCAAGTAAAGGCAAAAAGGAACCAGTCTTCAGATTAGTGCCACATGATCAGAAGCTCAGTTAGGAAGGGGGTTCCTTCCTTGGTAAACCAGAGACCAGGCAGGATCCTCAAGGCACAGCTGTCCTCAAAGATTTGGATGCTACCATGGGCAGGTTCAGAGCAGGGAGGAGATCAAGGCTACGGCATTCCCTGAGACTATCTGGCCCCTGGGAATCCCTATACGGTGGCCAGACCTTCTGAGCCTCTGGGATGAAAACCCACACAATGGCTAGACTTCCTCCACCAAAATTTCCTTTTGTACCTACGCTGCTTTGTTTTTCAAATTTCCTTTAGTTGTTGTATGATCTAGGGAGTTCTGGAGGCCACCTTCAGGTGCTCCAACTCTGCTCTCAACAGCTTTGTCTCGTCTGGTGCCTGGCTTCCTGAGTAAGCTCAGAAATGGGACCCATGTCGGTTGGTTGGTTTGTGTGGAAGAGGAAGAGGAAAGGCCAGTCCCAGAAAAGGCCACATTTGTCCCAACCCATTCATTTCCTCTAAAGGATTCTCATAACAAAAAGCCTCCTTCCACCCTGCTTGTAATTACTTGGATCTTAGTTTCACTGTTATTTGAGCAAACTACACCATAAAAATGTTATGAAGGTTAGGTCAAATCTCACTGGGCACACCTGAATGGCAATTAATATTTGTGCTAATTAATTAATGAATTAATTAGGATATTCAGTGGGCGTATCTGGAAGAGTGAAACTAACATCCTTATATAATGGATGAAACACGGGAGAGTACAGTTCTAAGCATATCAGTGGTGGAGAAAAAAACCCACCTAAGGGCAAATAATAAGAAAAAAAGAATAAACAGGTCAAGGGAGTAGGGGGCACTGAGAGAGCTTGCCAGCGTTAGATGACAAAGAATCCTCAGTCTTTTGGACTGACAGCAGCAGAGCCAAACTCCATGGCTCTGACCAGACCATAGCACGAACTTGCTGTGGCTGAGGTCCCAGGAGCCAGAGGTGGGCAATTAAGTGTCCACCAGCCCAGGGGCCTTACTGTGGTCAACCAGTGGGGCTGGGGTGAAGAGACACAGGGTGAAGTGAGGACCTAAGTCTCATCTTGGATTTGGAACCTTTCTGAAGAATTGGCTGTAGAAAATTTCTCATTTTTTTTTTCCCAGCAGTATTAACAGTCGAAGATGAGCTCTACATTAAATCGGGTCAGTGCCGTTCTCCGTGGGAAGGCTGGGTTTTAAATGGGACTGTTTCAATCCCTTTTTAGCTGCTATTTTGTGCCCACTGAGGATTCCTAATGCAATACATCTGAGGCGAAGCTGGAAAGAATGCCAGCTTTGCTAATATTTAGAGTCATAAAGTTCTGGATATTGGACAAGCTCTTAATTACTCTGTATCCATCTTTGTCTCTGTGAAATTTGGATTATATCCACTGGGGGGAAAAAAAAGAATTGGCTGTAGGACATTCGTAAGTCTTACTAAGCAGCACAGAAGGCTTGTGAAGACAGCAGGTGGGGCTCAGACCCACGTTCAGAAACAAGAGAAAATAGTGATAGAATCGAATCCTCTAAGGGAGCTCTCAGAGGGTGGCCTTAGGAAGCAGACCTTTTTGGCTTCGAATCTGAGTTCGGCAGCTTACTGACTTGTGGGATTTTGAACAAGTGACTCATTTCTGATCCTCTTTCCCCACCTGCAAAATTAGAGAAATAGTATCTAGCCAATAGGTTGGGGGGATTAAATGAAACAAATAAAGCACCTAACGTATAGTAGTTCCAAAAGAAACAGAGACTGTAATTATTTCTCTCTGGAAAGGCGAAGCAAGTAGCTGGAATTCAGGAGAGGAATCTGGGCAGAAGGGAATTACTCAATCTGCTCTGGGAAGTGAGTGGGGAGTCAGTGCCTGGAGAGGCCCGTGCACAGTGTCCATGGAGATGAGGCTTCAAGCTAGCACCGGTTGCACACCGCCAGGTTCTAGAGTTCCTTATGTGCTGGTCAGGCACTGTCACCATACTCTGAGCCCTTAGACGGCAAGAACTGTCTCTTGTGTCCCCACATCTGGCTTACAGTGGTGCTTACGAAATGTTTGCCAAATTCAATTGCATGCAGAAAGAGGGCCCACTGCTGGTATGGGCTGAGTGGAAGCAGACAACCATGTAAAGAAAAGCGGAGGCCAGCACACCCCTCGCTGAGTGCCTTGGGGATAGCGGAGAGACCTGGTGTCCACCAGGGCAGGGAACTGGAAGCCGTGGGTGGGATACAGCCCACATCTGGCTTCGAGGTCTCCAGGCCCCGGTCCCACCACGTTCCCACTCCTGGTCCTCCTGCCACCCTCTTCGGGCTGTGTCTATGCTCCCCATCCTTACCCTGCTTCTTTTTGGCCTTCCAAGCCTCCACAGGGGCCAGAGGCAAGCGGGGAGAAGAGAGTCCCCTGTGGCTGCAGAGGCTGTCTGGACTGGGCCAGGGGCTGGAGAGCCGGGCCAGCTGGGGCGGGAGGCGCCTGACAGCTGGGGTCCGGGGGCTTGGCCGGGCTGGGGGGCTGGAAGGCAGCTCAGCGATGAGGGAGCCATAAAAAGTGCTGGTGTCGGGAAGCAGGGGCACACCAGGGCTTCGGGGATCCCAGGAGATCACTGTGGTAAAAATGACAGGAAGAATTACGGTGAGTGCCTCCCACCCCCACAACGCCCATCTCCAGCCCTGGGATCCCTGCTCCACTGCAGAGCCCTGGCCCCACTGGGCATGCTCACAGGAGCGACGACAGTCTAGTGGGTCCCGGGGGTCCACTCCCAGCCTGCTGCTGAGGCTGCTGCTGCTGCTCAGGTCCCGAGAGCCAGAGGTAGAGCGCCAAGTGTCTGCCAGCCAAGGGGAGTCACTGTGATCCATCCTGGGACAATGGGGGGGGGGGAGACAGAAGAAATGGGGTGAAGCGAGATCATTGGACAAGACCTCCAGTTCAGAGGGTAGCAGAAGGGGTTGAGTAGAGGGTGGCAGCAGCTTTATTCTTGCTGCTTCCCAGGCCTTTACAGACTCCTTAGGATCTCTGACCTGGCATCCCAAAACTCAGTGGTCCTTTCTTATTCTGGGACCGGGGAAGTCCAAGTGGCCCAGAATGAGGAGGCATTAAAGAGAGACAGCTATGTGTTGAAACAAAGGGAACACAGATCCGGGGACAGACAAACCCAGTGTGAAAATCCCCATCTGCTACAGCCTACGTGTGCGACTCCGGGCAAAGAAGTCTATTAGCCTCTCTAAGCCCTGGTTCTTTATCTGTAAAAGGGCTGCCATATAAGGCTGATGTTTTGAGTTGAAATGAGGAAATGTGAGATCACTCAGCTGGCAGAGCAAGAGTTTGCTACGTGGAATTTGCCTTCTCTACCTCTAGTCTGGTTCCCTTTGAACCGGGCGTCCTGCTGGCCGCCTGAGCAATCTTTCAAGAACAGAGATCATACCAAAGCACTTCTCTGCCTAGAGCCGTCAGTGGCTCCCCATTTACCAGCTGCCTAGCAGGGCGAGCAGCACCCTTGTTGGTCTGGCCTTCAGCTCCCTGACCTTATCCTTTACTCCGATACATCTTGCAACCCACATCCTAGCCAGACCAAACAGCTTAGCTTTCCCTATGAACACAGCAGGCTAGTTCTTCCCGCTGCTCTTTTGCCTTTCCCCCTCGTACCATCAGGGTAGACGTGGAATTTCCCCCCACCCCACCTCTTCCACGTGTCTTATACATGTTTCCGCACATCTAGCTCTCGATTGCCTGCATATGCTGGCATGGCTGTCCGGCGGACGGAGCCTGTGCTAAAGAGATGGATGAACAAGAGAATCAGAGTGGAATCCCCTTCAGAGACAAGGGATAAAGTTCCAGGGGAGCCAGAGAAGGTTCGGGGACAGAACAAAGGCCAGGAAGGAGCTGGAAGAGAAAGGCCAGTGAGCACAGAATAACGCAGGAATATACGGCCCCAGCCCACTCGGAACCTTGCAAAATGGTAACCCAAGGGCTGGACGTGTCTGGCACATTGTAGGTACTTGATAAACTTCTGTTGAAAGATGCAGACTTGGAACGTGAAGCCCTTTCAGAGGAAATCCAACGAGATAGAAGAGCAGAGAGATGAAATGGTTATTTAGTGTGAAACTCAGCCAACAGGACAAAAAAGTATCTTTTCTTTCTTGGCACCCTGTCTCATAACCACAGACTTGCTTTGGCAGCCAAAGACACTTGGAGCAGGTGTACCTGCAAGCTGACCCTGCTACTGAGAACGAGGCGTGAGAATTGAGAACATAGGGGCAGAGCGCCCTCTGCTGGAACTGTGGGTGATTATTGTGAAGATCACTCCCTATCTGGGTGATTTCCTGAATGCCAAGGCGCTGCTAGGCAGACCCGGGGTCTACAGAGAAAATGAGAAATTAGGCCGGTCGTCCCGTGCTAGTTATTCCCCACCTAGCAGAATGGGTCAGCAGGAGAGTGTAGTGAGAATTAGTGAGAGGTGGGTGACAAGAGTCCTAGATTGGGAATTCAGAAGGCCAGCTACTAGCAGTGTAGCCTCGGGCAAAGTCACTTAAGTCTCGCGTCTCCGCGTCTCCGTTTACTCAACTGTCAAGCGGTGTGGTAGGAACACTAATGAAAGAGAAATTAATTCTCACTTGGAGTTCAGGAGAGATTTGGGTAGTAGGGTCCCGAACTGCCTGGCAGTAGGGGAGACAGCATTCCATCCAACTCTCTGTCCCAGCTCCACGACCCCTTGGCCCCTCTACCTGCCCCCTCACCTCAAGCCCCCCCCCCCCCCCCGGATTTCATCTCTCACCTGTGTTTTAGGATGGCGTCCTCACTGGTGTATCTGTACAGACCTGGGAGAGAGCAAAAGGGAGAGAGATAAATCCAGAGGGCCTAACACCTGGCCAGAGATCTAAGCCCCTGCATTGTGCGGCCTGGGACCCCCGGGGGTCCATCCTCTTACCCGGGCCCAGGTGCACCCCAGCTCTGCGCCGGCGGTGGACACACACGGCAGTGCCCAGCAGCAGCAGCCAGAGCACGACACCCCCGCTAGCAATCACTTCTGGCCGCCTTAGGGCGGCCCTCAGCTGCTCCAGGGTCCAGGGACCATCGCTGAGTTCTTGAGTGGCTCGCTCCATGGTCCGCTCTATGTGGGAATTTGAGCTCAGTGGGAGGGGTGGGTGGCGCTATGAGGGTCATGCAGACAATGAGCTGGACGTGTGAGGCGGGAACAGGGCGAGAGGAAGGTGGGGATGGGGGCTCGCGGGGTACGGGTGGGCACCGCCCTCACCTAAGAGGAGGCAGACAGGGCTACTGGGGGGCCCAGCCCCAGCGCCCGTGACCGCAGCCACTTGTACACAGTAGGAACCTGGCATCTGGGTGGCCATCTCCAGCTGGGTCTGCTCGCCCGCCACAGTCCAGTTGGCTGGGGGCAACGAAGTGTTGCCCAGGCTCCAGATCTGAGGCACAAGGGGAAATGGGCACTCACCACCCCCCGCACCACCCCCTGCGCCATCCCAGCGGCCGAGTCCTCCACCACTGGCCATGTGGTCATCCTGCCCCGCTCTTCCCCTGGGAGCACTCCCCCACCCGATGTAGCCACACTTCCTATTCCCTTCTCCCTACAGAGTGAGAGAGCCTTCTCTCTAGGCTGACAGCAGGGGGGACAAAAAACAATCTGCTAAAATGGGCGTTAGACCGCGGTTCTCCAATTTCGCTGTGCTTTCGAGTCACTGGGAGGATTTGTTACCAATCCAGGTTGCTAGGTCCGTCCCTGAGTTTCTGATTCATCAGCCTGGGAAGGACCCAAGGATTTGCATTTCTAACAAGTTGTCAGGGGATGCTGGTGTTGCTGGCCCAAGAGCCACATTCTGAACCCACTGGCTTAGAAGTTGACAGTCAGACACAGCCTGGTTTGGTTCCTGCTCTGTTTCCTGCACCTGTGGCCTTGGCCTCACTCTCCATGTCCATAAATTAGGGATAATAACCGAGGACGGACTCTAAGATGAAATGAGATCACGTAGGAAAGTGCCTGGCAGTGTCGGGCAGACCCCTTGCTCAGTGACAGCAAGTTTTCCTTGCCTCTCTGCACAGGTGCTGCTTCCTAGTGCCCAGAACAAGGGTATGCAGGATGCCAGGCAAGAGGATGTCCTGGCACCACTAGGCAGGTGGTGGTGGTGGGGTACCTGGTAGCCACGGATGATGCCATTGTGGTTTTCAGCAGGTGGTGGGACCCAGCTTACAAGGACACTGCCGTTGCCAGGTTTTAAGGTCACCTCCCCGGGAGGGGCATTGGGCACTGGAGGGGAGGAAGAGAGGCTGTAAGGGATGCTGAAGAAGGGGACTCTAGGAAAAAGATCTGGGACGGGGACATGGTCAGAGACCACACTGGTAAGAATAGGAGATTCCTGCAGCTCTGCTTGCCTGGCCATGGCAGAAGGGAGTCCAGGAGTAAGGCCCACCGTCCCTCCGAACTGGAGTGGGACAGTCCAGGGGCCCGCAGACAAGAAGGCGTCACAGAGTATACTGTTGGGTCCTTTAGACATCTGTCTCTGACCTTGTTCAGGCAGCCTCAGGAGCAGCACGTTGCTGTCAGGGCCTTGAGCCCGGCCGGAGAACGGTCTCACTTTGAACTCGTAGTCTTTGCCCCAGAGGAGGCCCCCAAGCTCGGCGCTCTGCCAGCCGGCCAGTAGGGCCTCTGCCCAGGGAGCTCCCGGGCCTCCTGGGGCCGTCTGGACCCTGAACAGGGCTGTGTACGACTGAGCAGGTGCAGCAGGGCCGCTCACCTGGGAAAGAGTCCAGAGGAAGGATAGGAGGTCAAGGAGTTGACGGCCGGCTCTTTCTTGAGCTCGGACTGGCACCCACCCCTAGGGCCTGGGCCTCACCTTCCAGCTGAGCCACACAGCAGGCCCGGGCTTGGGGCTCTTTTCGGGGTCTGGGTTCAGCAGGGTCACATTTTCCAGCTGAATATGCACAGCCAGCAACTCCAGAGGTTCCTTGTAGTTCTGGGGCTCTGTGGAGAGCGTAGGGCTGGGCTGGGGGCCGTAGGCCAGAGTGATGGGACTGAGGGGTGAAACATCCCCCAGACTTGGAGAAACCACAACTCCTAGATTTCCCAGTCTAGAGCACTCCTATTTCTACTCCAGGATTGGGGAACATCCCTCTCGATGGGGCCCGTGTCACTCTGATCCTGATCCCAGGTTGACCCCCACGTACGCTGACCCCAGCCAGAACCAGGCCCTAACTTTAGCTGACCACCCTCGACTTACCCTGGACAGACACCCTGGCTGCCCGGCTCTCCCGTCGTCCTGCGCTGTTGGTGGCCACACACATATAGGTGCCGGTGTCGCCCTTCTCTGCTCTTGCCATCTGCAGCGACCCCCTGGAGACCTGTCAGGGCCAGCCAGGCGCTTTGTGAAGTGTCTCATTTGGGAGGGGCTCAGACTGGGGAGGGAAGCTTCAGGCCTCATTGCCTTCCCTTCCTCAAATTCTGCAGGGGACACGGGGGCTGGAGGGCAGGTGACTCCCTCAGGGTGTGCCCAGTTATGCTCAGGACCATAGAAAGTATGGGGAAGGGGGGCTCACTCACCACGTGCCGCCCTGGCTGTAGGGCCAGTGGTTTTCCATCCTTCCACCACGAGACCGTGGGCTCCGGGTGGCCCCAGGGCGGCCCGCACTCCAGAACCACCTGCTTGCCCACAGTGGCCACTGTATCCTGAGGCTGGGTCTGGAAAGCCTCCCGAAGGACTGCAGGGATGATGGAGGGTCAGCAGGGAGGAACGTCCAGTGCTCCCCTCCGCAGAGGTCCTGCCTTGGTGTCTCCCACCACACTGGCCCCATTCTGGTCTATCCACCATTTCGCCGCCTTGTGCTTACTCTTCAGAGCCCCAGCCTCCTCAGTTCACCCAGCCCAGGCCTTCCCTCGTAGATATCCCCCTATATGTCCTCACCTCAGGCATCTGGCCTCAGGTGCACCCCGCCCCGGGCCTCCCCTCCCAGACCTTACCCGCCACAGACAGCCGAGCGCCTCGGCTGACCGCTGTGCCCAGCCGGTTGCTGGCCTCGCATGCATAGACACCCAGGTCTGTTGATAGGGCCTGGTCGTCGTGGGCACGTCCCCGGGCAGGGGGCCGCAGCAGTAGGAGCGTTCCGTCTGGTAGGAGATGGTGTATGTCTGGGGGCACCACGCTCAGGGGCTGCCCGTTCAGCAGCCAGCGGATGGTGGGAGGCGGCTGGCCCGAGGCTCGGCAGCTCATCTTGGCGGGGCCGGGGCCCTGGAGCAGCTGGTCCTGGGGATGGACTAGGATCTGGGGTGGGGAGTCCTGAGCCATACCTCCTGGAAGGGAAAGGGGGGCGGAGCCCAGTCCGACTACCAACAGGGCCCCCAAATCCCTGAACATCTCTTCTGCCCTCTCTTGCCTGAAGATAACTTCCATTAACAATCTGGGAGGGGAGAGAGCTGCTATGCAGGGCATCCAGGCAAGGATCTGCAGAGCTCTCAATCTGTCTGTCTCTGTCTCACATATACACCATCATCATCATCATCATCATCATCTCTGGTACCCCCACGAAAAAAGGGAAGCAAGGGAGCAAGGGGGATCTCTTCTCCCCTTGTCCAGGCCTTGGATCAAGGGAACAGGGGCTAGGAGAGGGGAGGGCCACACTCACCGGTGACAAGCAGAAGCAGGAGAGGCAGGGGCCACGGGGCCCCGAGGAGGCCTGATCCTCCAGAGCCCATGGCTGCTCTCAGGCCTCTCTCCTGGTCTCAGGCACTTTGTCCTGCAGCTCTGAGCTCACAGCGGAGGGAAGGAGGGGCGGGGTGGGGTGGTGGTGGTTGTTTGTGACCGAGACTCTGCCCCAGGAGGGAAGCAGCTTTGAGGAAGCCCATGCTTCCTGCCTGGCCCTCGGTGCCTTGGAGAACTGGGAGGAGACCAGCAGAGAGAAACTCTCTGCCCTTGACCCTTTAGCCATCACCCCTGACTCCAGCCCCGGCCCTAAAGTTTACCTTGTGATCTAGTCTGGGATTTCCTAAAGGCCATCCTCACACTGACGTAGTTCCAAAACACAGCCTTCGTCCTTTAACTTTCAGCCTCCATCTAAACCTTGATGGCCGTTCTTACCCCTCTGCTCTGAGTGGCTCCCTGCTAGAGTGGAATGGGGGCCCAGAGGTGGAGGCTCAGGGCACGGCAGTAAGAAGCTGAGGGGAGAGACAAGTGGGCTGAGGCAGCTAAGGGGAGGGAAGCAGGAGCATGTTGTCATCCCACAGCCCGGTTGCCCGAGGATAGGCGGTGGGTAGGGCAGAAGATGGGAAGCCTTAAGAGGCTCTGGGACAATCCAGGAGAAGCTCGCAGTGTGTTCCTGTTCAGCTCACAGACAAATCAAATAAGCTCTCTGAGACCTTGAGAGAGTCCCTTCATCCTTGCAAGCTCGTTTCCTTACCTGTAAACTAGGAGTAATAATGTGGCACCTGGGTGGCTCAGTGGGTTAAGTGTCCGACTCTTGGTTTCAGCTCAGGTCACGATCTGGTGGTTTCCTGAGTTCAAGCCCCGCATCAGGCTCTGCGCTGGCAGAGCAGAGCCTGCTTGGGATTCTCTGTCTCCCTCTCTCTCAGCCCATCCCCGACTCACGCTGTCTCTGTCTCTCTCAAAATAAATAAATTAAAAAACATTTTAAAAATAAGTAGGAGTAATAATAATAGTTCCCACCTCGAGGGCTGGAGCAAGGATGGGATGAGATATTGCATGAAATCCTTAGTACAGTGCCTGATGCGTTCTAAGTGATCAGTAAAGGTTAGCCAATATTGCTATTTATTTATTTTTATGCACATCCCATCACCGAAACTATTCGAGCATCTTCGGCAGGGATACTTTTCAGGCCCTGGAAGCGTGGTTGGAGTAAATGAACTTTACTGAGTCTTTCCATCCCTGAAACCTTGTGGCTATAGCAGGCAAGCCTCATAGCTTCTGAACCTGAAAAGCCTGTGCTCACCCTGCCGCTCCTCCCCCCCGCAACCCCCCCCCCCCCAGAGAGACGCTGCTCTCCCCTCTCAGAGCCCAGCTCCTGTTTACAGGTCTCTTCCTCCCAAATCTGGAATCTCAGCCATTTCCTGGAGCTGTTCCCGGAAGGCCAAGGCCAGGAGCTGAGGCTCAGCGGAAGAGTGTCCAGCCTTTGTTCCCCATTGTTCCCGGCCAGCTCCTCTGTGGGGCCCCTAATGCAGCTGACTCCCTCCCTTCCTCCCCCTTCCCAGCCCGACCTCTGTGCCAGCCACAGCCACAGCCCTAGGCCTCCTTCACTCCACCTTCTCTTTCCCCTCAAATGCGGACCAAGACTGATAAAGACAATCAGAACAAGAGAACACCATGGTCTCTACAAACTGGGCATTTCCAGCTGGTGAAGAATAGACAGAGTGAAAGCAATGTAGTGACAGGGCTGGAAGAATAGGAATTGGGGTTAGAGAACGGAGTCTGGTATTTCAGAAATGGAGGCGCTAAGGGCAATGACAATGTCCTTGGAACGAGCATGGGCACACGTGTGTCGGGCAGAGTGGAGCAGAGGTTATGACGTCAAGGGTCTGGGAGGCTGGAGTGATGAAAGGGGTATTCATGTGGACACTGAAGTCATCCAAGGACCAGACAAGGAAGGATGTGGCGGGACAGGTGGATTTCCTGCATGTACCACAATTTAGGATTTTCCCAAGTACGGAGCCCCCAAGCCCGCCTGCCCCCCCCCCCCACTGCCTGCTCCCAAGAACGTTGCTATCAGTAGTCTTTCTTTAGTCTCTTCTGCTTATACACTGGACTTAGGGAGCCAAACCAAGTTCTCCGCTAATGATTTGATGCCAACTTGATTTTCCTCAAATTTCTACAATCCATAAAGATGGTACAGATTCGTGACTAGCCCCATCCTCAGTTGAGTGAGAACAGGCAGGTTCACAGTGAGGAGGAGTTCCAGGGCCGTGCCCCAAGAATGGAGCCCCTGAGGCTATAGCAGCCTGAGGAACAACCCCTACCCCTCAGTCACGTACCTCATCCTCGAAGATGGCCTTCAGCTCAGCCTGTCTCCATTCCCAGACTCTGGAGAGCCAAGGGCTGAGAACTGAGCTGTTCCTGGGGGCCATTAAGACTCTCCTCACTCAGTCCAAGCATCCAGGGCACTCAGAGATCCATGGCGTGATGGCCAAGGGGAATTCCCAACAGTAGGGTATGTCTGGATGGCTCCCAGAGATCACAGTGCTCATTTCCAGCAACCTGGCCTAGCAGCATCCCTATTGTCTCATTTCCACCCACTAAGGAAGA
Source organism: Felis catus (assembly GCF_018350175.1). NCBI lineage: Eukaryota > Metazoa > Chordata > Mammalia > Carnivora > Felidae > Felis > Felis catus. The sequence goes on from NC_058377.1 coordinate 21,901,380, forward strand.
GCCGACTGGATGAGTCATGCGGATGAGATTAGTCAGTGGGAGCTGCCCCCAGTTATTTCAAGGAAGTTCTGCTCTGGGGCCAGTGACCAGTTATACAGTATCTTCCTTCACCTCTTGGTTTTAGAGTTTTGTGTTTTTGTGAGTAATTCTTTAGTTGCGTATAAGAGGGAAGAGAGAAGAGAGGAGTTAAGTGTCCTTCTGAAGGACCCTCCAGAGGAAATGTTTTTCTGCTTCTGGCTCCTGGCTTCTCTGGCTTCTTATTCTGTGTTCTCTGAAGATGCAGCCAGGACTCCTGCTGGGCAAGCTGGTAGGGTGCAAGTATGAATTCAGGTAGGATTTGAAGTCAGTCACACTTAGGCATAGATCCTGGTTTCACCTCTTACTGGCAGAGAGACCTTGAATAAGTCACATGACCTCTCTGAGCCCCACGTTCCTTATCTGTAAAATGTTTGTGTGAGGTTTATGGATAGTAGATATGGAGATGTTAATACTAAATATGTGTTAATTATCTGTTGAGTGTTCTGGGAATGCCATACCCCGTCCCTGACCGGCACAGCCACAGCCAGCCCCAACTACTCATAGGTTTTCTTTTTGGTCTTGAGATCTTGCCCTTTGGGTCTTCTTGTTTTACCTTTTTTTTCTTCTTCTTCTTTGCTGAAGTCCCAATCTCCAAATTCTCATCTTTGTTGCAAGATGCCAATGGCTGGAGGGAAATGGAGGTGAATGGGAAAGTTGCCCTGATGCCATCTCACCGGCATAGCATCTAGTCCTTAGTTCCTGGTCCCATCAACATCATGGGCAATAACAAGGTTCATGGGGATATTACATCTAACCCTTTCAACCACACAGTTTCTTGAGGTTTTCAGCACCAATGATTATGGATCACACCTAGACCAAACATTGGAGATTGGGCCAAATGGAGATTTCAAAGGCTGTTAGCATCAACATTTAACCATCTGCTCACATGGCCAAGAAGAAAAAGGCATCAGTTACTGTCCTTTGTGTTCAACTTGTCAATGCCTCCCAGCCAAAGACCACCACAAGCACACTTGTTATTGAACATGTTGGATTTATTATTCCTTGCAACTAAGGAGTGTGCACATACCATGGGGAACCGTGTAGTGTCTCAGTAAGAGACACTTACTTACTCAGTGTTATTTAGTAACACTAAGGTGCCAGAAAGAACCTGTTTTAGGATTTGGGCTTTGACTGGGTGATATTGGGGAGGGTCCTAGGAAGTGAAGCTTTGCTTTAAATTGGGTGCTATCAAGAATCAGGAACAATTCTATGATTCTTTGCAGAAGAGTGTCTTTGATAATTTCCTTGCCATGTAGTATATCAAGTGGTTTTTTCTTCTTCTATTATGAACAGTGCTGCCCCTAATCTTTATTTTAGATGTCTTTTGATATGACTATAAGTGTTCAAGAGTTTCT